>NC_060110.1:6137500-6759318 GCF_021155765.1 Diprion similis | reverse complement strand
ATATCGGAATCATGATAAGAGATTCTTAGAAAAGTGAAATACCGCAAGCAAGAGCCAATATTTGGAAAGGAGAAGGAATCGTTGGAAAAATCTCCAGCGGCGTCATGTATGCCCACGATAGTCGATGCGAATGAAACAATATTCGTACTGTGTAATACAAATGATCGTGAATGAATTGGAATAACAAAATCTAGTATATTAACAGTTTGAGAGAAAATTTTATGGGTGAAACTTTCAAAATGCCCAAGTTCCCGTGTGTAAAATAGTTCCTAACCATTTTCTATTCTTTCACAATTTTTAATTCAGTAGGAAAAGGGCTTCAAATAAAAAATGTGATAAAACTAGTTCAATAACGTGACTTCTCTCAAGTTGTTAATAATGCGATTCTTGCATTTGAATTTCAGTGTTAAAATTTTGTTTTCTGGACCACAGAGATTTTTTTTAATTATATTCAACTTAATCAGCTAAAGGCTTACATTATAAATTTGACTTGTATCGTGCTTTTGTTTCAACACATTTTTGAACAGACTTTACGTCCCATACATCCGTCGAAGCTACAGAGTACCCGGAGAATGCATTCAAGAATTCGTGAATTAATGGTTTCCCAGTAACATTCCAAATTTGGGATGTCGAAAAACTTCTTATACAAAGTCACGGTGATTGGCCATAATAATCCGGGAAAAAATAACCCATGATAAAAAATAGCCAAAACATTCAACGTGCGGGTTCATTTTTGTGTGGATTAATTATTGTGTAGGTTAATTTTGTTTGACGATGGTCCTAGTACCAAATTTCTTATTCAATTTCATCGATCGTATCTCCACTCACCTGACAACCTCGTTTATTGGTTTTGTAGCCCGTCGGGCAGTCCTTCTTGCACGTGATCATGGGACACCCTGGTTTCGGGTTGCAGGCGCAAATAGTGCAGCCGTCTTCGTCGATCGCCAGACCCCTCTCGCAGTGCAGGTCGCAGCTAAGAGCGGGGCAGATCTTCTTGGGTGAAGTTTCATCGTTTTTCTCGTTGTTTTCGTTGCCCGCGGTGGTCTCGATCTCCAGGGGAGTCACCGTGTTCGCCAAAGTCTCGCCTCCGCTTTGGCACGCGCAGACTGGGCAGCCTCCGTCGTCGTTTGCTAGGTCGCAAGATAACGTGCATTCCGAAAGATGAGGACAGATTTTCTCGTTCTCGTGTGGGAACTGAAAATATCGGAGAAAAAAGAACGTGTAACGATTTTTCAAAGATCTCGGATGATTTCAAATTTTTCAAAATTATCGAGTGTTCAAAATTTTCTCGGACCGTTTTATCGCGTATTTTCTGAAAATGTGTAACTCACCCCTTCGAGGACGCATTCGCAGGTCGGACAGCCGGACGAATCAACGGCAAATGCAACTTTGCAGTCGAGTTCACAGTTGGTCAAAGGCACACATTTGACCGGTTCGGTACCGGTCGCGTTACCCTGCGCCGGACATCGTGGACAACATTCACCTGCCTGGGGGGGCGTCGCGTTTTCGCAATTTTTGCACATCGCCGCCTGGCAGGCGACGAGACCCTCGTCACACTCGCAGTTTGTGCACGGTCCTTCCTGCCAACGTTCCCCCGCCAGGCGAGGAACCCCCGAGTTGTCCATGCATCCTCCCTGATTAGGTTCTTCCGGCTCTTCCGGCTCATCCCATGAAACGCCTTCTGGAATTTAAACTGTCTTAGCTTCTTGTCTACACTTCGTATTTTCTCAAGTAGGGATGCTTAACTCTTCCAGAGTTTCGAGAACTTCGGCTGTGGCTCATGGATTCACGGATCATTTTTTAAGGAAGTAGGTTCAGTCGGCAATGCAGTTTTTGGCCACCACGGGCTGAATCTGCATTACCGACGGGACCGACTGTTCAAAAAATTGACCATCTCAAAATCCGTGACCATATGTGTATATTCTGCGTCAAAATGACCTTATCTTATTTTTGATGATTTACCATTTCAAATATGTACGTTCGATCGAGCTGAAAGAATTTGGGGTTGATACTTTCACTGTCTTAGAATGTGATAGTGAAGTTCAAAAGTATAAATGGATGTCTCTTACGAAACCTAGCATGTTCTAGATTTTTTACGAACACTATCACGTTTCTACTTTTTATGAAAACTATCATGTTTCGATTAGAGCAATAAGAATTTTCTTAAGATTTATGCGGTGTACGGTAGTCAAAATAAAAATCAATTTGCGCGTACAGAATTGAGTTTTTTCGCGTCAAAATAAAATTATAAGTGTCCTGCAAATTGTGTTGTCAAACACTGCAAATAATTTCTTTTCAGAATTACGTTTGAGAATACTAACAAGGTTAAAACCAGCTAGAAAAGTGTTCAACATATCGATCATGTCCCATGAGTTCAGATTTTTTCTAAAGTGTCGTTTTACCGATTTCCAATAAACTTAGATAAATAAGAGTATCTCAAAACAGCTTTCAGAAAGTTTTGAAGGAAATTTTTTTAACGATTGTAGCTAAAAGTTGTACCCAAAAATACCGCGTGGTGCTGGTTAAAGTCGGGATGATTGGTGAAAGATTCGAAAATTTAATCGAAATATTATACTGACAGTTTTGAAAATTAACAAAAAACCGTAACTCTAGCAGTTAAACATATGAGTGGTAATGTTCGGTGACATTTAAAACACTAAACAGATTGAGCATATGATTAACGATTCTCACCTAGAGGTAAGCAGTTGTAGAGAGGACAGCAGTTGCCGGGATTGTCAGGTTCGCCAGGGAGAACCTGGACAGGATGAAGTCCGGTGTCACACACTCCAGGAGGACATGGCGATACGCACTTACACACACCATCTTCGGAAAGGATGCTGTCGTCGGGACAGGGTTCGACGTTGCTAGCTGAAACATCCAAATAAAAGAACTCACATGAATGGGAAATCCTCCGTTCGACGATGAAGCAAAAAGTAGGGCAAGGTTATCATTAATGATTCAGGCATGACGACAATATCTTTTGCAATGCAAAAATATAAAATCCTGGAATTGGGTGCAAGCAAGAGCTTCAGTATCAATGCTTTGTTTAAAATTGCGCATAAATTGCTTGCAATCCAGTAGATTCGTTCCATTTTCACTGAAAACAGTCTTTTGAATAAGATACAATCATCATCGCAACACAAAATCGAACGAATCTATAAGATTTTCAAAGAATTTGAAGAAATTCAAAGTTCTTGATTTAGCATTCTTTTTTTTAATAATACGAGCAACGAATCTTCTCGGTTAAGAATAACGCTGTATCAGAAGAATTTGTGAAGTGAAAACTGCATTGCAAAGTAATTAGTTGGCCTGAATTAAATTAACCACATGGTGCAAGCGGAGCAGTTGAAGGAGCGTCAAAGTTCTTGGATGACGTCTTGAATGCCGCAGCTTACACTGTGCAAAAGTTGAGTTTAATATTGAAACTTGGATATATGAAGTGTTGCGGACTGCAACGGGGCGCAGAAATTCTGGAAAGCAGGCACGAGTAAATGTGCAGTAGCAATAACAGGTTTGCCGATTGGTTGGAGGGATTAGGATAACACTGTTGCGGTGGATTAAAAACACGCGGTTTCCCGCAAGGGTAATTCGTTCGTTCATCCGTTTACCAGCCACCAGTGGGAAAGTAACTTCCTCGTAAAAGTCTAATCCGGGGAAACCTTTTCTCCACGACCCGATTGGCTTTTCCAACTTTGCGAAACGATTTTACTTCCCGCACGTACTGTATACATGTATAAACATAGGTGCTGCATAATACACGTAAACATTCACGTATCCGACGTAAATCTGCTCTCCGCGTGCCTTTCCGGTCAACCGGCCACTGCCAGTCACGAATTAGAGACGTGTTGTTGATGAAAAGGGGGATGCAAAACGAACCCACGTTATTCGTTCCCGAGCTACGCGAGAGATAACAATTGAAAAACGGAGTGGTTTTTGCCTTTTCTTCTTCCTCTTTTATTTTATTTATTTATCGTTTTTTCATTACTCCGTTTTGCTTCTAAAGAAACACCAGCGTGATGAACGAGGAAGTATTTTTTCCACTATCTTGAACTCCCACGCTCAAAATTTCAATTGTCAAGGTTTCCACTGTACGATATTTGTTCTGCCTGGTATACGGCTTGGGAATTATGAGGAACATCGAACCAATGTACCAAGGTACGTATTTTTATGGTTTATACTTGTTCTTTATTTATTATTGTTCGGTGAGAGCCAATGTTATGCTATATGCTTACTTGTGAATTCACTAGCGAAAGGGTCAACCCTTGAAAACCTGGTAGATTCGTTCGATTTCACTGTACGATGGCTCCCATTCATCAGAATAGTTAGTGAAACACTTTTTTTTTTATCATGTTGACATCGTTTAATATTTGATTCTACGAAATTACACCGATGTTAAGTACGTTCAAGAAATGGCAAAACTGAATTGATCAGTGTGTGAAAAAATTTCTGTCTTTGGAATAAAATTATTCCCTGCCGATCGTCGAATCAGAACTATCAGATATTTGACAGCTTTAAAAAGATTCGAAATTTGAGTATCGACATCCGAGCTTTTTATTACAATTCCTACATTTTATATTTTTGTATTTTTGAAGAGATTTTCGCTGCTTCTGCACATAACGATTTAGTGAATATTCAATATACGACTGTCTCAGAATATAGTGATAAAAAAATATCGATTTCTGATTAACCATTTTCCTTAAAATCTGGGATCAGACAAATATCCAAACTGCAGTAGTAAAACTCGCGCTGTGATCAGCCGCGGCGGTTTCTCAGAACTTAACATTAGCCATTCTTGATCGATTGGAAAAGTGGCGAGTGATTTTGGCAAAATTTGAATCCCGAAACAGAGCAGTAAACGAGCGAGACACAATTACTTCCGCTGATATTCAAAGTCTCGTGTAATGTATTTGCTCGAGGAAAGGAGAGTCCATAATCCTAAACGGTGGCCCGGACTTGGGGTGGAGCGAAATTAAATGGCCGTAGGAATTTTATTCGTTCTGGGAACTTTATTCACCGTGGATTTGAGTTATTCCGATTAACTGAACTAACCCGGAACAGTGCGGTCCAGAGGCCAACGCTCGTTTGTCTTTCAATTTACGACCGCAAAGCTCGACTTATTACAAACGCGGTTGGTATGTATGTACCTAGGTATGTGCAGAGCGCTAAGATAGGTTCCACAAAAGAATAAAAATAACGAGGTTGAGCTCGGAGGTAACCAATTAAAAGTAACAAGTACCTGCCTGCCCTCTTTTCCTGCGGTAATTGACTTGATTCACTTTTGACGAGTTAGCCACTCACCTGCTCGACTAGCTTTCTATCCGTCACTTTTTTTTTTAACAATGCGATGAAATTTTACATCGTATAGCTACCCATTCTCTAATTTTTTCGTACATCTAGCCGGCGGGCATTACTTAAAAACTGTTTGCATCTTTCTCCGGATATTAAAATTACGGATTTACACCAGAATCGTCGATAACAATGTAACGGTGATAAAATGTGATTCGAAGTTGAACGATTGAATTTTCAATTTTGTCTAAAGAATTTATCTTGTGGTAGGACAGAATTTATTTCGTAAGGATAATTTAAATTAAGCAGAACTGGTTTTTGAGGATGAATTCAAAAGTTAAAAAAAGTGGAAACAACAGTCTTAAATAATTTACAGCAATGTTACTTGCGCCGATCGTGGTGAGCGTGTGATATAAATGAACCTAAGCGAATTAGAATAACACAAGTTAAGGTATTAACGAATTGAGAAAAGTTATTTATAATTAGAACATCCAGAATGTGTTTTGATTGAAATATTTTCAGTCTTATTTTAATCATCTAAAAAAATATATTCAAAACATTGATCTCCGAGTAAAAATTGTCAATACAAATGCTCTTAACATCATTGATGGCAAAATTTTTTGACAGTTCAAAGTGTTTTTTTCTCTGGCTAAACAACGGTCCTCTAAGTGCGACGATCAATTCATGTTGACCTAAAAACTCACCGTAATTCCTCTCAAGAATTTCAATATTCCCGATTACGATAATCACGAATTAGCGAAGACGGACCTTCGGAAGGGGGGTAAATCAAAGCTCGGTATTTTATCAATAGAAACCCCAATTTGAGTGGTGGATATCCCGAGTTTAAGGGAGGCAGCGAGTCGATATCGAGTTAGAACTCATGGTCACAACGGAGAGATCGGAGGGAAAATCGTGTCCTCGCAAGGAGCGAGGGATGGATGTATGTGTAGGTATAATAGCAGCGAAGCGAAGGGCGGTTGTGATATCCTTCAAGGGGTTGTGTCTGTGCTTTCGAAGTCAAGGGCCCGGGGCGAAATTCGGGGCTAGTATGAAGGCGAAGGATATAAACGGCGGCCGGAAGTTGACGTGTGCATTCCGTCCCTTCGAGTAACAGGGCGTTTTCTATCAAGGGTTGAAGATACCGGCTGATCCTCCCTCCTCTCGTTTCTCTTCGCTGATCTCCACCGCTCTTCGAGCGCTGGAGCTCGTAATTATCAAGGGTAAAGATACGCGGGTGGCTGACGACTCTAGCTTTACCCTGTAATAAATCTCAAATCTGCGAGGAGTTAACCTCGCGTCGTGCCAATCGGTTCAATTTCGGTCTCGTTTAATTCCAAAAGTTCATTTTATTATATTGATTAATTATATTTCAGTTCAGATTAAGTCATTCGTTGACCATTGGAAAGAAAAAAAAAAGAAAACTACGAGGCTTAACGCAAACCCAGCGTAAGATGATGCAAAAATTTACAAAACTGAAAGTTTTAATGCGGCTACTCACGGCTTAAAGTAATTTATTGACTTATTATACCTCGACTCAGTATTTTTCTTTTATGGTTTTGAACACTTTAGTACTTTCCGCTTGAAAAAACGATGAGAAGTAAAAAAAAAAAAAAAGGGTAAGAATATTCAACACAGCTGGTCGATGAATAAAAGTATTTACTACACCTATGTATAACGGTGTACATACCTATATCGCACGCTTGTGCAGCAGCACTGAATTCGTTTTGCTGCTTTCGTTAGCATAAGCAGGCTTGCTTTATACTTTATTTTCATTTTTTTCTCACTTCTTTCCGCTCCCCCAGCAGGAGTCTAAGTGCCTCACCGTTGCTCGAAATCCGGTACAAGCCACGGGCACAATTTTGCTAATTTTTTTTCCATTCAGGCCAGCTAGCAACTTCTGTGATCCATCTGCAGCGATTTTGAAACAATCTTTTTTTCTTTCTTTTTAACGCCACGTTGCTCGCAAACTCTGAAGAACCCCTCGCCAGGTCTTAGGATACACAATCACGTCTATATCTTAAATTATTCAAGATTTAAAGGGATCTGTAGAAACTTTAAGGAATAAGATACTGTAATTATATTCCGAAGCGACGTTGGCTTCTCAAACTAACGAATGAGGCCAGCGAGATGTACATACGATCGAAAGTTTGGGCTTCTAAGACGCGTTTTCGGTATATGATGAATCAGTTCCGAACAATTCAAAAACAATTCTCTAATTTTTTCAGATTTTTATCGCAAATCTAATCCGTCTCTGTGAGCGGGTGGATTTCCTCATTTAACCCTTTAAGAAGCACATTAAATCCACTGAACGGATGCTGATCAAATTTGGTGAATGGGGATGGTTCTCGGGTCGTTGATTACGAATCTGAACTCAAAATTTGAAAGTTCATACTGGCGGATCCAATATTCCGGACGAAAATCCAAAAAGTTATTCGATTCAGCTGAAACTAGGTGAAAGGGGGTTGCTTAAGGTTGCTGATTACGAATCTGAACTTGAAATTGCAAAATTCAAAATGGTAGATCCAATGTGGCGACATCAAGTGACTTTTCGGATTTCGGTTCACCATATTGGACCTGCCATATTGAATTTTGTAATTTCGAGTTCACATTCGACGTCAGCGACTTTAAAAGTCCTTGAGTATAAAATTTCACCAAAATTGATTGACTTTTTGGATTACGGTGCACCATATTGGATTCGCTATTCCGAATTTTCAAATTTTGAATGCAGATGAGTAGTCAGCAGCCCAAGAAACCCCGCATATTAAATTATATCGAAATCCGTTGATCAGATTCAATGTGCTTCTGAAGGGGTTAATTGGGGAACTCCACCCTCTTGCGGGCACGGGTTACAGTTGAGATAAAAATTTAAAAAAAATAAGGGACTTATTTGGAGCCGATTTGGGGGGTGAGCCTATCGAAATTAAAAAATAAATTTTTCAAGAACCACCGTACTATCTATAGATGAAGATAAGATGTCTGTTATATAAGCTAAAAGATGAGGTGAGTTTATCTGCAAAGATTACTTGAGATGCAGATGTCTACGTAAAGCAAAAAACTGTTCGTGTAGTGATCTTATTTACATATAACCACACGAATACCTAAACGGCAGTGGTATAATCCAGATATCCGCAGAACGCGGTTAAGGGACTCAAGCGTGAAATCCTAGCTCGTGAGTATCAAAAACCGCTAAAAAGAAATTTTCCGCCTTCCCGGACCATTTCCATGCACGAGCGAGATATAAGTGGTCTGGTAAAACATGAGAGACGAAGGGCGCTCTCGTTATATGGTATATACGACTACATATATATATATAGTACACGTGTATATGTACCCTGAAGCTTGAGCTTTCGAGAATTCCTCGCCATAATGCTATGTAAGTTTCCCTTACATTGTTTTTTATTACATGAACACGAAATTTTACCCTGTCCCGCCCTCCGCCCTTAAGCCCAAGATTAACGGCCGAGTAATCGCGTAATCATAAGAACGCTAATTAACGGGTCGTTTAATTTTAGTACTAATTGACGAATTAGAATTTTCAAACGAATTGGGAAACTTTGATGCATGGAAACCTTCGCCCCTTCATATTTTATCAATATTATCTTCACGGTGAAATTTCGCTAAGACATCGTAAACTTTTTAGAAATGTAATATACCTGCGGCAAAAGTATTTCTTCTCTCAATGCTTCACAATATTTGCCTTCTTCAATTTTTTGAGTTAACGTTTCTACACGTCTTTCTGTCTTATTTACTTTTGGCTTGTTTCACTCGGTACGTCCGTCTTTTTGAAATCCAGACACGTGTGTATAAATTTGAATGACATGTTCATAGAGAATACGACCCATATACTCCGAAAAGAGGAGACGGAAGCAAAAGAAGAAGGTGAATCGTCAGTGACGTACAAAGTACAGGTGTCTGCGTACATCGTCCTTCATTTTTGCCACGCCGTGAAACTCGAACGTTCTTTATTCGGGTGTAAGGTGTTCTACATATTTGGCATCTTCCCACATACTGGCGTTTGTATTTTCCACATTTTATTTCACCCGTTTTCTTAATACGATTTCAAGATGGATAGGATTTTTCAACCCAGCCTTCCAGGATTAATTATTTACTACCTAGAACTGTTTGGAAATTGGGTTTCACTTACGAACGAGCGAGAAAAAAAATAGGAAAGAAGAAAAAACAGAAGGAGGGGGGATGATGTCCACATGACGCATCGGGATTAGATTACTCCTTAATCCTAAGACTCTCCGCCCCCGGCGGACGTTTTTCGAGTAATTTCAGTAAAGGGGTGGGTATATACATATATAAGGTGTGCGTGTGTAAATAGGGCGAGACGTACCCTGCCTCGTTTCTATGTAAACGCACATATATATTATCAGACATATACATTGCAAATATAGGTTAGTCCGTCCGTCTTTGGAGGCAAGGAGAATAAAGAGCTTTTCTAAATGCAATTAAGGCCACCTAAAACACGAAACGCGAAACACGAAATGCGAGAGACGAGCGACGAGGAAGGAAAGAATTGAGAATACAGATTCGGAGAAAATGTTCTGGTGTATAATAGAGTTTCTAACGCGCCCTTACACTCCAGTACCTACTTGGGTTCGTTTTCAGACTTCCTTCGATTGTACCTTATGTAAATATGAGACCATTCTCGTTAATAATGCTATTATTCGTGTTCTTACGTTGAGAGAAAACGGCAAAACTTACAATTAGCTTAGCTGAGCTATCGACTGCGCATGCGCAAAATAATCGAACTCTATTGGCCGGCGAGACCGCACCGCGGCGATGTTTTCGTCCGCAAGACAGGGGAGCCAACTTACTAAAAACGGGGCATGAGATGTCAAACTTTCCGGCGTCAAGTACCGAATTAAAATGATCTTGTTACGATGACGCGTAAAAGCTATCGGTCAACAGTTATTTGAGGATAAAAGTCTGCCAAGCCTTTCCGAAACCTCATATCGACTACTTGAGATTTGTTTAATCTAAATAAATTCACTTCGCTTAGATAACCTGCATAAGCCGTGATAATTGACAGCTGAAGTTTGAAGTGGCAAGCTTGCGTGACAACAGACGAGAAGAGCTTCACGCATGCGCAGTGTGACGATTAACCTGCCAAGTTTCACAGTTTCATCTCTGTACGTACAGATTGGTAGAAGATGAGAGTGAGAGAGCGATAGGGCAAGCGACGGAATGCAAAAGACAAATTCGAATTATTTGATTTCAACTGGGAACCGCCACAGGGGACACAAATTATGCACATTTTTGATCAAGGCTACTACCAGATGGTAAAACCTGCATATTCATGGATATTATGCTGGATAATGTCTATTATCGTTACTCCGCGACGTCGATTTATTGCCACCTTTCAGATATTGCATGGTGTTATCCACAAATTAAGAAATTAAACGATAAAGATGTGATTTGATGAATATTCAAAATGTAATTTCCGAACGTTTGATTTTATCCTTGGAAAAAAAATACCGATGAAATCGTTTTACAGTATTTGTGTAGAAAATTTGAACGTAATCGAAAGTTTAAACGCGCCGTTGTGGAGACGAAATGCACTCGAGGTTATACAATACATAGGCATGTATTCCATGGTAAACACATATATGTATATAAATACATGTATATGTATTATCTTTACGTATACATGTAGGGGATATATAATAATATCTGACGTGCAGTACTTTCAGGTACCTGCAATCTAGCGGTAAAGAATTTTTCATAAACTTTTTACGTATATAGGAATGCGAGTTTTCCTTCCACAAATATGCGACATATTCGCCGCTCGTATGGCAGCACCAAATACGTTTGTAAGACTTAGAGCCGCCTATATTTCATACAGATTGCAAAGGTCCATTATACTTATAGCCAAAGGATCATTTAGCCGGTAATTTTACGAGGAATTGGAATAATTTTGTAGAGTCGAATGAGTTTTTTTTTTCATTCCGAGTAATTGCAAACTGTCGACGATTTTTTAAGTGATGTCAAACAGTTAAAGATTCCGATAACTTCAAGCGATTCAGTTATCGGTCTTGAATCAACACCGCCAATAGCTAATTTCGTACACTATCAACAATCAATCGTTTTCAAGAGAAGAAAGCAAAACCAGGTTCACTATAGGTTAAAAAATGTATAATTCTAATTCGCGTTTGCGTACCGGTTGAGGATCAAGGGCTACCAAACAAATGGTGGTACAAACGAAGCGTGGAATGAGACTAAAGAGTCTTCTTATCCTCTGGGATAACGGTAAAATATCCTAGCATATTTTTTTCCGAGTGGACGTGGGAGGGAAATCAAGACGAAGCTGCGGATAGCGAAGAGTAATAAATTGAGTCTGATCGTTGAAAGACTTCAGCTCGACGATACAGCGTGAGAATATTCTGATGGTGCGATAACCCTGAGCGATCCAAGAAGCTCGAGACTTTATAGACATAGACCGACGTAGGAAAGTGCATCAGATGCAGTGGGTGCCACCTACCTGCGGCACGAGCTGCTAGACTTCAGGGTCTGCAGACTGAACGAGAGTTGAAAGCATCGGGAAAAGTTTTCATCGTGTAGCTGGACGGATAAAATAAACTTCTTTTCGCTCGAGTTTTCAGAGGGAGGAAACGGAGGGGGTGAGAACGACGGTGCAAAGATGAGGAGGCGGTACGGCGGCGGCGGCGGCGGCGGCGTCGCCTGCACCATCGGGAGAAAAAGGATCAGCCGGAAGTTGAGAGGACGTCGAGACGGGACGAAACGAGGAGCGGATATCCCTAGTGGCAAAGTCAGGAAGATACTTTGTACCTTATTCCCGCCCTTCTTCTTCCCGACGTACGTCTCATCCAGAAGGAGTGTAAATAAAACCAGAAGCCAAAAGAACTCAACTCCCACTTCTCGCGTATATTTTCCCATTCCACGTAGTGTGTATGTCGCCCACATTCCCACTGCCTGCACTCTCTCTCTCTCTCTCTTCCTTTTCTCGACCTGCATTTTTCTCTATTATGTAGAAACTGAAATTCTCAAATTAGGATTCAAAATATTCCACCTCGTGGTAATTTAATACCTAGCGTCAAGTAACAATTGGAAAAATAAAATATTCCAAAACGTATTTCGACGACATTCTCAACAAGTTATTCGGGGCACCTAGTTCAAGGCTAAGAGATGTGTCGCAGTTGAATATTATACCTTCTCTTTCGCGTAACTTAAAAAAATATATATATGTATTTTTTTATTCGGGTTCGTTTGCAGATTTTTCTGACTTACATGGATAAAGTAGTGTGGACAATTGAATCGTCTTGAAAAACGATGATAGCTTCTTCATTATGCTGGAGCGATCAGAAACCATTTATCAGTAAAATCAGGACTTTTTGTACGTATTTTTCGAAATGGCAAACCGAAACCGAACTCCCAAGATTTACGAAAAGAAACGTATTCTCATTTAGAATAAAATTAATTACCACTTCAAGAAGATTCATTCACAAATCTCTACCTAACGAGGCATGAAAAACTTTTATCACAATTGGTGACGACGAATTAAAGCGTTTGGTTTTTTGTCATATTTCTCAGCCTCGAAGGTCGAATGTAAAATGAAATTTGTAGAACCTTACCGAGTCCGCATTTCCTTCATTAGCCAAAGTCGACCCGGTAGCCGTTCCTCTAAGCGTCTATTCCGCAGTTGAGGATAACCGCGAATTCAACGTCGCGTAGTATAGAAGCGGATAGCCGGTAGGTATATGGGTACGGATGACCTATGTAGATACCCTACTATGAAGTCGAATAACGTTCATTAGGTATGAATAATGCAAGTAGCGCGGCTGAAAGGAAGGCTTTGATCTTTTGTAGTCCTCGCATTTATGTCACCGAGTTAAGTTGCGCCGACCAGCGCTCTGCGCGGGATAACACGAAGATTCAAAGGCTGGGTAGAGAGAGAGAGAGCGAGAGAGGAAGAGAGAGAGAGAGGAAAAGGGAGAGAGCGAGTGAGGGCGTAGCTCTTATTTCGCGTAGCTTTGATAAAACTCAATCTAACTTTGAACCGCCGCTCCCCGATCTTCCCCGCAAACGATGCTCTCGATCTTTATTTCCAGCACCTCCTCACCGCTCCCTCACTCTCTCTCTCTCTCTCTGTCTCGTTCAAACAACGAGCTGACTCTCCCAGGGATATGGCCGAACTCTAAACGCTCGCTTAGCCACACGGATTAGCTCTGATTGTGGCTTAAACACAGAGACTACCTTACTAGTTTCGTCCCTGCAGGATCTGCGGGGCTTTCTTTACCGCTTCTCATACCTGCACACCTTTCATAACAAGAGTCTATCGTTCAAACCTCGTTATATCTCTCTGAATCCTTGAGGAGTATGAAAAAGAGGCTTATGGAAATTCGAGAACGTCAAGAGTTAGGCACAACAAGAGTATCTGCAGCGATGACCGGTTTATAGAATAAAGAAAAAAAATTAAAAAAAAGACAATATCCTTAACAACCTTAAAGAAAATCTACAGATCAATTCTAATTGTAAGTTCAAAAAAACCGCGCTAATCGAGATCAAGATCATCAAAATCCATTCAATCATTCTTCAGATATCGTCTGATGAAAAAAGATAGTAGAAGTCTAGATGTCCAAAAATGATCGCAAATGATTTTCCAGCCCTCAAAGCACGGAGACCCGGTGACAAGTTAGCATTTGATTTTTTGGATTGATCAGACAAACTTCCCTCGTTATTTTTTACATACTGCAAAAACAGGGGTGAGTTATAAGTTTAAAACTAAAAAGTTAAGAGCTAAAGTGATTCGGTTTTATTAACAGGTTCGACGCGCAGCTGCATCGAAAAACGGGAAAACTTGGAGCGAGTAATATGCATATTCAAATTCGGGGCACGGTGGGATTGCTCTAGTATGGAGAGGAGAAAAGCAGAGAGACGTGGTCGGCTATAAGAGAGATCGGGCGGGTGTGTCGAGAGCTGTCGTAAAGGCAACCTGACGCGTTTGGTTAGCGAGCAATGTCTACGAAATCGCAACAGTTGCGGGCTAAACTCGGCAAGCTGACGCGGCAAGACAACCACTAAATTCCGGTGTACGCTCCTAGAACTCTCGATATATTTCCTATCCCGGGTTCCCGGGTTTCTACCGAGTCGTCAAATTTATTCCCCTCTCTCTCCTTCCTCATCCAGCTCTGTTGCGTTCCCCGTTTGACTTTACCTTCATAAACTGGGGAATGGTCGATGAAGACTTGCTCTCGTCATTAATACACGGTTGGTTGAAGAGGAAATTATCGATGACAATTACCGTAGTCGATGGAAAAATCAGGATCGTGTTGTGGAAAGAACGATCGAAAATCCTCCCGATTTCATCCGATTTTCACACCAGGGGTGATTTACTTGGTAATCAAATGAGATGTTTCAAGCCGTTAACATTCGTTTCGAGTGATTTTACATTTGGTTTTACTTCGAATTTTCGTTTTATTTCTAATTTACTAAGTGATTTCTAATGATTTCTAATCCTTCCTCCGATATGGAATTATTTTTCAGTGTTCGAGGCGATTTTTTAGTCATTTGAGGATTGGATGAAGATATAGGAAATCATTATATAAACTGGAAATTAACGAAAGGAAACGACAAGAGAGAAATCAGATGAGTATGTTAGGGAGTTAAAACCATTTCACGTTTTTTCTATAGACTTACAACGATTTCAACGATATTCAACGCTCGCCGTACGATTTCTTTAGCACTGTCATGTTATCGCAAGAGATTCATAATGGCTTCCAGTGATTTTATGAATGAATATTAATCAGTCAAGTCAAATTGCTTCACTAAAGCACGTAGAGTCTCGATTTTATTTACAAATTGTTGTTTTATAATCAGTTTTTGTATAATATATAACGAGACATAGAAAATGAAATTAAATCCACAGATCCCAGGATTCTCTCTGCGGTAAAACATAGATTTTATGGGATTCACGGTTTAAAGAAGCGCGCTGCAATATATAGGTATATACGCGTACTTCGAATGGGGGAAAGAAATTCAATTTATTCCATCCCGCGCATAGAATTTGATAATGGAAACGAAATTTCCTGATGCCCAGTCATCGAATGTGATTATATAAACTTTACAGGCCAATCATATTTCAGAAATCGATTTAAAAAAAATCAAGTTTTATACATAGTGCAAGGATTCTATAAGCGAAGAGTCAACATCCAATCGGCAAGTTCAGCACTCAGATAAAAAGAATAAAAATAAAAAGAAATAAAGCTTCTCGGAACCGTCTAGTATGAAGAAAAAATCTCGGTCCAATCCACTTTCCTAGACTTCATTCGCTTTTATCTTCTTACTTGCAGGTGCAGTCTAAAACGTGGCAGGTATAATTCTTCGCGAATGCTACGAGCTAGGCTGAAAGAGACGTCTTGCAGCGCACTTTTCCTAGCTGTAACTTATTTGATTTCCTCTGAAAAATTTGAATTGCAAATTATACTTGCATAAAATTTGATCCACGTGCATCTAGTCTTTCAGTTTGCGTTACTCCGCATTATCTGGACGTGACTAAGGTATTTAGCCCGAGGAACACAGCGAGACGCAGAGGAATTGTGAGGCAACTGGTTAACTAATTACAGCCTGGCGGCGTTGCTTCTGAACTTGTCATCCGGTAACAACTTTGAACTTTGGAAAGCAGAGGGAGATGAAATAACGGATTTTTAAACAGAAGCAAACTTCGTCTATTGCGGTTCCTTTTTCAAGGCCTGAAGGAGCAACCGTTTTTGCCGATCAGACCAATCAGTTTGCTAATTGTACTGCCGACGTTCCTCACTTTATTCAGCACCCCCCCCCCCCCCCCCCACGATCTGCTGACGTATTCTATCTCGAATTTGTGTAATAGAATTTTTTGGTAAATTTATTTAAATTTCCCAAAACTGTTTTATAAAACGTCGAGCCACACAACCCCAGGGATCTTATGAAATCCGGTGCAAAAATGTCTGTCATATTGTGATTTCGGCGATACACGGTTTTCGTGAATAAAAATATAGGCTGAAGTAAAGATTAGAGATAAAATTGTCAGAATGACACCACGTGATTATTGGTTGAGTGAAGTGCAATACGATAATTATATGATATGGAATGGAAAGAAAAACTCTACCGGGTTCAAGGTGGAAATTTGGATTAGATTGGAATGATGATCGGATAAGTAAAGTTTCAAGTGGTTATAGCGGATGTGTAAGAACTGCATCGTCATGTAAATATGCTGACACTCGTGGGATGCAGAATGTTTTCGCCCAGGTTCAGATTTCGCAGGATTGAAACGTAGCCAGACATTAGAGCAGCATTTTCGAATATCAAATAATGCACTCCTAGAACTAGCGTGAAATAGATTACGATCATTGCGCAAAGTAAACGATCACACTGTACACCCTTCCTGTAAAGTTTAAATTTGCATTAGATGGAAACGATAACAAAAAGCTTGCGTTAAAAACTGCGTCGTCGTATAAATTTGGTGTCAGTGGTGGGATGAAGAACGTTTCTATTTTGGATTTTGAACCCGAAACGCACGGATGTAATTAGCGTAGGAGAGAGTAACCGGACCAGCCAGTAAGTCGATGTTAAAAATGAGAAATTACTCGGTGAGGACGTGACCTGCAAGTTTTTTTATGTGATGGATTTTGGTAATTTCGCCTACGTAACACGGTTGCCTTAATCACTCGGCGCAAAGATAGAAAAAGAAAGAACGATGAAGTCGATTGTTTGAAGTTCTTAATTCAAGATTCAAAAATTGTTTTCAATTTGGAACGCAAGCGTTAGTAAATCATGTTTGTATTCTCTCATCGGTGCAAATTTTTTGAAACGTGTTTTATGTGCTCCAATATAACTTTGGGCTCAGATCGATTGCGCCCTAAAGTTTTCACCACGACAAGATGAATTAGATATCTCTACCGACGTATATGTAGTTTAGCGTGAGTGGAACGTGAGTATATTAGAAGACGGGGGATTTGCTAGCGTGAAGATTATGCGACGATTATCCCGCGGGATAAGGATTCTGGATTCAATCCAGTCCAATTTTCTCTCATCTATAAAATCGAGGGATCGAACAGCGACGCGTCGAGTCGACGAGATGGTCGCCGGCCTCGTTTTCATCGGCTCACTGTTCAGTTGGGTGCCTCATCTCATAGTGAAAGACGTGAGTTTCCAAAGAGTTTCCTATGGATTGATTCCCCCTATCAGGAGAGGCCCCTTTTCTTTTCTTCTTTATTGGTTCCCTCTTAAAAGCTCAACCTCGATTTTCCCCTTCCTTACCCTGAATCCCCGGCGTCCCGTTTCGATTGCTTCTAACAGCAATCTGCGGCACGCAGTTCAAAATTGACGATCGATAATCACGCCCTAAGTACCGACCACTGATTGATCTCCTGCTCTGTGAGCGTTCAATAGCACGAAAAAGAAAAAAAGAATGAAACGCCGAAGAGGAGGAGAAGGAAGGCGGAAAAGCAACCCTTGAGACCGATGCGAAATCAAGTAGAGAGGGTAAAAGCGAGGGGAAAAAAGTTTTAAGCGTAGAAAGAAAAAGGAAAAAGAAAAAAAAAAAAAAAAATTCAAGGGGAATAAGAAGAAGATGGAAAAAAAATGAAAAAAGAAAACCCCGAGGAGGGAGAGCAAAGGAGAAAAGAGGAGAGGAGGAGATCGCTGATGCGAGGTGGTTTTTTCCGTCGCGTCGGTGAAGCGACTCCGAGGTTTTGCGGTCCGAGGGAGCAGAGAAGCGTCTTTGAATACTAATTGGAGAGGCAGATTCGCAACGCCTGTATGTATACGTATATCCACGGGGTCGTTTTGTGAATTTAAACGTGTGTGTCGTTGTTGAATGATTCTTTTCTCTGTTTCTCCCAATTCTTCTTACTTTCTCTCTCTCCCTCTCTCTTTCTCCCGCCGCACTTTTTCTCAGCGATGTTCAGCGACATTCGAAGACTTGCCGAGGGCGGTTATGAGGAAAGGACGAGGTTTCGTTTTCAAATATACCTTTATATCAGGTTTTTTCAGAAACTTTTTTACTCTCCGGGATTTTTATACCTAATTGACGGAGTCAACTCAATGCTTTGAGAGGTAGAAAAAAAAGGAAAAGAACGAGAGAGAATGAGAGTAAAAATTCCATGAAGTTCTTTTGGCTGTAAAAGAAGTACAGCACATTTTAGGTGATTTTGAAAAAGGAGACAAGTTGGAAAAAACAAATAATCATGAAATTGATTCTAAGGGATAAAAATGGAGGGAGGTCAGGAGGTAGAAGAGTTGCACTTATCGAATTTCAAAGCAGTGAGAATCTTTTTCACAGAATTCGATTTTAATCTTCCTACATTCTTCCCCCCCATCGCGATTTCATCCGCGAATTTAATATGCAAGGATAAAACTTATGAAAAGTGAAATCAAAGAGCAGTTTCATGTCAAGCAAAATCCTCGCAAGTAATAAATAATAATACGATCCCGATGAGCGACGAGGTAGCCTGTTGTAGATTCAACATCGATTTCCTCTCAGCTCGAGCTCGGCGTGTATACAACGACTAAGTCGGGACATATCTTACATTAATAATACGTTTGCTTTGAGGGGTGGGGGGTGACTTACAGTGAATTACGGATCTGCCTCGGTTTCGTTGGCAACTGGGTAGGGGTGGAGTGGAGTGGAGCTTCTTCGTGACTTGGATTTGGAACGTTTTCGCGAGTCGAGAGTCGTGCCGTCACGCTGTGAGTGAAAGAGAATTCAAATTATCACTCAAGAGCAACGAACACGAGATCTAATTGTTCCTGCCGTTCAGTTCTGCCCTGAGAGATCAATTTCCAACTATATACGAAGAGAACAAGATTAAAATTAGGTTAGGTCACGTACGCTCCATGTCACAATGCGTAAAATTATGTAATTCGTAAATGCGCATGCGCCAAAGAAGGCCCCGATGTATCAAATCAAACACACAGTTGTACGCATGCGCCAACGTCGTTTTACTCAAACGTACGGAAATGGGGAACCTTACGCACGTTCCACAGGCTTCAAAAATTTAACTTTCCAAGCGGATGCTGAAAAAAAATTATTACAATGTTTTTAAATTTCCTTATGCACCTATAACAAAATAAAAAGCGGTAAAGAAACAGGAGAACAAAAATAAAAAAAAGGTAAAGCTGCTTTCTGTCTAATTGGAATAAATTTAATTAATTAAAAACTTGGATTCAATGGGAATTTTTTGTATTATTCTTCCATCTCTCGTTTTTTATTATCATGCGTTCCGGGTACATGAGAAAAGTAGAAAGGAAATAAAAAAACAATGATAATAATTTCGCAATATTTCCTGCACTTATGAACGCTCCGAGTTTTACTCACTCGTCAGTGTAAATATTTCCATAATCCATCAGCAATTTCATAATCCAGCATCAACGTAACGCGACGTAATGTTATAAAAATCATGCGAAATAGAATTTTCGTGTAGATAAAGTTTAAATAGCGATTGTGGGAGCGGCCATCAGCGAGGTATTAATTAATTCCTTTATGACAAGGGACAGGGTGATTAATAAAAATTAGGCGAGGGAGAGTAATTTAAAGAGGGATAGGCACGTGCGTAGGTATATACATATATACGGGATAGTTGCGCGGGACGGGCATCAACTCCGTAGGAGCTTAAAGGGAACGACCTAATAAAACAGAAAAGTGGAAGGGGAAAGGAGAGAGACCCCCTCCTCCTTCTCTTCCGGTTTCCCATGGGTACGATATCATTGTATTCTGTATTCTATGGACTATACGCCTGAATTACAAAGATGGAAGGGGGGGAGGGGAGGAGGAATCTTAGGCCGAGGTCCTTCTGCGAAATGGACCCTGACTGGGCAGTTCGATTTTTTTTTCTTACGTCTTTCTATTTCCTTTTTTCTTTTTGGTTTTTTTTTTCTTCTGGTTTGTCATTAACTCCTGTTTCTTCTTGTTTATCCGAAACGTTCCGCAACTGTCGAGTTATTTTCAAAAGAATCGAGGCCCGATTCGCGCCTTCAGGCAATTACCGAAATTAGCCGAATTAGTACCCCATAAAATCGAGTACTCTTAGGTAAAAATATCAACGACCATTTCGACGAACCGAGAGCTCCAACACTTGAAGTTCCGTTGGCGCGGAAGACGGAATTAATTCATTCGTCGGCGGGGTTTCACAATTTACGGAGACTTGAACCTGAGCAAAAAAGGATTGAAAGAAGAGGAGAGAAAACAGGAAAACAGAAAATTGATTAAGTAAGGTTTAAAAGTATCAAAAGTATCAAGTCAGGTAATTCGATTTTAATGGGAATAAATTTAACATTCATGAATTTGACCAAAAAAAAAAAAAAAAAATCGATTGCTTATAATTTTAGAAAAAAATTACATTATATCATTGTTTTCAGAAATCGATTTTAAATTACTTTAGTTGATTCTGTTCGCAAATGATTCTCATTACAAATCAGGTTGGCTAGAAAAACTTCCAAAATTATAGTGCAAAAAACTTTATTCCATTAATAAAGTTATGCAGCGTTTTATTACAACGTATACTATCGACGTGGTAGAAAGAAAATTATCGTACGCTATTTTCAGAGAATACATTAATCAACGAAATGATCAGATCTTATCGATTAAAATCAGATGAAGAATACTACTTTGAAATTTTTAAATAATGAAAAAAAAATACCACGATTGCAGTTATTAATAACTGAACTTCTATAGTCTGCATTTAGTTTTTCAATTACCCCACGTCCACGTCTTAGTGGCTTTGTTTGAATTGAAGTTTAAAAAAATGAAAATAAAAATTCACGAACTCTGAAACGATTGACAGCTGCACTTAGAAAAATTAAGAGCACCGTGTGTCGCAAAATAGGTATAAAACTTCAATGTCTTGTCGTGTCGCGTTGAAATGCTTGGGTGTTTTAATTCGAGTATCATCAGGGAGATACCAGAGATTCAAGTTCTCCTGGCAATTAGCTTCGTCACGACGGCGATGCGAGTCTAGCTGTTGGCTATGGTCGAGACCGACGAGTTCCTGCAGTATCTAGCATGCAGCGATTGAGGGGTGAGGGGGGGGGGGCAGATGAGCATTACTGACTCCATTGCCGGGTCTTATCTATCCTACATTTCGCAGAGAGATAAAGAAAAAGAGAGAGAGAGAGAGACAGGCCCCGCCTCCTGCATTACACGGTACGACGGAGGCTGGTTCGCCAGAAATCGATAGCCGTTTATGAATTTTTTTTGTGAGATAAGACGTACGTTGAGCATTTATCACCTTATTATGTTCGTAGGTTACAATGATTTTTTTAGGAATGAAAAATACAGATCAGTGGAATTGTAAAGAAAAGCTTAGACATCGACGCTTCGTTTCAAATAGCTTCAAAATGCTTGCTATTAATTGTTTTCAATAAGGATAAATATGCAAGCGAATGTCGATCTACAAAGTGAGTAGTTAACGGTCGAATGGTCGAATGCGCATGCGCGAAAATTCGAGAGCAAAAGCAGTTGTTTCGTCAGGTTGACCAACCGTCATAAGTTGAGATGACAGATCGCCGCGATGTATGTAACCTCAAAAATTTTGACAGTTGTCAGCGGCAGTTGTCAATGTTATTCAATCCCTGCAAAATATTGGCGGCATCTGTAATAGATAAAAGATTTGACCGTTGAAACTGTTTTTGAAGATGAAATGGGCAGATTGCAAATATCTTTATTCCAGTAAAAAGTAAAAAGTATTCATCGAGAATTTGCCGTAATTAAGCACGACTGTCCTCACAGATAGCTGTCAAAGTTTTCACGGCGAATCTGTCATCTGAACTTATGACGGTTGGTCGACCTGACAAAACAACTGCTTTTGCTCTAGAATTTTAGCGCATGCGCGTTCGATCATTCGACCGTTAGATACTTACTCTGTATACATTTTTGAATAATACAAATCCTTATCTAATCGATTGATCACTTGTTTTCAAGCCTGTTTTCAGCCGTCTACTACGTGCTGGCTAACTTCACTTCGCAACTGATAACGGACAAAAATCATCCATGGCTCAGCGAGCATCCCTTGTAACCATGGGTGTTCCCGATCCAGCCAAACCCCGTACGCTAGTATCAAAGAGGACCATATAACACGTTCGGGAAGGTAATAACTGAAATTTATGGATAAACTGAGTCAGTATAGCAGCTCGCACTCTGCCAGGGGAGAAACATAAGCTCCTTATACGTTTCTCCAGGTTTCGCCCACGCCTTTACTGTATATTATCACGCGAGACGCGGGGTGGTTATAAACGAACGAAATTCAGTTGTCTCGAGATTCAATCTGTTTGAACGGGATCTCGTCAGGTAAACAGCCGGGGATATTTCATCCCCAGAGTCATCTTAAGGTCATGCAGATTTTTGCGTGCACGTCGTTCACTATTTTAACGCGATGAGTTGAAAATGGTCACAGTTTATAAATAGTGATAGATATAAATTTATGTCTGAATAATGAGTCACGATTTTTTATCATAAAATTGAATGAATGTTTTGAATATAATTGATACTCCACATACAAAGATTGTGTATCAAAATTATCTCTGTTCGAAATTCTAGAATACAATCAAATAATACAATTAAACATTGGTCCGAATAAATGAGAAGTTTTTTCAGACTTTCAAGAATTTGTACAATTTTTCAATCCATTGAATAGATATCAGGCAGTAATAGCTATGATTTAGGATGGAATCACGTATCGAGACGGTTTTAGGAGAAATGTGTTGGTACTTTACTCGAAAACTTTCAAGTTTGTTGAATTGTTTGAAAATACTTTGAGAAGCGTAAAAACCGAATGTACGGTGATCCGAGCTATACCCAACGGTGTGAAAGTTGAGAGTCTTTCTTCACCGTCTGCACAGCAGTGTACCGGAAAATTGAAAGTGTCCAGAACCAATAGAACGCACATACATACATACAAGATAAAAGTGGAAGAACATGCATGAGTGAAGCATTGAGCGACCGTAGAGGCAACGAAAACACTTCGAGGATTGTTTTCTTAAATCTGAGCAAATACCGTCAAATATATCCAGAGATTCTAATCATCCTTATAAATATACGGCATGTAGCCGTTGGTCTCGAAGCGTGGGACAAAATGACTTGTGTAATTAAGAAATTTAATCAGGAAAGTTATCAACGATCCTCGGCAGACGTTTCCTACTTCTCTAACGACAACCACAATCGTCTGACGTGAAAGTGGCTGCCGAGGAAAAGGACTTATCAAACTTAGTCCAACGATCCCATCTCTCGCTTCTCTTTATTCCCCGCCTCTCCCCCCCCCCCCCCCCCCCCCCCTCGCTGAATGGGTATGTAAGATGGAAATAATTAACGGAGTGCATTATATAGTCGGGTAAAGTGGCACCGTCGCAGGACGATAACACCGTCGTGTTATCTCCGCTGTAAAGGTTCAGGAAACACGGGCAATTGCCTCGAAACTGCTAATCACTGGCCTTCCTTGTACCCGCACGGTATTCAGTTAATAGCGAACCCGCTTTGCACGGACTCGAGAGAAGGTCGTTTTTCAGCAAACATCAATTTCTTTCAGGGTATAACGTTAGTGTCATTTGGATTTGCATGTATTAAAAAATGGCTGCACGTTCAAGCTGACAAACACCTATTGGATTTATTGGAGAACGTGGTTTTTTATGTTCAAGCAGTAGACATCGACTATGAATTTTTCAAAACATCTAGAATTTGGAGTGTTAGAAGAAAAAATTGATATTTTAATCTTGTAATAATTAGTTTCCGCGACATACTCGTTCTCTTGATGTTACAAATTCAGAGTCAAAACTCATCAACTCGGCGAATTGATTTCTATTCAGCCGCGTAACTCGACTGTTTTCTTATTTTTTCCTGAAAGAATTCTACGGCAAATCGTTGCTCTTCGTTAAACGCACGAAAAAGGAGAATGTAAGAAGAAGAGTTAATTCCACGGAGACAGGAATCCTTTTGCCCATTTCGTTCTGCGATAATTGTCTGCGTGTTGGTTTAAGAAGGAAGAATCTTGCCGGGCGGTTCCGCCAGGCAGAAAGGACTGCGGCGCAATTATTCGGCCAGGGGTATTTTTTTTCACCCTCCTATCTGTTTCTCTACCCCTTTTATCTTTCCTTTTTCTTTCTCTTTCTTCTCGCGCGTTAATATCCGGCCGCAAGACGACGAGCGATGGCTAATTCCTCGAGCGAAGAAAGACAGCGGGGACATCACGCGAAATTGGATCCTGGAAATTTGGTGAATTGTGACAGCCCTTGTCCACCCCTGTCCTCCCAAGCTCTCCGGACACCGACGAATCGTATTCTCACAGGAAAATCATCCTTTAGGTAAGGCAAAATACATTCTGGATCGATCTTTACCGCGAAGGATTCGACAATGTCCACGCACCTTTTATAGGTGACAAGACTGTCCACTCTCAGTCGGCGATTATGCAGAGAAGGGTCCAGGCATCATATTTTCATATCCAGAAGAGAAAAGGCTAATAATTTTGTATCGTCGGAAAACTTTCCAACATGGAAGGCTTCCGTAATTCTATATGAAAAGAAATAAGAATTGGAAGATGAAATATGCAACGAAATATAGGTATTTGTCTAAATACTCAATTACGCCAAGAGAAATTATTGCAATTTATTGGCTCACAAGGAAAAAGCCGCTGAGGCTTAAAAACCTCTTATTATTACAGCAGTAAAGTTGTATCAAGAGGGTATGAGGTGTTAGTGTACGATCAATGGTTGTATCTCGCAAGTGCAGAGCTGCCGTGAGATTCGGAGGCCGAAGGCGTGAATCTACGGAGATTCGATCGGCTGGCGGGAAGCTACTGTTTAAATTGGAGAGGAGAGGAAGAGAACAAGAGAATTCCGAGCGCGACTGGAATGGCCGGAGACTCGAATCAGACTGACTAACCGAGCGTCGATTCCCGGTCAGTTATTTATTTTTCCATCGATCAGCGCCATCTTGCGGTTAACGACGATCCACCCAATCGCGCCTAAACTTACCGCGGCTTGTTGGTAGCGGTACGAGCGGTAGAGATTTCGGGTATCGGATGGGGTAGAAAGTACGCGCGGACATGGGAAAGGTAAGGGTTGGTACGGTATGAACAAATTTCGAAATATGGAAAGAGGTATAGGTTGACTGTCAATGACGGTTGTTCAACTTTCGCAAAAAATAAGACGAGTCATAATGTCGTCATTCGGTTGGAACGGATTCATTGAATCATTAAGAGGAACATGTAGAGGAAAAGAAAAGTGCGATTGGTAATCCAGATGTATAAAGATTATAAAAATACGTCGAGATTGGAATGACGGGTGAAAAAAATAGGAATCCCGTGGTTCCGAGGTTAAGTTAAGACTCCAGACTTCACAGATGCTGATACTGAAGCTATTTATGGAGGAATCGCAATCCAGGGTAAATGGATAATTTGACAGCGGCATAAAAAGTTGACGCCGATTATTTGAACAGCTCAGTGATATCAATTTTTCAAGATCTTGACCCGATTTTATTCTCGCCACTTTAAGAAGTTCTTTAAAACGTCCAACAGGTATGTATGTACATACGTCGACGGTGGACAAATGCTAGAAAAATCTTACTCTGAGAGAAAAACAATCGACGACGTGTTATAGGTCAATAATTTATGTATCAGGTTCATAGTCCTGTAAAGAAATTGGAAAAAAGAAAGTGATAATATGACAAGGTGGAGTGAATTTTCATTAACGCAGTAGAACATACTTTTGATATAATAAAGTTTTGTTAATCACAATCCATAACGCGGTTGCATACAACATTGTCGAGCTTAACCAAGAGGTTAAGCACATTCATCTCAGGCAATTTCGTACAATTATTTGTGGAAACTGGATGAATGCTACACGTCTTGAGTTATAAAAAAGAAAAAAAATACTTGAATAATGTATAATTGTCCTGTAATAATTGATAATCGATTTCAAATAAATGTCAATGTCATGTAAACAGTATCATATCAAATAAACAGTATTTCAGTGAATTTTGATTTTGTTTCGATAATTATTTTTATTTCCTTACCTTTCCACGATAAATCGTTAAGAGGACCATTACATTGAGAAACGTGATTACTCGATGATACAAGGATCAATTTTGGATGTTTTGAAAAAATCATAGCTGACATTCACTGTCTGAACGTCAGAAGGCAACTTTTCCGCAATTAATTTTACAATCAGTAGATACATTGGTCAGCAGAATGTTTTAATTTCAAAATAAACACATGGACTGACCTATGTACTGCCTATAACTGAATTACGTATAATTTGGTTTTTGATGTTTATCCAGCAAACATCAACCGCGAGTTTTCCTAAGTATCGATAACTTACGGTAGACACGTGAGACTTTTACAATATCCGTAGACTTATCTGTCTCTCATTTCCCCTCTTGATTCTTCTACAATTGGTCCATCGATTCCGCATCGTGGATGAACGGTTCGAGAGCTAATCGAGCGATGAAATCAGCTGTCGAGCAAGCAAGTGCAGGCTATCCGATATCCGGTTTGGGATAGCCGATGCAGGTCAGAATGGCCCGGGGTGATATCAGTCGTCGAAATCGTACACGGCTACTAGTGCAGATATGATACACCATCACCGTCGTAATCACCTTTCGGAGTACATCACGGAGATTGTCCCGCGGATAAGTGCCACTTGGGAAATCAGCCGACCGCGGTGGGGCGGGTGGGTGTCTCTCCTCTCTCCATCCCATATCCATTCCCGGTCCCATTCCAAGTCTCTTCTATTCCGTTATAGTCTGCTGGTGCAGCTTTCGCCCCCGCCGCTTTGAAAATGCCTTTATATATTATGGCCAGGCGCTCTCGATGGATGGCGGTCTCCACGTCGTAGATTCGCTTGCGCAACAAACCGTACATGGGGGAGAGAAGAAAAGAGAGGAGGGTAATAAAGGAAAAAGACAAACGGAAGACCGCGGGATATCGGAATCGAGCAGGAGAGAAATCCACCTGAAGAATTCAACTAGCTACATGGCACGTATGGCGGTACCTGCTGGCTACGATCTACGTTTGTCTCAACAAACATAATCTAACCACGGATGAGAGGCTTCAGGCCAGAAGGTCGAGGACGCAAAGCCTCAATTCTTCCTCGACATAGAAAATCTTGACGGTACATTTCGTATCGGATATTGGAAGGGAACGTCGAAGCTAGATGAAAATTGTGCAGGACACACGTAAAATATGTCAACACATAGGTGTATATATATATATATATATATATATGTATGTATATTATATATTATATATACCCATGTATTTGTATATATTTTTCTTTAATAACATAGTTTCCATGAAATTCTCCTGATACACATTTTTCTCCATTTCACCTTCAACTTCCCATCTTCATTATTTATCTTTACATACTACAAATTCAAACGTGACATTGAGAAGAAAATGAGATTTTTTTTTAAACTGCGAACATTTTTTTTCAAATTCCTTCAATCATCGAAGCCCAGTATAAATTCCGTAATTAATCGTCATTATATAATTTTGAAATCATAACATGAATATCCTCATAAATGTGTGCGAGAGTTTATCCTTCAAGTAATAATCTCAACAACAATAATAATGATAACACTAACTAAACTCAACCCCAAGTTGTTCAGCATAATTACCCTGTCATACCGAGGTATATAAAATGTAGGTATAGCGTCGAGAAGAAGCAAAAGAAAAAGTGGTTGAAAAAAATGGAAAAAAGAGCACACGAAAAAGTAGAAAAAAAAACTCACACCCAGAATGAGGCGAGGGGCGGGTGAGCTGAGGGTGAATAGATGCGGGGTGGTAGAAACGGCAGAGGGTGCAGTTAAGCGGGGAACTGTTATACGAATGAAATCGCGAATGTTATATGTATATACCTATACGTATCCGCATGTTTGGCCAAATCCGGGCAGTTAAAACGGCAATATACTCAATGGTCCCTGCCAGTATGTAAATTCGTTTGGTATCTATGGTATATATGTGTATATAGATATCTGTGCACAACCACGTGGTTCACGATCAGCGAAGAGAGTACGGGAGGGAGAGAGAGGGAGGGAAGAGAGTCGACACCGTTTTTGGTTTTAGCGCCTGTGGTTTTAACCCCCGGTTATTAACGGCACGTGCAGCAGATTCTAACCGAGGGTGGTTTTATTATTTGCTCGGTTTCACTGCATGGTAGTTCATCTACCATTCAACTGCGATGTCAATGAGGTTTTCACGCGGACCATCATGCAACGTTGGCGGGCGATCGGTAGCGAGCTTTTCTCCTCGGGGTTCAAACGCCGAGCTTGAATAGAGACGCCCAGGCAACGCCGAGGATCTTGGCTCGGGTGCGCGTATATTTTTAAGAAAGATGGCCGCCGCTCCATTGAACAGCTGTTCTATTGCGGACCTCCGCATAGCCGTATAATGTTATATAGACGCGCGGGTCCTATTCAGTTTTTTGTTAACTGTTCATTCGCTTCAGAGATTCTAAACCGTTAGGTAAATATTTTAAGAGATTATGCATAGTGCTCAAAATTAGGCACGTAATGGTTGAATTGAGGTTTAATTTTCGAGTTCATATTTTCGGAAATTTAAAAATTGTTAAATCGACTCATTTTTTATCAGTAATAATTTTTCTAAATATACAAATGACTTCGTATGCTGTATAAACG
Source organism: Diprion similis (assembly GCF_021155765.1). Classification (NCBI taxonomy): domain Eukaryota; kingdom Metazoa; phylum Arthropoda; class Insecta; order Hymenoptera; family Diprionidae; genus Diprion; species Diprion similis. The sequence goes on along the minus strand of NC_060110.1, from coordinate 6,730,409 downwards.
TAAAAAACAATTGAAAAAAATACATCGCAGGTTATAGCCCAAAGAATGGCGTTATTTAGGAATTCGAAAACCTGATTTAAAGTCCTACCCAAGCGTTGGAAATCACTAAACATAAATCGTCGAATTACGGCTATCGCAATTACGGATTTATCTAACGAGGCGTATATACAATACCTCGAAATCGAGCCAATCTCTTATTCACTTACATGCCCGTCAAGTATCGTTCGATCATTCTTTTACGTAAATGTATATTTAACATTAATTTACGGTATTCTATATCTCAGGGATACTAGGGTGTGTCAAAAAAATTTGTTTTTTCAAATGCGCATCAAAATTTCTGTAGATTATCTCTAGTAGAATAATTAAATTAATAAATGAATTAAATAACACGTAAGAAAAGGAAAAATTTTGGATTTTTTGTCTCAAAAAATGGCTTAACTTATAAATTATTTAAATACAGATTATATGAAAATTCACGCTCTATAAAAATGCAATGTCAATAGAAAATGGAAAAAAAACAAGCACCTCTAAATATCAATATTAATGACTGAGAAATTCTATTTGAAATGCTCTACCAAAATTTTCATGCGCATTTGTGAAAAAAAAAATTTTTCCTGGCTCACGCTAAGGTATAATATGTGTACACATACTGAAAGCGAGGCTTGAATACGACGAGGCTACGTTATACAGTGTTGTTCACAAATCTCTAGAACTGCCAATTCGGCGCAATATTTTTCCTCCATGGGGTTGGGGTGGAGAGATAGGGAATACACCTATATGTAGACGTGCCCATATCGACGAGACCAGCGTCAGTCAATCTTCGAAATAGATTCAGCAGCCTCCACTCACTCTGCCGCGCTCCTCGCTTTTCCCCCTGTTTTCTCGTCCCCATTTTTTCTCGTGTGTGTAGTTTTTATACATTTTCTTTTTTTTTTTTTCTTACTTTTCTTTCCTTTTCTGGCGCAGAGAATTTATCCCTTGACTTGGTGAAAAATTACCCCTGTTTATATGCGAAAGAACGATTCGCATGGCCGCCACCACCCTTCGAAAAGAAAGAAACTACCCGCCGGTCACCAATCCTCATTTCAGCTTTATATCAAGCTTCCCCTTTTTCCTCCCCCTCGGGAACTTCACCTCGGATGAATAGGCGACGGATCACCCTCTGTAGCCTTTTTCTAAAACGGATTGAATCCGTTTATACGTATATATATATACGGCATTTGTTTCCCTGTACATGCAAAGCTAGTCCAATAAAGTTTAAACCCTTATTTTCAATTATCGTAGTCGTTTCGGGGATCGTTCTCTACCTACCTTTCTTTTTCTTTTGCATCCGGGATTTTATTCGAACGAAGATGGATTCGTCTATATAAACCGGAGCAAACTCCCGGAGGTACCCGAAAAATAGGAAATGCCCACCTTTCGAGTTTATACCTAAAAATTTTTCCAGAGTAAAATCAGTATTAGTTCGTATTATACATCCAATTACCGCGTCCCCTTAACATTATACCTAGCGAAGCTGTTTTCTACTTTACAATCTTATTTCCTGTACAGTTTCTCTGGATTTCGTACTTTCGATTCTGCGGAGGGTAAAGAGGTTGGCGATGCGCGCACGCTTGACACCGCTCGCTTCGAGTCGAATCAGGTAACAAACCTTTTGGCATTCTGCCAGCCGTTCGACAGACTGCAGTCTATCGTTTCCGCTTTCTTTTTACAACCTAGATACACCTTGGTAGGTACTGGCTTATCCACGAGCCGTACAAATTTGAAAATCAACGTCAACTTCGTGGGAGTTGGGAACGTAATTTGAATAGCTAAGTCGAGGACACTATCAAGTTCCAACAAGAGGATGGAACACGAACGGAGCGAGGAGTACAACCCTTGTCAAATTTTGTGGACACAGTGAGACAACAATGGTTTCGCTAAGTTTCATACGTCGTATATGTTCATCGATCTGCGGATATCGGCTGGTATAGGTGGTCAATTTTAAGAGGAGTGAAACGATAAGCCTACTTAAGCCGGCGTCAGCCAATCCGGGATCGCCACTGCGGATAGGAGGGAAGCGCATGATAATCCTTGCGGACAGGGCATGAATATATGTATATGTACAGCGTAGGATTAGGTAACACTGTGCGACCTAGTTATTATTAATTGCAATTTATTACTGCAGGGGGTGTACCAACCACCCGCAACAGTTTAACCCGTTCGCGAGGTGGAGAAGGATGATTGGAATTTGAACTATCAAGTATAGTCAGGGTGTGATCCGTTCATAGTCGAGTCAGAAAGACGTAAAGAAAAAGATAGCAAGGCTGGTTTTAGCTTGTTAATAAATATGGCGCTGAGATGAAGTAATTTTATTATACACGCAAATAACAGGCGCCTTATAATTGGCGGGTGCTTTTTACTGACATGTAAGCATCACGAATGTATGTAGCTTGCGCATGAATTTTCATAAATCTAAGAAATGTTTTCAAATACTCTTCAGCTAAAATTGCGAGGTGGAGTGGCAACATGGCGGCCATTTTCTGGATTACATCATTATCAAATAAGTAGAACCTATAACATTGAGATTAGAACAAGAAACAACCGAATTTTTCGATCTTTAAATAAACAAAGGATAGCAAAAATACCCGACATTGCTCGGGTTATAATTTTTTCTTTAATTATTAAATTGAATTACTTGGAAGATTCTCATAAAGAAAAAAATATCGCATTCACAGAAGACGGGGGCGTCCATAAATTACTTCATCGAATTTCGAGGGTTTTTGACCCCCTTCTCCCACTTTTGTCATCTTCTATCAGATTTAAAGACCCCCCCCCCCCCCCCTAAATGACATAAGAAAAATTGTCGCCTCCCCCCAACCCCCACCACCCCGCGCATAAACTTAGACTGTCTTTTGTTATCAGGAAGAAATAATCAGGCGCAGTATACATTCCTACCGACCGAAAATTTGTATTTGTGAACTTCGCATTTTACTTATAATGTCATAATTTCTATACCTTCCCAGCCAGTCATTTTTCGTCGTAATCTGACGACAACCCCCCTAAAACCGATGACGTAATTTATGGACGCTCGCAGAGATCCGCATCGGAGTGGTGAAACAACGAAAGCTCAAGTCGTCGAGAACGCGTGACACTTTAATTAGTTACTTAATCTAAATTTTGTGTAAAAAGTTGAATACAACATAGCCTATAGCACTTCTGAAATTATTAAGGAACATTAAAAAGAATGTTTTATCAAAATCTGTCAAGTAGATTTTGAGTTAAATCCGAACAAATGTATATACAAAGAATTTTATACATGTTTAGTAAAGATGAGAAAATTTCTCCGTTCCACTCTCAGAATATTGGAAACGATTTGGGCTGAGAAGGAAAATTCATTTGATCGAAACGAATTAGTAAGTAGCAGAGAAAAATATCTTCGGGAAAATGGTCGCCTGTACAAGACAAGGTCAGTGGATTTTCCACGCTGGTGATTACTTGATGCCCGCAGGTCACAGATTAAACAGCGCTGTAGGTGCCCGACCTAACATAACCTAAACCACTTACACTGTACCTCATACCTATACGACTTCGTAAAGGATTACCTTACAATGTTGTTTCAAATCGACTTCTCTGGGGATTTGCGCTGTATGCTCGATGCTGGGTTGGGTAGCACTGCACACCCCCAATGCTTTCGCAAAACCTACTCCAATAAGCCCGCGAGCAATTATATCTGTAATAACTATAACGCGGCATGGCCTGCTGGTACATTGCGTTATCGTGCCAGACTTATCAAAGGTAAATTATCTTTAACCTTGCGGGACAAGGCTCAAAAGTTCAATCCACGTCCTTCAAATTGACTGTTTTTACTTTAGAATATTTGTGATAATTTTCTAATCAACCAAAGAAAAAGAAAAAAGAAAGAAGAATCCTGGTTGTATTCGATGAATTCTTAAATATGGCCAGTATTTTTCATGCTGCAAAGTTTGAATACACATATTCGACCAGTGCCAAGACATATGTAGATATGAAAATGTCATTTAGGATGTTATTTTTTTCCACTCGTAATCCGAAGCTTGGAATGATGGATTGGAGTAAAAATTGGTGCAGCAGCCAGGGACCGGGGTTATGAGAGAATCATGTCTGACAAGGCTTGGGTGAGATGGAACGCGTTTCTCGTTACTTACTCGAGCCGAGCCAAGCATCTTAATTATGGCGTCTGGAAGCCAACTAGCCCTTGTACACCGGAGTCGCAAGTGTTGCCGCGAGCTAGGCGGTTCCAGGGCACCTTCGTTAATCTCACCCTAACAAGGGTTTAACTTCGTCAGATACTCCAGAGCTCTGATGCTTCGGCCTGAAGCTCTACGGTCTTAAAGGGAATGACGAAGAAAATCACAGAAAAGAACTACGGCTTTACAGGAATAAAAATTTTACCAGCGATGTAGGTAACAGGTTTCAAACTGTTTACTCAATGTTAAATCATTAATTATCGATGTTATTATTTTTACTATGATTGTTATCACTCTGACATTAATTACGATGTAGTTGGAAAAATAGATTTGATTTTTAATATCCACGCGTCCCTAGTGGAAGCAGGTTACTTATAACTCAATTTACTAATAAAAAATACTGGCAAATGGATTTTCACTACAGCAAGAATAAGAAAAACGTGAAAATCGGCACTTCATTACGAGCCCAACAACAAAAAGTTGCGTAAAATACCTATCGTGAGATTAACACTTGCCAAGAAATCTGTTGTATCAATTCAATTCTGTGAAACAAAATCGGAAAAAAAATCAAGGAATTCAAGCATCACCAGATGTGCATGTCACTTAGCAGTTGGCGTACATCTCTCGAGGAGGAAACAGGATCCACCTGATCCACGTTTGCTTTCAAAACACCGACGACTGACACATGTTCCGACGATGTGTCAACTGTCAGGTTCCAGATATGAAAAACCTCCGTCGACTAGTTCATCAGAGGTTTATCTCACCGCCTCTAACGCAGCATTATAACCGTCATCAAGAGTATTGAAAAGTCAAATTTGCAGCACAGTGTGTGTCCAACATCAACGTTGGTCAGCGATGCCTGCACGGATCGCGGAACACTATCGTCATACAGAAGCATCCTCGGGGAAGGAAGGTGTGCGTGCAGCACCGCAGGTGGCCAGCTACGCGTTGAAATTGCTGACGGTCATTCTGACGCGGTTTACCACGCGAGATAGTGGCTGCTGGCACAGATATGCGGGGAGGGACTAGTTTTAGCAGAGTCAGTAGTCGGCGTTCATCCGTCCATACGTCCGTCCCGTTCCACCCCTGCACCCCCTCTGCGGGATGCTGGCATATCGCCAATCTCTGGAGGCTAAGGGATCCCGCAAATTCAAGCCCCCGACTCTGCGCTCAGCTTACTGCATGCACACTTCCATGCAAACGAATCAACAGTGCAATGTGACTTACGAGTACACTGCTCGGCAAAAAAGTGCGAGGTGTCTTTTACGCGGGGAGAAATCGTCCTGTTTGTTGGCTATCGAATTTGCTGTAGTAATATGTACCGCCGAAATATTCGTGGAGAAGGGTTATGATCGTCGTACTGGAAAGGAATATCCATCTATCACTGTACTGTACAACTATGATTGATATAACTCCTTAAGGGATTGTGTACGAGTAGACGGCTGAAAAAGTGGGTGAATTTCGCAAACTTATATCTCGACAGCCAATCATTCTATTCGATTGTTGAGACGGGTGACATGTTTCGTACCAAGGATATCGTAGAAACGGTTCAAACGATTTATTTTAAGTTTGTCGAAAGTTGTCAATGATCAATTATCATCTATGACAGAATTTACATTTTTTTTTACTAGAAAAAAAAAAAATGGCAATTGCTCGACGATAAGATTCGGTTTCCTGTTAAAAACCTTGCGGTGTTTTATTTTATTAATAAAAAAAGATATAACAATTAAAAAAAAGGCGGATCATGGTTAAGAGGACTCAAGAATACTGTCTTCAAGTCTGAAGTAAATCGGACAATTTGATTTTGTAATATAATGGACACCGTAAGACATATCACGGAGTGAAATTTTTTACGTTATACATTGTGAATGACAATGCTTGGTATTGTTTGATTTTAATAAGAAGAATATGCGAACAAAGTTTGATCTGCATACTTTCGAATAACACGAAGCCCCAATCGAATCGAACAACTCGTTTTCGACTCTTGAATTGCCAAAGTTCACTAATTTTTTCATCCCTTTCCCACCTATTCCCAAGTATAACTAACTGCATATGATTTTTATTTCCAACGTGATTGAAGAACGTTAGTCGATTAGTTACCATGAACGATAAATCTTTTTTTATCATCAGAAACCGAAGGGTACATGATGGGTTTTCAGCATCGTCCATTTCATACCAGCGACCGTAAATCTGCCCCTGAATCTATTAATCTTAAAAAATTTCGGTGAAAAATAAGGCATTACATACACGATGCAAAAAAGCAGGATCGTGACCGAGGTAGGAATGACCGATGCAGAAAGCATGCGGAACGTATTGGATTTAATTAATTTGATGGAGTGTAACGAAATGGTGCAGAGTGCACTGATCATCCCGCAGATCCCAAGGGACCTGGCTACCGCCTGCACTGCTCAATTCTTTGCCGTGCAGGAGTTCATTTTCCCTGCGTTTGCAATCAGGCGAGAATTTGATAGATGTACAAAAAACAAAAACATTCCTCACTGCATTCAGTACACCCGGTCTGTACGTACATACATGCCGCTGTCTTAAGAGAGAGAGAGAGAGAGAGAGAAACACGTCAGAAGACTCGAAGAAAGTAAGAACGGAGAGGAAGAGAATAATAATAACAATAATAAAACGTAGAGGGAGAAAGAAAAAGAGAAGAAGAATAAGCCGAGTAGAGTCCAGAGTGTGGAGCAGGAGGATTTATTCTTCGAGAAAGCATTAGTAACAATTTCGAGAAAGCCACGAGTCACTTTGTTGAAATGGCCAGCGGATGCATGAGGAAATCTACGCAGCAGGTACCTGCGGAAGCTGGGGGCAAAGTTTCACGACTGCTGTTGCCGCGCTATAAAGGCGAAAATCTAATATTTCTCAGTTAGGGTGCTCGCTGCAATTTTGCGATGCCTAAACGGTATGAAGTGTCCCAGAGAAGCTCGCTGACCTCAGCAGATTCGCAGTCGACCTTTCAGTCAGTTTCAGTCTGACCCACGAGTTTTAGGATATACCTAATCAATTTGTACCAATTGTTAAGGAGACTGGATACCCAAGACTCGACGAATTATTAGATGTCATCGAAAGTGCCGAAGTTATAGACGAAACTTTGTATATCGTGGATTCGGCATTTCAAATCGATTGAAAATTGTTAAAAATCCAATGAATTTATTTCACTTCGCTCTATTATGACTCATTTTATTCTAAAAATTATTCACGATAAACTCACTGGAAGAGATTGCATTTTTCATGTGCAACTCGATATCGTCATTTATTGTTTGATGACCATTAATAACGGTGCTACGTTGTGAAATTGAATATTTAACGACACCAACAGGTTATAAAAAAGGGTTTCAGCGTATTTCTAGTAAATAGATGTACGAAGCCATTGTCGAGTGAGATCGAACGAATCTGTTAGATTTTTAATAATTTTTAAGCGATTATAAATGAAGTAACGACAGCGAAACTTGGCCAATCAACCTCCTCAATTAAGTTTAAAAAAATAGCAGTTGAAATTTTTAAGCAAAATTATTCATACGGCATAAACTTTGTCAGATTATTATTATAAATAATTGATTACCGTTATTATTATTACGATTATTAAAAAAACCGCGTTCCATTTAACATAACGTTGATATGACGTTTTAAAAAGAATTGTTTGCTTTTTGCAATCAGCGATATCCAACTGGTCGGGCTCACGTTCATTATTGCAGTCATTTTTCAACCGAACAATGAGTTAGTTACTGGTTAGTCACTGTATTTTCAAAGCAATATCGACGCACGGTACATTTTAATTGATCAATTGTATTTTTTGATTGGACGAAAATTCGATAAAGGAATAAAAAGCCGATTGGCTGCACACGAATAAAGCTGTCAGAATTACGAAGAATACTGCATTTTTCATAGTTTCGTATAAACGTGATACATATATGACATATTATATTATTTATCTTTCCGAATTAATTATCAATCGATCCGTTGACTGTTTTTCACAGATCTGTTGCGACAGAAAACCGATTGACGTGTTTCACTGAAAGAATTATTTTTAACAGAAACCGTAAAAGTTAAAAGCTGAAGTAAAAAAAAAGATCAAAATGAAGAGAAAAAAAAACACTCAGACATTCTGCGTCTGCCGGAAATAATTAACGTCAGAGTTGAAGCTGACGCGTATATTTCTAACTAATGCTTCTTCGAATCAAACGAAATGTCAACAGATTTCTTAATTATTAAGCCATTCCTTTTCGCTATTTGAAGGTAGCCTTTTTTGCTCGGTCATTTATTTAGCTACAGTCTCTTATGTAAGCGTCGATAATTACAAAATGAAACCTCAATAAAACGTTCAGCCCATATCAATTAACGTCAGAATGAAAAGAGGCGATGGTATTTCGAATCGCTAAATTACCGCTCGGCTGTCTCGCGCAATCCATAATTAATTGGTTTGTTAATTATTCAGAAACGGAGGTGACGCTGAATCGTTGAACAGACAGTCGTAACGGTTTTGAGCGTCGTATTTCTCGCCCTCCGTTTGTACCGAGGAGAAGAAAAACGGGAGAAAAAACGTAGTGAAAACAGAGGAAACAAGCGGGAAAAATTTTGTCGTTTTTACTTTCTTTTTTCATCGAATGGTTTTTTTTTTCAAACCATTTTCCAAATCATCGTGAAAATTTGTTGAGAAAGACAGACGAGTTGGCATTCTTTCAAAAACATGTTTTTTGGATACTACGGACCAGAAAATGTTTATATTTATTGAAATTAGAAAAATTTAGAAGAACTGTGCTCCAAATTTTCATGCCGATTGATCGCCCTGGCAAACAGCTGCTTTCGAATTGTAGCGCATGCGGATCATATCTTAACAGCCGACGAATCATTAAGTCGTTAGAAATCCACCCTAAAGATGATGGAAAGTAACAAGTGTGGAAAACCGACAGGTCTTAAGGGGGGGACTTCGGTCAAATTTCGGTGATATCGAGTTTCTTGTTATTCAAATGATTAAAAAAGATGTGATCAAAAATCCCTTGCAACAAAATTTAGATTATGGTAGTATGTGTCCTGAAAAAAAATTTCAATCTTCTGCAATGAAAGGAACTTTTAGCAGAAAATTTCCATTGCAGCGTACCACTACCAAAAGTTCCTTGCGCATACATTTTCATCACACGAGATTAAAATTTTTTTTCAGGACACATACTACGATAATATAGATTTGGTTGGAAGGAATTTTTCATCACATCTTTTTTAGCCGTTTCAAGAATCAAAAACTCGATATTATCATAATTTCACTGTAGTCTTCAAATATTCATTTTCGAGGTAATATTATTTTGTATACAGCTTTTCACTCAACGCCTCATTACATTGTAAAACATAATAATAACTCATCCCTTCATCCTTGAGAACAAACAAATAGAAAAAAGAGAAAAAGAAAGCAACAAAAAAGAACTACAAAAAAAAAAAAAAAAACGAACAAATAATAAATAAGTAGATAAATAATATACGAAGTTGGTGATAAGCAACGATGACACGTGACGAAAAATGTACGCGATGATGACCACGTCCCAAGCATCATTTATCATACGTAATACGTTCTACCGTGCGTTTGCTGCGAGGCACTTCTTTAATTATATAATACTAGTCGACCAGCTAATTGAATAGAAACCCTGTCAGTGTGGATATTCGTTTCTTTCTCTTTCTCTTTCTCTCTCTCTCTCTCTCTATCTCTCTATCTCGCTGCAATAAAACGTCACTGTATAAAAATGTGCCGTTTTTTCCCCTCCGGGTCGGAGTAGTGATGATGGACTTGTCTTAGCGCTACGGTTCAAAGTGCGCAACCGCAAACCGCAGTTTATAATCATGGGACGAATGTAACTTTTACGATACGCAGGCCATCATTAGAGCAGTAAAAATCATTGGATCCATTATGGGAACTAATTCACTTTTCAGACTTGGTGACCATTTCATTGAGTGCCGTACGCCACGGATTCCTTTGAGTTAAGCCGAGTGCTATACTTAGCTTATAACTTGTTATCAATGAATTCTTGACTCATTTCCCAACCGGGTGCCGGATGGACTATTAATAGGAGTTCATCATCATTAGCGCATTCCCGAGACCGTTTTGCACTGTGAGTGTGATGAGTTACGTATGCAGAATGAGAACATTTCAACCCACGCCGTTTTTGATTTCGTTGAAAATTTTTCAAGTCTACGATCAATTGAATAAAGTAATTTAACGGAATTTATAGAATCACCAATTGATTGATAGAAAACAAATATTAATTGCGCGCAAATAGATAAAAAAAGCAGTAAGAAATAGAAGAGATACGCACGTCGGGTGAATTTGCAAAAAAGGATTGAAAAAATAAGTCCGGGGAATTTGGAGATATATAGATGTGAAAAAGATCGACGAGATGGAATCATTTTCAAGTTTATAGCCGATGAAATATTTGCCCAGAGATTTAGGTGGTGTTTTACACGATTCATATGTATACACAAAAAAAAAAAAAAAAACTGGGCAAGATATCGTCCCGAGTATCGTCCTCTTATACTCGTTCGTTTTTTCAGTTTCCTTCTTGATTTCATTTTTTTCGTTTTTATTTCGAAAACTCTTTCACGCTCTCTAGCTTGCTGTTCTCTTTCTATTTCGTTTGCCAGACAAACTCGGCATATAGGATCTGAACATAAAGCAGAAGGCATATGTATATTGTTACACACATAAATATATATGGTACAGCATATTTATTTGCAGAGCTTGTTCTGCGAAAATAACCGTAAAGTCAAAAGTCCTGAATAAAATACGTCGATACAGAGAGACGGACTCGTTTCTCTTGGCAAATAAAGGAATGAGGAGAAAAAGGAGTGAAAATATTTTTCATCCGTCTACGTTTATTGATATTTAATGTAATGTAATAAGCATAATATAAAATAATTAAGTGTATTAATTAATCACAATTGTTTCCTAATCATATTGTGAGATGTAGCGAAAAAAAAGAGAAAAAAAAAATGAAACAAATAATAGTAAATAAAATAAAGCCAGGGAATAAAATCAGAATTTATTACATGTATAATAATCTAAATGGCAAAATTAACCGGAAGAAAAAAACGTCGATTTATCGCACTTGCGTTGACAGGTGGTTATAAATTTAAGACAGGCGGTATCGACGTCTACGGCTTTAAGTTTGAAAAATTTCGGACATGATGAATTGACAGTGACTCTGGCATTTACACTGGTCCTTCGATAAAACACGAGTCGCACCGCATTCCGTAATGATATTTAATAATATGTATTTTCTATAAATTGTCTATAAATAAAGAAAATTAAATACGATTCGATTATAATACTGAAATGCATTTCACGTTTATTTTCATGTCGAATATAAATACATGATTTAATAATTTGATCAAAAATTTGTCTCTACGTTATAAAGTGATACTTATATATTGTAAGGAAAAAGAGATTAATTATTACTAAGATAATCGATTTGAGTAATAATTGTTTAAGATGATTGAAACTGATCGTAATCAATAACCGTTACAATTCTCATTAATAATTTGCTCTAGTACGTATCTTGAAGAAGATAGAATTATTCCCTCGTTGTAATAAATATTGAGAAATAATTCATAAATCATCTTAAACACTGTGCAGTCAGGCTGCATGTAGTCATAATCATTGGGTGCGTATTGATATCTGTCTCTAATTATTATACAAGACGATAATTGAATTCAAGTTCGAACGTTCATATAATACAAATAATATATGGAACGCGTATAATGACGGAGATCAAAGATCGTGGAGTCCACTTTGTTTTATGTATTCAAACTTGTATGCACGAGTTACAGCAATAAGACCGTTTGTATACGGTGCGAAGCGTTGTACGCGTGCAGAGGATCGACTCACGATATGTCTGCCCTGATTTATGGACTCCCTTATCCGATAAACGGTTATAACACAATACACCTCGTACACGTAATTGTAACTACGTGAGTAATTAAACGATTCCCTGCGTGCTCGATTCCTGCAGGCGCATGCGAATTCACTCTGCACGTTTCATTGATGATAATACATGGATCCAAATTATAAGTGTAATAATGATTTTATGACGTTTAAAAATCAAATTTTCCAGGGGATAAAGAGCTTTATTTCCAAATATCATAAAATTGCTATTCGATTTGACAATGAACAAATACAATTCGAGTCGTATTTGGATCACCATACCAAGCTGTCCATTGAAAGTATATCGCGAGCGCAGAGAAATTTCAGCTGTGCAAAGATTGACATCATCCTGCTCCGCGTTCCTCGGTAATGAATCACCGAGGAATTGCTTGCTGATATTTGCGGAAAGACGTTTGACGAGCATACCTTCGTACAACGGTGTGTGTCGGTGGGCTGAGGTATGCATAAAGTACATAAATCGCGCACGTAATCCGAGCCAGAGTATATTTGCAAAATAATGCAAAAAATCTCATTTCCAGCATAACTAAGATTCTCGCTTCTCATTTAACATAAAAAATTAAGGCGACTGCTTGAACCCTTTTTTATTACTACTAAATTCATTTGGAAGAGAGAGAAAGAGAGAGAGAGAAAAAAGCATACTCGAAGGTAATATTTTGAACTTTTGAGAAAAATTTTGATGCGGACAGTTTTCAGATCTCTGGGTAACATTGAAAGGCTTTTGAGTAATCGGGAAGAATTTAGGCAGTCTGAAAAAATTCGAAATTCATTAATCGGGGATGATCGCATTTTTTCTTCTTTGTTTCAAACTCTCTAGTTTTTCACTTCAATTTTATTGAATTCCTTTCACTTATGTACGTATGCATCTACTTAAATTACGCAATACAGCGGCTTGTATGCGTCTTTTTGTACACAAGGAATGGATATCCTATACTTCGAAGAGTGTAATTACAACCTGCGCTCATGAGACCAATAAGATAAGAACAATAAACTTATAGGTACATGTGTATACATGTATAATAGGTATCGATTGACAATTTGAAAAGTGACGCAGAAAATTTGTAATAATAAATTTCAAATTTTGGATATTTTTTATATAATTCGTACACAGTTCGAAAATTATTTGATGTTATTTACACTAGTAATATTATTTCAACGAAGAATTTCGAGTATTGAATTCTATTTTTTTCTCTTGGCTTTCGTTCATTTCTAATAATACGCTTTACATTTTGGCGCCAATATGAAAGTTATATTATATGCATTGCAAAAGTCGAAACAGCAAATTAGGTTAGGTATCGAATTTGAACAGCATAAGATATATCACAACGAAGTATTTGTTAAACGGATGAAGCATTGTTATTACATATTTTTCAGTCGTACTCGTTATAGTTTCTTAATCTTTTCAGACACTGACTGCGGTAAAATATGAAATATCAATAACCACACAAATCCTTTCTCTTTGTGCGGTAAGAGGCAAATTATTTGTATCAGATGCACGTGTGATTAATCCTGACTTCATTTAATTTTAAGTAACTGGTGTGCCGGTGATAATAAAAATACAGTTAGAATTTAGACGGTGGCAATTTGAAATGCGATCTGCGTATTCGATATCCCTGGTGTTTATAAACAGGTGAAAATTTCAAGAACATTATAATTTAGGTGTTTTTCGTTTTTCGTTTTTCCTACATCTTGTCGCAGGATTCGGTCTGATACCAGTTTATATACGCGACTGTGTCAGGATATCGAAATAACGAGAATTGGAAAAACAGAGGAGAAAGAAGAACAGGGTAAATCGAGTTTCCACGCCAATTTCCTTTCAATCCACGTGCGGATCCCATTTTATGGATTTGTTGGTCACATGAAATCAATACACCGTTAAAAAGGCTCGGAGTCTTTTCACGTGTGTTGTTTGAGTTTCAAGTTCGACGAAAATTATTTGACAAAAACTTCCCACCAATTCCGAGTAACGGAATAAAATTATTTAGAAATAGCAAACCCAAGAAAATATTCACCTCAAAAGTCCTTAGCAGATATGCATGCTACTGATGATGTGAAATGATTTTTTATTTCAAGCTAAGAATAAACATAAATCCAAGGAATCGAAATTGACAATTTTTGTATATTTTGCAACTTGACGATTCCAGCTTTCACAGGTTTTTTTTTTTTTCACTCCAATTTCGTTTGAAAATTTTTGAAATTTATTTATGCAATTGAAAAGATTGAAGCGAATGAAACGAGTTGTGCATGCCGGATGGCAGCAAAGAGCGCGTGTCGGAATGTAAAATAAGCGTCGAACCCCACGTGGCTAGAATATTAGACTGCTTCAAATTGGTGGATTATTTTTTGTTTCCTGGAAAATGATCTGAACGTTACTCTTTGCCGAAGTAAACACACCTCCTTTCTAAGTATCGTGTAAAAAATTATACTCATAGTATCGCAGTTTCTTCGTGAAATTTTTTCGAAATAATAGCATAGTAGAATTTGACTTTTGGATTGGCTTAAATGCAATATAAACAATAACTTATGATTTTGAAGATAATCTAATTGTCTGGACGATTATAACCGTGCAAAATTAATTTCAAACAGTTCAGACTAATTACATTTTATGAATTTGCAAGTATTAACAGTGAGCGATTAATACTTCAGAGAATTTAGCATTAGGACTCTCGGTCGTCTGCTTGTAGGTATTTCTGCCTTTAGTACGTACACAGGTGTACACATAATTACATTATCCGAGAATTTCGCTTTCAGTTTATAAATAATATACGAGTTTTTCCGGGACGTCGGCACCGGAATCCGTGCAACGGATACGCCCGAAACGTTTTCACAAATATTTCAGTTCCTACACTGGAGGGCAGCGAGAAGGAGAGAGAAGGGGGAAGTTTCGTACTTCAACTTCCGCTTCGTTTGCGCACCAACTATACGAATGCAGCACAACCCTCACTCACCCTCTCCTACGACCCTCTCGGCTCCTCCACGTGTTCCATTCGCATATCCCTTAGTGGGTTTGGGTTGGTTAGCCGCTCGGTCGGTACAGAGAATTTCAAATTTTATATACGAGCAATTATTCACGTTGCTGCTGTTGCCGCTGCAACGGCGTACCGCCGTTTTACAGGGCTGTTAACCACCCCTCCTCACTTCCTGTACCTTGTCAGTTTTACATTGCTCGTCGATATAACAAAACCGAAATGTGTTACAGAGGTTTTCACCTGTCACTGATTCACGTTCGTTGTCGGTTCGCCACTATTTTCATTTTTCATCGTGAATGAAAATAATATAGTTTAGGGTATAAATCGAGGTATAAACGGCAAAAAAACTGAACAATTCCGAGACTCGTATCAATGAATCATTCAGTAAAATTCTTTTGTACCACTTAACTTTTTTGTTCATCCAATTCAAAGTGAGTGAATAAAATTAGGAGAAATAAAACTTGTTTTTTTTTACCTTAAAAAGTGGCACAAGAAGACTAACAAAAACTTAAAGAAAAATGAATACTTTACTGCCACGGAGATTTGATAATAATTAATCGTTGACGTTAACGATTTGTCTTCGACGATATTTTTAACGAGCATCTTCAGAGAATACTTAAGTATGAAAAAAAAAAAAGAAAAAATTCTCATCGGAGTTTGAAGGTCTTTAAATTTAATTAATAATTACGTGCCAGATGAAAGAATCTCATCTTTAACTATGCTCACAGCTTTAAAGAACACGTAGCTTGTATTTGAAGTGATTATTTATTGAAAACCGACTAAAACGAACGAACGTAATCGTAAAACATTCAAGCGAAAAAGTATGAAGAAGAAGAAACAAAAATCTCCAACCAATTTTGACGAACCTATGCGACCGAGGTGAATATTCCGGATGATGAATATATTCAGCTTGCACTTACGTAACGAGATTTTACAATTACAGAGCAAAGTGCAGACACGAAGTACTGGCGAACTATCAGTGGATTACCCAGCTTTTGTCTTCTTATTTTTCTCCTCAGCTCTTCTTTCTCGTCGAAGTGTTATACAGAAGTAGAAGTATCTGAAGTATCTGAAGAAGAAGAAGAAGAAGAAGAAGAAGAATAAAAAGAAGAAGAGGTCTGTTATAAATCCATTAACCAGACCGGAACGGCGGAAGCTTGGTGGGAAAATTTCTGCTGCTGTTCCTAAACTGGTAAGGTAGGTAGGTAGGTAGGTTAAGGTAGGTAGACGTATTGAACCAGAGTTGCGGGATTGCGCAGCATCTCGTTGCTCGCCTCGAAGGTCAGGTTCGACTTCGTCCTTCGTCGTCTCAACTTCCGACCCTCGACCTTCGGTCTTCGATCCTCAATCCTCGACCCTGGAGACCCTCGACTTCCGCCGGAAGAGACAAAAGATCGTCTCCTCCCGATATTGCATCGCATTCTCAGGATGCTCGCGCCCAGGAAGGCGAGATATAGCCTTCATCATGGCGACGACTAACCCCTTCCATATCTTCTATCAATCTATTTTTATCCGTCTCGTTTCTAGGACATCGAATCCGGTGAGACCGACTAGATCAAGTCACCTTATTACATTCATGTATTATATTGGAATAAATACTTCACGTCGTTTGTTGTTGTTATAGGTATTACATATTCACTATAGCAGCTCTTCGCGGCTCCGTCCGCATCCAAATTTAATGTAATCGGATGAAAGTTCTATTCAGATAAAAAAATCTTGTTCACGGTTGAGAATATTTCAATAAAGATTGATAATATCTGACATAACCTAACCTAAGTTAACCGGAAAAAAGCTAACCTAACCTCTATCTGTAATAGTTTAATGTCGATTAAAGTTTAAATAAAAAACATAGAAAACATAGAAAAAAAAATAATCAAAATCGGTTTAGTAGTTCTGGAGTTATAAGCAAACATACGTCAGAGAGATTATGAGTATTATACGTGTAAAGATAGAGATTATGCTCCTTGTCAGACATGTTATTGATCGTCGAGTATAATTAGTCTAAAAAATTTAAACGCGTCCGACAGACCTTCCCACCCAACGGATGTTAATTTTTCTTTCCACCGTTAAAAAGCTGACAAAAATTCGACGATTTCGTGTCCTCGATAAGTGGCTATGAAAGATCACGTTACGAGATAATCAGATTTTTAATTCTTTAAGGGAGTATTTTGAACAACAAATGAGAATTGCTTCTAAGGAATGCTCGAAAAGAAGTTGATATTTTTCAATGAAATTAAAAATACGTTTCAAGTTGTATTTCATTCTAGTTTCGGCAAGAAGTCAGAAAACTATGTACTGTGTTTATATCAAGGGTTCAATCGAGGGAAACCGCAACACTGCTTTATCAGCATAAAAAAAACACTAAATTGTCGCCGTGATTAGGCTGCATATTTACTTGCTTGCTTAGACCGAATATCGCTAAACAAGTGTGTGTGTGTGTGTGTGTGTTTTTTTTTTTTTTTTTTTTTTTTTTTCTTTTTATTTACACAGACAAATGTATGGTTAATTAATATCGAAGAAAAAAAGCAATCCCAGGATAATTATCCGGCAGTTATTTTGATTTGCCTGAAAAACACTTGATGCGAATGATTTTTGGGCACAAAAATTTATTCCCATCACTACGTGAAATATCTTAAATAAGAATAATTTTCAATGATTGCACAATTGAATGATTAAAGAAAGAGGAAATTGGAATACAAGCCGATCAAATCATATCAAAGATATGCAACCTTATAAATTATAATACGAACACTGTTGCGAGAAATAATTCCGTCCGCAGGATTAGAAAACATGAATTCTCGTAGACAGAAGCTAAGTATAAATGTAAAGCAAATGAAAGGAGACGTTAGCCAAATAGATAGAGGAGAGAGAGAGACAGAGAGAGAGAGAGAGAGAGAGAGAGAAAGAGAGAAAGGAAAAACAAATAAGAAGCTAAAGAAAGCTGCTGGGAAATAGAGAAAAAGAAATCCAACAGATTATCGTCGCGACAATTAGTATCTTGCTGCTGGTTGGCAGCGTAAATCGTTGTGATAACAACAATCAAGGAAAGTGCGTGTTTTCCTTTAATCCACGAGAAACTGAGAGGGAGAGTAAAAGCAGAGATAGAGATAGAGATAGAGAGACAGAAGGGGAAGGAGAGAGGGAGAGAGAGAAAATTCGGAGCCGAGACGAGAGAATGGGCGATATTGCAAGGAATTAAGCAAATGGCGGAGGAAAATCTTAAACAGCTGGCAGTAAAGGATGAGAGACACGAATTTCGCGGGGTTTAAAACAAAAAAAAAAAAAAAAAAAAAAAACATGACAATAAAAAAATTATACCTACACGCGGTAATCGAATGTAAGAAATCGAAGTGGAAAATCAGTAACATGGAGAAAAGTTAGATGAAATTTTGATTTTTCCGGCAATATGATGAAATATTTGATTTTTACATCATTATCTTCATCATCATTCTCGTCATCTTGTAATAATTGGCAAATTATTATTACATCAGATTAACTGCAGCTGTAAAATGTTTCTTATAATACAAGCTTTTTTTTTCTATAAACCTTAAATAGCTATGACTGGATTGAATGTTTCGTTTCAAAACATCAACTAAATTACACGAGCTAACGAATGTAATTATTCCAAAAAATGAACGACATAAATAATCTGCCTTAATACTACTTTATCCGTTTAATAAACACGGATCTAAAATTGGCAGGTGGATATATCTATGCATACACACATACCTATATGTATATATGTATATACTTAAAACTCGTTGATTATTGACAGCAATGCGCTTCGGTACCCGAGCAAAATACACGGTTTAAATTCGGTATAATAATTAGGTAATCTCTGAGTGCAGCTGAGCTTTTGATATCTCGTGGCAGGTGCGAGATGGAATAATTCTCCGTTAAATTAGTTAGCAGGCTGTGTAGGTATAAATATACATATAGGACATCACATTACATGCTTGTTCGAATGACGTTAAAGCCCTCGACATCTCGGATTAATTTCCTGTTGTTTACTTCACGTAATAATTGTTCCAGACATGAAATTATTCGGCATTTTTTTTTCTGATTTAAGAACTTCAAGTTCAATGTGTCGATTTTGTATTCGAAAAAGAATTTGAAGAAATTCTGTGACCGAAGGAAAGTCAACCTTATTTTTTTCTCTCCCATGTTTGTTCAAAATGATTCTAACTCGTAGCATCTAATAAAAGAATTTGAATGGGTGAAAAGAATTCATTGTTTTTTTGTTTTATTTCATTACTGATGAATTTTTTGTTCCTTCGAAGCGTGCCATCTTGAATATTGAGATTTGGAAAATGGGGGTTACGAAAATTTGTTTGAAAAAATTTGAGAAAAACATTTTCGAATTCAAACAACAAGGAGAGGAAGAAAATGACACTTGCATCTCCCTCTAACAGTCAAAATCGAAATTGAGTGACTAAATTGTGCATGAAAACAAGAGAAAATCTCCGATTAATTTATCCGTACTCACGTTTATTTACGTCCACCTCGCTCTGGAGACGGGATTACACGGTGTTGAAAAATTCGTCGATTCCGTATATTTTCGTCACAATTATGCTTAGTTCCATGAGGTATTAATAATTCTGTGTCTTAATAAATATTCCATACGATTGAAATCTCCATTTTGCAAAAATCCGGCGCGCACTTTAAGCATGTGAATATTTTTACCAGGCTGCTGATTTTGTATTTTCGTAATTCGATTTTGTGACATTTTCACGCGGTATTTATAAACGGATTGTACAGAATTTTTTTCTTCTCATCGTTAAATTGCGACATAAATTTTCGCCTACAAGCATTGGATTAATACATTGTAGAATGAATTAGTTTGCAGATCGTTCAAAAGCCTGGCGTATATTTTGAGCTAATTTGATATAAATTAAGGATGTTGATAGGTGGTCTAAAATCGACTCTTTTTAATATTTTTATTACGAAATATTATTAAATCCAGTATTTCTCAAACTATTATATTGGTAAGCTCTCTCCGAAAATCGAACGGAAATAGAGAATATCATTTAAAATCGCTACAAAATTGTTAGAAACGTGATATTTTTGTTCGATTTCGCTCAACTGGAATAGATTTTTTTCTATAATCAATTCACTGCAATATTGTAAAGTTAAATATGCATTCGATAAAAATGAATGTTTCATTGAATTTGTAGAGAATTGTCTTCCGAATAAAAAGAGCTATTTTAGAGTAAAATCAAAAAATCTTGCACAAGATTGTCAACCATGGCTTGAGTGATTTGAAACGAAGTATCGATATCCAAGCTTTTGTTTGTAAATTCAGTATTTTCCATATTTGCACTCCTAAACAGATCGTCGTAATTTGTAATATGGAAAAAAAAGACTCAGGCAAAGCAATCACTTATGAGATTTTAAGAAAAAGAAAAAACAAAAGAAATAAATAAATAAAATACGTTGCCTATACTCGAAGTCAAAATACGTGGAAGACCAACGAATCCATCTAAATAAACCAGTGCGGTCTCTTTCTTACAAGCAAAAGGCACAGAGTGGGAAAAGACCGGCGAACACACGTTAGTACAATAAAGTAACGTGACCAACGTGCTTGGAATAAATTCCCCATGAAGTTCGTGACACGCGGTGCGCAGTGTAAGTAAGCGCGGCAATATAAACCGGTCTGAAATTTTTATTCACTTTATTACACATCCGTGTTACTTCCTTGGGTGGTTATAAAAAAATTTAGAGATCGAAAAATAAAAAGGCCAGAAATCGAATATTTTACCGAGCAAAAATTTCATTTATAGGACTTGAAAATGTGGAAAGGTCAGAATATAGAATGGCAAACCGTAGATTCGTATAAAAATTCTAGATTTTTCCGTTCTATGATATTTTGACATTTCTAAACTTTGTCTTTCCGTATTTCGATTTTCTATATTTTCAATTTTCTTAGACGTTATGAAGTTGGATAATTCTGTGACTTTCTCGCTTTTAATTTCTCCCGCCGAGTCGAACCGATTTCGAATCAAGATCTATCCGTGCATGCAGAAAATAGCGTAGAGTGTGGTATAATCGCGAGCGCACTTAACAGCCTGCAGACCTGTGCTCGAAACAATCGGTGGCGATGGCCACTGAGCTAAAAATAATCGATGCATCGCTTAATCGAGTCCAAAAGAAAAAAAATAATCGAACACGATTCGATTGAATCGCTAAAAATGAATCGATTAATCGAAAATAAATTTTGTATGTGAAACCAAAATTTCGCAAATTTCAGTACGTAGTCTCAATACCGGAAAAGTTTCTTGATAATTTATAATTTCATTGAAAATATTTTTCAATTTCGAGAGAAAATATTCCATCAATTTTCACTTAAGTATTATATCAAATAGTAATTGATACCTAAATCACACAAATTGATACTGTATTGCATCGTTCATGGGAGTAAAAACCAAAAACCGATTGTGAGGAAAAATAATTGAGTCTTTCGATTAATGAGGGTGGGGGGAGGAAAAATCGATCTAGAAAATCGGTTATTTTTGGTCATTCCTAACAATTGGCGCGTTCGTCTGACGCACTTGAGGGCTGCATGATGTTTTCCTTCGAGTCTATTTTCGGCGAGGTTCCGTCAGCCGGCTTCGTAACCACCGGTTTTATTCGTCCTCGTCGCGTTCCGCGAGGCTCCGATCAGCTGACGAGCATCGCTATTTATTCCCGGTAACTGGGTTTGATTAACATCCCAGAAGGCCGCCGGCGCCCCCTCGGCCGAATTCCATCAACCCAGTCGAAATACGTAGGCGAAGAAAGGCGGCAACTAGACCAGCGCGCCATCCTCTCTGCTCTAGGTGCTTAGAAGCTTCGTGCGAATACCTCGGGTGCTGCATAGTATTTTTAATAGAAGAGAGGAAGAAGAAAAACTCTAAACGAAATCAATAATTTGAGAACAACGAAAATTAAATCAGTGACGCGCACCTTCGACATGGGATTTAATATTTGGATTTAGGGTTTGAATTTTTGGAAAGTTCAAAGCTCAAGATCTAATTTAGGTACATTTTATAGGAACACTGAAAAATTTCTGAAACATAGTTTCACCGTGAGGATAAAATCATTTTTTTCAAAGATCGATTTTTCGTTTTTGATACGCAATTTTGATTTTTTTTTTTTTTTTCATATTCGAGTCTGAGACGAATTTCGGAAAGCAAAAGACTTTTGGTGATGAAAGTTCTGCGGTGATACTGGCGTTTCTTTGAAATATTTAACCACTGTGGTTGATCTGTTGTTAAAATTTTATGAATTATTATCAAATCGGTAAACGGATTTCGGAAACGTAACAACTTTTCGAAGATTTTTTTTAAACGTTTTTTAAAACTTTAACCGACTATATTCACTCCGTAATCTTAAGTAACGGAATGTCGTGTAAAAATTGGACTGGAATAAAAAAAATTCCTGGAAAAACCTCCGGAAATTGAATGTCTGAACAATTTCTTTGGCATCATTGAACGAAAGCATTTATATTTTTACAATAAGAAATGAATCACGGTCTTGGAAATATTTCTCTCATCGTACAGGATGTGCTTCCGGACTCGGTGCCACGATTAATGGCCAGATCGTGTGTGGCGAAGAGCGAATTTTCTCTTGAATGCAAGCGCGTAGGTGTGACGCGTGAAACGTGACGAAACGGCCGCCTCTACGATTCCAAAAACTTGATGCTTAATTCTGGGAAGTATTGCCGTAGTTCGAGATCGTTCGATCCATGTGTACTCGGCTTAGAAAGCATCTTCAAAGGCCCGTAAGACGGCATCCTCATCCCTCTGCCTGTGTTACCCTGCCTAAGGAGACTTTCTACTTCAGAGTTTAGAGCTCAGAGTTCAGAGTTTAGAATTTGGAATTTGGAGTAGAGTTGAGTTTGGAGTTTAGGCTGAGAAATCTTAGTCGGCAAGTAAGGCCACGTGCCCGCGTTCGTCGAATCTCGACCGAACGATATTGCGGAAGGGGTAATTTTATTTTCAATTATCTTCCCCCTAGTTGGAAAGGTTAAAGCTTTTTGTAAGTTGAAACGAGAAAATAATTCACGACGGTTGAAGATTCGTTGTTTGTGTCTAAATATTACGACCCCTTTCAATCTCTCCACGTGTAATTAATTAAACGCGAGATGACGAGGAAAAAGAAAGTAAACGGCTAAGGAATATAACTGGAAGAAAAACATGAAAAAGTCAGAGAAGGAAGAAGAGGAGAGGAGCAGTCGTTCGATAAAGATCCGCGGCATTCACGGTAATGGGTTTGCTTAATTAAACAACTTTTCCGTCATTTTCACCGGGAGTTTCTCTAACTGGTATTATAGGCAGGAGGAGGAGACAGCAGCGGTCGGGTTTGGTACTTTTGGGTGAAAGTTTAAAGCGCTAATGCCGTGCGCAGCCATGGAGAGAAAATGTTCTCTCACTGATACGTGAAAAAGTAAAATGTAAGAAGATAAAAAAAAATTTTGGATAGCAACTGCGTGCGCTCTTTATTCGCAGCGTTTGCAAACGTGATTTACATCTTGCAATAATATATAATGCGCAGGGTAAGAATCTCCTTAACATATAAAAAAATATATATATATATATATATATATATATATATATATATTATTTCACATATATTAAAAATTTACTGCGGATTTTGTAGCCGGGGGTGAAAAACTCCGTAATGTCATGAATTAAAATGCTGCGGAATGGAAGCGTCGTAAAGAAAGAAAGAAGGAAGGGCACGATCCAAGTAGATATTGTGATATTCCAATGCGAAGAAGAGTTTTAACGTAAGTAAGGATGTAACTTTTGCATGCTAGATTAAATTTTCCGCAAAATTCGTTTTACAATTTATTTCGTTATCTCGCATCCGCTCTGCTTCATATTTTTCTTAGACAACATTTATGAATGCTAAAGTTTTTTTTACCCAGCAGCACGCTGCGAGGCGTTTACAAAAACTCTTTTTCTCTTCTCTCTACATTCCGTCACAAATGTAAACTCAAAAATATTAGGGGGATTTGACAAAGTACCTGTCAAGATGGGGAAGTGATACTTGCAATTTGATTCAATTTTATTTCTGCTAACTTTTTTCTCCGAATTTTTTCAAATTTTTTCAATCATTCCTTTCTAGTATATGAAAAAATTCAGAAAATTTTCGGAAAATATTTGAAAAAAATTTTGAGCCCTCTTCAAAGATGGAGATTTTATTACAGAAAATTTGGATTACGGTTTCAACTCGAAAAAACTTTGGAAATGACGTTCGTAGCGAAGACTTCGGTTGTTACTGTTTTTTCGAGTTGAACTCTGTGAATTTATTTTTTTCGATCCTTGTTGTAAGGAACGTTTTTGTTCATTATCGTATAAACAATGCGTTACTTTCAGAAGTAACGTTTCAAATTTTCGTCACGTTTGAAACCCAACTTTTGGTGCAACGAAATCTCCATCTTTGAGTATGGCTAAAAAAATTTGTAACATTTTCCCAGAATTATCTCAATTTTCTCAAATTTCAAAAAATGAGCGGTCTCGAAATGGTAATATCTCAGAGACGAATGACTGAAAAAAAAAATTGTTTTTCGACTAGTACTTGCGCAGAAAAAAAATGGACCAAATCGAATACGTCAATTTCCGATCTTGATCGATACTTCGTGGAATTCTCCATTGACAGTTGTCAATGGCAGTCAAAATTTTTGAGGTTATATACATCGCGGCGGCCTGTCGTCTAAATTTATGACAGTTGGTCACCCTGGCAAAGAATCGTTCCGAGATTGCAACGCGTGCGCAGTACATTAGAGCAGACGACGGAACGTGCAGTCGTTAAGAAGTCAATCTGTGGAAAACTCAACGCCTCTTCGTCTGTCCGTATGTTCATTTATAACTCCGGAAGTAACGAATCGATTTTGATTCTTTTTTTTCTGTGGATAAAAACTCTGGTCAAGTCTTTGGCTATGATTAGTTACAACCAGATCAATAGTTTTTAATATATAACGGTATTTGCAAGTCAATTCGGAACGGGATTACACACTTGAATTCGAACGCTGATTACATCACATTGAAGTTAGTAACTTTATCCTAACGATTCATGCTGCGGAAAAGCAGTCATTCCGCCATTTTGCAATTGTTTGAAATTCAGTAAACAGTAATAAAATAAAACAAATTCACATTTCGAAATCTTAGTTCCTTAAAAATCATAGTAGAATTAAAAAAATACTGATTTTTCCTCAATGTTTTGTTACGATAACGTTACTAACTTCAATCTCGTCTAACCACACCCATACAGATAAAGAAAAGTTACGCCGAAAAGTTTTCAAGGTATCAACGAGCCTGCAAAAAAGTACGCGAGAGCATATCGCTATGTCCAATTATAGTTTTGCCGCAAGAAGGATGCGAAAATATTCGGGGGTGGATTCGTAACGGACTGCTCGTGTTCAACTAGGTATATCAACGAAGTAATTTTCCTAGGGTGGATAATGCGAAGTTACAAAAAAGGAGATAGGAAGAAGAGCCTCTTCCTCTGCCGCTTCACCTTCTTGCCCGATTCTCGATCGAGGAGGATATCATCCCCTGTAGAAAGAAAGGGGGTAAAAGACGGGAAAACTCACCCCCGACTAACTAGTTCCTCGTTAAGGAGCAACTGTATTTTCGCACCTCCTCGTAAGTTTCACGAGCATTGACGGACGTACAGACGCACTCACACACACCTGTGCAAATCGTCCATTTGTACCCTCGAGTATATGTATAGTTAGAGGGGACGACCCTGCAGTTACGGCTTGAACCGAGTATCCATACAGACACGGAGGGTTGTTGTGCTTAGGGCGCCTAAGCGGATGGGATTTTAACACCGCAGCCGGCGATTCCCACGCGCGTAAAAAATTCCGCGTGCCGTTTTAGCTGCGCTGGTCAGAGCGTCTCGATTTGCATCTGGGAAGGAGAGAAAACGCTCGTATATTCCGAGTGTGTAAGGTATCTATTTTTATCCCTCCTTATTTATTTAAACAAAAACAAAAATAAATAAAAAAATAAATTAAAAATAAATCTTTTTCACAAAACGTATTATTCTTAGATTCTCATTAATCACACAACTGTTTGCCGCTGGCTCTCCACGTTCGTTTTTGGTTTTTCCTATACGTAGCTTATAGACGTAGACGGTTGTTTATTACACGCGCGTCGGCCGCATGCTTCTCGGATTTTACATTCCTCAAGTTTTTCCTTTTTCTACCCCTTAGGATGTATGGGATTATGTACAGTCGGATCGAAAAAATGTCGAAACAAAAACTTGAAGCTCACGATGTTATAATATCTTACTGAAAAAGTTTACCTCATGCGGGAGAAAATATTCTGTCTCGAAGTATTCTTCAACTACATCAGAAAAAATCACGATACTTTTTCACCAAAACATCGATATCAGACCTTTTTTTAACTACATGTTGGATGCTTATTACCAACTGGCAGACACGAAAAAAATATATCTTGTTATATAGACAATTTGGAGGGAATTCTTTTGCAGATAAAATTAGCTACTTTACATTGATATTCAACCAAGTATACGGATTTTTTTTTAAATAAATACCCGAGTGATGCGATGTCTCTGATATCGTTAATAACATGGTTATTACAATATTTTTTCAAAAGTTTTTTCCGGAATCACGGAGACTTATTGAATCAGATTTAACTTGATTGACTGCTGCAGTTGTCCTACACCCTACCATCCACACCCTTTAAATGATTGCATTCTCATGTTTCTGTTTCGACACATTTTCGATCCGGCTGTTCGTCACGCATATTTTTATCGTTCTGTTTTATTTTTCGAAATTCGTTTCCGGGTCCGATTCTTTGCTCTCTCTATGTTTCGTTAACTCGAATAATTGCATTATAGTTCCTAAACATTTTCCAACATAATTTCTCAAAGTTTAAATTCCGTTACTTTTAATTCTTATTAATCAGGTTTCGCGCTGAATAGTCGCCTCGTAGATAAATCTTGACCGCAGAATCTCACTTATACTTGAGATTTTATCTTGATCATTTCGTGGCTTACATATATTTTCTGGGTATAGAGGGTACAGCAAATAAGGGGTATAAAGGCGAACAGTTGGGTATAATAGGGCTGAATCTTAATTAGAAAATTCATTTTCAACCCGCGTGGTCGTAGTGAAAGGCTGCAGAGTCCTGCAGGAATTTCCGGAATTCCTGTCATATCCACCAGAGCGCAATAATCCTGCGGTCTCGAATACATATATACGTCCACATCTTATTGCGTGTACCTTATACTCACGTACCTTCGCCTCCATGTATAAGACTCACGAAATAAACACGAGTTGCATCTTACTCGTTGATTTTTTAACAAATGTATACGCATTTTTAATCCTTCAAATCGCAGGAATGAAAGGTAAAAAAATAATCAATTTTAGAACTAGGAGGATATAGTACAATGCTCGTTTGCAATATTAATCACAATTGAAATGGGTTGAAATTCGCTTCAGCGGATCATATTATACAGATTCGTATCCATGTAATCGAACAAAATTCAACATTGAAATGAGAATTCAATTCTGCATTTAGCGATTTGAATGGAATCAATACAGGCTACATCAAAAGCTTTGTAAACTTTACGGTATTTGATTAAATCTATCGATACATCATAAACCCGTTTCACGAAGTAACGTTAATTTCGAAATTTACTCCGCAAACAGAAACCTGCTTTCGTCCTCGCGCAATGGCAGACATAAAAACGTCGCGCAGAGAGACTGAAGCGATTCGACGGAGGCCGAGGATGAGAAAAAGGTGTGATTCCGATCAATCAATTACGAGACTATTGCGTTTTGGATTGCCCAATGGTAACGGCAAGATCCTTTGTTTCCCGTTTGTCTCCGGCTCTTTTTTGCCCGACGTGGTGCGACGTCGCCTTTCTTCCATCGAAAGACCAACTTTCACCCCCTCGTGACAGCCGAGGGGCTTAAATTTCTTTCCTATGGAGATAGATCGGCTGTTTGGTTCCGGGCAAACACCGTCCTCGATTTCCACCCTTTCCACCCTTTCCACTCCCTCCCTTCTTCAACGGGGTCAAAGATCGACGTCGAGTGGAAAAATTTCCCGAGGACACGCAAATGTTTCTCCACTTTTCCGAATCGCAGATACGCGCCGCCCTTTTCTTCGTCGCTTTTCCACTCTCGATGTACGCCGCACGTCCCGTAACAATTAATTACAAACTCGGCGTTGATAATGGGGAACTTTATCAATAGAGCCATATTATAAGCCACTGGTGTAGAAGGAACCTTTCACCAATCCCTTCGA
Source organism: Diprion similis (assembly GCF_021155765.1). Taxonomy (NCBI): domain Eukaryota; kingdom Metazoa; phylum Arthropoda; class Insecta; order Hymenoptera; family Diprionidae; genus Diprion; species Diprion similis. The sequence goes on along the minus strand of NC_060110.1, from coordinate 6,702,037 downwards.
CTGTTTAAATTACGGCCCTTCTCAATGTAATCTCCGCTTTGTAGAAGGTCCTGTGATAGGATGTTATTTTACCTTTTCAAGAAACCCCGTGGCCCGAACGTTCAGCTGATGGATCCTTATTTCTATAGCTTGAATCAATTTTTAGTTCTAAAGGATGTGCAGGACTCGCAGTCGCATTCGGAGGTAAAAATTATTCATCGTGACAAAATTTTTCTTTTTATATCTTATTTGGTTAATCTGAAGTGAATATGTCTTCAATTTGAAAAAGAATTTCGTTAGATTTTTTCTAGTATGGAAATAGCAACTTTTTGAGGAATTTAGTCGATGCAAGAAATTGAAAAAGACAAAGCATATTAAAGATTGATTCATCGGAGTAAACAATCGAGCAAATGGAAAGCAAAAAAGTGTTTCGAAAGTATTTGAGAAGTTGGAAAATGGAACGAGGACAGACGTTGACGAGTATTACTTTCTTGTTTATTTATTTTTTTTTCTTTTAATTCACGGAAAGAAGGAACAACCAAACTTAGAAAGAAGGAGGCGTTTCGAAATCTTTTTCTGAGGACAGGCTACGGCTCAAAGTAATGCGAAATATCGACGTGGGATGAGCGGTGGGTATACCTAAGAAGCCAAATACCGTTAAACCACTTTACGTCCTTAATCTCCATCGACTTAAAGCCTCGAGCTCGTTTACCGGATCTCATCTCGCGTTACCTAAATCCCCCATCTCATCCTCGACAATTTGATGATGAAGCAGACGCTCAGATTTTTATTTTATTTTATTTTATTCTCGGGGCTATTTATATTCAAGCAGACTTTTTCTCAGTCTCAAACCAAACGAATCACTTTCATCGCATGATATCGTGCTTTGATATGTCTGACGATGAGAAAGAATAAACGAAGAATTAATTTTCCGCCTAATGAAATTCATTATTTTTTTCTTCTAGAAGAAAGATGAAATTTCAATGAATGTTACAATACTCAAGTAATAAATTACTTCACACAACTGGTATGATTAAAAACGATATTTAATATTTTTACGAAAATTGTTTACAAATTCAGTGACGCGTATTCCCCTGACTAGAAATTTCCAATCGGAAAGCGGTTGAGGAATAACTTTTTCAGGAAAAAAAACAGAGACGTGAGCTTTGCATGAATATGATCGTATAATAATGAAATAGACGATCCTGGCGGCTATAAATCAGCCGATACACGCATCGCGTTATATCTGTAGGTTAACGTGTGTGTACATTGTATTGGCCCTAAAACGATACGTTTTCGCACTTCAGCACACGCCCTTCAACCAAGGCTTATATTCCCAGCTGAATATGACTTATGGTCTGGTTTATACCGGGCGCCACTCCTTAACCACCCCTCATGGCGATCCCTGGCCTTGCAGATTATAATCGTATAATAACGGGGTTGAAAACGAAAAAGAAAGAGGGGGATTATAAGGGATGTTGAAAATTAATAAGAAAAATGTAAAGAAAATTGATCACAGATTTCGTTCGTACATATTTTCAAGGATGTATTTTTTTTTACCCCTTGTTATCGTTTTTCAATTTCAAAATTTTCGTATGATTTTCGAAAAGCATTGTAAAAATAATTTATACGCGCAAGCGATCAACGTTAAATATTTACTATAGATTATTATCCTGTAACGCGATTTGCGGGGGCGATTGGAAATGAAAATATACCAGCGTTTGTACTTAAAGTACACGTGCGGCAAGCTTAATGTGTGCGCTTTATATTCTCTGGATGATCTAATGCTGGAGGAAGGCGTGTCTGTAGAACTCTCGGAAAAAAACAAAAAGTATCACGTATCTGCAGAGATGCGAGAAATAATATCTGTGTACACAATTTGTTGTCCAATTTTCTAGCATCATTTTTCCATCGTTGTTTTTTTGCTTTTATACATTGATAAAACGTTCACACAGATTCCGCAAAAAACGATTTTTAACATTGGAATTTTTTCGCTACTCCGCGTGTATTCACCTGAAAAATTTCACATTATTTCTACCACTGTGCGAACCTTGAAACGCCAAATGATGCAGGCAATAAAATTTTCATTTGCGTATGAACCAAATCAGAAATAACAGTGACAGTCATTGAATTCGAAGAAACTTTTCGTTTCAAAAAAATTCGAACCACTATTTTAGAAACGAAACATAAATTCGTGAGATTGAGAAACTTCACTGATTCGTGTAAATATTTGTGAACAGGAGATCAACTTTTTGGTACGTTCATAATAAAAAACATTTAAAAATGTCAGAGCAACGTTGAAATTCCAAATTTGAAGAAGTTCCAATGGTGCAAAGTTCCAAAAGTACGAAATGCCGAAAGGGCGTAACTCCAACGAGTCAAAGTTTCGAAAACAACGAAATTCTGAGTGATCAAAGATTTTTAGTTCTGTGATTTTCTGGCTTGGTAAAATTTCACTACTTTGATCTTGATTTATTTACTTCAAATTTCTCCAGCAAGAACTTCGGAATCAGGCGCTTTCGGAACCTTTCAAATCCGGATCTTCAACTCCACCCTAAAATGTCGTAAATTCAGTTCGACAAGGGTGTTTCGAAAGGTAAAAAACACGTCTAATAACTGGAATTTGAGAAATCCATACCTAGCTAAAAGCGCCAAAATATCCAATAATACCGATAATAATAATAATAATACAATAACATCCCAAATATTCCCATGAAATTACCACTGCACGTATTAAAACGAAAGTATATTCCGCAGCCACGTTAGTGGAAGGAAGAGTTTGTGGAGGAACAAGTGAAAATAAAGAAAAAGGACCAAAAAGAAAAAGAAAAAAAAAAAAAAAACGAAAAAACCTCGGATCGCGTGTCCAATTTTTTAGCAGCGTAGTCACGAGGGAGCAAGAGGCGTCGGGACGATGTTGACTCTGTGAGTATAATATCTCTAATACTCCGCGAGTTAGGGTAGGTATCCCCCCCCCCCTCCCCCCACCCATTAGGTATATATTACATTATAGAGTGGCGAGAGAATAAACTGGGTTTCTCTCCTCACGTGAGAAGCATTAATCTTTCAAACCGGCGTGTTTATCCGTCTTCTGTTTAATTTCCTACACTGACGTACCCATTTCCGGTATCTGACCTTCCGGAGGCCCGCTATCTTACACCAGCAACCCTCACCCCCACCCCCACCCCCACACACCCTGCAGGCGTCAGAGCTTAAAGGCGCGGCAAAAGTAGGAGAACGTCACGAAGCGAGAAAATCTCTACGCGTGCTGATCGGCTTCACGCAAAAATCGGCACAGCTATGTAATATGTATACGACGTTTCTAACAGGCGTCACGCGATATCCTGTAACTGAAATTATCCGCCTTCGCACATCAGAGCCTCACCATCAACGCGGTTTAATCAACCAGGCGTGAAGATCAATTGGTGTGCAAAAGTTCACAGGGGTCGTTCCCCCCCTCCTCCCCCCCCCCCCCTTTCGCCCCGCTTTTGATACTCTGATTTTGAGCAAAACGGAGCGGTTTTTTCTCATTTGATGACAGTGCAGACCAAGTTTAATTGGAAGCTTTTTTTGTGCGGCATGTTTTCCAACTGTGTAATTGGCGTGCTGGTGAAACAGAACGAGGGATTGAAAATTTTTACCACAGAGTGTAAAACCGATTTCAAGATTTAAGTCTGGAATTTTAGGAATCGCAAGGAATCGACACACTTCAAGTTAATTTCAATGATTTAAGTAACTTTTACTTATTTCAAATATGGTTTTCTTAAAAATGAAGAATCTCAAAATTTAATCGCATAATATTCTTTTATAGCTTGTATACAACAAATCATTGAACAGGCCGATGAAAACAATAATTATAAAATATTATTAATTTCTCGAGGTATTTTTCTAAAAAGATTCATTCATTTAGTCGCTAATTCTTCACTTTTTGTGTCGGTTTCTTATTTTTGCGAAGAACTTACGAACTTGGCAATCAGGATTTTCATTTCAAAATTATTTGTAAGTATAAATGGCCGTATTGTTGCTGACACTTACTTAAACTTTTATCGTTATTTTGGTGGTTTCTCAGTTGCAAAGTAAATTTTAGTTGATAGTTTTTACTTTAATGTACTTGTCGTAAGGTTTTTGTATCCGAGGTGCTTTTTGGGGATCGCAATTGTACGGTCTCAGTCAAGGACGCGGTACACGCTTCTGCAAAGTTTCAATCAAGTTTATTTACTCAAGAGCTGGTTACGTCTGGTAAGATGAAATTAAAAGCAAGCAGTTCTGACAACGATTTCTTTTAACAGGTCTTCAATAATGCAATTAGTTAATTGAATCGGCATTACACATTATACAAATACACTTGATGAAAAGGAAGAACTATTCTCTTCACCTTTGCAGAATAGTGTGTACGCGTGATATTTGCGTGTCTTCAGTGAACTTAGGATGAATAAAGGTAGCTCTAAAGTGGGTTAAATGTCACGATAAATTACTTGAGCATGTGTCTGAGTCTAAATAAATATCTGGCACCATCAATTGATTTCAATGGACCTGCGATCACGGTTGGTATTCTTCTTTCTCTTATTTTCAATTTTTTTTTTCTCCTATTCATTTATCCCTTCACTGGCGACATGTAAAACGTTTCGGCACCGAATAGAGGAGAATAAATACATGTGTAATTGAATAAATAAATCTGTTGGCAACTGTACAATGGGAAGAGCGTGATGTGCGTATTAATCTAACTAACGATCTGTCTAGCCCGCAGTTATCGTAACCACGAATAACGACCAGCTGCAGTTATAGGTATATCAGCGGCTAACCGAGCAGTTAACTCAATGTACACACAGGCATGCATACGATAGGTTGCTTTGAACGTTGAGATGGAGTTGTCGATTGATATCGACGCAAGGAAGGTCAATTCAATTAAAAAAAAAAAGGTGATCAAAACGTGATCGTCACGCGTGATGTTCGTTTTACGCTCACGGAATTCTCAGTAAAAAACCGAGACGATATTGTTGCGACGAAAGTATCGAGGGTCTAACAGTTTTTGAATGAGAGCGCTTCGAAGTTGAACCAATCACGTCGCGCGGCAGGAAAGTGGCCGTTACACATTAGCGCGTCGCAATTGGCGGAGACTTGGAATCGATCTAATTCGAAAACGGTTCAACCTAGGAAATACTCGCTGAGAGAATATCGATTTAGTTTTAAACGAGGAATATTCTCCGGTGTGAATTAGCCTCGTGAACACTAGTTGAGCCATAAAAATTGACTGACATGACATTCGACTTGGCGGTAGCCGCTGCAGTTTCGATCTTCAATTATAACAATTGTCACGAGTGATGGTCAGTGGCAATTGATCGTGACTCGGGCACTCGTGCCGCTTCTTGTATCCGTAACGCATGTTGAGACATTGCGTATGTAAATGGAAGTATAAGAGTTCTCGCTACGCGTCACGCACACGATCCTACAGAGTTAATATACAAGCAGCCTCTGATCAGCGGGAGCGTGAAACGAAGCCACGTGATCTTTGTGATACGTGCAACGTGGCGTCGCCACCGTCGTTATAAACACACCGCATGCTGACGCACACGATAAGAGATTGTTTATCGATTTGTCGCCAAGTTTTAAAAGCTCTCAACTCGGCCCGACTCTCATGCATTCCCATTCATCAAACGAGATAAGTTACAATGAATAGAATAGAGGATTCTCAGGATCGTGCCTGGGATGGGAATTTCAAATTTCGAATGGAATCTGAGAACTTTTCTCACGTGGAAAATGTACGATGAACTTTTGATACAATATAGTTACGCAATTGATATTGTTAATTATTACCTAAAATTTATTGACAATACGTACATCTAAAAAAATTTTGAGTCTGGGTTCTACATGTCATATTTTCATTTCTTCTACGTAACTAATAAGTGAAAAAATAATTTTATTAAAAAAAGTTTCATTTTGTAGAGACCAGAACGATATTTTGGATTTTAAGAAAAATAACCTATTTTCTCAAACATTTATTGTAAATAACAATTAAACAAACTTCACAGTTTTGCATTAAATCACTTTTATTAAAAAATAATAATTAATAATAAACTAAAAATGTAAAAGAATTATGAACAAAGTTTAAAAATGAATACCTTTCGTACTTCTTCTATACTAATATAGAATTTCTGGTATAAAACCTGATGTATGGAATCGAAATAAATTTATCTGAATAAAAACTTAGAAAAACAATTTATTTTCTAGACCTATGTAATATCTGATTTCTGAGTATTCACACGATCAATTAAATCTGCTGAGATATGCCGGCGACTTTAGATTGGGGGGGAGGGATTTTTTGGGGAAGAACATTGGTGGTCTAATAACGAAAGGATTGGGAGTGGAAAGTTCGAAATTCCGATAATTTTGTCAGAAAGATTAATGAGAAACGATTCTGTAGATTCCCAGTGACTCTGGAGTTCAGAAAGGGTATAAGGTATATAACAAGGGGGTGCCGGAGTTTATAACCGAGTTTTAATTGGACTCCGAATTACAGCCGAGTTACATAAATCACGATCTGCAGGCCTCGTTTTAAAAAAGACTTCGAGACCTTCGAGACGAAGCTTTCGAAGGATTCCGTTTTACGAGATGGCACAGCTCAATACAGAGTCAAAAAATACACGCACGATTGTTAAAAGAAAATTGACTTTTCTCCCAACGAATAAGAAACACGGAAAAAAATCGAAAAGAAAAAATTGCCCTGTTCGTATCTCACGTTCGTTAGAAATCGGTTGCCGGGTCAAGAGATGATGATGACGTCAGAGACGACTGGAGGAGGGAGGGAAACCGGTTGCCGGTACCGTCTATAATACACCTTGTTCACACATAGCCACGGACCAATGTATGCACGCAGGTATACAGCAATTGAAAACCGCTAAGGCGACCTCGTCGAATCTTCAACCAACACGGCTGTGGCTCTACCTGCTTGCCTGTCTGCCTGCTGCCTTTACGCGAAACTTTGAGACCTGCTCATAATTTTTCGTGGTCCTTTAAAAGTCCTGGATACTATCCTTCAATTTTCCTTCGACTCGGGAAAGCGTGAGAGTGAACAAAGAGAAAGAAGAATCAAGCAAGGGGTAGTCGAATGCTTGTTGATTATAATGTTAAACAAATATAAGTTAGATAATCTATATATTTTGTTTTTTAATTAGTTTTACGATTCGGTTATTAAGATTTGCATATCACGTAGGATTTTCCAAAAAACTCGAGCAAACAATAAACCGATAATCAAATAATTCGATCATCAATTAGCTGAGCGAAATAGAAGTTGCTGGTAGAAGGAAAGACTCGTTTTGATACTTGTGTTCCCTTAAATCGAGTGCAGCTGGAACGTGAGGGGTGAAAGTAAACGGGGAACGTTTCACCGCCGCGAGACACAAGGATAATAATTCGTCGAAGCTTTGAGGGAAGAAGCTACCCTCAGGATCGGTGCTCTCGATCATTCTATTGGCGTCACGCGTATCCTCGGCTGCAGAGTTTATTTAGGAAGGACTCGAGCGCAAACAATCAACTGTAAATACCAACGGCGTACAGTAATTAAGAGTCGCTTAACCCCCTCAGTTTGGTTTGGGGTGTGAAGCAGAAATAAAGTATAGCGTGTAGTTGTGTGTCACTTTGTTTACACTTATCGTTATAGTTAAAGCGGAAACAAAAAACTACAAAAAAGAAATTTGTAGAAAAAAAAGGCAATTCGTCTTCTTTCAAAGAATCTCATAACCGAGTCTTAGATTTTCGACAAAGTCGCCCAAATCATTTTTATCCAATGTCCCTACCTATTAGAGATATGTTGGGTTCTGGACAAAACTGTTAATTTCGAACAATGTTTTTTAGTTCCACCGACTGCAAACACCGCGAAAAATATTGAAAATAAACTAATGCAGGATCGAAATTTGAAAAGAAAAATGTCAAACTATAATTGATGCACTCTTTTGCTGTTCTTAGGAGATTTTGATCCCAAATTCTAAAAAAACTCAATCTATCTAGCTATCTATCAATCTATCGATGTATATATACAAATTATTCTGTGGATATGGTTTCTACAAGGGTAATTTGATACGGATGGTTATTATCTAGATCGAGAGTTGGCTGGCTAGTAATTAAATATGCACAATATATAATCGCTGCAGTCTGTGTATATAAAGAAAGAGAAAACATTGATTCATTTTTCCTAAAAGGAATCAGGACAAAAAAGAATTATGCAAAAGTACATCCCACGTACATACAGAGGCATAAAACACATCTTACAAAGTTCTGACAGTGAGATAAGGAGTGAAATTTATTGCGCCATTTCGGCTGTTTAGCGGGCTGGTAACGTGCCCACGGAACGTGTTATTAATTTAAGATACTTCAACCGAGCCTAAAGACCTGAACAAATATTTTATCATAAGATAAGCTCGACGACGTAACGTGCGCTTTACAACCTGAGAAAGTTTCAACTCTGTGAATAGGTACATACGAGACGTATTATACAGGAAACCCCCAGCTAGATACGGGATAGGTTAGTATGTTTGTCAAGATGTAGGGTTAATTAGAGACAATTTTCTTCTCTTGACTGTTTTTCATCTTTTTCCAGGTTTTGAAAAGACAAAGGCATGGTTAAATCAAAATTCTTATGATCGTTAGAAATAAAACTAGGAGATTATTTATTTGCTTACTTTATGTTAACTTGTTTAAAAACAAGTGACTGAAGAATGAAGCTTGAAAAATATATGTCTTGAAAGTTCGTATTGTCGAGTATGTAAAATTCACGGACTTAGGGCCCCTTTTGTGGTGTCGTTTCGCTCAATTTTTCTCTAACTGCTGCAATATCTCGTATTCTTATTCACAAGCTAGTAGTAGAGTTCTCAAAGAATCGACATAAGTCGGATTGCTGCTTTCGCATGACCGTATCAACTCGCATAATAAAAATTCAATGAATTCAATGATGACTTTTCATACCCGCATCCAAATAAAAAAATATGAAATCCCATCACCCATCAATTTCTTAGAAAAAAAAAAAAAAAAAAAAAAAAAACATGCATAGTAATCTCTTTCCCCCCAGTTACACTGAACTCTCTCCTCAACTTTCCATAGACTACAGAACATCACTCAAGCCGTCAGAGCAACGAGTGCTGCAGATGACACTGTCATCATGTCAGGGATTAGACAGATGGTATACAGAGAAGTATCAACGAGAGGTAACACTGGCACCAAAAAGTGAGCAACAAGAAAACGAGCTGGAGGAATGGGATTCGAGGCGGTGGAAACACATTCCCGCGCATCCTCGAGCCAAGATATACCTACATACCTATATATATATACCTATATACCTACGTATGTATGTATGTGTGTATGTATATAGGTATAATACGCGCTGATCCTGCCAAAGCAACGGCGCAAAGGCAGGAGGGAATGCACGGTACTCTAGCCGGCACATGGATGGTACGGGGCCCCAAAGAGCAACGCCGCCGTGACCGTAGCCACCGCAGAATTTGAACGCCACGGCCTACACCGTCACTCGATAGCGTTGCGCTTGCTGTAGTAAGAAAAGGGATGGTGGTTGGGGGAGGGCGGGGGGGGGGGGGGGGGGGCTCTTTTGACGCCCTGGGATCCCCCGTGGGTAATGAATTGCGGTCGGTGCAGCAGACCGAAAGCTGTTACCGTCAGAGTGAAATTTTGGCGGGAAGTTTGCGTCTCGCGGTTCTAGGCGTTGTAGGTTAGGATTGATAGTTTCGAAAGCTTGAGGATGAAATAAAAAATCACACCTGCAATTTGAGGAGGGTTCCAAATTGTACCAAGAACGAAACCGTGAAATTTAAGGGGGCATATGCGAGTAGATCGCTAGAAACGTAGGAGAATTACGAGAATTTTTATATGAGAAACTATTTATTCGAGTCGATCCGTTTTTGTTTTTTTTATTTATTTTAAGGTTTATATGTTAAGGTATGTTCAGTCATTTTTTCGTAAAAATTTATACACTCTAGGCCTTGTTACAATGGCTGGCGTAAAATATGTGACGTACTGACACGGTATACGGTGTGCCTAGGATTTTGGACAGTCGGTTGATCTAAAATAAAAAATTTCAACGGGATCTTGAAATATAATATATCGAGCCATTTGCTGCATGTGGTTTTTTTTCAATAACGAAACGGTGAACGTTTCGACTTCAAAGTACGTTTTCCGGCCTAAATTTAACACCTTTTTTTAAATATAAAAAAATAAATAATTGAATCAAAAAAAAAAAAAAATCCATACGTAGCGAACGAGACAAAGTGTACAAAAATATTGTGTCTAACTTTGGTAAAAATTCGTCGTGTCGTTTTCGAGATATCCTAGACACGGACTCTGAAAATGTAGTTTCGAAATAATCGAGTTTAAAGTGCGGCGAAATATTCTTCATACTTCGAACTTCCAGAAACCCGAATAAAAAGAAATTCCATTTTTTGAATATTTTACTCGGATGTGCCCCCTTAACAGGCTGAGCGGCCGGTTGCACAAGCGCTAAATCCTTGGACTCTATTGGTCGGCGAGATCACAGCGCGGCAATATTTTCGTCCGAAAAGCAGGGGAGCCAACTTACACGAAATGGGGCACAAAATGTCAAACTCTCCCGCACCGAGTGTTGGGACAATAGAAAAAATACGCGACTTCGCTCTTTCGGGATAGTTTATGTAAAGCAAAATTTCGACTGGTTTTGAAAAATACCGAGGTGAAAAATAGTACTTCAAAATCCGTCCGGTTTGACGCGGAATTACTTGTACAAAAAGTGTTTCGATAGGTGTGATAACAGTGTTTACTGATTTGATCAAGCAGCAGCGTCTTGATGAAAAATTCCAATCTGATAAGGATTTGCTTGGAATGTTAAGCCTTCTCGTGATCAATTAGCGGAAAGAATTGATTGGTTATCATTTTAGATAATTCAAGATTAGCGAGCCAGCGAAAATCGGACACCGACATATGATTCTTCTGTGTCATTGATTCCAATTTGATATCCTGCGAAGTAAGAAAACATCTAGAGAAATTTTTTAGCCATCTACCTCTACTCATCATTTCTTTTATCAAAAATGAGAGAACACAAATTACAACTGTATATTTTATAAACAAATAGAAGGTGAAAGACTGAAAGGAAATGGTGCAAGAGTTATCGGTATCTGCAGCCGAGTCGTTGAGGCTAACAAATCCTCATCCATGAATCGTCGATAACAAAGTCTCGACGATTGGCTTTTCCTATGATCAATAATTACTCTGGGATCGTTAAATGCAAAAAAAAAAGTAACTAATGTCAATAAAGACAAAAGGATCGCTCCCAAGCGTCACGCCGCAGGCGGTCAGAATTGAATTTGCTGCTCTACCATTACCTCATTTAGCTATATACGTCGTGCACTCCGCGTATTTGCTTTCTACGATCCACGGGATGTATATTTCAAAACAGAGTTTATTTTACCAGAAGGAATGTGGTACATGTTACAATGTATTGAGTGCGCGTTATTTCGACGTTGGTAACATTTTCCGTACTTCCCGTGAAAGTAAAATCAATGTATGCAAGAAAAAAAAATAAATAAAAAACGTCTCTAAGGCTCGAAGGCGATAATTTTGACCCGTCCCACGCAGCGATTGAAATTTCGAATGGAAAATATATGTATTTTCTCGATGCCAATACTAAAAAATTTCTTACACATTTAATATTGTTGAAAAAAATTTGTAACTTGACACACTTTATTGGCATATTAATTAAGATGTATGAAATACAGTTGTTGCAGATTTTTCGAGCTACGGGTTTTTTTTTATCTACAAACATTAAAAACGTACCGAAGAGACAAGTGTTTTCAATTTTTCAAGTTTTTTGATCACAGCTCAACAAAATCTGGAAAAATTGCATTTCATACTTAATAATATGGCCAAAGCGTACACCAAGTTACAATTTTTTTTTTCATCGATACTGTATGTTCAGGATGTATCAGAGTATTGGCATTAAAAAGACAAATGAATTATTGTATTTTCCACTTAAAATTTATATCACTCGTTGCCATGGGGTCAAAATTATTCGGAGACCTTCACACTTTACAAACATTTTTATTTGCACACTTTGATTATATTTTTAGTGGGAAAACGAAAAAATTTCTCCAGAGCTGAAATAACGGCTACCCTAAGGTGTACATTAGGGTGTTTGATAAAAAAATAATTTACGATTTTAACCCCCCCCCCCCCCCCCATCCCCCAAAGTTTGTTTAGGTTAAAAGAAAGATTCTGTGAAAAGACGAGCTTGTTTAATTTTTGACTTACTTTTCACATTTATTTTAAGTTTGTGAGGAAACACATTGTAGCATTTAAATTGTTATTTCTTTCCTGACATTTACATTCAATCCATAACGCAACAATATATTATTCGAGAATCTTATTCTCCTAAATTAAAAGTTTATATTAAATTATATCCATTTTATAAAATCGAATTAATAATGAAAAATCGTCAGTTAAACTCCTCAAACGTTAAGCGGATACTTGACGTTACAAGTTTGAGTTTTCTTTGTGACGTAAATTAATATTATGATCGATGTAAGCAATAAAGAAAAAAAAAATAATAAATCACGATACTTGACAAATTTAAAAAAATGTATAAAAGTAAAAAATTAACTGATCGTCGTGATTTTCCACGTAACGTAGAACGCTCATCTTTTCACAGATCCTTTCTTTTAATCTAAACAAACTTTTTAAGCAATTCCATGATCGGAAAGTCGCAAATTATTTTCTTCCGAAACACCCTGATATGTACAACGTGCATGTATATGTATCACAATTATTTTTTCATCGTTCGTTCCGCACTTCGATTTTTTGAAAATCGAAATATTTATTTTCCGATATTTAGAATTGTCCAGACTTCCGTTCATCTCACGCCCGCACAGTAGGTATATCACATACGATACGTGGGTACACAAAAGGTGAAAACCTGCATATTCTATCTGGCTGCAGATTAAACTTGTATGCATGCCTAAACTATATTGGAAACGGAAAAATGATAAAGGGGAAAAAGAAAATGATAGGTTAAAAAAAAATAAAAAATTCGCGCACGTAACATCGGCCACGTCGTGAGTTTCGAGCGGCTTCAACGGGTGGCCGCGATTTGATTTTGGATTATTGAATAAATTGGAATTGTGATTGGAATCGAAATGAAAAGCGGTATATACACGCGTGGGTGGTGCAAGCTCACTGTTTTTACCCTCTCCTCTCTCTTCTTCCTCACGTTTTGCAATATTTCATCCAGGTTTTTTACTGCTTTTTCCGGATCCACCCTTGCATATTATATATGCATGTACACATCTACATACACCACATACACGCGGATGTACGTACGACCTGCCCCTCTATCCTATATATACATATTATACCTATATTTGCAACACAGAGCGTGAAAAAATTTTCCTTTTTTTTTTTTTTTTTTTTTACTCCTTCGGCAAGCTCTTTTTTTCTTCTCTTGCCTCGTCGGTGGGGTGGTTTTTTTTTTTTTTTTTTTTTTTGTTTTTTTTTTCGTAGCTCTTTTTTCCCTGCTACCTACCTCATCTTTTTTATCGAATTATTTTATCCTCCATCACCGGCACGCGGAATATCAACGAGGGAGGTCAAAGTTCACTCGGGTTGCTGGCTTTCCTTTTATACAATATAAATATACTACAATATATATATATATATATATATATATATATTATTATATATTATTCCGTGAGTGGAAAATACTCGAGCCAAGGAAGTGAAAACAGGAAAATAAAAATCACGAAAAACATTCATGCATTTATACACACGTGTACAGACACGAAAGGCGTGCCTACGTGAATTTTTATTTTTTTTCACACATATCGGTCAGCTGCAGTCCATTGTCTATATGTACATTAAGGGTGGTCCTGGGTGCATTTAGGGTGTTAACGAATTTTTCCCCCAAATCAAATTCGAATAATTCAAACATAATTGTATAATTTTTTCACATTTTTACCTCAACTTTAAGATAGTACGCTTTGTGATCGACATTTTTTGTAAAAATAACATGAGGGGAAAAACTTTTTTTTCTTATATATATACATATATTATTATAAGATTAATAATTTTCCTTCCCTTTCAGGATTTTTACCCCGTGGAACATGAAAGGAATGATAATTCCAATGGAGAAACGTGTCGCGATGACTAAAAAAAGAAGCAACGATGATGAAAGGAGAAAGTATACGAAATGAATTCTAAAAAAAGAAGAAATCGAGAAAAAAAAAACGTGGACAAAATAAGTGCAACAGAGGATTGGGAAGCAATTAGTAGGTATCCGTATGACGAGCGACGGGGAAGAATATTTTTGCCGCAATTTACCCGCGGCTATACCCATTATATTATACGCATACATACAGGTGCTTTGTTTGTATAATAGCGATACCAGCTAGCAGACCTTGGCAGCAATTATATATATAACATAGATGTATACATATAGTATACATACACACATGTGATACGCATAGTTTCAGCCCAATGCCAACAGCATTCGCCGATACAGACGCACGCGAGGGCTCTGCGAATATATGTGTGGACTAATTCGTGCAAAATGTAGATGCACGCGTTGCACGCCTGACAAGTTGGCTCCGTGCAACGATAGAAACAGGTCTAGCGGCTGTTTGATCCGGTATAATATATATATGTATGTCCAAGTCGTGTAGACATACGTGACGTCGCACATAACGTGCGTATGTATGCATATTCGACATGAATGTGTATGTTATGGCTGGATCTGAATCGTCTCAATTACTGATTCGAGTTAATTTTTTTTTTTTTACTGCGTGTCTCGACGATCTTATATACTGTAATTCATGATGATTGCTTTGAACATAAGGCTTTGACAAATTGTTAGACGATTCATGTTCTGTCCTTGTTGTTACTGTTGTTGTTGTTTTTTTTTTTTTGTTTTTTTTACTCTTTAATACGTTTTTTCGTTCTCTCTCTTTCTCTCTATGTATCGAAACGTGCTCGTGCAACGATCTTTTTTCCCATTCGTCGTATGACGGTTCGAAAAAAAAACTTAATTGCGTTAAGGATGCTTAACTACCGTGCACTACAGCGGTCAAGTCTAACAGCTGACTGTATAACGTCTAATCAAAGACATACGTTGTACAAGACGAGCTGAATTATAGATGCAGCTTGTACGTATGTACAACGCCGATCGTGTTTAGTTTGATTGAAATAAAGTGAACTTGCTGATGTAGGAAGACAAGTAATAACCAACAAAAAAAGAAAAGAAAACAACAATTCTTAACTAAAATTTCACACGTTTAATTACAAATATAGTTTCTCCTCAACACACACGTTTTCATCGTGTTTGTAATTTGTATGATAAATATGGAAAATTGTATCTTATACAGATTAATTTTCACCTAAAGTTGACAAATTATAAACGACAGATAAGTACAAAGTTTTGTTTCTTGGATAGGATTTTATGCAAACTTTTTCCAGAATCAGTAAGGTTAAAAATTTTCAGTAGACTGTGTAAAAATTCTGTCCTAATTGTATCTGGTATTATTTAGCAAATAAAATAATTGTCGACAACAAGGTTCTTCAATGTCACACCAAGCCGTTCGTCGCCTTGCCTAATTTACCGATTAGACGCGGCTATGATGCTATATATTTAATACAGCGCGGTTCATCCGTGCAGCGTTAGAATGTGATATCCGTATAATTTGTTATCTTGAGTAATTTAATATACGGTATATACCTCTGTACATACATAGAACGCTTGACACTTGGAATTTCGACATTGCTCCAGCAGTGCCACGTAGCAGACTAGGTAGGTACCTACACTGAAAGCGTTATACCTATACACGCTGTACCTACGTCGAGGTATATAGTTAAATAAAGCATCGAGTACGTAAAACGTATACGAGTATATCAAAGCCTAAGATTACGAGACCCCGACCCGCCGAGTTTTTTAAACATTGTATTCAAAAGAATGGAATATATTGTCTCTCTCTTTCTGTTGTATTATATCTAGTATACAATTGTTATCAATGCCTGAATAGTATACGTACGACGCGCTTACCACGACAGTCTCAGGAAAGTGAACACCACCTTGCGCATGCGCCAAGTTTTTCGTCCGTTTCACAGGCTGACCAACTCTGGCCGGTTTTAACCGCGGCGATAACTTCCAACACCCGTAAAGACTTCGAGGTTACGTCGACTCTCACCGCATCGTAACCTCAAAACGTCTACTAATTTCGATAGTTTGCGTCTGGCAGCGACCCAATTGGTCAGCCTGACAAGCAGACGAAAAACTCTCCGCGATTCGCGGAGAATCTACCAATTGCATGACGGCATTTCACACATGCGCATTCGAGTGTTTAGGTTTCTGAAACCATCACTGCTGACAATATGAAACATACACGGTCAGATATTCTTACCCTCTATCTTTCTTTCTTTCTTTCTTTCGTTTTTTTACTCGCTTTTTTATCTTCTAATTATTATCTTTATGCGGTGTGGCTCGCCGAGGTACAAGACCTGGCTGTTGCAGACCTCGTGAAACTCGACACCGCCCTGGTATTAAGTAACTGCCTGAGTGGCGACGCTGATCGAGTGTGTGTGTGTGTGTGTGTGTCGTTCTTCGCTGTTTGCTTCGTTTGAATTTTCGTGCAACCACATCATCCACCCACCTAACCATCTACCTACCTACCTACCCGCCTAACCTTATAACAATCTACGTGTCTGGTTATCTCACCCGGAGCACGGCGTGCTTCCACGTACGTGACTTTCCAAGGAATTCGTCACTCTAACACGCTACGAAAGTTCAGTTAACCGTGGAATCATACTCGAAGATTATCAGCGCAATGCGATGCGATAGGTAAACGGATCGAACAGGTTTAAGGGGTGCCCTGGTCGTATATGGTGTATCTCCAAATATCGAAGTCCCCGTATCTCAGACGCAAAAATGGGCCGAACAATCCGATTCTAGCCGCAATTCTGAACAAAAACACTCCGATGCATTTCCATTAAAAAATAAACATGTGGCATGAATTTTACGAATTTACTATTACGATCTCGTAGAATCCAAGCTATTTCTTTATTTATGCGTCAGATGAATAAAGCTGTTGAGCCTATTTTCACGTTTAAAATACGTCGTTTTCGATATTCGGAGATATATACGTCAACGTCGAAATCGAGGAGGGCAAGTTTAAAATAAAATTGGCAAAAGTCATACAAAGCATACTAGAACTTGAAAGAAGAAAATAAAAAAAAAAAAAACGGACTATTGAGTCGCATGACAATTGATGTGTTTACATTGTTCAGCGATTCATTCTGGTACAATGCATCAACGTGTATTGGAGCTCAAGGAAATACGTCTGAAAGTCTGAAAGACGCGTTTACAGAATGTCGTACAATGTGAGACAATCCTTTGGAAGATATATATCTGTGTGAGACTTCGAGTCCTACGAGGACAGACTAAAGAAGTATGCAAGTAGAATGCCAAGATGAAAAAGGACCCAAAAAAGGAAAAACCGTTTTAGAATGATGGAAAACAACTTCTATGTAACAACAATCGGGTGGAAACTGTACACAAAAGTTGTTGTTGTGGGTGAACCAAGCAATTTCTTATTTTATCGGCTAAACAAATCAAAGTTCGGACAGCAAGTTTTTCTTCTGCTCGTCAAACTCCCCAACTTTCAAGCGTTTCGAGGTTATATTGGATTAAGATAAGACAATGGTCGGTATTTGTAAGAAAATTCAGTCACAATACGGTGTACCTAAGTGTTAATTATAATAAAGGACAAAGGCGAGAAGAAAAAAAAAAAGATTGTCAACTTACCAACGGCGACATGTAGAAGCAGCAAAACTGCAGTGATCATCCGTAACACTTTCATATTGACAAACTGCGTTGATCGTCTCTGTCGGTACTGTTGGATCTGCACTTTCTTTCTTTTTTTACGTTTCCTTTCCTCTGATTGGGACCGATTTATAATTATAATTCACCGAGACGCTGTATGCACTTTCAACATTCCGACCACCCTATATTGGTTATAGTTCCAGTTGTTGTGTGGGATAGTTTTTATTGGTTTTTTTTTTTGTTGGTTTTTTTTCACCTGGTTCTCCTTACGCGTAGGTATTCTACGGAGACGTTGAATCGACTTTATCAACTCCAGGCACAATCATCTCCCTTTCTTATTGACGTAGTATGATACTGACCAGCTTCTCCAAGTGGCTAATTATGAAAATAAAAATCAATTAACAAACGATTTAACCTCTCACTTATGCGGAATTATTATATCTGATATAAACTAAGCGGCGCAAGTTTTTTTTTTTTTTTTTTTTTTTCTAGAAAAGAAGTGGCTATCTTTTCCCTTAAATTAATTGTCATCGATTCCCTCCGCCGTTTTATTTTCTCATTTCTCTGTTGCTTCGTCACGGGATTCCGGGAGAAACGAATGAGGCGAATTCGATTAATACATTATTTATCGTATCACTTAGTTTGCATAGCAGCAAAGTGAGGAAATCTCAAACTTTATATCCCACGAGGAGTTTAGATAATATAACTATTAATGGGAAACCAACAAATACAAAATGAAAAACATTAATGGTGTCTTGTCAACATTCAACGATTGATTGATTAAAAATTATTTATGATAACAATTGGAGAAATAGAAATATCAATAAAAGAAATTCAATTTGGACGATATGTTCTATTATTATTAGCAATATTATACAAACAAATAACGTTATACTAATTAATAATTGTTTATGCAGTAAATGCATTGTATATATATATATATATATACCGTTAAGAGGAAAGGGGAGAAAGAACAATAACACAATACAGATTATATAAAAAAATTGTATCGGAAAGAAGAAATGGAAAAAAAAATTGGGCAAGATATTTAAACCTGTCTTAAAAGCTGTATCACTTTCTCGCGATCGATCAACAACCCATAGATCGTACAGCGCGTTTTATAGATTAGATACATATGTATACAGATAATAATTTTACATTCAAAGCGCGAAACCTTATGTATGATCTATTTTTAACCGCGGAGGGTGAACGGATTGATGTAAATATTTATCAGACTTGAAATACCACGCGCATTTCTATATTACATAAATACTATATACTTAGTAGCCAGTGCATATATCTATGTAGATAAATCGAATTCCTCAAGCGTCGAGAATACATACGCATGCATCTTGGGAAAATATAATACTTAACTTCGAATGGAGAGAGAGTGAGAGAGAGAGAGAGAGAATGAGAAACAGAGTCAATAACATTATTTTTGAAAAAAGAAAGCACAAAACAAATATAAAAAATGACCCTCGTCATTGGACCGGTAGCAAAGAAAACAAGAGGAGGAAAATTTATACGGGAGCGAGAAAGAAAAAAAAAAGATGATAAAAAAAAATCATTACAAAAAACTTACATCACAGCAATAGTCGTTAGCATGAAAAAACAGAGGAGCGAATGGTGTAATGCGATGACGAAAAAGGAAGGTGGACCAAAAAATGAAAACAAAATATAAATAAGAAGAATAAAAAAGAAAAAATAAAGAAGAAGAAAAGAAATAGTACAAAAACGAGACGAGGAGGGAAAAGCGAAGGAACGAGAGAGACGGAACAAAATTAAATCTCTTTAAAGCACTGGGCAGACCGAAGGTGTGAGTTAAGGCCAAGGTCTTCGAAACAAGTCTCTGACTCACCGTTCTATCTTAGGAACTGTCAAAGACAGTTTTACCGGCGCTAAAAGACGAGTGCTGGAGCGTGGAGAAACGTAATTCTTAACGCTATACGGAATTGCCGAGAGTTTTTCTTCTTAGACGTTTCACAGGAATTTTTATTCTTTTCTTTTTATCTTCTTCGTACGTTCTTCCCCCTTTTTAACTACATAAATCCAGCCTCAAACTCGCTTCACGTACTCGAATATTTTACACTCCGTTGCAGTAAATGCGAAAGTTCGGTTATTTTTTTCTTGCGATTATTTATTTATTTTCTTTCACTTTCTTTTTGTCAATTTTTCCCACCATTATGCACAATATTTCTCATCACGTTCACGCAAACCGTTCTTAAGTCAGCGTAACGTAGCGAAGGTTACGTTATTCAGATTCATCGACATGCTTGCGAGAAAAATGCGACGCCTGGCGTAGTTTCCAGAAATAATTCACTCATATCGATCGTACGCGTTGCAAGGAAATTCTCGAAAAATATCTGCATTATTCCACTAATCTTTCGAGGCCAATTCGCAGTTGCGTTATTACAAAATTTATGAATATAAATTAATAATAATAATAATTATTATTATTATTATTATTATTACGACGACATGAACGAGGATTATCTATCAAGCTTCACAAATTTCATTGCTGTTCATATGCGGTATATTATACGTATAAAAAGCACATTTTTATCAATCAAAATGGAAACGATAAAATTGTTATGTCGAGGAAGGAATTCTGTTTGTTAAGTATAACGAATCTTATGCTACGTCTGTTACTCATCGAGAGATTTGCGCTAACTGTTTTATGTCTGCAGCTATCCATACACATATTCATATTCAATTATCTTATTGCCATCCTGTGTTATTAAGAATTCGATAAAATAATGCAGAAGTGCTGCTTTGAAGAAATGGTGAGAAAAAATTAAGGAAGAAAAGAAAGAGAGGTCGTTGAATATCATCAAAGATTTTGTTAACTATTTCTTGCTCTCGTTTACCTGTTCAATTGTCCATTCTACATTGTACTGCGAGAGAGACCGCGGTGTTAAGCAAATCATAAGACGTCAATTTAGGTTACTTTAATGCATAGGCGAGAGAGAGAAATATGAAAAGGAATGCGAGGGAGCGAGAAATACGCGGGAAATGGTAAACAATGGGTTTGATTAGTGGAATTACGTAAACCCTCCAACATACAGTACATACGTAACATATACACTGTTAAATCAGTACAGTTGCCTCGACGGTATGCGAGACGCAGAGCTTTCTGAGCTTTGAGATTAGATTGGATGGATCTTGCGACGCCAGCTGACGGTCATAAAAATTGTATAAGGATTCCCCAGGTCGCGGAGGGGCGAAGATAAAAAGCTATATCTTCGCGCAGGAATATACTATACTTATATACATATTTCATCCGATTGAATGAGGTATATGTGAGCTGCTCGTGGTTCAACGAATTCACGTACCTGTGGTGAAATTTAATCGAATACGAGATCAAATCTTTTAAATTTTTATTTCAATTTATCGTCGAGTGGCGATGGACAGACTGATTAAAATGGACTAGTCCTATAATATCCCGCCGTTTCTAGTTACGTTTGCGAAAATAAGAATGTTTAATAAAAGTGTTTTCATTTTGGTAAAACGCTAAAATGTCTCGGCTTACTTTGTCCAAATCCGATCGTTCCGGAATAAACGAAAACAAATCAAACGACCAAATTTCATTTGAGTGAAAATCGTCACTATAGCAAATAATTCAGAAAAAGCTGTAACTATTTAAAAATCATTTTTCGAATAAAGAATTGATCAATCGGTTGAAAAAATTGAAGGACATTATTTTCCTGATCTCAAAATATGGACATATGGTGAATATAATTCAACTTTGGTTATAACATTTTCCCTCTCTTCTCCTAGATCTAGATCTAGGTCTAAATGATAAAGTTAACGAAACGAGTCTCGTGACACCGTCCGTCAAATTCCGCGATTTAGATACAATTTGGCGAATTCACAGATATGACCGGAACGAGCGTTGCTTATCAAATTAACCGACACCATATCGCTTTCTTTTCTTGACCGTTTGTCCGGCCGGACGGGGGTAATTGGGTAATTAAACTTCTACCAAAAGCGATATGTGTTCTTATAACCACACATAAAAGTTACGGTTGCGATTGTGGATATATGCATTAAAATCTTAACTAATCAAGGGTTGACCAGAGACATGATCGCAGATATCACTGTTTGCACTCGAATCACTTGCGTCCAGGGTGTCAATCGCGTAATATCACTTAAAATAATTTATCCATCCGCATATTTATTAATTTATTTATCTTATGAAATCCTGATGTATACGTATTCGGATAGTCAGTTATAGGAGCCTTGAAAATGATCTACACTGAAGAAAGTTAATGTGTATAAAATATTGATCGTTACGTCAACGTTGGTACATATAAGATGATCAGAACGAGTTATGGAGTAATCGAAACGAGTGACGATGCTCAATTCGAATAACCCATCCAGATCGATAGTTGAGATTGCAGTCAACTCGAATGACAAAATCAAAAACAGAGAAATAAAAGTGATATAGAATATTGCGTATTGGTTCCAAAGTTCGATATTGGACTTAGATAAGAAACAAAACTATTGAATATTGTTCCGAAACTAAACCGATTTAAAAAAATCTTTCACTAATAAACAGCCAATTTGTCCACGAGTAGCATAAGCACACTGCTTGACTGCTTCATCGGCGTGCGCTGACCAAATGTTTGTATATAAGTGAAATATAACATTAGTGTGACATGATAGATAACTTTAATGAGGTTATCTTTTGCGCGAGCTTGTCCATTTAACTTAGATTTGTCTACCCGTGCGAAGCCGAATCTGGACTAATTCTGCGGTTACTTTTTCGACCCCCGAAATACTTTGGAGGATGGTGAGGGTTGACCACGGGTCGACTTGGCCTGGAATATCTCATATATGTATAAAATATTATCGACTCACTGTTAATCGAGAGAGAGAGAGAGAGAGAGAGAGAGAGAGAGAGAAAGAGAGGAAGAGAGCTCGAAGTCAATCGCTTAGAAGATGGAATGAAAAAAAATAAACAAACAAACGGTAATCAGTTAATTGCAACAGTCTGCTACTTCCGAGATGGTACAGCTCATTCCCGAAGGCAGAACTGTTTCAATATGATAACGCGACAGCCAGTTAAACTGATTAGAAATTCTAATTTTACGAATGATGGGCCATTGCGAGAATTATCTCAATCGCGAACCAAACAAGTTTGTTGATCCAGTACAGCAGTGTAAAAGTTTCCAAGGATCCAATTTCGAATTGGAGTTTTACGCAAACCAGAATTTAGAAATATATCGATAACTACAGATTTGTTTGGTAGAAAATCTCGAAACTCGTGTAACGAAGTCAACGTTTGAGTCAAGAATCTACAAGAAATGATAGAAGAGACTGAAAATTTTTGAATAAGATTAGAAAAATGAAGCATTAGTCTAATTCAAAAATGACCAACTCGTTCAAAGATTCGTCGTTTCTGTACCTCGAGTTCCACTCAATCCTTTTACTAGAGATTTGTCAAATTCGTGGACCACTAAAGCAGCAAAGTTGTTGTCCCCGAGTATCCTCAAAATAAAAATTCCCCGCGAGTAGAAGTAATTGAATGACAAAGAGGACTGGTGACCATATACCTGTTAAGCAAATACGTTCGATAACACGTGTAATTATTATACACGTAGGAGTGTATATACATTTTAGATAACGAGAGGACGCGCAGATGACGGTGATGATGTTACTCACAAATACACACAGCATACATCGTGATTAATTCATCCGTTTATTTGCCCTCTTCTCGCGGTTTCAAAACTCCGAAATCATTGTTGTACAACAAGTGTTGGCGAATTTTTAATAACATACTATACTCCGTTCTTCACGCTCCTTGATCGCTTCGTCGATTTTTAATCCTGTTTGCTCAACTTCTTTTTACCGTCATATTTTTTCCATTCATTCTCTTCGAATCCGCGTGGTCTTTTCTCCGTTTTCGGCACGGGGCTTGAAGTTTGAACGGCACGACTCTAGTGTTTACGCAGTCGAAGCATAATGCTGGAGGTGATGTCACCGCTCGAACTGATGTTCAAGCCTCGCGAATTCGATATCTAGGTACACCAACACTCGATGTCAACGGCGTCTAGTCGCTGTATTTTATCCCCCCCCACACACACACATACACACACACACGCGATACTGTTTTATCATCTATAATTGCAAACCCACTATGCCGCAGCTCGACGAGGATCAGTCGAGAGTTAATGATCGAATCACGTTTTAATTCAATCTTCATATTTTTGAAGGTTGGGCTTTAGAATGCGGAAAGATTGGAATATAGACATAAACGTGAAAATATATTTCAATCGAAGTTGAGATGTAGGATGATCAGAAAATGGAAGAGTTGTAATATATATATGTAATTGAAAGAAAAAAGAAAATCTCATTTAGAGAAATTCTAATGTACGAATTAAATAACGCAAAAATCTGTTTTATAGAATTTCAAAACGGGAAAAGAAAATAGAAAATCTATTTGACAGGGTTTTAAAATGTGTAATAATCAGAAAGCAGAAACGATATAACATCGAATTTTCAAAAAATGTCGAAAGGTTCACGATATCGAACTTTTATAAACACTAAATATATTTCATCGAATTGAAAAATCTGTGCAACGTCGAAGTCCGAGAAAAGTCAAAACGTAGAAAGATTAACGTATCGCAGGGAAATAAACAGAATTTTGAGAATATTAAAGATTCGATACTTTGGGTTTCCACATGCTCAACTATCCTGGATTCCAACTTTCTATATACGTTTGAAAATTCTTTGAAATAGATAGCGAATATTCAAATTTGTTCGGGTGTCAAGTAATTGTCTAAAAATAATTCCTGCCAGACGCGTTTCAAAGATGTTTCGATTTTTTAACCCCGCGGACGCCTGAAATTTGTTTATTTAATAATAACAGGAGAAACTTAGACTCCGTCTGACGATGACACACGTGGGCTGATATGTGTGTGGGAAGGCATAGCTCGAGTATATCAACCAACACGCGTGCCGCTCAATTCATTGGTTCGTTGGTTAGTTCGTTCTTTGCCGAGAAAAAACAGAACCGAAAGCAAGCAAATGTGCGCCGATAAGAAATCGCGTTGGAATTTTAACGACGCGGTATTAAATGTTGCAATAGAGCGACAGAGAGGACGAGAAAATTAAAACGTAATACCCACATAAATTAGATTACATACATACACTAGTGTGTGAATGTTATTATATTTATAACGTGCTTCAATGCGACAAGGAATGTTTGTCTCCTCGAGCACGGCCATTTTTTATTTCATTTTTTTTTCTAACCAAATAGAATTTCTTCTGTTTTCTCTTCTATTCTCAGATTCATTTTTTTTACGGTTTTAGTTCATTCCATGTACGTAATTTTTTTTGTTTCGTCTTTTCGTTGAACACATTCCGCATGAAATTGACCCTTGAGACGTGTTTGAAGTAACAATAAGAATTAACGAATGTATGCAGTAATGCCGAGATTGTTCCATATTACAGAGCGGGATATAAAAGGCGGGAACTTATACAGACAGCAAGTTTTCAGACGGCTATTGTGCGGCACAAAAAACAAACAAATTCCGTCTCTTTTCAGTCTTCACAAGGCGTATATTTATTGCTCGACATTCTTCAAATGCTACGACGTAATAACCTTGGCAAGATAGAATCAGGTGTTTGCTCATAAAGTTCTTCACATTGCGATGTGTGTGCATTACACGAATTGGTGCAGACATGAGATATTTCACACATAAGAATGTATAAGTACCCGCCTCGATTCGTCAACGTTGCGAAAACAGAACTCGAGCGCATTCCAGCTGATAACGATTTAAAATACTCAAATTGTCGTCTTTCCTTTTTTGGCCTGTTGGTGAATTTTACTCGACTGTAAAAAAAAATTCCCGCGATGACGCCACGTTCAGGAATACGATGCAGAAATTATAAGTGGTAACGAGTCACGAGATGTATATATATGTATATATATATATATTTTTTTTGTTGCTGCTTTTTAAGGAGACAGAGACCGGATGAGTCATCTTGCAGATGCATTAGTCGTAAGGTAAGAAAGTTGGTTTTACAGTTTCAAAATGGCTATGAGTACGAAGTTAGCCTATAACGTTACGGTAATAATGATGCATGTTTAGGAAAAACCGTTACTTCGCACCTTTAGGAATGTCTCAAAATTTAGTAAACCATTATGAACAAAACATACTCTTACTTTGAAAAACCGACTCCTCGAAAGTTGTTCTAAAATTGCGGAATAACGATTTTTCTACTTGACGTTTTGTTACGTTAAACGTTACTAACGTCAGCTTCAGAAATGCTTAAGAAAATATCAGTCGGGAGACTATTTTCTACAAATTCACTGAAACATTTTTTTCTTTCTAAATCTTGTTGACAAAATCGTTAAATACATGATTTTACAATATCGGGTTAATATTGATTATGATGAAAGCATTGAAATCTGCTCAGATAGATTTCTAGTAGAAAATGTTCTTCCGACAAAAACAAGTAATCTCATCAATTTGAAACTATATCAACATATTTTATACAAATATAATTTCAAGTATATCTTCACAGCTGACGAATATCACAATTCGACTAAATCACATAACGACTAAAAAGCGTGCTTTTGCTATACCGTATAAGGAGAATTTAAGGCGGGATGAGAATTCGATTCACGGACAGTCCGACGGAGCCTCGAGGTTGGTATTCGCATATACGGCATGGCCGAGGGAATCGAGTAAGCGAATTCCAATTCCACTTGTTCCGCGGTGGCGTTACTCTATACGTTACGTTGAGCGGTTAATGTTCCGAGGAAGCGTTACCAAGATTATACCTACCTACCTACCTACGTCCATACATCCATGCCGTATATCCACCCGCGAAAAATAAACCAACAAAATCGAGTATCGCGCTGCTGCGGTGCTGCGGTGCTGCGGTGCTGCGGTGCTGCGCGGCCGCCACTCACCGGAGTGACGCCATCGAAACCATTTTAGGCAACCGCCGTTACAAAAACTCCACACGTGTGTGCGCCTGTGATATACTTCCATTTTTAGAGAATGTTTATCGTTACCTCTCCTCCTCGTACAATCACCTCTGCCGTATATAATGTGATATTGAATTGCGAATCGGTGGCGCCGGCCGACCGGCTCTGCGGATTCTGGCGCCGATGATAATATCGCGATCGCCCGGAAACGGGTTCGGCGGATGCGGGTTTCAGCGCGCTGCGCTGATTGATCCGATCGATCCTTATCGCTCTTGGCGATTCACGTTATTCCGATTAGCCGAGATAAGACCGATCGAGAACAGCACGGTCGACGGTGACTCGATTCACGCGATGGATACGTGACCAAATTTTTATACATCACGTCTCGGAGAGATCGATACTCGGTGATTTGAAGATCGTATCGGAAACGTATTTGAGTACAGCATTTAGCTTCGAGTTGGCGATTAGGAGGCTTGTAAGATCCATCGTCGACCGAAATCAAACCTTGCGAAGATGTCTCTTAAGAGGATGGTATTGTTCTTTTTTACCGACCGCGTTAAATGTCACTTGCTTTGACTATTATCACAGCATACGTGTCACTGATGTCAAAATACCGCCGATAGCGCAATCTTACATGCAATCCTGAATACAAATATACAAGACAAGTTTTGTTCACCGCAACAATAATGTCAAGAAATGTATTCCTATAATTGGGATTAACATTTATTGAAAGAACACATTTCCTGGCGTTATTTTCGCATGGAAACAAACAGTTTTCGAACAGCGTTGTTCGATATTGCACGTATAGGATTGTGCTGACTACGGCGTTTTCCCATCAGTGCTGTGTAGAATTTGATAATAGTAAAAATAAGTGACATTTTACTTAGTCGGTAATCGGTATAAAAGACTGACTGTAGCGTCCTCTTAAGACGTTTATAAACCGGTTAACCCTCGAATGTTATCACACGGATTGGTACTCGGATCAGCGATAATATTTCCTTTAGCAGCGTTGTCAA
This sequence comes from Diprion similis, assembly GCF_021155765.1. Classification (NCBI taxonomy): domain Eukaryota; kingdom Metazoa; phylum Arthropoda; class Insecta; order Hymenoptera; family Diprionidae; genus Diprion; species Diprion similis. The sequence continues at coordinate 6,674,268 of NC_060110.1, read as the reverse complement.
GTAAATTCGTTCATCATGTAATATAAATTTTCGACTTCAATCTAATCGCCAATCGGATCTTGGCATTCTTTCACACCCCCCCCCCCCCCCCCCCCCCTCGCCCCCGAAACAGTCGTGTAAAGTGAAGATGACAGAACATTTAGAGAACGTGTCGATCGAGGCGTGATATTAAAGAGGCTGAAAGTTAGTAACTATAACGTAGCGAAACAGAAAAAAAAAATAAAAAAAACTGTAACTATAGACGAACCTCAAAATTATTTTTTCAGTGCTAGATTTGCAAAATATGATTATGTTTTTTGGTATTGCACGGTTTATCGAATTTCAGATATATACGAAATTGCGAAACATGATGATTTTTCTCGAAAATTCGTCATTGCTATAACGTGACGAACTTTGACTTCATTGAAATAAAATTTGGAGCACGATTCTTGGAATATAATAAAAAATTCCATTTCCCAAAAAAGCCCGTCTTATCTGGCTACAACGATAATTCTTCAGTTCAGAATTATCTTTCCGCCGCAAAAGAATTTCCATTAAAGAAGTTTATTTACACACGGAGAAAAAATGTATCACCTGGTAGATAAACGATAACTATAGATACGTATATAGTCTCGAAAGAATATGTATTTAAATGTTATACCATCAAGTGATGATTCGTACTACCTCCGAGCAAACAAAAAAAAAAAAAAACCGAAGAAGAAAACTTTTCGTTCAGCTAATTAAACGAATGCAATATTGTGTTTTCGCGGTCACTTGTATGCTCAGCTGTTGTTTTCCAAGATTTATCCGAACAGACGTGTTTTCCCATTAGGAACGAATAGATAAATGGTTATTACATTCTAGATGCAAGGCGAAGGCGTTAATTTTACAGTCGTACAAATCGAACTACGCAGTTTCGTTTCCGATATTTATTTCACATAATTTACCCACGTGTGTGCCGGTGTAGGTATTTATATCCAGGCACAGACGTGAAAAAATTATCCACGAACTAAGGTTACGGATGAAGAACACATCAAGTTTGTCCCAGAAGATTTTTAAAAATAGCGTTAAATAATTCAGCAATAAAGAAAAAACGAACGCAAACGAAGGTAAAGAAATCTCATAGCCGAACGGGGTGAATAGTAGAAACACAGTAGCAGATGTGACGTAACGATCGCAAGGATGAAAATTAAGCGAATCGAAAGAAAAAGGATCTCTAAATCTAAAAAACTTATGATAAATTATTTAAACCTAAGGGAAAAAAAAATAAAAAAGGAAAAAAAAAAATAAAAACTGCGCCGCTGTAGAGTATATATCAATTTATTCGCATCCCAAGCAACACAGACTAGATCCAAAAACCACTTCATACAGACGTAAGCAAAGCGCTAAACAACCTTTGAGTTGTCTGCTGAATGTTTTTTGGATCACTTAAGACGTGTTTCATGGGAGGAAGACGGTGTTTAATTTCATCGATGGTTTACCTGAGATTTTCGTTTTGGAAGAGGAAAACGGCGGGCTGATTTAAAGACGACGTTGATCGAGAATTTCTTCTTCGAAAAAATCCTTACAAAATTGCGTTGAATCGATGCACTTGCACAATTACGACACCTATATACAAAACGGCAATAAAGCACTCCGCACGTTGCACAAAGAATTGATATTTAAAAAAAATTTATTTTCAACTTGAAACTCACTCGCTGACATATGATGATTATCTCGTTACTTTTTTCATTTCATTTGCGTGTGACGCGGTTGTATTACTCGCGGTATTTTATTCACTTATATTTTGTGAATGGAGTATTGAAACTGAGAGAGGGAAAGAGAGAGAGAGAGAGAGAGAAAGAGAGAGAGGGACAGAGGTGGGCAAAAAGACGAATTCGTTACTTCGTTAATTTTTGTCGGTTTTTGGGAAACGAGAATAATTTCCGTTCAAACCCTGATCTTATTATCACCGACGACGGTGAAACAGCAACGATATTGCAAACCTCCGCGCTGACCGCAACGCCGACGAAGTACAGCGCGGCTCGACTTCATTCTTGCACCGTTTGGCAAGCGAAAGTTTCTCCTCGCATCCTGACCGTTCGGTTGCTTATAACTGACTGACTGACTAAACTGAGTGACTGAACAGTGAACGGCGAGGCACAGCTACAGCCACAGCCACAGCCACAGCTACAGCCACGGTTACTAATACCACTGATCACTCTATCGCTCTCCAAAGACTCACACGAATGCGAAGCGTGACGCTATTCGGCGGCCTCACTGCACGCTCACGGCACACATGGCTGCTGCTCGTATTCAGATGACCCTGATCGCGGCTCGAATCGATGTCTGCGAGTGTACACTGCACCTGCCTGTCAACCGCGAACGCTGGGCGGGCTTGAGATGAGAGATCCCGAATTTTAAAGGTGCCGAAAGCGCCGAGTTACCAATTTTTTGCTGGCGGAAGTTGAAAAAAAAACGATCAAACTTTGGCGAAACGTCAGAGTTTTTTTGAATGGTCCGAACGACGACGTTCAATGTTGAGAAAGTGCGAGGATGAGAAAATTTGAAAATCTGAATTATTGGAAATTCTGAATTTACGAAGATTTTTGGTTCCGTGAATTTCTTGCTTGGTGATATTTTACCGCTTTGATCTTTCTTTGCTTTGGAGTTTCGATTTTTTTATAGTCGGAATACTGGTCATTCTGATTTTCGGTTTTTCTGATTTTTTTGCACTAACTCGTTTAGTAAACTACGCTGTGGAAGTATATTTTAATTTGCCGAATTTTGTTTTATCGGAATTTTACTTTTCGGAACTGTGCAACCGTTTGAAACTTTGTTGTGTCGAATAGGTTTGCTTTCTTTATGCAAAAATAAAGATTATATGTCCTAAAATTGTAACGAGTAAGAGCTTAAATGTCCATTTTTTTCTTTCAAATCATTTCAAGATGCTGAAAAATCTATTTATTCAATTTCTGATTCTTTTATTCGAGAATTACGAATCATTCAAATTGAATATTCAATGATATCAATCGTGAGAAAAAAGTATCCTAGTGGGATTGTACAGATTGTTTTCAATGTTATTACTCATAGTTTTTTTTTTTTTTTTTACTTATGTACTGAGTACGTAACGTGTAAGTCAAAATCTATTCAGAAAACAACAATTTCTAAACAATAGAAAATTTTGACTGCTCGTCAAAAATACTCTCTCAAAATCAGTGTAGCAGTAATAAATTGAATTAACAATCTTCATAAATATCACAGCTTTCTTCTATGAAGTTTTCAAGCCGAAATATCTGTTCAATTGATTTAGTGAGTCGTCATTTATCAGAACCGCAAAATATAAGATTTTTGTCTTAAAATAATCGTGATTTCTCTGAGTTGTTGATACGTATTGAGTTTTGTCAGTGTAAATTAGCAATTAGAATTTTTTTTATTTACTCAGGAAATGATATTCTTTCTATCTAATTCGGACCGATTAACTTTAGTCTCACGTGCTACGCGTTTATTTAATAATTTTTCCTTTACCACAAGACTGTTTTATTCCCTTGCCGGTAAGGAATTGTTTGCGAAAGCTAATTCCAGTCTCTCACACGAACGAATAAAATTAGCTGAATCTATTCTTTGCGTAGTTTGAAAAATTATCATACAATTAGGGTACATACATATAGTTACTTTATGTCTGGAACAAAAATTACTGTTCAATTATCTTACCATCGATATGTACTTAGATTGCAATTTTCGTACAAACTTAACAGCAAAACGGGATTTCCATACGCAAAGATCATTTATATTTATCGGTTTATACAAACAGCCTGTGTGAAACTGATTTTCGGTATAAGCTGAGATTTGCTTCTGCACCATACAAGAGTTATTCGTGAATAATTTTACAATTTTTCAACCCCTTTTTTTCCCAACGGCATACTCAATTCACATAGGATAATATCAAACGCGTGAATACACAACGATTCAGATTTCGGATAACCTTTCTCTTTTTCTTTCTTTCCAACCAGCTGTTCGGACGTTTTTTATGCATAGTTTTATATCAGACATAACTTATTTCTGCATTCATTTTTCAACGCTCCATTCTCTTGGACCGTCTAGTTTATTGATCCAGTTTTACGGTACCCCATGAATTTAAACATTTCAATACACTACACAACAAAGTTATTGCAAAGCAATTTATGGTCAGTTACCTTTTTATGTCCATAATATAAATGTAAAGTATTTATTCCCTTCTGTTATCGTACAAAGTCAATTTTCTCAAGCCTTTGCAGTGCAAGATTTTCCATTTATTATTACCATTAAAAGAAGCCCAATTACAGCTTTTTTTATTCTGCTTTTTATATTTACCCACAACTCAGTGAATAGAGTGAATCTCTCTCTCTCTCTCTCTCTCTCCGTGGTAACGGTGACCTCACTCATGTCAGAATCGTGCTCGTGTTGCCGAGGTTTGGCTGACACACGGCCCTGAATGAATTACTGAGAAGGAAAGAAATGGAAAGACTGACTGACTCCAGGTCGAGTTCTTTTTACTATTCTTTCTTCTTCTTTCTTTCTTTCCCTGAGCTCAATTTCATACTAAAAAGAAATACAACATTCGCAAAAGGTTACCTTCCTCGTTTCGATTTATCTCCTTGTCATTCAAGCATTGTAAAAAAAATTCGAAGGTAATAATATATAATTCCTCAATTTATCAATTAATCGACTCCATTTCACCTTTAATTTAAATGCAAGATTATAGCTAACAGGTTAAAAATTTTTCATAACTTCATTGCAACGGTGATTTTTTATTTTAATTTATTCAATCAAAAATCGATGCTTCGTGGTTTAGAAAATTCGATATTGTGACTTTTGCATGAATGATCGGAAATACTTGTAAACAAAAAGAAAGACAGAATAAAAAATACCCCAGAGGTTTTCATCCCCGTCGTGGCGTTTACTCGATACAAGTCTCTCGGGTCGTTCAGTGTCATATGTGTAGGTATTTTACTATCCGCACAGAGTAATATAGCTGTGTACACATGGTGCAGTCGAGTTAATAGTGCGGTGTATCGAATAAAGTTTTCAACAGCGTTGGACTCTGTGCGAGCCAAGAGCAGCTATTTCATGGCTACTTCCACGATGCAGGGTCCCAAGTGGTTGGCGGTCGGAAGTTCAGCCCTAGAGTGACTTGATTTTTCGAGCTTTAATAGAGTTTTGGTTGTCGTCCGCCCTCCGTGGGTCGCCATTTCCTCCACGATATACATAGAAATGGGTTACATTCGTAAGAGTGAAGAAAAAAAAAAAAAAAAAAAAAACTTACTTCCTGAGCGTGGAATTTTTTTTCTTATTTTTTTTCTTTGGCTATCCTAATTTTTCTGTGATAATCTCCAATAACTTGCTGAAGTGAATTTTTTTTTGCTAAAATATCGCAGGACGGCAAATATGAAAGAAAAAAAAAACGGACTCTTATCTTATCGTGGATGGTAATCGAGAAGCTATGAGCTTGTGAATTGAAAATCTCCATCTTTAGTTGCTTCTGAGATCTGTTGATCCATCAAGCGGATATAAAAAAATTCTAAAAACGAATTTTAGTGGCGTACGTTTGAATTCCAAAGTTTAATGAATTATCTTGAAGTATGTGGTTCATCAAAAAATTTGAATTTTGGCTTAGAACCATTTACCGAATCGTCGTCTTGATAAGGAAAATTTTCTGCCCAAAATCAGTGATGCGTTTTTTTGGTATTGCGCATTTTACAAGAATCCAACACGCAGGCCAGCCTGAATACACTCGTTTTTGAAAATACTTCCAAGCGATTTTGTAGGTGTCGAAACATGTTACCAACGTGATTACAAGATCCCTCCTCAATCAGGCGGTTTTTGCGATGACGAACGTAACAGTAAAGCAATTCATTTACGCACGTTCGTGGCTAAAGCAAGTTTTCGAGGTTTTATAGATCACGAAACGTGTATCGGACACGTCAAATTTATCACGATCCGTGTTTCGTCCAAGTCAATAACACCCTACCTTTCCTCTCACGAAAGTGACTAAAACTAAAAATTCTGATGTCCGAAGAAAAGTTCTCCACGCACGACTGGCCATTGCACGAACAGTCCAAGGATATTCGTTCCGTGCTGGTTGAGCTGGTGTAATTTTTCTTTCGTCGATCACGACGCAGACTCTGTTTTGGAAGGAGTCCGAGTTCGGGACACGTAGCCACGATACGTGATACCAGGACGAGAGCTAGAAGCACGGAAGTCAGTGGTGGTGGTCGGTACAGGTCAGCCGAAATGCGGCGAGCGAGCGTGTTTTTGACTGATGGCCAAAACACCGGCACAATACAAATTAACGTATCTCTGCAGAGTCGTTCCATACCGGCCGCCATTTGCCCCCCACGGAATCTCAATTAGTCTTCGCGCGCCGGTTACCCTGAAAGCCATGCACCCGCTGCCACCCCCGGATTTTACATCTATATAGGTATGTATACCCTGATGCGGGCTTGAAAGTTTCGGAAACCGCGCACCTGTAACCCACCGAACAACTATTCAAACCTTCTATCCGTGCTCGAGTCCCAAACCATACGCCGCGTTACGACGCGAAACTCAGACTAACTATTCCTGATATTCGGACTGCTGTAAATACTTTGGGGTTTACTCGGAGCTTTTTACTCGCGACCCGTGTGCTTGTGTTCGTGTATACAGAATTTTCGATAAATATGTAAGAGAGTTTATTTACGACAATCACCTTCGCGCCATTTTTTTCTTACACTACTTTTTCTACCACGAGAGACGCTGGACTCTGGAACCGGAAGCCAAAAACGGGGATTTCCATTTGAAAAATCAAAGTTGATCTCAAAACGACCTTGAAGGTTAGGTTCAAGGTCAAATCAAAGGTCAGCATTGAATCCCTTGCTAATAATTAGCCAAAATTTAACCACGGTATTTATTTTTTCACCGAACTCCGCGAGATTTTTAGATTTTTATTGTTTCCATACTTTTTCTTTCCCCTGTTTTTTCCAACAACTTTATTATTCATTGAAAGGTGCTGCTGTGAAAAGACAGTTAATTTAACTATAGGACGACCTAGTTGTTCCACTCATCGTGGAAGTTACAGGAACTTATTACATGCTATTGAGTTATTTCAACTATAATCGAAACAGCTTCCGATCGAATATTTAGTGCACGCAGGACCTTGAGTTTTGAAATGCCCGTAGAGTAATGTCAATTAATCAGATAAATTTTTATTCCACAGTATTTGATTAATTCGACAAAAAGTGAATACGAGACTTGAAATATTAGCTAACGGAAAAGAGAGAGGTAAATATGTATTAAAGGTGACATTTTAGCCACGTAACGACACAAAGATCGAAATATACTGGCGTGTTGAGCTGTGAAAAATTGGTGAATGAGAACAAAAGAAACGCGGTGAATAAAATGGAAGGAAGGGGCAAAAAAAAAAAAATTCACTCAGTGTATTATCGGGGTAATATACTTCTTGACAAAAGACCCCGGAGTGTGGGAGGCGAGCGTTTCTGGGCGGTATAATTATACACGTTATTAATTAAGACACGGCACTTTACTCTGGATTTCAGGTACCATGGTACAAGGGATTTCCACGCGTACATACACGCGGCCTTTAATACACGCACGTGTGTATATACACGGTTGAATGTTGCATACGCGCGTTTGTACAAGGTGAGTCACAATTAGTTTGGTTAAACCAAGACCCCACAGTTTATTCACACCTGCAGGGCTATCCAATTATTCCAACGTTGTAAAATTACTCTGTATTATAAATGTAATGTACGCCTTTGCATACTACACGGGGACCGTTGCAAAATACAATTCATCACAATTTGTCTCGAGGTTTAAAAAGATTCGTCACCACCAATTTTAGGGAATTTTGTATGTAGCATGCGGTATGTATACGCGGACTCTTTATTTTTATCAGCTGTCCCCTCATTACGTAAGACCTTTTTCATAATGCAATCCGGTATTTAAGGTCACTGCGGATTACTATATCGCACGAAACTGGGGCAAGTACATATGACTAACACAAACTTTGAGCAGCGCCCGACTGGAAACAAGAAGACGAGTTGCTTGACTCAGGAACGAACGGAGTTACAACCTAGGTATTCCAGGTATGTGCATTTTCAATTCAAACCCGCTCAGTCTGAAAATTTAGCTGCATGTTACGTTTCGGTTCACATTTATCTCATCATACTCGTCACTTGTATGACTTTGACAAAATTACCGTTTCCGTTCAGGTAAAATTAAGCTTAGTTAATTATAATAAATTATCCGACTCTAGTACCAGTTGCGGTTCATTGCTAAACTGCAATTTATTCGATTACATTATCCTGTGTTGTGCGCTTCAACTATAGGAACTTTAAACATCATCGACTCAATTTAATTCAAGTGCACAAGTTGGCATAAAAATTTATCTATCATTCGAATACCCCACATCGAGATTTAATTACCAATGTAAATTCATTGTCGAAACGGCATCCATGCGGTTAAACTAAACCGCAAAAAAATCTCGGCTAAATATTATGTTAAATGAACTGATAGGTTTTGTGTTCAATGGAAAATTCGAACTTTCATGACAACTTCACGGATTATTGGACGCTGAAAGGATGTGTATTGTCGGAGGATAAACATGGCACTGAATTGTGGCGAACACAGTGGTTTTCACAAATTTTGACAAAAATTAACATCCAAGTAGCCGCACTTATGTTTGCTGCGTCAATTTGCACTCGCAATTGGTCCGAATAGTACCGGCAGTTGATCTTTCGATTCCACTCATCGTGACATGTTGGTGTTCGTTGAGATTATTTCTCTTGAATTGAGGATTGAGACGCAGAGACACTAAAAATGAATGTACAAAATCGTCGGTGCTTGACATGCTGCAACAATATCAGCAGACGATTTTCATCGGTGATTACGTTTGAGGATACTCGATGAAAGGTACAAATGACGCGTGATCCTTGCCGTTCGCAATGCGGGTGTTCGATCGTTAACCGCAATTGAAAAGAGCTTTGTGAATTGGTATATCAGCGGAATTCCATATGAATGGTCCTAGCAGCGATCAGTGCAAATGTTCTTTTTTTGAAAGGGATCCAAAGCGACAGTTATCAGGTTTCACTTTACCGCGTGTCCTTCTCGACTGCAACTGATAGAAAGTCCTTTTCACCTTGGCAAAAAAACTTCGGATTGAAAAAAAATTATCAAAACACGTTGGAAACATGTTTGTTCACTTACAAAATCATCTACGAGTATTTCCCAAAATCAATATATGTGCGGTGTGTGTGTGTGTGTGTAGGATTTTTGTAAATACGATATCAAACAAAACACTTGACTTCAACAATCTTATGGGGATTGGGTGCCAGTGAAATCATCTGGATTCTTTACATGTCGCAGATTTTGGCATTTTGAAAAAAGTCTCCACAGGCACGACCATCCGCTATGAATAGTTTCGGTGCCAGAGACCATCGAAACTCAAAATGTTCATCCTACATCCAGTATTCTTTTGTGCAAGAAACCTGTGAGAAAAATAATTATTTCTAACAAATAAAGCTTGGACATGTAACTGAAAACGGCCATTTCAAGTCTATGGACTCATCCCCTCCTCCAACCTGAATGATTTAACCTGTCGATCACGTTACCCGGTGGAACCTGGTGCAAATGGACTATATCACCCCGAAAAATATTATAAATTTTGAAAAACAAAAAAATTGAGTTCTTCTATTTTACAAAAAACTTCAATATTTTCATCAATTTTCAAAACTTCTGGGATTTTTTTATTTTCCTCGACAGAGTACAAATTCCGAATCACACGATACAAAAATCGTCGGAAAAGCTCGAAAATTACGATTTGGCGGCTATTTATCGAATATTTGGTTCCTCAAACTGTCAAAACACGTTTCTTGTTTTTAAATCATTTCCTCGATATCGATATCGAGCTTGAATAATTTTTTTTGGAGAAAGCAAACAAATGCGTGTTCGTTAATTTTGCATGTGGAACAACATATTTCATCATCGCTGCATAATTTTATTTGGATTCAGTCTGCACGTTGAAATTGAAAAGACGTTTTTTCAATCCTATAAATCGGCATTCGAGTTTCTTGTACAGAAAATCACAGACGAAACACTGAGCCAATTTGACTGGTACAAAAATGAAAAACAAAGTGAGTAAGTGAATTCGCAGAAAAAGAGAAGCGCTCGCTCGCTTTTTCCCTGGTTCTACACTCCTCCGCCAATTCGGCTCAATCTCTTAGCCATATATGCCTGATCCGGACTGCATTAGCTGTCGCGGTAGAAATTCGTGATTTTCGGGATAAGGAATCGAGTGTGTGGAGGAGTTTGGGGCGGCGTGGATATGTGGAAAGAGGAACCGAGATCCGGGGGGTAGGTGGGTAGTCGGTAGTGGGTACGTATAACAGCCCGCTCTGCTCTGTTCTCCAGGTTCCGATGCTCGCCCTTAGTGATTACATTTGCAAGTCAGATGAGCGAGTCAAGTGGGCAGGGTGAAAGTAGGGTTTTGGGTTCTCAGGGTTTCGCCACGAGAAATATGTCCCTGATTTAACCTGCGGGCAGACCGGAAACGCAGAAGTAGAAGCCCGCCGAAACCGGATGTCGAGAATGTATCCGTCGATCGTCACAGATTTTCAAATCACGATCCACCTGCTTTTCGGGATGTCAATTCCCACGACGAATTCATTCGGGCCGGATTCATCCTTCCTCTCTCTTCTTAACGAAATCTCTCCAACCTCCAATCTCGAATGGTGAACTGCCTCAACGACGCCAGTTTCGGAGGCTGTGTAGTCTAGACATACTTAGATCGAATTTACGGCCGGAACTGAGCGGGGAAAAGGCTTGTCGACGGATCGGAAAAGCTGGCTTGTATACCTACGCTAAGCGGAAAGTAAACTCTGGGTAAAACGAAATTTGGCAGTGCGTGGTTTCGAGTATTTTATTCGTATCCACGACGTCATGATTTTTCTCGTTGCTGCAAAAACTAAACTAAAGTAGTATTACAGGTAACTTGCGTGTTTTTGAAGCTGGGTGAAATTATTCATTGACGATTATCTTTTACTGTGAAGTTCGAAAAATTTCAGATCCACATATTTGTTAAGTTTTAGTATTTTTCGAACCTCCTTGAAACGATTTCAAAAAAGATTTGAAAAGGTCAAGATTACCACAAATCACGATCAAAGACAGAGATTTCCATAATTTTTTTACTCATTCCTTTTTAACTAGATAAGAGATTAAAATTCATTAGAAATTGAATGATATACGCATAAAAAAAGAAAAAACAACGAAAGAATATCTAGTAATCATACGAAAAATACATTTAGAAAAATTATACTACCATTGTGTTGTTGTTATTGTATACGTAATATTAATCCACAAAGTTCAATATTTTGTAGATTGAATAGCAGACAGTTTGTTTTACTTTAAGCACAATAATTATATCGCAGTATATTAGGGTGGTTCAAAAAATGTTTTTCTTATCCATCACTCCCTCGAATTTTAATAATTGATGGAAAATTTTTTTTTCTAAAAGATGTGTGATTATTTTCCAGTAAAAATCGGTAGGTTTCAGATGATTGTAATGTGTGTTCTAATGATAATGACTAGCTTTCATTATAGAGGTTCGAAAAGCTTGAACAATCAGCTTCAAGAATATATGAATGAATTTGAAAAATATCCAATAATTTACGAGTATTTAAACTTCTAACGAAAAGTAAATTTTTCTCATGTTAAACGAATGGGAAGTATAATTTAAAAAAGCGGCCTGTTAGACTTGAACTAGAGAGAGAGCTTGTCGTTTGTAGGAATTTTTTTTTTATCAAAGCCCAACATTTGAGGGGGTAAAGGCGTCAAAAAAAATTTTTTACTGTATACAGTAAAAACGATAAACAATAGCTGATGCGTTGAGAAATCCAAAAATCTAGGTAAAGTGTTTAAGACATTTCGTCTCCCGGCTTATATTTTATAATCAATGTTCTCATCCGATTTCGGCGAGGGTACGAGCTCGGAATTGTTCGAGGCTAGATCGGAAAGACAAAAGGAAAGTTAGTCGAAGCTTGCTGACAGTGGTGTGCCTAAGTGTGTAAAACTTAATGCGTTTATTTATGGAAGGTATTAAGGCTTCTCTCCTTGAGTTCGCGCTTGAGCTTGCAGATCTTGTACAAAGGACAGTTTAATTAAACGAAAGGATTTCTCGAGTTTATCCTGAGCCGGCGCTGCAGGATCCGAGGGGGGTCTGCCGCGATCTAAATTCCAAATTCTAAATTCCCATACAGTCGGCAAGTGGCGTGAGCTTCTCAGGGGCGTATAAGTGGGGCGAATACCTGTCCGCAGGGGCGAGACTTGGCGCCCTGGGAGTCTGATGGTCGGCAACAGGCTTGCCAACCCGATGCGAGGCCTTCGCAAGCGCAAGACGTAATGAAATTCTCCCGAGGGGCACCGAACTTCGCTTAAAGACATTTGTCTGCTCCTCTAATGATTGGAGTCGCGTCACTAACAGCCCGAATATAATTCTCACGGGACTCATTTTGCAATTAGATATCGATCTCAATGAAACACTTATGCATTTACTTGAAGGAAAAATATTTTATCTAAGTGTGAACTTACACGGAGAAAAAGGATTATATTTGAGTTAAATGATATTCGTTTGATTCGCCTAAATTTTATAGTCAAATACAGCTAACGCGATACTTTTGTCGGATGAAGTACTTGTGGCAGCTTAATATAGAATTGAATCAAGCCTTTGAATGATCATCCTGACTATTAATTTTTTCGGGATAATTCGTCGTGAGTATCTTGGGATAATGTGGATTTTGTATCAACAAAATGTCTGATTGAAATGACTAAAAATTTGATTGAACGCACTTCAATCGTTTTGTTTCAAGAATTAAGTCAACAAAGTATGGCATTAAATCGATTTGAATTTTTTGTTGGCTAGATTTGAATCAAGGAACTCACGTGACAAAATCATTTTTACAAGCTAAGGGAATTGAAATTGTTTAATCGAAGTCATCGTATTTGGAATAAATAAGGCATACTAGACTGAAGTGAATGGCCTCCAACAAAAGCTATTTTGTTGGTGAAAGAATTGCTTTTCCTCCGTGTAAGAAACAATTTACTCGGCGTAAACGCGAGAGTTTTGTTTCAATCTGTTTAAATTGATATTTCAATCCAATAAATTTTTCTTTCTAATTAGCAAATCTCTTCACAGGTTTCTATTCAAATGGATTTTTTTTCATTATAACGCGAAATCTCAAGTACATACTTGTTTCAAGTCAACAATATTTGGTTAAGCGTGCGTTTACTTGAATGTTAAAAAAAAAGAAATTTAATTGAGCTAATGAAATCTTACTATCAATTAGCCGAGTGGCAGATTGCTTAGTTCGTATTATTTTGATGTAATAAAATCTCCTCTTTCAGCTATACTGGACGTTATTTATGATGCTGTTCAATGTTCAATGGACTGGGAAAGGAATTAATTTGATTTACCTCGTTTTAATTACTTGAATGGTCCTTGCAGTGCGCTACTCAGTTTGCCAACCAAAATACGTACTTGATAACATCAAACCAATGAAACAAACAGAGTCAAGTAGAACTGATTCAATTCTTGCACTGAAATTAGAGAATTTGTTAATCAAAAAATTTATGATTTTCAGTATCGCGTATTTCGTACAACATTAATTGTTCTGCCAAAATAACAAGAAAATTTATAGTCCCACTGATTGATGTATTTTTTCATTGTTTAAATTATAGACCAGTGTTGAAATCAGTTCGAATCTAATGTAACTTCAATTTTCTAGAAACAAATTAATTCGGGGAGCAGTTGTGAGGAAACTGGTTCTTCGATAATATTCGAATTTAGAAAAGATATGTGATTCGACGACTCGCGATGATTATCTACGTCGCTACAATTTGCATGAAAATTTTTTTTCCGTTATAATGAAGCCAGACTTTTAATACTGGCAGAAATTTTCTCGTATAGTATGTTGTAAAACGGTGAGTACGTACTATACAATCTTATTAGAAAAAGTTGAGAGTAATAATAACGAAGATTAACATTCCTGCGTGACTGCGATATATTTTCTTCCACCACAACGAGTAGTGCTGAAATGAAATTTGAAATGACAAAATCTTAAATTTCTTTTCTCAAGGTCGTTAAACTGTTTTATGATCCAACGGCTCGTTGCTTATCAAATTTTGCCTTCAAAGAACGCTCATTATCATTCTCGAAAACTTTTCTTCATCTCTCTCCCACTTTTCACTTCTTCCCGAAGCGAAGAAATCTTATGTATAGATTTCAAGAAAACTGCAAATGAGTTTCGAATATCAGATATAGCAGAAGCAAACTTGTGGGATAAACTTTACGTAGTAAACAAAACCAAAAGTTTTCCACTCGAAACATGTAAATTGGTTACGAAATTGTAAAGTAAATTTACAAAAAAAAAAAAAAAAACATCCTAGCGTTACAAATTGTATTAGTATTTTTTTTTCTTAATCCTATCTTAATAGTCAAGATGTAATTCCATATTTATTCCATAAAAATACACAATATATGCGCATTATGGTGAAGAAATTGAATATGCTGATGGTGGCCGAGGGGAATTCCAGGGGTTTAAAATTAACGTGCGCTATATATATTACACTTATACCCAGTTACCTGCGTTTAATAAACCAGGTTAGCGTTTTGCCGCAGCTTGTTCGCATTGTTTGAACTTTGAACGAGCTAGTATTAATAGAAGAGAGAAAGAGGGGTGGTGGGGGTGGAGGGGTGCAGGGGGAATTTGAGCCGTATTCCGCCCCTGGTTCTGGATTAACGAAGGTAAAGCCCTATGCTTTTTCGGAGGTTGTAGGCAGAAGCTAATGCGAAAATAATTAAAGCTTGCCTGTTGTTAGCCTGCAGAGTCGAGAAAGCTCATCTCTATCTCCCGGTTTCGTATAAACTCGAAATTCATCGTAACTCAAAGTACCGACAGCAATAACAACCCTTCAAAGATATTATCTAAGCTGCGCAGCGGGTTAATAGGCTGCAGTTTTCCTTCCTCCATAAATTTAACTTGTACTTGTCGGGAATTTACGACTATTTCGTCCTGCGATTACAACTTGCACTGTTTTCAATATCATTATAAGGTCAGTATGTAGCAAGAAATCACATTAATTAACGTAATTGCCAAGTTTTTAAAATAACAAGAGGGATTTCTAGTAAGTTTAAGATTAAAATTATTAACATTAGCTTTAATTAATTTTAACAAAACTTGCACGAAAATTTTCTAATAAAAAACGAAAGATTTGAAACTACGTTACAAATTTTGAGCAGAATTCATTTTAGTATACGTGCACAAATCAATTTGAGCAAAGAAATTGATGATTGAACGAATGTTAGAATGGATGGACGAATCAATTTATTCAATAATATTGAAATAAATAAATGTAAAAAAAAAAAAATATCTGATACTGAACTGATCGTGAAATATGTATGTTAAAATTGAGCGGAACCAAGTAAACAATTTAATAGTCAAAACTATGTAGAAACAGGGTTTTAGCAAGTGAAGTGCTTAAACCCTCGTCGAGTAAAATGTCTGCCTATAAACAGCGTTGTTCAAAATGTCTCGTAATTCGCCACTCCGTATAACAGAAGTAAATAATTGACTGTAGACCAAATAAGTGAGTATAGGTATAACCAGACTGTAGAGCGTGAACTGGTTACGGTTCGAGCATGCTAAATACCCAAGGACTCTCATTGCGGAGCAGGACACGTTATCCTTGGCACTGGAGGCATTAAACACGTTCAAAAGGAGGCCGCGTATAGCAGCCGACTTCCATGTGGCTGAAACGCCAACGAGATGAATATATTCGGCGGAAACTCCGTATACGAATAAAAAAATTACCATATAAATTGAGGGTCAGAAACGGTGATTGTTATGCCTCGATTTTTTTATTTTTCATATACTGTCTCTTCCACTTCCGCGTCTGCACACCTGCGCCATCATCATCAGCTCCAATTATACGCGTAATTGCATTTTTCTCCAACGTTATTAACGTCCTCGTAATCGAGCAAAAACACACATTATCGTGACTTGATTCAGAGCAGGCCATTCCTCGCTGAACTCTTTCAAATTGGGGCGATACTTTTTTTGGTGGAACAAGGACTGCACCTTAGTTTTTAAACTACAAAATATTCTCCGCTAATATTGGGTTTTCAGCTCAAGTATCGACGATGATCTTCTAGCCAAGGCAGTTGAGTTATTTTCAAAACTGGAAATAGATTTTTGTTAAGTTAGAATGACCAGAAACCAGGTATTAAAATAATCAGGACTTTTTGTACCTTTTGTTTAAAATGGCGGACTGACACTGAACTTCTCAAGTTTAACGAAAATAAATATGTTATTGTTTATATTAGAATGAATTCAAACCAATGTCAAATTTATTTCATGATTATTTTGGAAAATTTAGTGGAAAAAGTGAAATTATGAATATATACTGCAGTAAACGTTATTCAAATATGAAAGAGTCACGTGACATACCAAGCACCTCTTGAATTTGAGCTAAAAATTTTGTACTTCAGGAAGATTTTGAGTCGATAGAACTCAATCAATCTTTGGAACCAATTGAAATGTATTTTTTTCTTCCTTTCGCCTTTTGTTTCTCATATTACACGGTGTCACATGCAAAAAGAGCGAATCTAGTAGCACTGTGCTGGTACCGAGTTAATTAAATAAGGATTTCTCTATTTATCTGCAAACTTTTCCGTCGCGTGCTACGCGGGATGAATATACTTACATTAATGCGATGTTGAAATGTCCTCCAACTCGGCATCTATAGTTTTATTATACTCGTTGACGTGTTGCTGAGATAATACAAACGGAGAAATTGTTGCGGGGTAATTATCCTAGTTTTCATGGTTTGTTTTAAAGCTTGTTATGACAATAAAAAACGCAATATTAATAGTTTACAATCGAAATTTTTACAAAACTTTCGCACTGAATTGTTATAACTGTTCAAGATCAGGTGGTCTTGTTTAAAAAAAAAAAAACTAAAAATATCTATAAATATCTTATTACGTGAAATTTTGAATCGCAAAAATGAAAATTGTACATCAGTTTTTGACGATGAACTGATATTCTTTTAATCAAAAACGTCAAATTAAATGTACAAAAATTCCATCCCAATTTCTATCGACGAGGATTTTGAACGAAGAAAACTCCATCTCGTGACGCTCCCCTAATTTTCCAATCCTTCTAAATTTTGACCACTTCCTGCCAACCACTTGCAAATACGAATGCAAGTGCGTGTCGAAAAAAGCAGCAGGCATGGATGACTTATAAAGTATTTCCGATGAATCTTGTCGCAAAGTGAGAGCGGCCTGTGATCGAATGAATTCAAGAACTGGTCTTCGAAGTTGAGACCGGGGTGTTAGGTGAAAGGCAGTGACTTTTGTTGGTGGTTGAATCGGTATAGAACGAGGGAGCGAGTCGTGGAGATAAGAGTAATAAAATATAACTATCCAGAGGGTGGCGGTTGCGGGCTTGCAGGCGGAAGCGGGTGGAAGAAATAGAAAAAGAGAGCAAGACTCGGTCGGTGAAACAGGGAACTGGGAAAGAGAACGAGGGTGCTCAGCGTGCTCGAGGAGCTGTTGCGGTTGGGAATTATCGTCGATTATGCAGGGAGAACGCCCGAGGAACGGAGAATATAAATGGGTTCGGCGTCGCGCCCCCAGCAGCTTCCGGTGCGGCACTCCGAGTCGAATCGTCCATCGGAGACGCGGGAGGGTGAAGAAGGGGAAAGAAAAGGAAAGAAAAGGGAAGAAACGGGAGGCGAAGGCGCGAGCCTTCTGGCAAATGTTATCAAAATTGAATTTTCCAATAGCCCAGCAGCGAGCCGCGTTATTGCCATGAGCTCGGCGCTGACCTACACCTTACTTATTTATGTCTTCGGCCGCAGCCGTGCGGCTTTGTCAATTTCCGGCCAATTCTTGTCTACGCTGCCATCAACAAGAAGTCCCACAGATCAGGCTTAAGAGGACGTTATCCCCGTTATCTGTTTGAAGGTAAAAGAAGAAGAAAAGGAGGATTCTATAGCCAGACATTGCCGATAGAATAAAATGTAACTGTTTTTGACTATTATCAGTCTTTACCGATAGAGTAAAATGTCACTGTTGTTCACTATTATCAGTCTTTACCGATAGAGTAAAATTTCACTGTTTTTACTATTATCAGTCTTTACCGACAGAGTAAAATGTCACTGTTTTTGACTATTATCAGTCCTTACCGATAGAGTAAAGTGTCACTGTTTTTTATTATTATCACTATTTACCGACAGAGTAGAATGTCACTGTTTTTTACTATGATTAGTCCTTACCGATAGGGCAAAATGTCACTATTTTAACTACTGTCACAGCTTACACAGTACTGACGTGAAAATGTCGCCGTCAGCGCACTTCTACATGCAATGCCGAACACAAAAAAAAAACATTTCTTGTCTCATGCTAGAAGAAAGCCAGGAAATGTATTCTTACAACAAGTTCTATAAGTTAAAACTATGACCGTTGCGTGAAATAATTGCATGTGCACATACTGAAAATTTGGAATTTCAAATTGGTGAATCGAATATGGCAGTTGAAAATTCTAGACAAGTTGCTCGACTTCCATGAAACTTGGTACCCAGGGGTTTTTGAAAACGCTAGTCACGTGTCATTTCTTCACAGTAATTGAGATATGTTTTATTCATAATAAAGATTGACGTATTCCAAAAAAATTTCATACCACAGGGTTGGTGTGTTGAGGAAAAATAATAAATATCGGAATGTCGTGTTTCTCAACTTATCTCTGCCGTTTTAAATAATTAATCTCAGATTGAATTAGCTAAAAGAAAGGACCGTATCGAATATTTAGAGTACGAGTACATGTAAAAGCGAGTCTGCGCGACAACTTTCCTGGTAATATTCATCTGGCATGATACGAATGTCGAATGGTTCCTGTGCTATTCTCAGTTGCGTATAAGGGTCGATTTCAATAATTGGTATGAAATGTCGTCCCACCGTCGTTAGGGAACACGGCTTTGGGATTCCGGAAAGGAAGGCGAGGGTGGAATGGATATATTCGCGAAGTTCAAGACAAGGACGTAACAAACCTTGAACTTTAAACTTTAAACTCGGGTGAAACAGTCCAACTTTTAGCATGGCTCTTTTACCTTTGTTGTTACCACTTACATCGAGTATTACGGAGATTCGTTCAGTCCACGACCCAAATCGCTTAATTGTCAAAGTTGAGATATATCTTGCACTCCCTTTTCCCTCTTTTCCTCTCCACCCCTCTACTTCTTGAGTTTTCACCTCGACTTGCACGTTCTCATCGATTCAAGTATCGTAGTCGGATGCATGAATTGGCAGGATCAACTTTGTCTCTAATTTCCTCCTCCCTTGGCTTCCCTTGACGCATTTGTACAAAAATTTTCGGTACACGACCTTTGACCTTTTGTGCCAATTAGCTGAGATCGTGATATTCTTGTATATCTACGCATGAGTGTACAGTTTGAGATTGAAATTTCTATTGTTTGTTTAAATTGAAAAGTTTTAAGATAGGAAAGAAGAAGAGGAAAAATATTCCTCCCAACGAACCCAAGACAAGTGTGATAGGGAAAGCATTATTTTCTTGGAAATTCATGATCCTCCTACTTTTATGTATATTAGCTGGCACGTACAAGCTCGAATGAACGAGCTCCGTTGACCTCAGCCATGGAAATTAATCGCGTTTACTTTGCGAAGAGCTTGTTTCACAAGCTTTGTATTATACATCGCTGCTGTCGGCCGATAGTGGAAATGATCCGACCTCTGCCACACAGAAAATGTAAAATTTTTTTAATCAAGATGCATCCGTCATTCAAAGAACTTTAGATATACAAAAAATGAAAAGAGAAAAAAATTCTTGACGATATTGGCATAATATTCCTTCATCAATTTTTATTATCCTTTAAGTCACTCATCTACTCCACCATTATTCATTGATTTGTTCATACGTTGACTCGACCACGAGTAGGAATTTTTTTATACTACTGTAATATTAGATTTGGATTAAATTATTAGTCTTAGATTCAAGAATAACTACCGTGCTTAGCAATAATAATAAGAGGAAATAAACCTACTTCTCATAAAAATCCTATTTCCCATATTTTCGTCCGAATATCTCGTCGAGTGTTACATATCCGTCAGGTTCTATAAAAATCCTAAGACTCGTGTCGGTTGTTTGCAAGGGGAGCTTGATGACGTCACGTCGTAACCACTTTGGAGATCATGACGATCCAGGGTAAGAAATGAGCCTTTCTTACTTTATCTTAAAGCTCCTTCTGATGCTAGTGACGCTCTTGGTTATTGGCGATCCTGTGCCTCAACTCCTGCCTATTCCCTTCTTTCTCCCTCGCCCCTGGTCTATTTATCTCTTTCACTCCCTCGCCCTCTCTCACCCCCGAGCCCCGAAGGCAAATGGCTCCCTGACGAGTAGGCTCGTCAGATCGCGGACCCCCTCTGATCGCGATTGAACCTTTTTCCCGGTCCTTTCTTTCTTCGCAAGAGCCCATTTTCAAGGGGTGTAGTAGGTACTACGCCTGTGTAAGCTATGTTATATACATATGTATATTAGGACCTTGAAGGTTGCACCGCGTTCGAAAATTTAGTCGGAGCAGTATACGTCTGTCTATGAGCCTGTGCCAAGACCATGAATAGCTCGATTGGAGATTTCCTGAGTGAGATTCAAAGACGAAAGCATCTCCAGTCTCCCGACAAATTTCTTCACACGAAAATTAGATATGATGCTGCATATTTCTACATTATGTTTCTAAAATATGTTGATCTTACAACCAAGCACCGGCGGAAGAGATAACGAGGGGTTACTTGCCACTGTAATCTCGTGTACATACCCCATGTAATTTCATGTAATCTTCGTCATCTCATAACCTCACATAATCAGTGTGATCTTTGCAATCCATTTTAATCATATAATCTCAATTGTTATCCGTGCGATGTTTGCAATCTCTATGCAATCCCTGAGATTTCACTGAACAGCTTGTAATCTTTATAATTGCTATCATTGTAAGCAATGATTACACAGAAATCCAAAACTCCAAAACTCTTATTACAATTCTAGAGGTGAAAATTGAACCTGGAAATGTTCATTCGATTTCAATAGAGTCAAGACGTATTCATTCGTTGAAAAGAGCGTTGAAAGATTGCATTCCGGATTTGCAGATGCTTTGAGAGATAACTCTTCACAGGAAAGTGAAATTGAAAACCCTTGAAAAGAATAATCAATCTAAAGTCTCGAATCTGTAGAGATAACTATAATCAAAGGTAGTTAATTAGGAAACTTTCAAAGCGATTAAATAACGACCACGTAAAGTTTGTTTGCCGGCACTCAGTGAGAGTTGTACTAATCAGAGCTTACAAGCGAGTGGTTAGACGTTAATGGATGAGCATTAGAAGTGACGGTTGACTATAACAGTTCGCTCGGTGTAGGAACAAGAGATATTCAGGATTTCGTTGTTAAGTAGTTGTTATGCAACTCGACAACCCCATTAAGCTTCAAGATATCCGGAAGCCGGCGTGTTTACTGCAGGAAGGAATCAGTGCCGAGGAGAGGATCCAGAGGGTGCCCAAGTCCTGCTTCCAGATTTCAGATTTCGAGGAGGGTGTCGCGTTTCCAAAACGCGGACGATATACGCTATTTAGCCGTAGACGTATCGGAAATAATTCAAAATGGAGAGCTGCAGTGTCCAATGTGGCCGATGAAATTATGGAGGCAAGAGGTCGAGGCATTGGCCAGAGGTCCCGGAACTCAGAATTGAATTAGTACCCAGAATACGGCCGTGTTTATTCGGGCTGATGGGAGTCGGCCAAACTTCGGTGAACGACGCTTATATAATTCGATGTTTACCTCAAACTTGGATGTTCCTCCTCTCCTCGTCTTTCCTGATCGCTGCAACCGCTGTATAATCCGTCGCAATCTTACCTGGGTTACAACAACGGACCGCATCTCTGTACTGCCTCCCTTGTAATTAAGAAAAATGAGGAAAACCGTGATCTCGTACTATGAGAAAGTGCACGAGAGTTTTTTTTTTAGTGAATAATTTAAAGTGCAGGTGGTGTGACTTTGTTGAATCTAAATTTCGCGCGAGTAATTCGTTGTCAGGTTTAACTCAAATATATTTGGATCCCATCGATCATTTGAAGGGAAAAAAGAAGAAGAAGAAAAATTCTAATACATCGAATAAGGAACTGCAGATCTCAAATTATCTTGTCACTTTAAGGGACCTCGCACATTTTTTTGAATTTTTGACATTGTAGCTTCTGCTATTAGAAATCAATTAGCTTTACATGTATCTCAGAGTAAGGATGTCATTTCGTTCAAGTCCACTGTCATCTAAAATGACACTGCTGAAGATGTTTCGAAAGCTTTCCATCTTTTGCTAATGGCATCACGTAACTTCACGCTACTTCAGCTTACAACGGATAACTTGATGTGATTAAAAACAGTTCATATGACTTTATAGAGAAAAAGATTCGGCCGAATCATCTGAATCATGAAACGTCAAATGAGAAATTTAGTTACAGCAAGTTTGTTCGACAAAAGATACCTATCAATAAATTTTTCGTCGACCATCGATTGATTAATTCAATAGATTCTTTTTTTCGATGTTCAAATACTATATCTTCTCAGATGACTTGAAGCGAACGGAAATGACTGTAGGTAAATAATTAATTCAGACATGATTTCAAACGTGTTTAGGTAACTAATTGAAGTGACTTCAAGTACATGACTAATTCGCATGACTGTGCAAGAATTCAAACGATTTCACAACGTCAATTTCAATACAGAAATGACTTCACTTGAATTCAAATGAATGCCCATGCCCTATGGCTTCAAGTACCTTCAACTAATCTTGCGCAACTTCAACTGATTTCAAGTGAGTTCAAAAGCCTTCTCACCGACGTCAAGCATGGTTAAGCCTGCGGTATAAGCCCCTTGTAACCTAATGAGCTGTGGTGAATAGAAGTGTATCGAACTCAGCAGTGTGCTGATAAACAACACTTTGAAATATTCGAACAGCTAAACGTATCAATGAAAGCAACATTTTTTCTCGCCCCTACTTGAAAAAAATGCTGTACGTAGTAAAAAACGTAATCTTTAGGCAATAATTTTTCTTTTTTTTCTTTGTATCACAAGTTTTTCAGTTGGGGGTGAAGGAAAACATGGCTTCCCATTGAAACACCTCGATGTAGGTCCGTGGTTGTGAAGTGAGATTTAGAAGGTTAGTCGACCAAAAGTCTGTACTGTGTATTAATTTTATTAGGAGATAGTTGTGCATTGAGTATTTATAAAATTATTATATACGATAAAAAATACTGAAATTATAAACAAAACCTTAGAGGTATTTTAGAAAATTTATGCCTTTCCGAAGCTCTACGCGTGGTCGTGGAAACCGAAGTGAGGATGAGGATTTCCTATCCGTGGTCGTAATTGAATCAGTGCCTATAGCGTGTGGTAGTATAAGGTCCATGTAGAACGGATTCAGACGCTGTTATACACCCGGGATGGATATAGATATGAGATTGATAATAAGTTGAACAGACGTTCATTAACGAGACGCGTTAACGCTGGATACTGAGGACTCGGAACTCGATTAAGTCTCTAATTTATTAGTTGGTAACTCGAGTAGGTAGCCCCAGAGCAGAGTTTCCGCCTGGTTGCACGTTCTGTTGTTAATTGGGTCTAGCTCGGATTCAACGGAGGAAAAGAGGAGAGAGAAAGAGAGAGAGAGAAAGAGGAACAGGGAACGAAGGAAGAAGTGCCAGAGGCTGCGGGGAACTCGATGCATCCTGGGCTCACTCCCACCGGAAAAGGGAAGGGAGAAAAATATATAGCACAGCCCTTAAGTCCGTCAGATTCATAAAATGGAGCCCAGTTTAATCAGTCCCGCTCTCCAGGTCGGAGGAAAATAAAGCAAAAGCTATTTAAGTCGATATAGATGATTAAAATTTGTCCGTTCTTCAGACGAATCGTTCCGCAAGTACAAGCTCTTTCTCTTCGACTAAGTGCTGTTAATCTCTCGCCAGCGATTTTTTCTTTCGCAGATGAGACGATTGACCAGAACGATGATTTGCGAAGGGATTTTTGTCTTCGAAATATAAGAGAAAGAAAGAGATAAAGGGAGATGGAGAGGAAGGGTTGAGGGTCGCTAGCCGCGGGCTGGGACTGCCGCAAGATTTTGACGGTAACCAGGAAAGAGGACGACATTCTCAACGCGGAAAGCCGAAGATATTGTACAACAAATGGAGCACTTTATCTCCTCGCTTTCTAGTCCTCCTCCCCCTTCTCTATTCTTGAGGTATATTTTGCGGGGGGCAGCGAATCTTGATATGAAGTCCCCGCGACACTTTCGCAATGGAGAAACATTCCTCGCTCTAAACTTCCGCAGAGACGCCATATCTTTTCTACTTTCCACCGGGAAAACGTGCGGTACCATAAAAAATATAGCCCCTTGGAGCATTTTGGAATGAGAGAATAATCCGAATGGTTCATTCTCCCTTCTGCGGGATTTATCAGATGTCTAGTATTCGCTTTGTGCAATACTTACACATGCGAACTGTCAATGCCTGCGCAATTCTTTATACGTAGACGCTTGTCAGCGCCATCAGTAGCCCAAGTGGAAAAGCTCACACCCTTACTAGCGCCGCCTATGGTCGGCGTTGATGGGTCTATGGTCGGAAGAGTTGATGCGTGGAAAATTTGTACATTAAAAAAAAATGAATAGAAATTTAGATAGGCTTTTTGGAACCGAAAAACAATGCAGTAATGGAAAATCTAAATTTTTTTAGTCAAAATTGAGAGGGTTCAACGGTCGAAAGGTATTATACTAGAATAAATTAATTTTAAGTGACTCGAGTTATAGCTTTCGAACTTTCGTATAATCCTTTTTCCTCAGTTCAGAAAAACAATAAATCATGGATGTTGATTCTTCAGGCTTCATTCACGAGGCCTATGTGGATAAAATAACGCATTGAGGTAAACACCTTGAAAAGCTACACAGAGGTGAGAGAACACAAACAAGTACCTAAGGAAAAAGGAAGGAAAGTTGGGGGAGATAAGGAAGCAGGGAAACAATCGGGATTTGTGTAGGACTTGTTTGCGAGGGTTAACCAGGTGATTAAAATCCCGGCCGTGAGTTTCGAATGAGATTTTATCATGCACATATACGGTACGTGTGTACAACGCAGGCAGGACCGAGTAGAAGCGGTTCTCGCGCGTCCCTTATTATAAAACTTGACCAACTTTTCTATTGTTGAGAAACTTTCCTCGTATATATAAATCTGAGAGATAACTCTTAATAACTCTTGGCTGAGAATTGTTGAAAAGTAAAAGCCTGCTGCTGCGAACAACGCAGGAAGCCTTGCACGTACTTTCTCTACCATTCCGCAATTATTCCTAGAGCCATGCTGACCACGCTTCAAATTTAATTACTTCCCAGTTTGACGTGTTTCTTTAATTCAATTTTCAACTCAACCTAGTTTTTATTAATTTTCGTTTTATTGCACTAATGACGAATCAATGCCTTTGCAATCAGTTTAATTTTTCATCCCTACTCTAAAAGAAAAACTAGTTTTAGTATTTTCAGCAATTTTCTTTATCCCATTGTGTTGAATTTTTTTTTCCAACAAAGAATTGCCAATTTCCTCACATTTTCATTAATAATTCAAAATTGCTTCAATTCGGAATGAACATAAATTTCAGTTCAACTTTTAATTTATTCTTTCAAAGTAGCCAATTTCGAATCTTAGCATTTTTATAAATCAAAATACAATGCAAATGCAAAATAAATCAATGCTGAACAATTCAATGGACGAATTGATGCCAGTTTCAAAATAATATCACTGCAAATCATAATTACAGTTAGCCGTTATTTTCATCGCGACTCAAACAACGCAAATTGCAAATTTTTTTCACGACAATAAATCGAATTCATCCAAAAAACTGGATGAAATTTTTGATCGAATAATTAAATTTTCGTGGCTCAACGTTAGATCTTCACTAGAAAAAAATCGTGACGTTTCTATTTTGTTTGTTCTGTTCACGTCGTGTCGACTGTTTGAATGTTGTTTCGCTAGTCTGCGGCGAGTGCGAGAATCGAATGAAAATTGTTTGTGTCCGTTGGATATATGAATATAAATTATCCGTTGAAGTCGGTGTGAATTTATTGAAATGGATTTATGCTAAGATGGTGTTTCTTTTTTTCTTGCTTTCTTACGACTTCAGCTCCGTTAGTCATTCTCTTACAGGCACTCTTTATTTATTTTACCAGGACCGTCATACGTTACGCAACGTGTCTGTACTTATGTGAGCTTACATACTTGATGAGAAGAAAAATCCGAAAAGTCGAAAATCCCCACACATATTACACATACTTTACAGCTTGTCTATCCATAACACTGAGGTGAAATATTTCCCTATTACCCTGGAAATTTCCCTCGTATACAACAACTCTTCATGGATTTTCAAGAATTTCCAGCTGGAAAATTTAAAAGGATTCTGAAATTGATGCGTTACTCAAATTTCCCAACCTCGAGTACAGCGCGAGTTCCGAATACCTGGGACGCCGCTGTTTCGCTGTTAAAATTTCAATCCCGACGACAAAATTTTTACATTCATTTTGAAATTTCACAATTTTTTACCAAGTATTTTCTTTTCTACTTGAGCTTATTTATCGATATTTGTACAAGCAGGAAAATTTTCTTCCACCTTGCATCATTTAGCATGAATTGTGATGACTCGTACAGTACAACATCCAAAAGACAGGATACAGTATTTTAAAATACAGCAATATACGTGGGAGCGTTGATGATCAATTTTTTTTTACGAATCACCCGCGCTAATTCGGAGGAACAAAGACTAAAACGCATAAATCCCAGAACGAGGGGACTTGATACAAAGTTCGCAGAAGCGTGAAGTTCAAATTGGTTTATCTGTCCTTCTATTTCACGTTTATAATCCATCGGTTTTTCTCTTTTCTTCACTCCCTGTCTGCTTTTTACGGCCCTGCGTGGTAAATATTATTAAACCACCCTCAGCGCTGCCCGTACCCCGTGAATAATCATTAAATTCGTACGAGGGGTTCGGAGTGATAAAATAAAAGCTGAAAAGGCCAATCGATGCAGATCCATTAACCCCGTCAAACCTTTGTAATTAACTGTAAAAATGGACGATCAGAACTGGCGCAGGGGGGGAGGGGGCTTAGATGAAAGAATACAGAAATAGAGGTTGAAAATTCGAATACAAAACTCACCAGTTGATGTCGTCACCTGGACTTCTGCCGCTTGTGCAGAGTTGAAGAGATTATCTGTAACAGAAAATTATTTCTTCAATAAATATGAGGAGTTGGAAAAATATAAATATATGCTATCATAGTGATCACCTAATGTTGCCGTATATTTAAATTTAAAAAAATCTTTGTTCCAAATTTACAATTTACACCACGAACCAATCACTTTTAGTTCAACTACGCATGACGTAATTATTTAATATTCACAAGAGGATTCAGTATCGAACTAATCGATGTGATAATTCTTTTTAAATTAACTAACGATAGTTAATCAGAGATAATTTTCACCACAGAATGAAAAAGAAAAAAAAAATGAAACAGCAACGATGGTAACAGTTTTTCAACATGTTTGGAAGTACCTCACACTATTTTTTTTTTTTTAAAACACCCTAGAGTTGTTATCGTTGGTGTTTTTCGACTTTTTTGCGTTCTTTGTCACTGCTTGTAAGAAAACTATCTCCTTGATGATACGTAGGCTCAACTTATTGACCCAAACCTTCGATAGAGGGTATACAGAAAGCTCCTTTTAGATGTCTGATATCGACCTGGAACCTTTGTTGCGTGTATAACGGTCTCGAGTTCCTTTCAGCGAACGTCCGAACCAGATGCGATGCCGTAACATGCATGGAAACTTGAAAAGCTACTCTCAATACCTCAGTTTATTTTATTTTATTTCATTCTAATCCTCTCGCCATCGCGTGGCTTTGATACCTTCTGCAGGTTTGCCGGTTCAAGTTCAACGCTGCTCCCAATCTCATCCTTCGCGTCTCATTTTACACATCGCCAGACCAGCGGCAAAGTTTTCGCGAAGAATATGTCGAGAGAAAACTGTGAACTTGGGTTGAACGATGAAATGCGCATGCGCAGAACAATGGAATTCTATTGGTCAGCGAGATCATACAGCGGTAATATTTTTTCTGCAAGGCAGGGTAGCCAATTCAGACGAACCTGAATATGAAATATCAAACTCTCCCGCGTAAATTGGTGAGTGAATTGGAATTCTGTTGTCACGATGATTCGAATCGCTGCATCAACTATTTCAAATCTGATTCCCCAAAAAATATTCGCTTTATCCACATAACTTCCACGTGTCCCGCGTTCGGCAGCTAAAGCTCCTGTTAAGGTGGCCAACCTGTGCGATAGATGACAAAGGTCACGCACGCGCAACCGGACACTCAATTTGCTAAATTCCATCCTTTCCTCTCGGTATATTTTCCGGAGGGTGGTATATACACGGGTTTTGACGTCATAGTTGGAACTCGATTAAAGGACGAATTCAAGATGGGTAGCAGGTACCCTTTCGATCAATTTTCAAGCCTCGGTGGAGTCGAGGGTTTCCTTCATCGGCCCTCTCTCGGGGACTCGAAGAAAATAACTTGTCGACCCAGCATCGAACGTTTATATCACCTCGCCCTCTCCGATTCCTGCACCCTATAACCTCCCCACTTAAATACGCACGTATTCGACTGCCTATCAGCCTGCCGTTTACTCCACAACAGTGAATAATAATAATAATAATAATAAATGCCTGCCTCTAACATCTCGTTGTTTTTTTGTTTTTTTTTCTTCTTTTTTCTCTTTAACTTGATTTTGTTTTTATTACTTCATTTTACTCGATCCCTTCCATATCGGTATCAACTACGCAGTGACTGCCTCTCTCGTTGACACCTAACAAAATAAGTACCTTATTTACAAAGAGAATGTAATTACGATGCATGGGTACTCATCATGACTTGCCTGACTTCGGGTTGGGTCAGGTTAGATTTTGCTGGGGTTAAAGCTGCAGGGACGCGCAAACTCCGCGACCCTTTAATCAATTTTACCTTCTGCCGCATGGAGATAAATCAGGAACGGTGGAAATGTTCTCAATTCTATGAAACGCACAGCCGTTGGTATCCAAGGATTTCACGGTTTTCGCTCAAACCAAAGTCGCGGAGTGTCTGCGATACTCTGTGTCTAATCTTATAAGAACTTGGAGTCATGAAATTAAAGCCTTAGACCAAAACACCTAAAACGATCAGTTTCTTACACAGACATAATTTTATAGTTACGGTAATTAAAGTTGTAGTTACGGTTAACAAAGAAACTTAATAAATGAGTGACAGATTTGCCATTTTGGTGCTCTGAACTACGTAAGCGTAGTACCAGATACTACGTGATACACATGGTACCTGTCACCATAGTCACGTGGTAGCCACTGCCATGGGACATTGTAGCTAATACCATATTCACGTAGTAGCGGTTACCATACCTACATAATTTCCGAAACTGTGCACATGGCCTTGACAACTATGATATCGTCTACCATGCTGTGAATAAAAATAAGAAAAGACGTTATCGATGATATAGAACTTGGCTGGCTCACAAAGTCCCATAATCTTTTTATGAAGCTTCAGTCATCGATTCAGAGATTACGTACTTGACACAAAAAAACTGCTAATACTTATTCACAAAATTATGCATTGAAAAAAAATTGATGGAATTTCAAAGTAACATTTTTAAATAAAAATGATGGTCTGTATTATGGTGAATAGGAAACTCGAGTATGTATCAATAGTGACGAAGACAATGTACCATAGTACCAGTTACTATGTAAACGGTAATGGTAACTACATTTTCAAGTGTTGGACATTATAATGCATAGTTAGAACTACTATACATGCACATAGTGCCGATTACCATTTTACCGTTATATCGTTAAATTGGCGCCATTGCCAAGGAACATTTTTTCATTGTAAGGACAAGTCAATCGAATCACCCCCTAGTAAGTGAATAGTAAAAAGAATCACCGTAATCTTTTTCCCTTTATCTCAACTGTGGAATATTAGCGAAAAGTAAACAAATGTAAAAATTAAAAATGGTACATCGAGTTGCCGGTAAAGAATAAACGAGGCTCTACAATCCGATTATTCTTTTCTTTTCCATCTGATTCGCGCCCCTGTAGATCGACCAATCAACCGATCCATATATGGTTGCAGGTGTATATACGAGGCTACGAGGCTACGAGGCGTGTCTTTCCAACCATTTGTCAGAATACCTCGGGGTTGTCTGATCGGTAGGAATAATTTCCGGCACCGAAGCAAAAAGCCGTGGCATCACGGATGTCTGACGTGAAACTATGAGGGTTTAGGGTGGATATTGAGGCGAAGCAAAGGGGTGGAAGTGGAAGTGGAAGTGGGTGTTGGGGGTGGACGGAGACGCGGTGCTAAGGAAAGGACGAAGATGGGAGAATGTAGGAGGCGAAGGCATGTGTAGATCGACGTGTAAGTGTGCAGGAGGCGAATGCCTGCAGCGCAAGCACCTTCGATATCAGCCCAGCTGCCTCGCAATATGACGTCGAGCCTCAGCGCCTTTCGATGTTTCGCTCCCGCCTCCATGCCCCATATCAGGGAGTAAAAACTGATTGGATCCAAAACGTGAGGGCCGTGACGAGGATCTTGGAAGAAAGAGCCAAGGCTGTGCCGAGGGATTCTTGTTTCTGGAGCGGGTATATTATGCCTAAATCCCTGCGTGCTACGCGAAATTACGGGACATTACGACTGGCGTGAAATGGAGGCGGGGAGGGATGAGAGGAGAGGAAAAATTGTGTCATCGTCGTGAGATTATCGTGCGACTCTTGAAAATCAAGGATTGATCCGTTCGATCCTGTGAAACAAAAACACGTGACAGAGACAAAATCGTTTGAAAAATCTCTACCCGCATGTGTTATTTGGAATGTGAAGTTAAGAAGCTTCAAGATTTATTTTCATTAACTATTTTCTCTAGCTCCGCAATAGTAAAATTTTTCTTTTGCCTGGGACAGGATTTTTTTTGTTTTGCAAACCTCGAAATTATTTCATCATTTTTCAGGTCCAAGTACAATGCGTGAATTGTCGATTGTTCGGCGAATTAGGTGTGAATCGTCCTGTAGGTTCTTCAACGCTTCGCCAAAATCTGCGAAGGGAGAACATCACGGTTGTTATACAAAGCCGGGTAAATGGTTGTCTAGACGCTGGCTCGCAGGCGTGTAATGATTCGATTAAATTAATTCCTCAAATAAGAGTAGGTACGCTGCTCTTGCGTGCATCCGTGAATTTCAACACGTGTCTGTATGGGTACAAGTAGGTACCAGCTGCACGGCTGCCTAGATTAAATCTAGGATACCCTGTACTCGAATCTCTCTATCTCTCTCTCTTTTTCTCTCTCTTTCACTCTGGTCCCGAACAACTCGAAAATGGCTAATTCATTCATGCAGGCTCCGACTGGAAAGAGTTTTTTAATTAAAAAGATAGGAGGCAAAAAGAATCAAATCATTTGCATAGTAATGAAAAATTTCTACACTATGTTGTTCAAGTAGCAATATGTCGTCGATTAAATTATCGTTTCAAACGATTTTACGAATGACAATTACTGATCGGATAGTATTTTTGAAAATACAGTCAACGCTTTGAAAAACTGGAAAATTAAACAGCTTTTAAACATTTAAAATTTATTTTCAACAGTCATCGTTCAGGAGATTAAATCGGTTTGCCCAAAATCAGTACTTTTTAGTCATTTCACTACAAGCTATTTGTTGTATGTGTAGTAGTTATCGAATTATTATAATAGTAAACTACGGAAATCTGTTTGCAAAGACATCAGTATTAAATACTACAATTATAAGCAAAGACTTGGATATTGATGCTTCATTTCAAATACCTTCAAACTTGTAAAAAAATTGGTCGATTCGTATGATGGTCCATTTGATTCGTAATACTATAATTTTCTCTGAATTTATTAGAAATCTTTATCTTATAATTTTAGAATCTTTAAATATTTCATTTGATAACGTCGCACTGATATTGATTATCATCAGCAATTGAGAATATTAAATTTCCTGCTGAGAAAAAAATAATTCTGTTTCATTCATTTCGTAGACGATTGCCCTTTGAATAACACAAATTCCATCGTCGAGTGACATCGGACAAATTTCCTAAATTTCATTTTATCAATTTACAAGTCATTTGAATCGAAGCATCGATATCTAATTGTTGGCCTATCATCCAGCATGTTGTATTTTCGTATTTTCGAAGTGATTCCCATAACTTGCAGTTGCAATAATTGAATAAACACTTTATGCACGACTGTCTTTTAATAAAAATTTTCGGCTAACCAGCTGCCTTAATTTCATCCTGCACTTTGATACATCGGTAGTAGCAAACATCGACTACAAGAGTTGAAGCATCTAGGTCAGACTAAATATAAGTATGAAAAATAAATAAGGAAACAGGAATAGCACTGAGAATGAATAAATCAAAGACGAAAAAAAGGGATGGCGAAATGAAAGATTAAAAAAGGAGTTTCAATCTCGCGATTTAATCTCCGACTGTATACATATAAAGTACATAACATGTATACATGACATATAATGTTTAAATACCGCAGTGTACGACTCTCTGGCAATTTATTATCTCCCATTGCACGGAGTTTACATCTGTGGAAATCAATATTAATATCGTATCGAGAGAAACTATCCATTACTGCGTTATTTGAAACTTCGTTTCAATATTAATTAAAACGTGATACGATAGCTTGCTTTACTGATTAAATAATTTCATTAAAATATCGGCTAGTGTACGGTAGTATTGAGTATCTGTATTAATTTTTTTACTTCCAATTTAGCTCCCCACTTTATTTTTTGGTGCCTTTAATTGTCATGCAAATGGGACCGGGTGCCGATTCTATTCCAGGGTTAAATGGACCGTCGTTTTACGTTTAACCGCGGTAGATGATCAATTATAAAATGAACGGTGAAGTCGGGGGAGGGTTGACACTTCCAAGCGTTGCGAGGAGAGGAGAGAGAGGGGGAGAGAGAGGGAGAGAGAGAGAGAGAGAGAGAGAGAGAAAAGGAAAAAGTCCCGAGGTTTTCTCCCCGCGAGGAATGATTACCAAAGAACCGAATGCAAAGCGAATGAACATAAAGAAGGTGGGAAACCATGAGAAAGGGGAATCAGCAGAGAAAAGAAAGGAAGAAAAAAAAGGAGAGAAAGGTACCAAAAAAATTAAAAGTTCTGAGAAATTAGCAGAATGAAAGAAAGAAAAAAAGCCAAAGGGTAAAAGAGAATAGCGCAAGAGAAGAGAAAGAAAACGAACGAGATATCGTTGCAAGGAAAGTTAAATTTACTTCGGGAAAAGTTTAACCGCATACATTTAAAAATTGGTGGTTCAACTTGGGCAATGCCGGAAACTTGTAGGCTATGTCGGATTATGTCTTGATGCGGGATCCTTTGAATATGTATATATGTAGTACGTATACACTATACATGCAGTTATATGAACCACATGAACTGACACTTATATTTTCATGGCATGCAGAGAATGCAGAATCCTAATTGCTGAAACTTGATTTGTTAAGCATAAGATTATGGACGCTTTTCTCGCGATAACTTCTAAACTGTTTTTACAATTTTCATGGAGTTTGAATGAATTTCATAAAAATCGATTATCGTATTTTTGATATGGGTTTGAAAATTCTTAGGCTATAGAAGAATTGAAATAGTTTTTGAAAGATCTTCAATGGTTGTACTGACATAAGAAATATTTTTGATGAATTAAGAAAATGTTATGGTAAACCATCTACAAGGTTGACGTGGAAAGCCTCGTTAAATACAAAGTGAATTCCTAAAGACTGCATGGCCAGTTATCTGCTAATATTCAATGCACATGCGCCGCAGTAATTCGTGACTAGTTATTTTCCAGGATGACGAACCGTCACAAATTCGACAACTGTGAAAAATTTTCAGGTTATAAATGTAACGGTTGGCCATCCTGAGAATAAATTACTCTTGGACTGTAGCACGTGCGTGTAAAATTTTAGCAAACGACGAAGCATGCAGTCGTTACGAATTCACTCTATAATAGATTGCCAAAGGTGAAGAGCGGGAAAGAAATCCATCTGGAATGCATGCGCACATTGGTACCAACACACGCGCGCAAGCTGTACACGTTTCTCATTAACGTAGAGCCGCGCGTTTCTATTTTGTCTTCTCCTTTTTTTGCCAATTTCTTTTTTCCTTCTCCCCCTCATTTTCCGCTCCGCGCCCTTCCCAGCCCCGTTTCCTGACACTCTTTTACTCTCGCCTTTTCACTGTTCTTATTTTCTTTTCATTCCTGGGATGGCCATCGCTCGCTGGCAGCTCGAGGTCTGACTCCGGGTGCCCGGAGGAAAATAACATGTTTCCATTCTACCTCCGCTATCTTTCTCCCGTTTCCTACCGTTTCCACCCCTCCGTTTTACCTATTCGCAGTTCCTCCTCGTCCGCTTCGGCGAGCTGCTGCGGATGCGAGATTATCATCCAGCAAAGCTACGCGCTGCAATGGGCGACAGATTTTTCCACGATGGGGGAAATCCGCCCGCCGCGCCCGGGCTGCAGGCTGAAAAGCCGGATGACATCCGGCGGGATTATTACTCGCCCATCTACCTACGCAAAAATCTAACTGCAGACTTCTCCATTCGTTCCACGTCGTTACAAGAAGCTCGTCGGCGAAGAATCGATGCTTCTTTATCAATTTTTTAAAAGATAACTTTAAATTTGTATAACTTTATTCATAGAATTATTATATTCGTAAGCTACGAAGATCTCTTTAAACAGACAACAATTGTTGAAGCATAGATATCAATGAAAATTTTTGTAAAATGTAATTTAATATACTCTTTTGATTTCGCTCTAAGCTAGCTCATTTTATTTAAGAAACTCTTTTTTATAACTTCGCTGAAAAACTTTTCATATCATGTTGGCATTGGTAAATATTTAATTTTACAACATAGCCCCGGTTATTCATTATTATCAAGAATACAGTCGTGGGAAATATTCGCTGCAGTGATTTGCTAAGGGGATTGTCGTACAAGCAAGGCGTGCTTTGTGAATTCAATTTTTTTTCTTTGAGTTTCAAAATTTGAGCAAGGATCTCATTTAAAAAGTCACGAAGGAATGTAGTATTTTATTGCTACGTATATACGTTTCTCATGCCAGTCGTTTGAAAATTTGGAAAAATCAATCTGTCTATGTCTGAAGCCATGAATAGTAAAGTCTGTGGCATTGCAATCGGTAAAAAGATATATTGGAAGGAAATTAGCATTTGATATCAGAAAAGCATGTTGGGTGAGGGTAAGAGTATAAAAGGATTAAGAAAAAGCAAGGTAAAAATTTTTGAAAAAGCGAAAATGCGTTTGAAGAAAATTTTAAACGCAGTAAAGTGAATGTAATGTAAAACCGACCCAAAATGTAGAATTGTCAGGATGAATGACAATGTGCTAAGCAAAAATATAGAATCTTCAGAATTTTACGATTTTGTATTTTGATTTTATATACTTTAATTTTCAGCGTTTTGACTTTAAAATTTCTGTAAAATACATCGTAGTAATTTTTGAAAATTCGATATAGTAATTCTTAAATTTCATATTCTTCAACATTTTCACCGTCAACCCACATGGTCTACTACATAAAAACGATGATTCAATCTTGAAAAATAGTACAGTCCGAATAACAAAGATCAAGTGGGTGGAAATAGAATCTGATTAATTAAAACTGGTAATACCTGTAAGAGTTGAAGTGTAGAATTTCGGCTGTATGTACATGTGAACATAATTAACGGTGGTTATTATCCGATTTATTAGCAACCTACGACCTATAATAACAGACTGCTGCATAACGCCAGGAGTTCGTTCAAGCAGAAAAACGTTGAGAATTTTTTACCCCGTTTTAACTTCACCCTTCTCTCGTTGGTTCTCCTTCTCGCGCCAATTTTCGCCGAATCACGTATTTCGCAAAACCGGATATTACGTGACAGCGGTAATTAAAGTGAAAACCGTGCGGTGCAATGCGCACGAAACAAGAGCAATCAGAATTACAGGGGGGGGGGGGGGGGGGGGGGGCAGAGCTCGCTCTACCCTTTTCGAAGCCCACGATGGTAGGTGGTGGCAACGCAGCCACCAACCACCAACCGCCACGTCAACGAGGGGCAATCATTCCGAAACTTTCCCGATTTTCCCCGCCAAACCCTTAGTTTTTCGAAGCAGAGTTACTGAATCATCGGAAGTCCAGTACCGACTCGACTCAAATTCCGTCTCTTAACCCTTTCAATTTTTCGCCAATCGTTCGTATATCCTCTAAGGTCGTGAAGTACTGCAACCCTTACCGACCGAGGAAACTCACCCTTTCTTTCCTATATTAAATAAATGAACGTACGAAAAGGGTTCAAATTTTGACGAAGCTTCGATCTTTTGTAACAAAAGATGTATTTTTTTTTTTTTTTTTTTTTTTTTTTTTTTGAGATGTGATACCACACTTCCTGCATTTTCAGGGGCAAAAAAGTGCAGAGGTGAGATAATTTGCGGAATTCCGGAAAGGTTATCTTTCCATTTTTTTATCGACCTTTACATCTTGCACGCGGTTCTCAGCACTTTTCAACCACTTTGTGTCTCTTCTCGTGTTATCCGCTCTCACTAAAGTGACTGTAACCGACAATCAGTCAATTTTAATGATATTTACTTAAAATTTCACTACATATTTTTGAAAATATGTAATTCAAAGAAATACAAAAGAAAAAAAGGAGAGTTTTTAAATTTCAAATTTTCACAGCATCTTTTTCCCTTAACTCCAGCGTTGAAAAAAGGTTTCCAAGTAAACGTATACCGATTAAAAAAAAAGAAAAAAATATGAACCTTTGAAATAAAATTCCGGAATAAAACGAGTGTTTCACAATCTGTGTGTTTTTAGGAGCGGAAAATTTTACAGCGTTTTTAACAGTGATTTGGGTATGACAGAGAAGTGCTGCGGAATGCGGGCGTGTAATAACTTCGTTATTACGAAAACCCAATCATAAATGTTACGGTTAAAATACAAGTGTAAAACACAACGTCGGGGGCGATTCGAGACCCCCACCCCACCCCCAACACCCATATTCGCCATTTCACCCCGTGTCGCCAACTTTTTACCCCCTCAGGAATACGCGTCAGCTTTACGGGGTGATATTTTGTGATTGGACGTTAGTTATAGATCTCTGGCGAAATCAGCGTTAAAAATGAAAATTCGATGTATATTTAATACTTGTGCAGTCAGAAATTTTGACACCTCATAAATTGTACGAGATAAGAGTGTTTGTTGTATAACCATCGAGTGATTGAAATAATATGGATGATTCCTGTGTCTGCATTGAACCGTTCAAGATTACAGCAACCTTTTATATTTTTTTGCTCGAACAAGATCTAAATTTTAGTTATTGCTGGACTCAAAATTACCCCGAAGTATAGGATTTTCGATTCCAATCTCAGAGATGCCTCAGTTTCATCGCGAGATTTTTCATAAATTTAAAACAATGCATTAAACATCCTCATAGGATTTTTAAAATTATTCAAAAAACGTTGAAAATAAAGCAAACATTTTCAGGACTACGGATAACCCGAAAATTCAAATTCTAATCGTGAAAGAAATTATCAATAAATTGTAAATTGCTATAGACTAGACTAGACGCTGTAATTTCCGTCACTTGAAAGACGTTGAATTATTCATCTTATTTACCGCATGTAAAAGAAAATGCAGCAAATACATCTTTTAACACTTAAATTAATAAATGAATGGTAATTTTTTTCTGGGGTTCATATTGCAGGCAAAATAAAATGAATTCTTACCGTTGGCGAGTTTTGCAGCTAAATTGAGTTTGCACTCGTGCTTCGTCCTGTAGGTATAAGGTTCCGGTTCACCTGGACACCAGGGAACGGATGGACCGCAGATGCACTTCCCGCTACCCACGTCGCTTCCACCTGCGTTGTGAGTCCCGCTGTTTTCTCTTCGGGTCAGCCCTTCACCGACGAGATTACACCCCGGTCTTGACATTTCTGGACCGTGAGGACAATGCCGCCGCCAACGACCCGGAATTTCTGCAATGGAAATGAAAAACGATCAATAACCACTAGGGAAACCTCGTTTTCAAGGCTCGCAGACGCACGGAATTATACTCGGCTTATTTCTGTTCCATTCACGATAATTACTGCAGTCGGCAGTTCCATTCTATTTCTCTAAATTGAGAAGTCTTCCGAAATTTCATACAAGACTTTTCAATCTTGTAGGATTTCTTTCAAAAATTTAACTCAGGAGGTAAAAATAATTGGCTTATACAATCTTGTAAAATTTATGACATCGAATGTGTCGATATCGTTCGTAAAACAACTCGAATGGTCATTGAAATCAGTTCAATTTGTGGGGAAATATTTTCACAATCTTCCAAGTTCTTCTGTAATAGTGCATCGCTCTTTCGTAGAGGAATTCAAGAAAGTTATTCATTTTCCGAATATGATTGTAAGAGCATTTTTTACTCACGAAATTATTTTAATTCCTAATTTTAGTTCAGCAGCCTCGATATTGCATAAAAACAATCTCAAGATGGCTCATTTTACTCCTCATTCTTTCCGGCATGGCAGAAAACATCTTAACTATACAATTTTTGGCCCCTGAAATGCGGTAAATGTGGAATTAGTAACACGTATCAAAAAACCATACATTTTTCCATAATTCCGGTATGAAAAAGCGATGCACCGTCGAAATTTCAACCCTTTCCGTTCGCTTGTTTATTTATAACAGGAAGAAAAAGGGTTTGAGTTTTCTCAGTCGGTAAAGGAAGGACTACTACTACACGACCTTAATATCAGAGTTTGAAATTTTTAGAGCTGTATCAGAAAATTTATAAAATTCACCACAGTCTCAAACCCATAAAAAACTTGTACAATTTTGCGAAAAACTATCTCCAAAACAATTAAAAACCTCCTTAAAATCGCATAAATAAAATACAATAAGTGTGTAAAAGAAAAATTGTGTTTGAAGAAAAATATGAAAAAAAGCACGACGGCTGCAATTTGGAAGTAAATGAATTCCACCATAGGCCAGAAACGTTGTAACTCAATGGCGGACAAGCAGTCAGCCATAATACGAATGTCCGTTATACGTATTGCGAGTGGCTTACACTGTAGGCATATACTATATACAATATCCTCGGTAGTAGAAACTTGTTACAGTTAATTGGAAGGACATGCGGAACCGGCGACAATGTTCATGGATATCTATGCCTGGGCCATAGAACACGGCCAGATTGGCAACTCTGTCCTCGCATAACGAGTCCATTGCAAATTAACACGCAGCTCTGCCGCTGTTCGCGGGAACACACGGAGAGCTATCGGCTTGTTCCGGAAGCTCTTCCTCCCGGTTACACTGCATATATCTGTAATGCGTGTTCTCTGTACTCCAGGCAAGCACTCGGGCACAGAGCTGCGCGGATTTACCTACATCGACATCGACAGCACATGGTCTACGAATTCAAATTGGTCATCAGTTCGAAATTGCCGTATTTACAATGGACGCCCTATAACGACGACCGAATACGCCGATCCTCCGCAATCACCGCAATGTTTCACTTCCGGTTCTGCACTCGCCATTAGAGTCGAGCCTCCTGTTATTTTTCGCACCCTACTACACCATTTTTTACTCTTCATCGAGTATTACAGTACCAATGAAGACCTTTGTTATCGTTATTGTTGTTTTATTTTTTTAACGAGGTTATTAATCTCCGACAGATTTGTCAATATCACATCTTTAGAACATTGAATTTTTTGAAAAAAATTGAAATATACTTATTAAATACTTTTCGATCGTTTATGTGGAATGTCAAACGGGGTGTCTAGCTGTCAGGGAAATCTGTAAAGCCGGGACTTGTCAGGTAATTTGCAATAAGTCTGGAAAAACCAGGAAATTTCAGAGAAATCGGGCATTTATCTTGGAATTTTCGTATTTTGTACGATTCTTCGAAGTATAAAAAATTATTCTTTGCGAAACAGTTGACGGGGTTAGTATGAAAAGGGTATAAGTAACGAAAAATATGATTTTTCGAGAAATTTAAAGAATTGATAAATTGATGTTGAACACGTGTAAAATTTGTGAAAATTTGGAAAAATTGTAAAAAATAGTTAATATTATGCTCTCAGATTGATGATTCTACTTTCGCGTTTCAAAAGAATGGTAAACTCAAAATAAATCGTAAGTGGGTCTCCATCTCTCTTAAAAAGTTTTACACATTTCCTTAATCTTGTCATTATTTCTTCGACATTAATGACATCCTCATCTCAGATAAGCTAATTTTTCTGCGATGGAATAAATCTAGAATTGGCAATTCTTTTTCGGTTTTTGCAAACCCTGAGAGGGATGATCGGAAGGGATGGGATGGGGATATGTGCCTGCGCAATTATCCCCGATTGTATAATACGATGTTCACTGTTATATGGTGAAGGTTTATTGTTAGTTTGTATTTATTCAAGTCAAGAGGAGCCTCGAATCGGAAACTCCATTAACGCAATTTACCCCCAACTCCCGAATATTCGCGGTTCCGTTGTTGGCTCAGATCCGATCAACGAGCCGCGGAAAGAGCAGCGCTGCTTTTACTCCCTTCGAATTTAGGTTACGAAGCGTAAACTTGGCGAAAGAATAAAAGGAGAGAAATAAAAGCAGAAAGTATTCACTGATGAAATGAATTGATACAGTGTCTGCAGTAGAGAATTAATATGAATCAGGCTCGGTTTCTCAAGATATTTGTTGAAATCAGTCTGCGAGTAAAGAAGAACTCGAAGCTCGTGTATTACAGACAGAAAACCCCGGTTGCTAATTATTTATAATTAATTGCATTATTGCATTATTTTTTAGATGCCAAGATGGAAGCATCGAATTGTTCCAGTTTGTGTTGAATGATAATTATTTTCGTGTTTGATTAAACTTTGAGAGTACACGTTACTTGGGATGAAATTTTTCCCTTAATTTGTCAATAAAAAAAAAAAAAAAAAAAAAATAATGCGTGCAAAATTATCGAATCACAACGATATGATGAAAAATCTAATTAAGTTTTACCGAGAAATACATTGACAGCATCAGAAATGGATTTTTAGTAGCCTTTACGGAGTTCATGTAACTACAAACTTAATAATCTTTTACACAGGGTATGGAAAAATTAGATGAATATTATGATTTTGATACAGGACAGAAAAACGGAACGATAACGAAATCATTGACAGTTAAACTGTCTTCATTTAAATTAATGGTTACAATAATTGGTTTTCCACGCGCTGAGGAAAGATTCTTTTAATGAAAATTAAACTTGATTATCGTCATCAATTTCACTGTTCAAGTTTACATTGCACCATATTTTTGATTCCTCAGAAGAAGAAAATATGGTATCAGTGTCCACAAAAAAAAAAAAAAAAAATAACAAATAAACAATAACAATTAGTAAAACGCACCAAATCTCATGGTTACAGTTAAAAAACTAATTCTTATTCTATAACCAGAGCTATATTTTTCGCTTATGGTAAAAGAAGACAATACTTTTAAGACCATAGAGTAACCACAATTAGAAAAATTTATCCCCATAGTAGAGGAATGCAATTGCTTCTCAGAACCCCTTTCCCCTTAAGAATCCAGCTCTACGCACAGCCTTACGAGGGAGGCAAGTTGGCGTTTTTCTCGAGGCGTGAAAAAGGTCGTCGGAAAAGTTTTTAGAAGAAAGGCAAGTGTGTAAAGGTATAGGCACCTAGAACGGATAGTACAAGTGTAAGTAAAAGGAAGTAGCAGGTGCACAGGGGTGCATGCATGTACGTATATGTATGT
The DNA here is from genome assembly GCF_021155765.1 of Diprion similis. NCBI lineage: Eukaryota > Metazoa > Arthropoda > Insecta > Hymenoptera > Diprionidae > Diprion > Diprion similis. The sequence continues at coordinate 6,632,275 of NC_060110.1, read as the reverse complement.
ATGTATACGCATGCGTTAAGGTATACTGGAAGCATTACAACAGTTTCCCTGGAACTTTTCCGAAGTAGGTAGGAATGACAAAGTTTCCCGGCTGTGTGCTTTACAGGTATATGTATATGGCAGAGCGATAAATGGATTGAATCGTAAAAGTGACTGGATAGGAATTCACCCGTCCCGTTGTCGCCCTTCTCGTCTCTGTTCGAATCCGGCTAGACTTACGTGGCTAGAATGCCACTGAATTTCTCGCAGATTTCCCCTCGCCCCTCGCCCCTTTCGGTACAAGTGCAGGAATATCGCCTTGCCGTTATGCCCGCAGTGGCTCTGTGCAACAAAACGGTGCGGCGTGTGGCAACTGCAAGCGGCAACTCCCGTGATGAACGACTCCGGCACGACGTCGACGGATAAATAAAATACAATCCCACCACGTTTACTTTCCCAAAGGATTCCTCTATACTATACCTACAGGTATACCTTAAGCTGGACGGTGCAATTCGAAAGATTTGTTACCCGACTTTTGATAGACTGGTCTGAAATCGAAATGGATTTTTATCTTTTACAGAAAGTTTGCACAGAGAACCGTGAGTGCAGGTTTCAATACTTGGTTTCAAACGATTATTTTTTCATGTCTGTTGCAGACGTGAATTTTTTAAGGAAAAATTAAAAGTTTGTACGAAAAAAAAAAATGTTACCAAAATCCTTTGCCTTTTTGAAAGCCTTGGTGTAGGTATTTATTCGTTTGAATAACACAGGATTTTTGGGCCTTCCGGTTCGTTGTTTTCTCTTATCGACACGCTGGGTAAAAAAAGTTTCAAACTTGGTACATTCGTTTACGAATTCGATACAGAATTAAGAGATTTGAGGAAACAAGTTGACATTGAAGCTTCACAACTTTACTACTTGAATAACGTATGATTTTTGGTACTCTACGATTAATTCTATTTTCTCGTAGAACCCGACGAAATTTTACCCAGTAATTATTAATAGTCATTAAAAATTTACTGAGATTTTGATTTTTCAACGCGACACGTGAAAAAGAAAGAAATATTAACATGTTAAAGGCCGCTCTAATGTCACATACCACCATATTTCACTCGAAACCCTAATCGTGAAGAATAGTTTTCACACTTCTTCTACCCTAACTGTCATCATTAAGGTATTCTTGATTCGGCCCAGCTCCTAAAAAAAAACCCAATTTTTTTTCAAATTTTAGAATAAGACGATCTTCTACTAAATTTTAGAGTGTAATTAATTTTCACTTGAAAGGTAGGTCGAAATTAGATTCCTCATAAAAAATATTACTTCCCCTGACCCCAGTCGGTGCTTTCACTGTACATATGTGATATATGTATAGATTAGAAATGAGAAAAATTTGACGATCGCTTGCCTGAACAGCTGACATAAATAATGTGTAAAAATTTACAAGGTATCTTCTGCACGGTCTTATAGAACCTTGTCGATTGTATGAAGAGAAAGGAAAACAAAGAGGAAAAAGAAAAATAACTTAGCCGCGAAAAAAACTTCCTCAGAAGAGATGTAACCTACAACACCTCAGGTTGTCAATTAAAGTCACGTTTCTGCTCTGAAGATGGTCGACCTTTCTTTGACCAAAAAGTCAGCTAAGACTAATAAATTATACATGAGGATCGTTTATACCCACGTGTCTTAATACTTCAATTATTCGTAAAAGTGGTCCACTCGATGGATCAAGTCACATCTGTGTAAGCGGAAGCGGTAAATAAATTTGATAAAATATTTGAATAAGCAAAGAAATAAGGGGGAAAGCTGAAGAAGGGAGGCAAAAGAGATTCATCGAGTAAATATCACATAAATAATCGACTTCAGACATACCTATCCGGAGTAGAGGCTCATACCGGGAGTTTACTGTGAAACTCGGTGCTCAGCACCAGCGAAAAGGCAACCAAAATTACTTTTGAAATTTGCATTGCAATTTTTTTGCAAAGTATGTTCGAAAAAAAAAAAAAAAAAAAAAAAAAAACTGTCGCACCGAAGAAAGTGATCGTTCGTGTCAAGCTGATATTTTTTTGCTGATAGCGGAAAGAATAGGGGATGGTTTGGCAAAGTGGGCCCCTTGAAAAAAAAAAAAATAAAAAAATAATGCCTGAAATCAGAATAAAATTTTTAGTTTTCATATAAAAAATCGCGCGCCAAATCCGAGAGGTCAAGGGTCGGACGCAGGTCGAATTGGAAAGGACTGCCCCATATATATATATACCTGTTGACACGTTGAGTTTCGTATAAAACTTCCGGTATACAAATGATCAAGGGCCGTGTGTGGGCGTCGCACCAACGTCTACGCGTTTCTAAATCGAAACGGAACTCGCAGCCGGAAACGGATTTATTGAAGTGATGCTATATACATACCCAGGGACGAATCAAATATTTGAACTATTGTATGTGGATGCTGCGCATACAGTCCTGTCCATGTACATGGGGGTGTGCTGCAGCACACGACGGGGTTTGTGCAGAGAACGCGGACGGAACTGACGTGTAATTTATTGCCGACGAGTTAATTACGCGGACTAATTAGTGCGCCGTATACATCTATGTGATACCATTGGCGAGGCAAGTACCCACCCACCCACCCATCTTATACGTACATTTAGTGTAATTAGGGGTATTAGAACTCGATTAAAAGTGCAGACGCGCGATGAAGATTTATTAATATTTCATTTACTATCTTTTTTGCAGATATAATTTTCCCTCTTGTTATTCTCTCACTTTTGGCTTCACGAGGTAAAGTGATTCTGCGGGGATGGGAGTGCGGATGGAACCACTCTTTCGCGAGGGCATTTCATCTGTCAAAATTTTTACATAAATAATCTTACAACGATGCATTATCTAGATAACAATAATCGTCATTTTTTCTATGGAAGTGAATATCGCGTAAAGAAATTATTCATCGATCAGGAAGGAGAAAAATCAAGTTCGAAAATGCACCTGATAGATGTATTTTAAATCTGCAAGGCACGTCCGTGAGACGACGACGACGAGACATCGCATCGGCACAAGCCGAACGTTTTCAGCGCAGAAGACGCCCGGAAATCAGAGGTGAAATTCTTGCGGACAACTTGTTTGCGGTTCGAGACCGGCATACAAATTACTTCCTGAAATCGAATGAGCCTGCACTGACTGCCGGGTGAGACCAATATGGCGTAATAAATTCAACGGCGGTATTTGGCTCACCTTTATTATCAATTCTTTTCAAGTTTGAATTTGATTTTTAACCGGCAATTGCCCGACGTAACTAGTGGAAGAATATTTTCTGTAAGCGAGTCTGAGAATGTTAATCTTGTGATTATAAATCGAGTGTAGGATTGAGTAGAAATAAAGCGAAAAGAATAAAGGAAGATTGAATAATTCTTCGACTCAGAACCTGATCGAATGATGGATTCTTTTTAGTACTAATCCGATTTGCAAATCTCGTTCAATTTAAAAAATTTGATTAATCTAGAGAGAAAATTAGTTTTTGATGCAAAATTTGTGTACAATTTTGTCGTTAAGAATGCTAAATTCGAATAATGCAATCAAGTAAAATTTCCGAAAAGTTTTATCACGAAACTTAAAAAAAGGCAGTTGATTTTGTTGCCCTTTAATTTTTGCTTATTTATTTCTTTCGATTTTGAGACACTTTTACTAAGTTTCATAAAAGACGATAAAATAAATTCCTCGGCTCGATTCGTGGTACAGTTTTACACAGATTTCAAGTCCATGGGAGTAATATTATACGCATAAAGAAACGATTTTTTAATTTGGTACGAGAGTTAGATTATTATATAAGATTAAGGTATGAACGACGTTCCGACGGTGGTTCAAAACTTTTTCGGCCATGAATTATGATAATATAAGTTCGTTACTTAATCTGCACTGGCAAGTAATAAGAGTCTGTAATTTTATAACTTGGTCAATTAATCATATTCCGTTCAGTTATTATAAGCTCTGATTCTTAGATTATAATTAATAGCCTAATTACAATTTATTAACAAGAGAAGTTCCCGATTTTTTCCTCGTTTGTATTCCTCGTGTGATCTTTGAAATTCTTCTAACTATTATAATCTTTGTAATTCATTTGAAAATCTTTTATATTATTCACGTCATTTTTTTGCAATCTCTTGTAATCTGTGTAATCTTGCTATAATCTTTGTATATATTTTTCAATTCCTGAAATCTGCATAATCGATTTGTTATCTTCTAAATCAATATGAATGTCAGTTATTTTTACACAGTGATTAACCCACTGCTAAGTCCTAATCAGAGACGACTTGTAATGGCAAAAAATGAATAAATTGCAGAATTATAGTGTACAAGCAAAAATTGAATCACCCTTTTCTGCTAACTTTCTAAATTCTTCGACCCGGCGTCTCAAAAATTCCCGACATTTAGAAATCAGCTCAGCCCCAGAAAATATCTTCGGCATCCGCGGCCTTCGTCGTCCATGATTCGATGGGTCGGAGGCTCGGTTTGTATACCAGCAAAATATCGCTTAAAAGATTTTACGCTCATAGAGTTTGTCCCGATATTGAAGCGCCTCGCAGGAATTTTTAACGACGATCCATACCGGCTTTCCAATATACGGAGCCTGCAGCCATTTTCCACAGTACAGCCCGTTTATATAACGCCGTTACACTCAACCACCGACGCGACGTGCCCATCGATCGACTTTACAGGGATGCGAAATCAATTCTCCACGACTACCACGCCGATATATACTGTCCAGTATGAATAACCGATGCGACAATTCATAATTTGATTGTCAAATGAAGGGAAACATATCTGATAAGACTTGCAACAGGCCGATAAAAATAATCGTTTCTCTTCCCTCTCAACATTCTTCCCGACTTTCAACGTGACTGTTGTCTTGATTTATCATAAATTTCAGTATATTTTTGCAGGACCAATGTGTCCTTGAAACGTGTATTAAACGTGAGTCTGAAAAGTCTGATTTTTTCGACTTTCATTACAATCATGATGGCAACGGTTTTATTTTTTACACTATTACGATTTCTGTAGCTGTAAATTTAGAATTTAAATCTCCAAATTTTTTCTCTCTTCCCATTATTTAATTTACCTATTTTCCATTAGCTAATCTCTAAAAATTATTTACGAGAAGTTTGGATATACATATGTACTATATATTCTTCATTTGCGACACCTCTATCCACTCAAAATTCGCATAGATATATATGATGAATAAATATCAGAGGAAAATTTGCGAGACAAGATGAAAAGGCGGGCCTAGGTTATGCATAAGGAATTGATTTCGAGAGAAAGAGAAAGAGAGAGAGAGAGAGAGAGAGAGATAGAGAGAGAGGGAGAGATTGTGTAAGGAACCGTCGTGAGTCAAACAAATTGATGCCTGCTAGCAGGCAGTCGAGAATACCGGAATTGAATCTCATCTGAAGCCTTGAGTCTCGACTAATGCTGTTGCGAAGGAAAACGGAAGACGGTGCGAAGGTAATGGGGAGTAGCGCGGGATGGTTGGGGGGATGGTTGGGGGATGGTTGGGGGGTTCCCACTCAACGTTGCCTCTCTAAAGCCGTGGCTATTTATGTCTGTCGGTGGCAATTCAATTTTCCCAAAATTTAAATGCAAATTCATCCTTCTGCAGCCCCCTCCCACCACCCACCCTTCACCCCTCACCCCTCAATTCCACCCTCACGCCAGTTCTTTTCGGTGTTCTACATTTTATTTTATCTGATTTTTTTTTTGTTTTTTGTTTTTTTTTTCAAATACTTTGTACAGTTGATTGCGTGTTTTCTTTCTTTCTTGTGCAAATGTGCAGTGGTATGTTTTTTTTTTTTTTTTTTTTTTTCCTGACGGATCACATACGATTTTATTTTTTCAACTCTTTCAGGGGATAAAAGATTTGCGAATATAATTCCGCAGGTTTTCTTAGCGTATCTCAAATATTAGGAAAGATAATTATTTTTCAGAAAATATTGAAAACTTTACGTTTTTAGGTAGCGAAGTTTCTACTGGTGTGTTGATATTTACGTGAACAGTAGTATTTAACTTACATTTTGACATCATTGTATTCGGTATGTTCCTGAATATTGGTACTGTAAAAATAAAAAATCAAGCTTTCTTTGACAAGCTTTGCCTAGCAATTTTCGGTGAACGTACTTATACATTATAAACATACGTTTGTAACATTATAAATACATATACGTACATGTATATATTTATTTTACATGTTTACTATTTACGTAAAGAAAAGCAGTTTACTTTTTAACAAATCGTGATTTCATCGATTTATTTATAATTATCGATTTTTGATAAAACATTACACGAATGAACAAATTTCAGCAAATTCTATGCTAAATTACAGACATCCCAATTTTCCGCAGAAAATAGTATCTTCATTAGCTTGGAAGTTATGCATTATTTACTAGGATTGAGACTTGATTTATTAATATAGATTTTCCAGTATGTTGTGAAAAATGAGAAAAGAATTACAGGAAATCCGAAAAAAAAAATTGCCAAGATTATGAAAACCTATGAAAGGCATTTCGTTCATTTCTTCGAATCGTTGTAATTACATCTAGAATTTTCTGGAATTTATGACAGACCTTTCAAAGCTTTTGAAAAAATCTAGAATAATTGATCGACGGTGAGTTGTAAGTTTAGTTAATAAATCCATAACTTCCGAGCCAATCATTATACAACTGTCTGAAAATTTTCAGATTTTTTCGTCATTTTGCATAGCAGTTTCTATAATTTCTTCAGATTTCGAAAGGCTTAACAGCTTATTCTAAATTTGAAACGATGAACTGTATTACAAATAAAAAAAATTGCGCTATTTTATCTCAGACTATTACCATATACTCAAGTTACAACCAAATTATAAATTGCAACTGTCTGACGTTTGTTCTCTTTAAGCCTCAGTTTTTTGAAAACTTGTTACTTTTCTTATTCTTTTTTATCATTTATTTCTTTTCTTTTTGTTCTCTATCTACTGTTCTGCTTTTTTCTCCTTCTTCTTTTCTTCTTCTGACTTGGCGTGCCTTCTTTTTCTACCTACAGATCAGTTGGGTTGAGTAAAGCAAAGCTAAGTTGAGCTCAGCACCGGGAGGTCAGGTTGACAAGGGGGTGACGCAAGCTACGCATCTCTTCCCATAGAGATTAAACCATGTCATATTCCAAGCCCAGTATATATCTGCTCGAGCAGCTGCTCCCTTCTTTCTCGTTCTCTTTGACTCTATCTCTTACCATTTTTACCCTTACAAATATCAATATGCCACACAGTATAACCATAAAACTGACATTTCTATTTTCATGCATTGTTAATCTTTGAATACTGCTCGCCGTAATTAAGTTTGTTTTTAGACAAAATATTGAATTACCACTCAGTGTGAAACACGTAAAATTTCTTTTCGCTCTTTCTGGTTAATTCTATAATTATATTACTAATCTTAATTGTCAGAAGGATTGAAAAATATTAGCTAATTTCGGAGTGATCGTTTAAAAAAAGGAATCGCTGAATAAAGGGAATTGAAAGGAGTAACGAAGAACGATAAAACAAGTTAAAAATCAAAATTGTAATTATAAAGGGACGCAGTTGGTGTAGAATTTTTTTAATTAAATTTCATAACAGCGGCTTGACGCGCAACCCGGCATCTTATCTCTTCTTCAATACATGCTTTCACCTCACACGCCGCTGCCGGTGCAGGAGAAGTAATTTACAATTCCCAGCTCGTGAGTTTTGCGTTCGTTTTTTTCATCCTCCTTTTTTACGCTCCACGTTTTTGTATCTCATTTTGTCTGTATACCTACCTGGTCTTGTACCGGTAAGATTGCCACGTTGAAAATATTTCGTGGTGAAAAGTGTAACAGGTATAGGTATACTCTATGTGTATTTCGACTTTTTGTCTCCTTTTCTGCGCAAGCCAGGATCGAGAAGTTCGCGTATTTAAGAAGCGTGGTTTATACCACTTGGAGGAGCAAATATATTAATCATGCTGAAACCTGCTTTAGGCGATTTAAACAAACGCGAGCCCTAAGCTGGCTGGGTAAAATAAATTTCCTATCTCTTTTCTAACGGTTAATTTAAATTCTTTACTTTTTCATTCTTCCTTTTATTATACAGATAGGACAAATTTGCTTTCCAAATTTCTTCTTTTCATTTCGTTTTCAACAATTAACAGTAATAAAATTGATATTACGCTGGAAAAATTATACTTTCAGAATTATCATCGGTATAGTATTGAAGCATGAGATCTAAAAATCGAAATTGAAAACAAATCGTAGAGAAATTAATTTCAGCTTTGTTTAAAAAATTATTCAATTTCTCGCGAGTCAGCTGCGGATGTCAAATAATTAGCACACGCTCCATATACGTAAAAGTGCGATGCAATGCTTTGTCTGATCGTTGAAATTGGTTCGCGAATGAAGAGAATGATTTTACAGGTAAATACGTGTTGGTATAATGAAGTGGCTGACTGAGTGCGATTCATGTTACGTACAAAAGCGTAAATGCACGCAAGCGGTGGAAAATCGACAAGCGCATCGCGACTAGCGCAAGTCGATATACTGCTGCATAGGTGAATTCGCGTTGCACACGAAGTAGATAGCTAAAATATACAGGAAGAGAGCAATGCATCCGGATACATATGTCACGTGTGTCTCGTATATCTATAAAATATTACTGCAATATTTTCTCTCAACTCGCGTGTATCGATTTTCCATTATAGCATCGCTCAGCTTTTCTCTCAAAGGAAATGAAATATGTATCTATACATATAAATACTATGCATAGATGACGTGCATCGTACTCACAGAGACACAGTAATGTACGTATTGTTTGAGTCATAAACGTACACTTCAGTTTCCTTCTTCCTCAACAATTATTTGCAACGTGTCATCGTAATCCGATTCTGTGATACTGCGATTGCGTAATTCGATGATACTTATCATTTGCACCGAAGAATTGTTACTTTTTTTACATAGTGAAATCACGAAGTTCAAGGGTAAATCGTCTGAATTATGAGTTTGAAGCAGAAAAATTGTTCGAAAAATTTCTAGCGCTTTTATTTGCACCGGTGACAGTGAGATCGTACGCTGGGAAAAAAATTCTTCCGGACTTGTTTGAAACAAAAAGATTATATTCGAATATGGACAATTGAATAATTTACTTTGCGTGAGTAAGAAAATTTTATCTCATTCTGTCTAAATTTATTTCAAGCGAAGAAATTTTTACAACATTAAAATAGATATTTTTTCTAAGTGTAAGTTAAACAACATTTTCATACTATGCGCTAGAAATAAATCGAAGCAAATTTAAATAACACAAGTTAAGGTATGAACGATTTATGTAAAAATTTTGTAGCATAATGTTGAAAATAATAAAACTCTGGTGCTCTTAGCCCAATTCAAATGTTTGTGAGGTTCTTTTATTCACAAATCATTCAGTTCTGCATTCCTGGCGACAATTCACCTCGAATTTTGTGCGCGATAACAACACCGTGGATAAATCAAAACTTAAAAAAAACAGCTTACGTGATACCTGTGATCACGTATAACAATAATTGAATTTAAACGAGAATCGGGGTAGAAATCCTCTCGCCGAATATGTTACAGAGGGTAGGTTACATAGAGTTTCACAAGGCCATAGCACGCGTTACGCTTTCCTCTTGAGCGTTTGCAAAACTGCTGTTTCTCCACCCCGGAATATTACCCCGGCACGATATAAAAACACACACAATATCATGTACAAGTACCGTGTTCATACGACAAGGGCGATAAGCTGCCTTCCACACATTTGGAGCACTTAAAACAGCCGCGTCATCAGGGGTGTCAAGGGGCACCCGACAGAGGTGTTTCAAAAATTAAAACAATTCGTTTAAAAATTTCCCCGCATCAGCGTTCTCGAAGCGCGCGCGATTCTCTGTGAGAATGCGTGTGTGCGGGAAGTCGCGCAAATAGAAGAATTGATGAAAAAAAGAAAACGGAAAAGAAAGAAAAGAAAAGAGAACGTGAAAACATTGTACCGAAATGAAGCGAGAGAAAAAGCGCGAATTTAAAACACACGCCGCACCGCCAGTTTTGTTATCTCGATCAGTTGCGCCTCGTCTGCTGCAACCCCCGTTGCGTTCATGCGAAATACAACACACACAATCAGGCGCCGGGTGTTGGAACTCGTTTAAAAAGCACAGCGCACCCTCGTTTTTATCACTTTCTCTCTCTCTCTCTCTCTCTCTCTTCTCAACGCACTCACGATGCTCGCTCGTCGTTACCCTGGTAAAATTGCCCGCGATACGCTCCGGTTACAAGAGTATTTAATTTCTTCGTCCGATCTTGCCACAATATTTGATCGCCCCATTCATTCAGTGACGTAACTCGAGTAGAGAAGCACCTGCATTCTTACAAGGAAAGTACCCGATGAGTACCTAATCGATTTATTCATTCTGTCATATGTTGTAGCACATCGAAAAATTTTAGACACGTATTCTTCTGTTGGATCAGTTTTACCTTTTGGAGTAAAAATCACCCTCAATGACCTCCCCCCCCCCCCCCCCCAAATAAAATAAGGGCTGCAAACTCTCAGGGTAAAAATATTTTTATCAATTAATTTTACAGCATTCTACAGCATAATAAAAAGTCAATTTTAAATGATAAACTGACTATCAAAATCGCTCTGGGAAATTTCAGTGGAAATTCGTTTTTTATCGATGGAATTTCTAGAATATACAAGAATATATTGCGAGTGTAAGTTTAATGTGCTGCGATGTATATCATCTGCTTGTTAAAAAACAGTATTAGATTTATCAATGAAACAAACTTCACTCATTTATTTATACACCGAAATCTTCTATTTCGATCCCGATTTGGTTTACTGCTAGAAAGTTTTGTAGAGACTTCTGACGGTGGAAAATATATCGTATAATTTAGGCAAATTTGTATATTTATTTTTTTCCAACCTTTCATTTCTTTATGACTATCCGTTGAGATTTTATTCTGCACAGGGTGCTCTAATTACGAGATAATTACTACGGGGCGCTGCATGGGCTTTGCAGCCGTTGAAATCTGATATAAATGTACCGGAGCCTTTGATGTGTACGGTATTCCGTTGAATTGGTGTGAAATACCGTTGACCATTGAATTATTCATAACTTTAAGCCAGGCGTCAGCCCGAGTTCCCCATCATGCCGGGAGATCACCAAATTTTTTATCTCCCAGCAGACAATTTCCCCTAATTTGTATTCATTTTTTTTATTCAAGAAGAGAAAAGCAAAAAAAGGGGAAAGGTAACGAAAAGCCAGAAAACAGAAGTACAAATAATTTCATCATCAAATGGAGAAAAAAATACCGAAGTCAGGGAATAAAGGGAGTAGACATACAATATCAATCACCAAACAACTCTCATCGAATTTATCGATCCAATAACTATAGAGTTAACAAGATGGCCATTTAATTTGGTTGTGAAAATTTTCCGACTTTTCGTTCGGACACAGGAAATTTCGCAACAGATTTTTTCGTATTTTTAAAAACTTAGCATAAATAGTTTACGCGTATAAAACAGAAGGTTGCAAGGGCTAGTAAATATATCAAGTTTAGGTCTCATTGTTAGGCATACTTATTAACGATTTTATTTATAATATTATCATTATTATCTTTATGAAATTATAATAAACATCTATAGATAGAATTATTAGTCCTGCAGTTAAAAAATTTAAAGAACGCATTGAAGAGTTTATTCGGCGAAATTTGGTGCAAAAATAACTGCATTATAAATATATCATAAAACTCCCTGGTATCACCTTGACGTTTCCACATTGAAAGAAAAAAAAAAAGAAAAAGATTCCCTGATACTTCCCAGTATTCCAAGTTTCCCTGCCAAATCGCCACCCTTATTTAAATACGAAATTAAATCATGGAACTTCATCGTTTGAGTGAATATACGCCCAGATATCGTGGCTCAATTTGATTTCTCGTATTTCCTTCCGACTCGAATGAGTGTATATTGAACCAAGTTGAGAGTGGAAAATTTCGGAATGAAAATGGACAGAACGCGGAGCCCCAAGGGCCGGGATTCGCGGTATTGATAAACCAGTTACACCCGAATTGTTCGTGGCACGAGCTCGTGAAGATAATTAAAAAGGTGGGCAAGGGTCGCGTGCAGCCGCTTACCGCGTGCCTATTTACGTGTCTGACCAAGCAGCCACGAGCACATTACGCTCACTACGCGGTGGCGCGTAGTCGTGGAAAATTAAATGATCCATTTTGCAAGGGTAGAATTCCGCCCACGCGTGCCCCACGTATGTATACGGAAATTGGCGAAAGTACAAACGCAAAAATGAAGAACCAACTGTTTTATTTTCTTCGAATAATTACGTAGAATTGAAAAAAATACAGCAAACTCTCTGCTGCCATGCCACCGCGTGTATTAGACCATGCAATATTGGACTAGAATTAATTACAAGATTCTGTTTTATTTCCAAGTATCACGTATGTATGTACATACATAGCAAACGTCTCTAGGGGTGTTTTTCGTTGATTTAGTTTGTTTTTGGCATCTCGTGAACGGTTGTAATTAGGTTAATAAACGTAACTATGTTTGTCTTAATTTATTATTTTTTCATGTTGTCTTGTGTATAGATAATTAGTCACAGGAATGTAAAGAACGCATTGATGCAAAAAAAAAAAAGAAAAAAAAAACCATGAAACGTATGGAAGTTGAGCTATGGAGTTCCGATAATTCATTTTAAGACCATGAAGGACTCCCACCCTTATCGACCGAGTAAACTCACCCTTTTTCTCCTTATATCTATATATAATTAAATAAACAAACGAATGGAAAGGGTTCGAATTCCGTCGGTGCATTACTTGTTTACAATGTTTACAATAATTCCGTAAATTAAAGATGCTGTCACACATAGCTGGGCGCACCTTTAATTTACGAAATTATTATCATTACTAGTTCTTCTTTAGCGACCTCAATACTGCATGAAAACAATCTCACGATGGCTCATTTTACTCCGTATTCTTTCCAGAATTCCCTAAAGCATCTAGCTATAAATTTTTTTGCCCCTGAAATGCGAAAAATGTGGGAATAGTGAGACGTGTCAAAAAACCATACATTTTTTTACAGTTTTCGGGACGTGAATAATTTTCTTGAATCCCGCTACGAAAGATCAATGCACCGTGGAAATTTGATAAGAAGAAAAATGTTGAGTTTAAGGCTCTTAAGCACAGCCAGTGACGTGATTGGGTTGGATTCAATCTGAAGTTGGCGCGTTTAGATTAGGTTTTATGAAGCCGGGCCTGCGCCCAATCTGCCTCGTTCAAATGATTATATCACATTCTTTGGTCTCGCAAAGATCTCTCCATAGATGTTGGAAAAAATGGCGTGTGTCACCTGAGTGGATGAGCGATATCTGATTCGTATGAATACAGCGCTAGCAGCCTCACAGAAAAAACTCTCAACTTGAGTCTAAAGTCACACCCTAAACTTTTTTTCTTATGGAAATTTTGCATTATTTATGAGTTGTGAGGGCGAATTTACACTCTAGTTAGGTTTTTTTCCGTAAGGGCACCTCTGCGGGTTCCCTGATGGAAACAATTACGACACTTCAAAACGAATTTGATTTCACGATTGAGCAGAGAAATTTGGACACTTTCGTAATTCTGGCTTCGAATTTTTAGTAGGTTATCGTAATTTTCCATGAAACAGTACGTTTATCGTAGATTATCGTTATGTTTTATAGATAATTGTCGATAGGCTCGCGTTTACGCGACTCCGTTTTTTTTTTTTTGTTTTTTTTTTTTTTTTTACCAAATCCCACAAGCTTCTAAAAAAAAAGAAGTCAATTTTCTCCGTGTCGTATATTGTAATCATCTTTTATGAAAAATTGTACATTTTTATAATACCTATTTCTTAGAAACTTGTAATTTTTTTTATGCAAAATATTAAAATTTTCGACGATTTTTCACAATGTTTTACGTTCTACAATTTTCAACCAAACTTAACTTTATTGTAGTTTGGCCTGAAAATTATTTTCGCCGTTGCATTACGCTGCAAGCCACTCTCGTCGGAAACCGCCTACTTTCCGCACTACATACATTCTTGTGAATTTCGTGATGGTGGTGAAGTTCAATAAACAGAAAATGTGATATCTATATTCTCTTTTCTGATTCCACAGCCGCAGGAAGCAGCTAGGAGAGAAGCAGGTACATTTAAGCATCCGTAAAATGTATTTAAAAAGGAAGTATTTCTACCGAAGAAGTCAGTTTCAAAATGAATACGTGTACATAACGCAAGTAAATATCTTCCACTCCATCCTACCTTCCAAACAAATCTTCGACCGTTCCTGCTCGTTACAGAAGAAAGTACAGGACGCATAGCTATATGTATAGTATGTATACCTATATACACCCATTACTGCGTACTTTGTATTCGAATGCTTGGTGAATATTCGAGTTGGCGATAACGAAGATGGAATCATAAAGCCTGGAACTAAATCTCCGGCTGTTCGATATTGGATGTAAATCTCCGGAGGGCCCTCGTCCCCCAATATGACGCCCCTGTCGCCCTTCCGAGTCCATCTAGGATGGTTGATGAAACTTTGAAATTACAGGAATATTACTCGACCAATTAATTGGTCGATGATAAATCTATAACGCAATCAATCATAAACGGATTATACGAAATACCAGAGGGAGATTCATTTCGAAGGAGATGAATCGGAAGAATAAATTAATACTGTACTGTATATGGCTACAGGTAAATATGGGTGAATGAGAGAAATCGTGAGGAAACGTTTATCATTTCTGCCTGACAAATTGCGTCCTGAAATCTTGTTTAATTAAATATTACGCGTATTATATCTGTATATTCCTTACGAATAACATAATTCATTCGTCGGATCAATAAATTGATAAGCGAGGCCTTCCTCGCAACGATCAACCGTCAAAAATCAATCATCGAACAAGCCGTAATTGATATAAACGTTATATCATGTATTGTATAAGAGTAATAATAATAACAACAACGACGACAGCCGTGTAGCAATGGAATATGATTCATTTTCGTCAGAAAAAAAAACAAGTCAACAAGAAAAAGAAACCAACAATATTCGATATTTGATATCCACTGTTAAGCTTTATATTATTTCAAACCAACCAGCCATCGACTTGACCCCCTAGGATTCCGATGTCCAGTGGATTTTTTGTTTTGTTTCGATGAAAAATGATATCTCTGATTTTGCGAAAATTTTAGCGCCATTTTGTAAAAGTATGGTGACCAGAAATATCCTTGACATGAAAATGGACTTTTTTAAAATGAATGAAACTTTTTTGTAAAATCAGGAACTCGAAAACACATATCTTTTTATTGTGATTCGAAAATGGGATGACAATTATGAACATTTTTTTTTGGAATTTATTTTTAAAGATGGTTTCTTGTTGTAAAAAATAGAATAAAAAGAAGCTTCGTCTTGATAAAATTCGATTTTCCTTTTAATTCAAGAGTAAAACCATGAAAACAATTTTTTTTTTCGAATTAAGCATCGTTTCCTTCGGTTTACTCTGAAAAAAAAAAAGAAAGTCGAATTTCACGAGAACGGAGTTTCTTTTCATTTTATATTGTACTACAACAAACGATTATTAAAAATGAACTCCAAGAATTTTTTTTTTTTTTTTTTTTCAACAAAAATGCAAAATCAAATATTCAGCGTTCTCATTTCATTTTCGGATCATGAGAAAAAGCTGTTTCTTCGAGTAACTGATTTTACGAAAAAGTTTCATCGATTTTAAAAATGCCCATCTTCATGTCAGGCATTTATCGGGTCACCAGACGTTTACAAAATGGCGGATAAATTTCGAAAAATTAGAGGTATCATTTTTGACCGAAAAAACCAAAAATCCATTGGACATCAGAATCCTAGGGGGTCAGGTCGATGACTCATTGGTTCAACGTGGAAGCCCCATAGATATACTGACATGCACATAGACTATAGAGGCATGTGTTATAAGCGATCTGTAAGATATATATATATATATATATATATATATATATATATATATATATACATATATTTCAGCTATTACATATTATCACACTCTTCACTTTTCTTTCCCGATATTTTATAACGAGCGAATATCTCGCGAAGCGAAAAACGAAACAGAAAAAGGTCTTACGCAAGAGTTACAATATTAACGCTGACATGGGTGATTGGTGGATTTTTCATCTTTCATATTCTGCAAGTAACGTCAGATTTTGTCTAGGAGTAGACGTTTTCCGTACATGAGCATTTGACGGTGAGATCAAAGACAAATTCAAAGACGTAAATAAAAACAATTAACTAATACATTATTTGCTAAGTGATTTTCTAAGAATCTTTCTATTGTAAATATTTTTTTTCATTATCCTCATTTTTTCTCTTTCTTTTACCTCAGCTTTCGCACATTCATTTATAATCCCTTACCCTCGCTGAAAATATCGTGACCATAATGCGGGAGTCAAATTAAAGTTATAAAAAATCTTCATACTAATATCGTTTTGAACTTTCCTCAATTTTCCATCCGCAAGAAAACTCTTCAGCGTAAATGCCACTAGAAACAATCAATATGTACGGAAGCAAAGTTAAAAAAAAAAAAAAAAAAAAGAAAAAGAAGGAAATGTTTTTTTCTTCACATCCTTCAATTCTTCTTTAACATCACTGTCAACTGCCAATACCGGAAGTACGTATTCGATATCTGAAATTACTTGAAAAATTTCAAAAATGATTTCAAATAGTTATAGTTGGGATACTATGCCTCCTATGAATCCAATATATATATATATGTATATGTAGAGAGAGAGAGAGAGAGAGAGAGAGAAGAACACGATGCAGACTTGCCATATATGGACGTAAACTACGTACACGAATGCATGCATAGTGAATAAATGGGCGTACAGAACACGTCCATAAATCCATACATTATATAGATATACAATATGGACAATGCACATATACGAGTATGTATATATATATATATATATATGTATATATGTATACACATATGATATAAGTTCGCGAATGAATATTTGATAACAACTTCTCTGTGCAGGTATAATTTTGCGGTAAATGCACAGCCACAACGTACATGTATACATGTATCTATATCGTACATGTACATGCGAATATGTATATAGAAGAAACGAAATTAGTTGTAACTTACATGCCCGCGTAAAACTTTCAAGCTTAATTAATTTGCGGCGAGCCATTACAATCGCGGGCGTTTATACTTTGTGTGTATATTAAATTCTATATATTCATATACGACTCGTGCATATCACACATATTACGGGCGCATGTGTGTGTAATATATGTACATATATGCGTATAATATACATTTACAGGATGCGGCAGTATATAATCCCAAAACTTTCCCTGCTCAAGGTATGTACGTAGGCAGAAACCAGCATGCTATGTGCAACGAGCCGAAACCGCTAATCGTAAGTAACACGTCTGCTAAGTATGACAAACGCTTCGTCGTTTCCCAAGTTATGATATCAACAACTCCAGAATCGATTTATACCTAGTAAAAGAAAAATTTTACCTTATCCAAATCACAGAAATATGTGTTTAGGCTGGCCAAATCCTGTTTTTTTTTTTTGTTTCTTTTCTTATTTATTGCGTATTTGAATAGCTTGCGAATAAATATTCAGGTCATATTTTTTCGTCTTCGAATAGCCCAAAAATGACAGTTTATACCAAGGATTGAGAACAACAAAGATACGAAGTGATGATCAATAAATATATGTATTAATATGCATAAAAAACGCTGGAGATCATCTGCCTGACAAAAAAATAAAAGTACGCCGTAATTATTTCAAGTTGCTGGATGAAAAGTTCTTATCGATATTGAAAATGAAAATTTAGGATAAAGGCTAGTAAGAACATCGTTTCTGTCAATAATACAACCTAAAACCATCTAATATTTATTCACGTGCCATATAATTTTTTCATATTTCTACCAAGAACAATTTTTACACAATTTCTAAAGAAATTTTTTAAAATAATTTCGAGCATTGTTTAGCCTATTTAATTAAAATTAAGGCACCTTCTAAACATATGGACAAAATTGTAGAATTTTTAAACAAATTTTTCGCACGTACGCGTTGACAATTGCATGGCTGTGTAGAAAAATAATTGAATTGATGTGACATGTATTTGTAAGTTGATTATTATTTTATTTTAGTTCATTCGTTCTGTATAATAAGCTAGTAAATGTTTATTGTACTTTGATGCCTTTGAGTACCTTTGCATGGATACCAAGATTATACCAGACTTGTAAAAAAGGATGAAGAGGTGAATAAATAAGTGATCTAAGTAAATAAAAAAATTCTACACCGCAAAGAAGCTGACCTAGCTTAACTTAGTTAAAAATGTATAGGATCTACGTATATCCGGATAATTTTCCGCTCTGTAAACCGAGTCTAACAACCGTTGGATGAAATTAAAAATACAAAATCTGCGGGGAGAATCCTAGTCCGCTTTTGTTATACCGCAGATGTAAACCTAAGCTGCAGAATAAGTACGTTAATACTGATGAAAAAAATCCGAGACGTTGGCGATTTTCAACCGACTTCGGTAGTTAAATTTTCGTTCTATCATTTCAGTTAATTGATCATATTCGCATCCGTGATATTTCATGTTTATGTCTTTCGCAATTCCTTAATAATCGTGTCCAATGAAATTGTGGAGCATTTTTTGAAAAACTTGATTCGTTTTATTATTGTGTATATTCTTGAGAAATAATTGGATCATTCGACTTAAGCGTTATTAAATTACCGAATTATGAGCTTGGATAAAAAATAAAGACAGTCATTACATACGATGACTGTAAGAATGTGATTAACTTGTAAAAATTGTAATCAAACAGAAATTGATAACGACTTATAAATACAATTTGCATTTCATTTCTACCCCAAAATTACCAAACAAAAATGTAATTTATAATCAATTTCACCCTCATTACAAAATGTAATCAGACAGTATCCAATACTTTGTATATGACAAATCATCGTAATGAAAGCAGGGGACTTGGAGGTTGTAGAACGAGATAAGGAAAGAGGATTGCGTAGATGAGAAAGAGACCAGAGGGGTGTATATATATGAAGATGGATAAAACATGCCTGGAGAAGGGAAAAAAAACGCAGATGAGAGAAAAGTCGATATAGGTTTCCTGCCGGTGGTTTTTCGTACGCAAAATTCTTACACGCGTCTCTTTCCTCGAGCCACCTTCAACCTCGTTCCTTCTTTCTTCGCGCCTTCGTCCTGGACAGCCCCCGAGGCACGGTAGCAGCGGGCTGATTCTTAATATTTTTTTGACTTGATGAGCCGGTGCCGAGAACACATTTTCCATGTACTTCAGTGGTTGTTTCCAACTCTAGAGGGGTTGCAAGTCCATTTCCCATCCGAGGAAACTCGCGAATCTACCAAAGGGAGGCTTCGGCAACGAGCAGAGAAGGATTCCAAAAAGCCTGGGGCTACTCACGCTTCGCATCCCTTGCTTTATTGCACGTATGTACGATCGGCGTGAAAAAACACGCGAAAAAAAGCAAAGAAAATACGAGCTACTGCGGGTGCTCGTATATACCGACGCCGAACAAGATTCATTGCAACGAGTTTCAAAGATGACAAGTAATTTCAAGGATCACAACGATATCATGAAGATTACAAGTGATTACAAAGATTCGAAGGATTTCAAACATATGATAAAAAAAAAAATGAAAATCGATCGCAAACCATTACAGAGAATTATTTGAGAATACAAAGAATGAAAAAAAAAAAAAATTAAACATAAGATTGCAGAACATGTGTAACATAGAATTACGACAGGGGTTAACCTTTGGCCCTGAAACGATGATATTGTGGTCGTGACATCGCAGACATCCGCGTGATCGAAGGACCGAACGAAGCTCTGGGAGAATATCAATCAATCAAATCGGAAAATAACGCCCCCGGTAAATGTCACTCATTGTCAATCAATGAACAATGTACGTTAAATTTTGAAAAGCTGGAAAAGTTCAGAACCCTGTTGCACTCAGATTACGTAATTACTTTTTTTTTTTTTTTTATCAATCTAGCGTTTACTGGCCGTTCACCGTTCAACGCTATTTATAGCTGATGGTCGAGAATTCACTGCGTTGAGATTGCACCATCAGGAAATCGTGAAAAGTTGAACATTTAAAAATTTCATTATAATTCAAATGACTATTGCATATTTTCATATAATACAAAGAAAAAATATTGGAATTTGGATTTCAATACAAGCTCTAGCGGAAGAACTACGCTCCGTAGAGTTATATATTAAACAATGAAGATATTTCTGAAAAGTAAATACGACTAGAAAACAAGGCTCGCATTACGTGCTTCATAAAGACTCTAAATTTTATAACAAAAAAATTAGGACACCGAATCTTATAAAAACATATTGACTTCCGAAGCTGAAAAGTGGGGTTATGTTGCGTGATTTCTGCACAATTTTCATGAAAATTGGATAATTCGCATAGTTTGAGATCATAAAATAGATTTAAATGCAAGTGTTCTACTGAACAAGTAACTAAAATTATAGCCATAATTCTTTTCTTTTTTTTTTTTGTTTCCAAATGTATAAATTTAGATTACAGTACTTGAGCCTTACTGGGCCACCTACAAAATTCGCCCCCTCGGAAATGGTTCTTTTCCAATGCAATTTTGCAGATGATTTGATCAATTAAGTGATGTCAGTCGCTTCAAGAATACCGTGATTTTTAAACCCAGAAAACAGTGTTTTAGTTTCACTCTAATTTGTTACCAGTTCATTGGAAGTGTATTCGACGAGTTAATCTTGTTTCCGACAATACGTGAAACGAATTCTACATAAGACGGAGGCGACGTGTACGTTTGTGTCGATGGACAGAGAACAATGCTCGGATTCAAGCTACACGGAGGTGTAATATGAGCGACCTGTAGAACCGAAGAATTGTCAAGCATTGCAGTAGTTGTTCATCTTGTCTGTAAACCTGGATCGTTTAACCTGTTTCTATATTCTATTTTCTATTTTCGTTCTACAAACGAACGGGGAAATAGATCGACAAAAGACAACGTGTATTCGGGATATTGTGATAAATCATTTCAAAAAGTGTAACCAATGTATTGTTCGTGCCTATGAGTTTGAAAGTTCCGAACATGAAATCCGATTTTTATGTCAGTCTTAGAATCGGAAAATGAATTTTTTCCGCAGAGAAACGGATTCAGGTCGATAATTTTTTGTTTGAGAAGCATGGAGAACCCGATTATCGTTGCTGCTGAAAATTTATTCAAAAATTAATTTCATATTACGAAAAGTAAAATCCATTTTCACGAAAGCACTTTGAATCGTGTTTATTGTCGATGACAGGGTCAAAAGTTTAAAGATGAAAATTGCATTCATTCAATGTCCAATTGAAAGTACACTTCTGAGTTAAGGCTTCATCGTTTCCAACTTGCGACCTTCTACACCAGCATAACGAAGGCCGATAATTCTAATCATAATACCGATTTCGAAGGATGAAAGCATATAAGAACGTCAGAATCTTGCAGACGAGTACGCAACAAGGAGATATTTTTTGAGGAACGGCTGACATTTCGCCTCTCATTGGGCCTCATTGAGCAAACAAGATCACGTAAACTTTCGTGGAGAAAGTATACGAGTGAGGTTCAAATTCTTCTAACTCTGTTATCCTTATTGTCGCACGTGGCAAAGTCCCGTTGGAAACTGTGAGGCGATTACTACTTTGTTGTCAGAGGGGTTGGTAGGCAGCGAGCAAGGAAGAAGGACAGACGCGGGTCTGCGGACTTGCAAGCTTTCTACTAAGAACGGAGAGGGAACGCAAAAGAGAGAGAGAGAGAGAGAGAGAGAGAGAGAGAGAGAATACAGGAGGTTGAGGAGAAGGAAGAACGGGAAGATGGGTGAGGTCACCGGTAAATATATTCCTCAGGGTTTACGAACTGAAGAGATAAAGAAATACGGAAGGAAACAAAGTATCAGGAAGGGCGGCAGCTCCGACAGGTATAAGGACTTAGTTGCGTGCAGGAGTGGAAAATTGTAATATTCCTACACAGATACACTGAAAAAATTGCGTGCTTCGCATATTTTGCTATGAGAGATATTAGCCGTTACAGCGGTTGGACGTGGCTACAAACCGTGAAAAGTATGAAAGGATTGTCAACTGGAAAATTGAAAATCGGATATCAACTCAAAAAGAATTTAAGGAGTCTGACAACCTTTGAAATTTACAAAAATTGAATTTTGGTATTATTGCATATTTTAATAGCTGCATCCTTACTATGTATTTGCAGAGGCTGATCGTTTAAAAACTCTTAAAATTGACGAAATAGCGGCTAAAACTAATCGCGCGACTCGCATTTTTCGAGACTGTATTCACGAAATCTGAAAAACTGATCGACATATTTTGATGAAAATTAAAGGAGAGATACACGTGTAAAAGAGAAATGTCAAAATTTCATTTTTTTTCATAGATTGTTTAATTTTCGGTACCTCCTAATTTTACTCGAACACATCGAAGATACTACCGACTTAATTATAAAATCCTCCGGACTTTTGTTTCAGCAGTCTGGTCTACGAGTAATGCCCGAAGCCAACATATCCGGTGCGCTGCACGCACAGCCCTATAATTTTGGTCTCCGTAAACACATCAAGCTTTTATTTCGAATAAGAGTCGGTAAAATAACAAACAAAATTGAAAAATAACATCTCGCTATCTTCATTTATTGCTTTCCGAATCAACTTTGGAAAATAGCGTACTTTTAAGGTTTCAAAGGTAGTATACACCCTTAAGGACGCTGAAACCACAATGATTCGCAGCCTTATCCTTATCTCCAAGGTGAATAACAATACATAGAAGAAAAAATACATGTTCCAAGTAAAGGAATAAGACAATGCAGTTCATTTTTACAAATACAAAACTAGCTTTTATCCTTTTTTATATACTACTTCCCGATAAAATTCTTTACATGTATGCACTGTGTGATGTCTACTAGGATGAGTAAAAAAAAATTTCATAATTAGTCAACTGGCGTGAGAAGTTCGTAAATTGATTTCTCCCCCTGTTCTTACAAACCCCTTGAGGGTTCATGATAAAGTGTTTGTCTACAAGAAAAAATATCTGTTTAAGGTAGTTGATTCTCTGTAATGGTACCGTTAGGTTAATATGAATATGCCATTTTCCGCTATTGAAGCGGATGATCACACCTTGTGATCACTAATCATTTTAGACATTACTGCAGATTACGACTGTTTTAGTGAGAGTTTATCGGATCGAAAGAATATTGCAGCCCGTGATTGAATGCTTATACTTATGTATGAAAGTTCAATAGATTGCCGATAAGGAGATAACAAACCGTTTAAAATTCCACCCGTCGATTGGCACTTCGTGACGTCGTCAGCGTCTTGTCTCTGTATTTTCGGCACGAACTAATAACGGTGTAAAGGGTTAGCTGACGGGATGATATGGGCAATAGGTATTCAAATACTATTATTCGAAGCAGTCGCATTGCAAGAAGCCGGTGGCGTCGCGGTGCTACAGAAGGACGTAAAGAGGGATGAAAATCTCTGTTTCTTGCGGGGGTTATGGGCAGTGACAATAGTCGGAGAGACGGTTCCAGCCCTCTCCATTCGCAGAATGATCGCTTTTATTATACCTCTGACGTCTGCCGGACGATCATCGAGACTCCCTTCGCCCATTGCATTACCTCGACCAAATTTCAGCCCCCGGCGAGTCAAGGGGATGAAAACACCGCCCGAAGTCACCTTTGCGTTACTCCGTTCGAGGGTATTTTTGAAGGGCTGGTGATTCGAAGCCCCGTTTATATATATATATATATATACCTACCCGAAAGTTTTAAACCTTCGAAGGAAATTTGAATTCCTCGGACGCATTTCAGAAGACACGTGATCTCAAAGTTTAGGGACGTAAACTGACACTAGGGACGTATGTGACAGCTAAGACTACATTTAGTCACTCGGAGTAGAAAATGATATTTTTCGATTCCAGCAACGCAACTGCGTATAGCTCGTCGATCCTTTTTTGGCAAAAATGAAAAATCTGAGCTAAATCAAATCAATCCTAGTTTTCTCTCCGTATCATAAAACTTATTAAGCAGTGGGGGAAAAAAGGAACAAAGAAAAACAAAAGTGAAAGATTAACATCGGGGCAATGACTTTCGTCCATTTGTTTAATTCCAATACGGTAACGTTGATTGAAGGGAAAAAAAAAATAAAGAAAATGGAAATACGGAATAATATTGGCACTTTCCAGAAAGGTCTCTGCTACAGAGGGTAGTGTGTTCCTGTATTAGCTGCTAGCTGTTTCTTTGGAGGTTGTTTTCATAAGAAAAAGAGAGAGAAAAAAAAAGGAAAAACAACGCTGAAGTTGATTCGACGGAAAAGTTGAGGGAGTAAGGTTTTCAATAGGAACTAGTCAAAGGTGTAACGGTCACGACATATCGGCTAGCCAATCAATGGAACCGATAGTCTAGTGGTTACGTCACTCTTCGTTCGAGCGAGACGTAATTGGCTCAGAACTTTAGCTCGCTTTTATTTGAAAACCAAAAAAACTCCAAATTCCTCGGTTCTTGGTATTACACTGGAGTTTATTAGGAATTGCGAAAAAATCTTGGAGACCAGGAGAAACTATAAACATCCGATGTGAAGTCGACTACATACTTACACAGCCATCTTCTGGTTCCAGATGTCGATTCGAGGGAATTTTTTTCTTTCGCCATTCCGTTTTCTCTCGTTCGGCTTATGATCCTTATTACTATGATTATTATTTGGTTTTTTTTTTTTTTCTTTCAACCAAACTGCCGAAACTTTTATGGCTTTTATGTACGAGTTGATGTATAGAGATAGACGACGTTGAAAGGTAGTCTGATAAATATAGCTACGATTCGGGGAGAATTATTAGCCAAGGAAAAGTTGACTCCAGAAGTTGTTATTTCTTACGCAACTAAGGGGGATGGTGAGACTCGGTGGACTCGGTGGACTCGTGAAAGATGGTCATAGTTCGCTGAAAATTACTATCTCAGAAAATCTTCTTCCTCTGATGACCAATAGAAATAAGAAGATACGTATTCAGTTTTAAACTATGAGCAAAGCTTAGCCTCAAAACTGGTAATCGTTCATGTTCGATTTTGGATTCTAGAGAGCATCTTCGATGGAATACTCGTGCATGATCGTAATTGTTAGCTTGAATCGCAACGATATTTGGTCAGAGCTTCTCTCTTACTGGCAGATTAAACGAACATGCATAGCAATGATCAAAATACACGCCAAATAAAATCACTCGAATTTTTGAGGTAAAATTTAAATTGGCATAATCCATTCCTTCTGACAGTCATGATATGAAGTCTAGTTTGGTATGAACGTATCCGACAACGCAGCCTAGTTTAATTCATGGCAAAACGGAATAAACGTCAACTATCTATATACCCGATCCATCTCCGACTTTCCTTCATCGCGTCGTCTGGTAACCACACGCACAACGCACTAGACAACAGGTTTTCAATTTATGGCCTTTTTAGTCTCACAAGTCATGCTCAGATGCGTGAAAAAAGCGTTATCACAATCAAGGAAAACTTTGAGATGATTCACTGACACTGTCGTTCAGTAATTACAACGGATCGAAGATTTGAAAACGCGAGATGAGCGCGAGAGCAGCATCAGCCCGTCGGTCAGCCGGCAGCCATATTGTTTACGGTTACTCACGCGATGCCGGCCCTTTTCCACGGGGTTGCGTTCATTTACCTTATTTTGACAAATGAGCGTACATAACCCGTGTAATTGGTTAATCCTAAATTGCCTTACGGCATAGAGTGGGGAATAGAAATTCTCATGTGTCGTGGGTTTTACTGCGAATGCTATAGAAATGTGTCTGTTGAACTAGTCCAATTGCTAGGAATGATATTAGTCGAAGTGCATTACGTGTATAATTGTTTTCCATCAGAGCTAAGTGGACACATTTGCAACGTCGTTTCTCTTTTGACAACGGGTTCTTTGAGAAGATTAGGAAAAAAATAATATATATTCCACATTAATAGTTACAGGAATTACGATAATTGGGTATTTCTTAACAAATTCCGAAATTCAAATCCCGAGTCATTAGTGCCGAGTCAAGTGTATTTATTATCGATGTAATATTTTTATTTACATGTAAATTATTGACACTACGATTGTTAAAAAGATAAACCGCGATATCGTCGCAGAAAAAAAAATTTGGTCAATTAATTTCTCCAAAATTCATTCCCACACCTTGTGTCCCTTAGTCCGAGAACATTAATAAAAAAGCTGTTCATCTCAAATGAAACAATATTCTTATTGATCAAATATTGCTAAAATATTCTAAAATGAGTGTTAATTGTATGTCAAAGGTGTTATTGCACTACGACAAGTATATAAAACGGATAATCAATTTTCAATATATGTTCCACAAAATAAAATAAAAAATAAAAACTTGGCAACACATCCTTGACACATGCGTAATGGTGAACTAAATTTCCTGCTTTCCAATGGGATGTGAAACCCAACTTGTCAACAGTGTATTACAGCCAACCCATCCCTTAATTGATAGTAAGCATTCTCCACTCAATCAAATAAGGAAATGGTGTACATAAAAACGTAAATATTATACATATATATATATATATATATATATATATATATATATATATATATATATATGTAGCCTGAATATATGTTCCCCGGCAAAACATTTTATCGAAATAACGAGACTGGCCGAAGGATAGGGACATACAGAGAAAATGGGCTGGAGGGTGAGGAACGAGGGCAATCATATTTATCGTACATTTTCCACCCTATGCCCAAACAAATCATCTTCCTTCGGTCTGCAGATCCGTGTACATATGTACAAGGTACGCGGTCGCTATCTGAAAGTCTGAAACTCTGAAATCTCGAGAACCTTCAGCCTTTTCTTTCTGTGCTGTTGCAGCAGCGCCGGGCGGATTTTACAAGTAAATCGGAAATAATTTCATTCCTTTATATTTTCTCTACCATTGCCCTTCGCTTACGTATCTCGAGCGTAAAAGAACGAATACCGGAAATCCAATAGCCTTCTACAAAAGTTTCACTGTCCGATAACTTCAGAAACGACTTGCTTTAACTATCAATTACAGTTTGACTATTACTATATCACCATCGTCAAGCTCACAGTGACGTTGATAAAAAACACTTCAATGGAACTAGAGGAAAAAATAAGAATAAAAATTTAATACCGTAAATTGAATGAACAAGAGTTAGAATTGAAACAATTTATTCCAATTGAAGAGAATCGTTCTGGAAGACTGCAGGATGACGAATTTGGGGAAAAGTGTACCATCCCTGTTACTGGATGCATTTTGGGGGCGGAAAAATGGGGAAGAAACGCAAATACTTTAAAATTTATGACAATGGCATTTAAGTTTCACGAATGAGATGAGCCAAGCGGTCGACGAATCTACAAAATCATCGACATGACGATACCTATAAGATTTGAGAAGTTTGAATCGTAGGTGGTTTTGTTATCTTCTTGAAAACGTACCGCATCGCGAATAGGTAGATCATCTCATCTACTGCACCTCATGTCAATTCTAAGGCTAGTCGCTCTTTCTCCCATTCTCCCTCCGTCCTGACTCAGCTACTGTAGACAAGCTTCAACGCACACTTGACGCATAAAGTTCTGCAGACTAGACGGGATTGGTGCTACGTGGCTTGCTCAGCCGCACATCCATATTGCCGACAAAACGACGATGGCGGAGCAGCAAAGTGCACTACTGCCTAAATCCCTTAATCGCTTGTACAAGTAACACTTAAGCTCAGCCGTGCTTTTGGGCCCTGATGTTTTTGTCTCCTATTAGGTGATAATATTTTCCCGCTCTTTATCTTTCTATCATTTACTTCTTTTCGTTGCTCGATACATAGGCTCTTTCCTTTGAGCTTAAAGCACATACAGTTCAGAGTTTCAATACCGTATAATCCACGAGCTACTCAAACTGCGTGCAAAAACTTTGAAAGAAAGTCAATTTTCCACGGTATGCCCCTAAAGCGGCTACCATACTACAGTAGCTAATCACGCGTATTGTAGTACCGGATACTTTTTGCGAGGATTTCGATTCTACTCATTCTATACAAAGTTCAATAACTTCGCTGATTGAGGAAGCTAAATTAACAGTTAACCTTAGTAACTTATAACGAGAACTGGTTATATGGTCAGCTTAAATATCCTATATACTCCGCGCTATAGTGTACAGGTGGCCTTACACACTTCATAGATAAATAAAGCAACTGAAATTGAAACTTTGGAAGAAAATTCATTCTGTGTCGGTGATAAGTTTTACTGTTCTATAATTGTTTACTCTTTGATGTACTTGGAGAACTTATCGTGCAGATGTCACACGGAGTAGAGGGAAGAGGGTAGAGTAAAAGTTGGATTTACTATCGCAGTATGAAGATCACTCTCAAACTGTGCAGACTGTAAAACGTTATGCTATAGTACAGTAACCATTACGTTACAGAATCGGAATAATCGTCACACTGCGACGGTAAATCGGTCTGTTACCACACTGTATGCGAATCTTTAATGCACCCTTTTCTCCGTGCAGCATCTAATTTGTGGATATTCCCTTATCGTCGAAGTTCAATCATCCTTTATTCTTGTTACTGAAAAACTTGGAGAGATTATACTCACTGGTACAGGTGCCTTCATCGACTTCTCGCGCGTGATCCAGAAGTGTCGTGATCACGCACTGGAGCCCCTCGGAGCAGCTTCCAGAGAAGCCAAAGAGACCTCCGCATGGTTCACCCTCGACGCGAGCACAGACTCTGCAGCATCTGAAAACAGGGATTGATTGAAACGGGATCCGCTTTGGTGTGTGCAGAAATTTTCGTGTTATCTATATCGATGCCTTACTCTTCCCGCGAAGCAGCCGGCGTGAAGGGTTGGAGTTGGGTCAAACGGGCAAAAATTGATCAAACATTTACGACGTGTCGTGGTTCAGCTACTCAATGTGCCACCGTGATGTAAACTTGGAAGGGACAATTTTGATCGTGTGAAATTCGAACCGGAGAGGAAAGAAAAGTTAGTTTGTCAAAGAACTCGAGTGAATGTTGTTCCCCCGGGAAACGGGACCCGTTTGTAATCGTGATCAAGATCAAAAAGTCGAACAGAGAATATCTTACTACGGAGAAAAAAAAAACGGCAATTGAGTAAAACTAACGGCAGTTCTATTCTAGTGGTATTATCATGTTTTACAATATATGCGTCCGATGTGTAACAATTCTGATCGCAAATGCTTATCACGCAAAATTTCAATTCACGGACCGCTCTTTTGAACCCCGGCCTTTGACGAAGGATGACTTAAATTTTTAGAGTAATTCTCTGGCCCACTCTACTCGATACTTTGATCTCTAGACTCTGACCTTTATTTTCAGAGTGAGGAGATCAGTCCTGTCAAACAATGTAACAAATACGAGACTTTCAGAAGTCGGACTTTAGCTTTTTATCTCCTTTATTTTTTTGTTATCAATTTTTTATCCTTTCCTTATCTGGCCTTTTTTTCTCTTCCGTATATACGTGCCGTCAAGATTAATCCAAAAGCAGGCACTGGATGCCTCTCGAGAAAAGTATAATAATCCGCATCTCCCAGACGGTAAAGTAAGCTGCATGATTTATCTTTGCAAAGGATTAATGCGATTCTCAAGTACATTTAAAGGTCGAGGGAACATTTTTCACTCCGATCCAGCGACCGTGGACGTTGGCTGCGGCACGTTGAGCCGTCGCGTCGCGTCGCGTCTTATTTGTGATCCTGCAGGGTCCTCTAGCATCGAAGTGTCCCCAGTGAGAAATTGGAATTTTACGTCACCGTACAAACCCTTCAATTTCTCTCAATCCGGAATACAATTTATTCGGTTAATCAGCCGTCAATATCGTCACAAGAAATGCAAAGAACAATTCTCCTTTCGATAAATGCAAAAAACGCAACTATTTAAAAGAATTTTTAAAACCTTATGAATTCCTTAAGGCAACCTATGTTGCAAAAAAGGACCTTCGACTGCTGAAATAAAAGCGAAAATAAGCGGTAAAGAGACCAAGAGAGAGATCACCGAGCACGATAAGCCAAACAACAGTCTGCACTTGTCTGTTTGTTCTCGAGTCGCGTGTTTTTTACGGCTTCTCGTGTGCGGTATGCATATGCTGCAGTGGTCTGAGGGGTTACGAGGCATGCACGTGTGGGTTGGCGAGTCTGTGTTAAGAGGAGGGTAACGCACTTGCAAGGGTCCCAGGTGAGGCCCCCTGGGCAATCCTCTTCCGTTAGCGAGTCGCATTCCAACGGCGAACAGACGCAGGATAAGGCTCTCGCGACCGCAACTGACAGGACGACAATACCGCCGAGTAAAACGAGGGGGACTCTCATATTTGCGAGACCTTGAACGCAGTTCGCGAACTCGTTACGGTTAAGCGAAGTGAGTAACACTATCCAAGGCTCAGGGCGAGACTAGCGCTGGACCAGCTTCATATCATCCCACCGCTGCCACCATTAACCATCGTTCAACGATCGGCCAAACGTCTCGCACCCCAGTCACTTCCGGCACTCCGTTACATCGACGACTCTTATCCAACTGAACGAAAGGTGTAGAAGCACGGAGAACCGCATCACAAATCATAAACCACTATCCGGTATCAACACTTCAACTTGCACTCATCCCCATAATCCATATTCGATTTTATACTATAAGAAGTTGCAGAGACGGTTGAAGCCTCGGTTTCGTCGGCTGAGAATATATTCTTCGCAATTTATTACCACCGTTAACTGTGTTCGAACGGTACGAAGAGAGCCAGCAACGTTCAAGATTTTCCAAATGGCAACTTATTCCTTGAATGTACGACAGCGAAAGGAATGCATCATCGATCAATCACCAGCACTTTATCGACGCAACGAGTTTAATACCAAACTAAATTCCTGCTCGCTTGCTGCAGTCGGGATTTGGCCGTGTCACCGCGTTTCTCAACGGAAATCGAACGCTCGGATACTCGACCATGCGACGCGAAGTGTCTGCCACACACTGACGGTAAAAGCGTCGTGGAGAACGGCCGTCAGAACGGACTGCTCGCCTTGCGTCGGCGCCGTGCTTTCTCGAGCGCGAGACTTCACATTTCTCGATGATTTTTCTTCCCTGGGTATTGCGAGCTAAAGTCTCATCCTAATGTGTGTATTGATCGTTATTGGACGGATTATGTAGCTACACGAAAAGTGATTCTTTTTGCTCAGCGAAGCGGCGGGACTCAATCTTCAACTGAGCGCTTTCTCGCCAGCCGCTGACGCCCGCGCCGCGCCGGACAGCTTTTATACCAAATCTTGTGTCATCTCCTTTCTTCTTCTTGTGCTTTTTGTTTATTTTTCACAGCTCACAGGTATCCTTGTTTACTGGGTGAATCTAAGCCGCGATAAAAGTGTGGAAAGACACCCATTTCTGGTTCACACACGATGGCAGACCGGGCGAAAGTGAGAGGTTATGGCTGACAGCGTCAACCTCGGGACTTTGCGGCCTTGGTTCTATCCACTGGGAGATAGATCACTGAAAATTCCAAGTTCAATCTTATCCTTGTCGGTGGCAGGACGCAAAAAAGTAAGAATAATGTATATGGCGCGATAGAACCAGCGTAACGAGAGTAAAACAAGTTTTCTGTCCTCAGGGACTCCCTCGTGCGGTTTTAGCACGGCGCTAATTTCCTTCCACGATTGAATGAGCAGATTGTAGTAGGTACGGCGTCGTTTAGCTGCTTGGCACCCGGCGGCAATGGCTGGCCGGTTGGTCTGGTAAGTGTGGTCAAAGTGTGACGTCAGGAGCCAATTTATGCACCGTCAGCGGGGCGGTAACGTTCCTCCAGAAACACAACCGAATAATTAATGCCTGGTTAGCACCGGAACAAACGTTATACATTGTACGTCAGACGGCGAAAGGGAGCGAGGAGTGAGGTGCGGCCTTCATCCACCCTGTCAGTGGCAAGTTCTCGCAACCCTTTGTCGCAATGTTAAACTGGTGCGGTCATAACTTTTTTTAATAAATTTTCAACTGGGGAGTAAAATGGTCACCCATTTGTTCTTGATTTTTGAGTTAACTTTGAATAGCTAGGCTATTCGTGCTGAAAGATATGTGAATAGCCGCTAATTACAGAGATAAAAAATACTACAAGTTTCATCTTCATTTTTCAAAATGAAAACAAGACTAGTATTGACATTAGTTATTTGCAAATATTCCTGTACCAACAACAGCAGCTATCTAAAGTATATTTAAAAGTCAAGAGCGATTATTTAATTCAAGATCTGCGTAATAATGTCGAGTATGACAAACAAATGGCAGTTTAAAATTGACTATTGAAAAAAAAAAATAGCCTTCTGAATAAAATGAGTCGTTCCGCAGTCAACTCGATCTAATACAATCACGTTTGTGTGACTTTTATTTACACCCCTATGATTTTTGAAGAGATACTCGAAGCTTAAAAATGTTGTAAAAACTCAATGCACGACATTCTCATCAAAAAATTAATAAGAAGTACAGATTTTCGGCAAACAAAGCCTTCTTAAGTGATCCCACAGGTTTACTTGTTGTACAAAGTCGGGCCAGCAGGCATAAGCATTTCTCATTTTTTTCTTTGGAAAAACCAGCTTTCCACCGGTTCTGCGGGGTGTTATAAATGACGGAATACATCGGGGAGCGGTTATCCTTCTCTGCGCGTTTATTTTATGGTCGGGTAAATTTTCAACCCGTAAAAGAAGAGAGCCTGGCGAGACTCTACCGAGGAAGATTAATTGTCTTTCGAAGAGCGAAGACGTACGGTTGCGATTTCACAGTTTAAACTCTGCATACATCATTGCTGCTGTAGGTTATGGGTTCAGCTCAGGGTTGAATAAATCTCTAATACTTATCACATATCCAGCTACATCTCCTTCTCTCTTCACGTAGAAATTATCCTTTTCATTTCAATTTTCATACCAGAGCTTAGTTTTCAATTTCACTAGTTCCAAAAGCGCGATCTGTCATCGTAGACAACTCTATCCAAGGATAATTACACTCATGTTGATATACGGCCTAATGTCGATAGTGTGTGTGTGTGTGTGTGTGTGTATGATTGGGCACCCAGCTGGCTAAGCAAACACTTCAAAGCGAGGTGATCTGTGTCAGTGTCGATATAGGTCTGCCAAGAGTTTTTGGGATCCAAGGATCCTAGGATCCGGGGATACGAGGATTGAAAGGAACGTGTGTAGACTCCTCTATCCGTCATGTACGTTATGTACACCGAGTGTCTAACCTAACCGTGGCTATTTTCCGGGGATTATCGAAGCCTAAGCGGGTAGACTTTGCTCCGCGTTCAACAAGAAGTTGAATAATTAACCCTGATAACTACCGGCAGCATGGGAACATCAGCCATTTCCTTGTCCCATGCAATTAACAGCCAGGTGTATCTTTCGTGTCGATTAATCCTGATATGATGAAAATTACATTTCATCCTTTAAAAAGTAATTTCCATTTCCTAATTATGGGCATGCGGTATGAGTGTATTGAATTTCTTAATATTGGAAATCGATTACGATCGATATTGATATATTTTTCTCACATCAACCGACGGCTGAACACATTAATCTAGATTTAAAGAGATTTTCGTTGAATTGAATTTCGTTCTCTCTTTTTCAAACTGACTGTCTTGTTTTATACTGTGAAATATGGATACAACACCAGCCACAGAGAATATAAGAGACAGAAAAAAACAAAATAAGTGAACAAAAACTACAATGCCTTGACCAAAGATGCAAACGTTTATTATTTTATTAAAGAAACAGTAATGCCATGAGATCTTTCAGAGATTTTGTTTTACCCAAAGATTTTGGGATTCCCAACCATTATTGGATTACCCGAAGATTTCGGGATTGCCAAAAAACCCGTCCCAGACCCGAGTTCAAGTAGATGAAA
Organism: Diprion similis; assembly: GCF_021155765.1. NCBI lineage: Eukaryota > Metazoa > Arthropoda > Insecta > Hymenoptera > Diprionidae > Diprion > Diprion similis. Next base: position 6,598,267 of record NC_060110.1, on the reverse strand, counting down.
TTTCGAGCAGCCGCACACCCATACGCAGCAGATACTCACAAGTCATAAATATTGCGGATACTGCTAAGCTACAGCATTCGTGATTATATAACATGAAATACAGAACGTTTTCCGTTGTATTGTCGACTGCAAAAAGTATGACACGGCTATAGATATATTCATCCAAAAACTTTATGAGATTTTGTTTAACGAGACCAATATGGACAATTTTGTGTAAAAAACTGTAATATTTCGGACCTTTAAAGTCATTTTAAGGTGTGTACTTGGAAATTTTTGAAATGTGTCTATTTGTACAGGGTATCAGATTAATTGTTTCTTTTTTTATTTTACGAAAAAGTAAACATTTTCAAGGATATCTTTGAGAAATGTAAGGGTGAAAGGGGGCAAAACGGGGTACTTAAAGGAATACTTAGTTTTCGAGAGATCAAATACGCTAAATCTTTTTGTTTTTAATTGTAACCATAGATAATAAAAATGATCATCAGATGTCAGGGGAAAGAAAAATTTTGAAAATTTTTGAAAGTTCAATATAATGCTCAATAATGTTTACAGAAGTCATTTTCGACTATTTACATAACATTTTGAAAAACAAAATTTTTTCATAAGATTTCAAGGGTACCCCATTTTTCCCGCCTCTCCCCTATACGGTTTATTCAATTGTAATCCCATTTTCATCCCACTCTGAAAATTTCACGACATATTCTAAACTGTCCACTTTTTTACAAATAAAATACAAATCAATATTTTAATCTCCTCCTGAAACACAGGACTGTAAATGTAAACGAAAAATATTTTTGACGGTTCGATTTCATATCCCAAAAGATCGAGCTTTTTGATACAAACAATTAATCCATTAGCTCATACTTTTTCTAGACCACAAAAAATGCTGCCGAAAATTCAAAGGCAAAGGTTCAATTCGAAAACGTGTTAAAATTGATCAACGTGTTCATTGTAAAAAGTTGTTTAAGGTCGTATAGTACTCCTACCCTTACCGACTGAGCAAATTCACCCTTTTTCCTATATTAAATTAACAAACGAACGGAAAGGGTTCAAATCTCGACGGTGCGTCGCTCTTTTGTAGTGGAATTCAGGAATATTACTCATATCCTGAAAATCGTAAACATTGTGTGGTTTTTCGACACGTGCCACTATTCTCACATTTCCCGCATTTCAGGCGTCAAAAAGTGCATAGCTGAGATACTTTGCGGAATTCCAAAAAGAATGCAGAGTAAAATGAGCCATCATGAGACTGTTTTCATGCAATATCGTGGTCGTTTGTTTATTGCATATAGGAAGAAAAAAGGTGAGTTTACTCTGTCGGTTAAGGTAGAAGTACTAAATAGCCTTAATCACAGCCTTCAGTATCGGTATTTTTTTGAGCTAACAAATTTTACGAACGATGCCGAGACTTATACATTTGTAAAAAGGGAATAATCGTTACGCGAAATAAAAATCGTATAAAATTGTACAAGTCAGGACCAGATACGCATGGCGTGTGTAAGATAAGAGTGGTGAAAAAAATCGACATACATGTAAATGCATACGAAATTTCGAGGAAATAAAAAATGGTGAGAGCCTGGCGAGCATAAATATCGCGGTTCCTCTGACAACGAGTAAATAAAATTGGCATCACAATTCCGAGGCGTGTGATTTCCTCGCATATTCCACAGCCTCTATCACCAATCGATACCGGATCTGGCTAATGCGTTTCCCCTATACACACACGCCTCCCATGTATGCTCGAGGTAATTTCCAAGTGTGCAGACTGCTGATCTCTCATCCCTGTTGCAGGCATGCCGCGTGCCTTTGGTCGCCGTCCAACTTGCACCCTCCCCCGTAGCTGGACGCTGTACCTATTTACTCACCCCCGTCCGAAGCGCAACCCTTTGATGGGGAACAAATGTCCTAACCGCGAGCGCACCGGTCATGCCGAGGCAACGAGAACTCGGCCACTTTTGTCATTTCCGTGAAAAATTTGACAATCTGCCAATCGGTGGTGAGGAATTTTCACCTTTGTTTGATATTTTTTTCGGTGTTTAGGGGCATTTAATCTGTGACAGTGATTCCTTTTTTTAACTTCCCATTTCTCTGGTTTTAAAGGTGAAAGAAAGTTACTGTAATCACTCCGGAAATGATAAGTTCAATTTTTCCTAGATTTCGACGTTTCAAGGTCTAGAGAATCACCTTCAATCATTTTCAGATTGACGCTTACCTAGACTTTGGCGTTCATCAATTGGGTATTTTTCGAATTATTTAAATAAAATGAAAATGATGATATGTGTGTTGAGAATGGATGACCGGACTTGAATAAAAGTTAGTACCACAAGGTTTTTAGGGTTGGTGATCACCTATCTAAAGTCAGATTTTCGAAATTTAAATTCGGCGTATTCAGTATGCCGACAAAATAAAAAAAAAAAAATTAACACATTTTGATTTTAATGAAAATTGGTACTACAAAGTTTTTGTGCTCGCTGGTCATGAATTCAGCTTGAGTTGATAAAAAACTGTATTTCATAGCTGCAGGTCGAATAAGGTAGTTCAAAGCTCAAAACTCGTCTGATTTTTGTAGAGTTACTATAGCGGTATCTGAAAGTTTTTTATTAGCTGATCACGAATTTAAAATTGTGCTTTCAAATTTGGAATAAGATAATGATTGAAATAACGATGAAACGAGTTTAAAAACGAGAAACTCAAAGGCTGGTTCATGATCAGCCTGCAAACTCGCTTGTTTTATTTTATGTTCAGTTAGAAGCCGTGTCAGTCGATAAAAACTGAAAGCCTTCATTTCCGGTTTTATTACACAGAAGGAAAGTTTCATGCGTTTTAGCCACTCGAAAATTCTAGTAAAATGGGTATCGTTGTATTAGCGGTAAAAATTTATCTTGGGGCCCGTTAAAAATGTTACTTCATGTGAAAGAAAGAGAGAATCGTTGTAAGGGGTCGACCCACCTGACGAACGAAAAAAAAAACTTTTTTTTTTAAGAATTTTTTTAATAAGTTTTAACTGTAAATATTGATACAGGCTTTGTTAGGCTTAATAAATACACTCTCGAATTACATGAAAAAAGAATTTTCATCATTTTAATCACTTTTTATACACGAAAATCGGTGTTGCTGATTTCTCGGAGATGGTTAAGCTAAAACAAAAAATCGAAGGGTTATAGATTCAGCATGTTAACGGCCTTGGAATAAATCATACGATTTTTGATGTTTGCAAAATTAACAAAATGGCAGTCATTTTTTGCAAAAGTTGAAAAAGACCGTTCTTTTTTCCCGTTTTTTGCAAAAAAATTTAGTCAAAGTCAGAATTTCAAAAAACGGATGATTCGTTTCAAGGCCATTAACATGTTGAATCTAAAACCGTTTAATTTTTTGGTTTCAGGTTAACCATCTCCGAAAAATCATCAACACCGCAGACCTACCTTTTTTTCCAGACTGATTTTCAACCACGATTTTCGTGTATAAAAAGTGATTAAAATCAATGAAAAAATCTTTTTTCATGTAACTAGGTAATTCGAGAGTGTATTTATTAAACCTAACAAAGCCTATATCAATATTTACCGAATTGAAAAAAAAAAAACCATTTTTTTTGCTCTTCAGTTGGGTAGACCTCTTAAGGAAATCCTTACAGAGCGTATTTGGAATATATAATCTATCGTTTTCCGCTGTGTAAAACAAATTTGGACGATAGGAACAAATAATGTTCTACAACGATGTGAAGAATAAAAATCCAAGCCACACTATTTAATATAATAAAATAAAAAGAAATATAAGAAACGTAAATGATGGAATCGGCGGAGAAGAATTTCGTTTATAGGTATGTAATAAAAATCGTGTCGAATTTTTGAGGTACTATATTATATCAAAAACTCGGATGGTTGTGTGAAATAACCGCGAAAAAAGGGTTTTAGGTACAGGTTATTGCAAGGTATGATTGCTATACGGGGTTTAAATGCGATGAATTATTGCGCGCGTTTTGGGGTTCGTTGTGTACATACCGTAAATGTACCTATTTCAAATTCCAGCTTTACACGTTACGTGCACGTGTTGCAATTACCCTGGTATGACAACTAACGACTCGCGAAATTATTGCGAGTTAGTATACATATATGTATGTGTGGTAATCGATATGCGACATAAAGTGATTGAAGGGTCATTACGAAGTGTTGGAGAAAATAATTGAAGGGGTTGATCACCCTTTCACGTTACATTGCATAGTTAATTTTAAATAGTTGTTATTGATACAGGAAGGTTTCCAAGTAAACAATAATCATGTGGCCGGAAGATGCAAGTTTTATATTTGTTTCAACTTTTGAAATTTCCCCGATAATTGTTCAAGTTATAATATCTTTAACAGATTACAAAACTCTCGATGAACCTGCAATTTTCAGTTTTCATATTACTATTATTGTATTGTTCATCACATGAAACGAAAATATTTGGTGTTTTCAAGATCAATACACTCCTAGGTATCGCCGAAACAAAAAATCTAATGCTGGATACGGAAATCTATTTTCTCCGTCTGTTTTTTATAATTTTATCGAATTTGAAAATATCTTAATTAAAACTCACGCAGTCTAGTTTGGACATGAATCATTCTAGTTTCTACGAATCTTATATATCAGGTCAGAATATGCATCATTCGGGGTAGGGTTGAAATTCTGAAATTGAAATGATCCGAAAGCGTCAAATTCCGAATTTTCTGGTGAAACAACTTGAAGTAAAGAAATGTAACTTTGGCGAAACATCGAAGTTTTGAATAGTCTGAAACCTAACGCTCAAAGTTACGAAAGACTTCTGAAAGGGAAAAATGCCGAAAGGGCATAACCCCGACAAGTTAAAGTTCCGAAAGTACGAAAATAAGGAAATTAAAAAATCTGAAACATCGAAACTTCGAATGATCGAACATTTTCAGTTTCGTGAATTTCTGGCTAGGTGAAATTTCACCACTTTGACTTTTCTTTGTTTTGTATTTTCTATATTTTAATCTTCGAAATCCTGTTCATTCTGATTTTCGGTTTGTCTGATTTTTCACACCCACTCGTTAAGTAAACGACGTCGTGTGAGAATATTTTGATTTTCGGAATTTTACTATATCGCTACTTTACTTTTCAGAACTTTGCGCCGTCAGGTTTCAACCATCAAAACTTTGCTGTTTCGCAAGTTTTATTTCTTAACCTCACGTTTCGGCACAAAATAATTCGGAATTCGGCGCTTTCGGAACTTTTCAAATTCGGAACTTCAACCCCGTCCCGTCTATTCGAACCCGCATATATAGTTACGCTTTCCGTAGAGAGTTTCGGTCCATTGTCCGGTTGCTACGTGCCATTACCACCCTCGCCAGGTCGTCTAATGCCCTTTCAAGGAACGGACACCCGTTGAACGTACCTCCCAGGTACTCCTAAGGCACGCATAAACGCGCCAACATTATGCCCCCGATGTTCGGTAGCCCTTGTATTAGTTACACCAAGAACACACAAAGGAGTCTACTTTCACCCCTGCTGGATATCCCGAGCTAGAAATAAGGGCTGGTTCTCTAGCTCCATCAATATTTGCCGCTACAACTTCCTGGGAATCCATGCAACGAGAGAAATTTTTATTTTTTTCTCATTTTTTCTTAAAAAAGGATAATTAGTTTTCCAGCCGTAATCAGAAAACTTACTTGAAAGTTAAAAATTTTAAGTGGTTCCAGGATTTGTTAAATAAAAGTACTGGTTAAAAAATGAAGACACGTTTTTTTTTAAGTATAATAAACCATTTTTATCAAAGATATAATTTACTTTGATATTTGCGAAACGCAGGTTTTATAAGATCTGATAAAAATTTGAGAAACTCTGTCAAGATATGAGGAAAGTTATTATAATTGGATTAAATTTTGGTAACGAAACGAAGAATAAACAGTTTCCAATATTGAGGATCAACAAACGTACGTACATTTAAATAATTACAAAGTAATGAATACATTAAATAAAATCACCGTCATTCTTCTGTATGTAAAATTGAATTTTTCAATACGTTCTAAAAAACTTGGTTATATTTTACGATATTTCTCTGACTTTTTCAAAGTCTTTTCAAATGACCGCTTCGGAGATAGCAAATTGAATCATATCTTAGGGATGATTGAAAACCTTCAAGAAATAGGACTCCGTTTTTCGTACACAACTAGAAGCAAAAAATTTTTGAGCAAATCTGAAATCCTTACTTTCGGTCCTGATCGATGTCTCGTGGAATACCTCTACTATTTTTATAAAGCAAAAGCTTCTTTTAACCTGTGGCGCAGGTGTCTTGGAAAAATTAAAAAGTGGTGAAGAGAGTGTGATTAATGAATTGCAAATGAAAATAGATAAAAAATTATTGCATTAGCTTTGCGGCTGATATGCGATGTAATTTATAATCATGACGGCGATTATCATTCTTTGTTCTGATTTTACTTGTATAACACCCTGACTCCCGGGAAAACGTTTTCGCCTCTCTTCAAGGGAGAATTACATTTTGGCCATCTTCCAAACCTGGAACACCGTTATCTCGTAGGAAACACTTTTACCTTCTTAAAATTCCAAAATAAAAGTCAATATCACCATAAAATTTATAGACTTGAAAATTTTTGTAGATCCGAAAAATCCTCCGTCAGTTAGGTGAATCGAATGAGTCATGTGACACGTATTTTTTCACTGATAGACTATACAAAGAGATAAATGCTTGTCTGCTTGTTCAAGGTAATTTCTTACCAGAATTATCACGTAATACAAGGATTAAACAAAAAAAAATTACAAGAATTTAAGTGAATTTGAAAATTTGGAGAGGTAGAAATTATATATTTTTCAGTTAGTTTCGTTTCGATTAATCGATCAATCGAAGTTACCTGATAATAATTCTACAGGTCAATCGATATATGTATCAAAACCGTCGGTCAATCGATCAATCGGAAAACCGATTAACCGATATCGTCGATTTTTAAATTTCAAGCGTCTACAAAATCCTTTTTGCAATATTAAAAAATTCGATATAGCAAAGCTTCTATTCCATAACCATCTATTTCTCGAAGCTCGCTTATTACAGTTTCCCGTTTTTCGTGCCTTTTTCCATTCTTGTATCCTTCCACTCCCCATTATCGATCCGAGGGTGCAACCTTAACACTCAGTTCTAATTTCCTAATGAATTATTCCTCATCGTGGCTTGACTCTAACGTAAATGACCTTTGTGCTGCGTTTATACCCGGATCCCGGTCCTGAGTTGAATCCTGGTTCGGTCTAAGCCCTGAACCGGCCGCGGGAGATTTAATAACAATTAATTGAACGGAGCGTGACGAGGCGGAGGAGGACGCTGTTTTCCTTCCATAGCCACGCAGGTAAACGCGCGTGAAAACACGCCCGCCTCGCTAGGTACACAAGATTAATTAACCCCGTTACTATCCTGGATTTATAAGAGAGCCCCTACGCGAACCCGGACGAAAACGGGTTGTATTGAACGACGGGGTGGCTCGCAGATCATATCGGATTTTGAATGGTGAATCGCTAAATAAAACCTCTCTCATTTCGCTCTAATAACTCGCCGCAGATACTCCCGATTCGGTATAATTTCTAACGCGATAACTGCGATCCCGTGTCCTATCGGTCAGGCGCTTCATTTCACTCAGACGAACCTTTCTTTGCAATCCTATTTTTCTTCCGTACTTCTCGATATCTTTTTACTTCGCTCAGACAGATATTCGACGAATCGGCTGCGTGAAAAATTGCCTATATATTCATTGAACTAGGAAGTTACAAAATTGTACTGTTTGAATTTCAAGAAAATTCGACATGAGTAACAGTTCAGGGTGATTATAGTTGTGAAGGTAAGATTGTCTGGTTATTGCAACATTAAATTTGTTTCTTTAATTCGCTATTTTTTATTGTTGAATGAACCAGCAACATTGATTTATTGCTACGTCCAAATCAAATTACGTCAATAATACTTACTAGAAAATATATTACGATTGATCGTAATTAAAAAGAAGAGTAACACATACTAGAGGTTCTGGTTACAGCTGGAAAATTTTTTTCTGAAGTACTGTATTGCGGTAGGCAGTGGAAATGTAAATTTCTCCCAAGTTGACGTGGTCTCTCTTTGTTTCAGCGTATCGATTGAAAAAGTGAGTGAAATATTGTGTTTCAGCGAGTGGAAGTTTCGACGTAGCCATGAAGCCTAAGACCTCTAGCGCAAATATTTATTGCCCGTTTCGCGTTCCTCAATTTTTTTCAGTGCCTTTAGACTTTTTTTGTAGCTCTGTTTCTCTCGTCTCTCTCTCTCTCTCTCATCATCGTAAATGGGCACACGCGGTATAGTATATTTAAGTATATGTATGCACGAGGATATTTTTCCATTACGCCGGAGTTTATCACAAGGCTGAATATAAAACTGAGAACCGTGATGAATTCGAGGCAAAGCGAGGAGAGAGAAAATAAGAGAGAAATAAATGACATTAAAATAATGAATATAAAAAATAGAAAAACAAACGAAGTATAACAATAAATAATACGGAAAGAGAGAATGAAATGAAAAAAATGGTGCCCACTAATCAATATAGCATTGTATGGTATAACGACACAGTATAGAGATGAATAAAAAAGCGGGAGAAAATCGCCCGGGTATCGGTATTACAGAGATGGGCAAATTGATATTCAGCCTTGAGATTTACATTCGTCGTCTCAACGGCGATAAGACGACGCGCCGTTCCTCGTTTCTTTTTCCCATCTTTCTTTCCGTCAAACACAAGAGCCGAAAAAAGAAGATAAAATAAGGGAAAGCCGAAGAGGAAGAAAAAAATCGAATTCATATGATATCGAAGAGTTTCCTCTCCCCTGCACTCGGCATACACGGATAGCTACTTCGGTATGCTCCAGAGCCAAGAAATACTTTTAAACTTTTTATATCGGGCCCCGACGCACACATGTGTAATGTGTGTATTCGCGCTCTTCGCATCCGCACAAAGTTGACAATACTTGGAGAGCTTGTCCTCCGAATCCGGCGCGCCAACTTTTGTTTGGAACCTTTTCCCCATCAAAATACAGAATTTCAACCCTCGGTATGTTCACCGTTTCTTATCGTTGAAATTTTGAACCCACTTCCAGCTAACCAGAAGCTAGTCCTGATCCAAGGACTTCGGATGCGGGACAGGAAGGCATAGAATAGGGTTGATTTTTTATTTCCACGTGATCCTGCCATATTTCCTTCCCGATGACTTACGCGAGCCCCGCGAGAACTTCCTGTATAACGGGATTCATTCCTGCGAAAATGTTGAAGGCATCATTTTCCCAATTTACATGGCTGTGAAATAGCAGCTGAGGTGTCTCTGCCCATGGAGATATGGTGCCGAGAAGTTTGAGAGCATTTCATTCACCAATTCCGGAAAAGCTTTTAACACCGGGATGGCCTCACCAGCTCGAATATCCTCGGATGTATTCGAATCGTTTCGTTCTTCGGACTTTTCACACGAGGAATTAGTGAAAGATATTTTGTGAGTTTTTCTAACAGCCAAACGATCTGTGTGCCTGAGGCAGGCAACCGGAGTTACAGATCATGCTTAGGTTAAGCACCGTATTCCACCACAGCCGTTCCAAACGTGAAACATTATTTGTCAAGACAACCTGAATATTAGCAAATGTGGAAAATGATAAGAAATTCAATTCGGACGATCGACCAAGGCAATAATGAGGCAATTAAGAATAGGATTGTCGGTAAATTCACTTAATCATGTTAGACATGAAATGTAACTCCGCAGGCGCACGGATCGTTTCGCTGTTAGAAAAACTCACGCTATGATTTTTTGTGAGAAATTTTACCCAATATACATCTTATTTTTTTCCTCGTCTTTTTTTTTTTCTATGTTCAGTTTTTCAATGCATTCAATTCTTTTGTCTTAAGATACTTCATCCTTTTGTTTAAAGAAGTAGAACCCGTGGGTATGTATATGAAACTTTGTGTAAAGAAAGCGGAAAGGCAAGAAACCGAAAGCAAAAACTAAAGCGAGAAAAGAAAAGTAGGTCAAGTGACTTTAACCCTGATCCTCGAAACGCTCGGGATAAAGAAATTAATGAAGACGATTTAAAAATGGAATTGAATCGAGCTGCCGAGTCACCGTGTGTAGAAAAATTATTCCGGATTTAAAAACAAAGAAACATTTAAAAAAACGTGCATTTGTTTTTGCACACGAAAGGCACGTACCTCGTGACTACTGTGATAAAGTGAAAGAAAATGGGTTTGCAATTATTTATACGCTCTAATGTGCTCGGGGAACTATAATAAGTTTTTGCAAAGTTTCATTCCGATTACATTAACAAGTAAAATGAAGACGACTTGTTCACTCTGCGTGCCTCAGGTTTCAACGCTGCGTTGCGTTGCTGCGCTGATGATGCCGCGGCTTTGACGCAGATCCAAGAAGAAAAGGGCGAGAAAAAAGGAGAAAAATACGGTGCAATTTGTTAGACGCGCTTTGAAATTCGAGCCCCAACCATTCGTGTCTTGATTCAAAGAACCCTCTGCGCTCGTGGATTTTTCTTTCCGCAGTGAGATGGAAACGAAGCGAGAACGCGGAAGAGCGACAGTGGAAATTCGAAACAGGTACTTTTCTTCTTCAGTCTGCCATTTTCACTGCATTCTAAGTTCAATCAGAACACTGTAGCATCAAAATTGAAGTCATATAAGGGGTAAGAAATGCTGCCGAGGACCGAAAGCGAAGTGATGAAAAAAGGGGGGTTCAACGGATCAGCGCGCTTTCACCACGGGGGTGAAATTTTCCCAAAAACACATACTTGGCCTGCATATGTTTGCGCACAAGTACATTCACAATTATATTAGATACAAGAAGCTGCTCGGGGGTTGGAATTATTTTGGAGTCTGTGGGCGCTACGAGCCCTAAAGCTTGGGGTTTAATTCAATTGTTTCCTTTCTTCGCGTGACTATATTATCAAAACGTTTCTACTGTCTCGTTCGCAGGTCAAATTTATGCCATCGGATTAACCGCGGCAAAAACTCCAACGGAATAAAGCATTACCCAGGCACCCTGGAAAAAGCAGCCCCCGTCTTTCTCTCTCTCGCTTTTTCTCTCTTTCTTTTTCTCTCTCACTCTCCGTACCTTCCGTCTCGTTGTTCCTAAACTTCGCACTCTTCGCGCGAACGCCAACTTTCGGTAAAAATAAATCAATCAATATATTAGCTGGTCAAATGCATGGAAAAAAAGAATCTCTCGATTACGGAATACGCAAAGTGTATAGGAATTTACAGGGAAATTTTTTCACGTTTGCAAATGAAATTGTGCAAATCTTCTGAGCAGGGCGTAATAGACGTTTTTTTTAGTAGCCTTTACACGTCAAAGAAACTTGATTTTTAAGACGGGTTTTTATCTCCTTGTCATCGCTAAATAAAATTTTCCGCTTTTTAGAGATTTCTCAGCGCAAAGTCCAAACAAGATCACATCTTCGTTTCTGAATTAAGTTTCAAATTTCAGCTTTGTCGATACTTGACGGAGGCTAATTTCAAAAAGAAACAGATTAATTTTTTTTTTATTCCTGGTGTAATTAGTGCTCTGCAAGTCCAAGTTACACAGAGAATACTGAGAATACATTTTTCTCTCAATTTCACCCCTACTGTACAGGAAAACTGCACTTTTCACTCGCACTAATTCTCATTTACTATCCAAAAAAATCTGAGAGAGCTATTTCCACTCAGGTCGATATTTTCAGTGATGATAATAATATAATACGTGTAAACAGTATAAAAAATCGAGCGTAAAAAATTTAATATCACGTATGCTTAAGCACATCACGTACTATATTGTCAGAGAAATGTTATACTGTGTAATTAAATTTAAGCCGGAGAATCCCAGCTCCATCCGTTTGTCTCTCTATATCTATGTTTGCAGTCTCGGAGGCCTACATATGTACACTCTTAGCATACCAACGTCTCGCCTCTATCTCGTATATGTATATACATATACCTATATTCATTCCAGTTTACACTTTCCCGGTTTACATAATGCATTCTATGATAACACTCGGGAATATATATGTATATTGTATATATCTATATATCTATATACTATATGTATACATGTATACGGCGGTGAAGAGCTGCTGGTACAATAAAAAGGAGTAGGTACTCTTTTCTCTGACAAGTACCCTCGTCGTAGATTCTTTATAGAGTATGTATTACCAAGTTTACATCCCAGCTAGAAGATGCTTCCTCGAGTACTTTGCAATGTGTCGGTTCAATATACGCGCCACTGCGTCAAAAACCAACTTCGATCACTGACTCAGACTGTCACTCTCGCAGTTTTACATTTGTTATGAGTTAAATGCGGTATGAAAATTTTTACAGGTCTTTTTCCCAAAAGAAAAGAAAGTCAGAGTAATGTGTACAGAAATGTTCGTTAATAGGTTCTACTTGTTTGGAATGAAAACTGGAACGAGTTTCGTTTCTGAGAATATTTTATTTGCCAATGACTAGCGATGCAAGTACATAACAGGAGAAACGTAAACGATACGTTGATCATACGATACGTGAGATTTCTATAAGAAGACTCGTTTCAGTTTTGATTCTAAAAAAAATTGAGAGTCACTTGAAACCAATAATGAAAATTCCCGGAAGATTTTATGAGAAATTATGTATGTCAATATATAGACTTTTATTTTCGAGGAAATATTATATGTTGACATTATTTCATTCCATTTCTTTCTCCTAATGATTGTTGTGCAATGATAAATTAGAACGAATTATATCGGTAGTTTAATTACACTTTCAGGTTAGAATTTGTGGAAAGTATTAAAAAATAGAGAAATCAACGAAAGAAAGTATAATTATTGAACTGCCACGAAGAACTGCGTCCGTTCAGAAAGATTATTTGAGGCGGTTGGTTGACGAAAATCGATACTTCTTACAAGGAAGGTATTCCTGGTCTATTTCTTTTTACTGCCATTAAACACTTTAAGGGGGTGAAACCACCCTTCAAAGTAAGATGTGTCAAGGGGCGATTTGGCAGTTTCACCCACAAGAACATAATATTTTTTAATCAATCCAACTCGAAAAGTTTTCTCATAACGAGAACTGAAAACTATAATTTTTTCAATAAAAAAAAACAAAAATACAAGAGGTCAGCCACCCCTAAATATAATTACATTTATACAAAAAATGTGCAAGTTTAAGTCGAAAAATCTGAAAAAAAATATATAATGCGTATGAACCATGAAATCAATTCACATTCAAATTATTCGATGTTCGTTTATTATTACAGATTTTTAGATTTAATTTCAACCGTTTTTACATACACACAAGATCAACAGCCTTCAGGGGTTGTTACACAATTCAATATTCATTCTCGAGAAAATTCAGAGGTAACTCGTATTGCCTTGATATGTATACGCAATATATATTTTTTTCAGATTTTTAGACTTGAATTTGACCAGTTTTTGCATAAATGTAATCATGTTTAATTTTAAATTAATTTTAGCGTTTTTTCAGTCAAGAAAATTATATTTTTCATTTCTTGTTATGAGGAAACTTTTCTTCTTGGATTGGTTAAAAAATATTATGTTCTCGTCGGTGAGACTGCCAAATCGCCCCTTGACCCTTACTTTCGAGGGTGTTTTCACCCCCTTAAAGTGTTTAATAGCCGATAAAAAATACGTATCACTTAGTTCTTAGGCTACTACTATAACAAATTATAAAAGAAATCAACTTGGGATATATTTTACCAAGCGACAGTCGTACGTGGAGTATTTATTAAATTATTACACTCACAAGTTGTGCAGATCACTTCAAAAATATGAAAATATAGACAAACACCTACAAGATGCCTCATTTCGACTCGCTTGAAAATGGTTCAAAAACCCACCATGTTCGTTAGATTTCACTGTACGGTAGCTCATTTTATACAGAAGATATTCTTAAAAATTTATCAACGAGATTTTCTCTTCTTTCAGTAATCAGTTTGATATTGTCATTTGTCAATCATAATCAATATCAGTGCAGCGATTTAAAATTAAATATCTCACGATTGCAGCATAGTATGAAAAAATACTTCAGCAAATTCGTGGGAAACAGTCTGTTGAATAAAATGAGACGTCGACGACGAATTTTAAATAAAGCATTTACGTTGAATTTTTCTATTTTTAAAGAGATCTTCGTAGCCTACAAATACAATAAATAAATACTCAATGTAGAACCCTCGAAGTGATTAAATCCGTAATCACACAACAAATCAATAACTCATCCAAACTGCGGAGAACTCGGTTACGCAATTTATACATTGCTCCTCATTCTTATCAAGTATTTCAACGCTACCCTACCGGTGATGAAACCCTGAGTAATGTGCCATATTACAAGTAAAACCCAGTAGCAAGCAGGGTTGTTGCCACAACCCTGACACAGACGGTTACCTATAATATCCGAGTTGAAATCTGTTTGAGATTGACTAGAGTGGGTTTCACCGGGTGGGTGAAAACTCTCGGAGTGCTTGGATGTAAGGTATAAGGCGTAATATGCGCTTGACGAAAATGAAAATCTGCCCAGGTATGGGGCTGAGGTATCCAAGCCTAGGAGCCGGGCGTCTGATCACGAGGGTTAAAACGCGAGGGGGTGGTGCAGCGCAGAGCGAGGAGCTTTTATGGTGGAAACTCTAAAGAGCTTCTCTACCCCCCAGTTAACTCAATTATCCGAAGAGCGTCGGAGGCGCGAGGCGGAGAACGAAGACGAAGGTGGAAAGAGAGGAGCCGAAGACGTTTCTGCAGGCGGGTGTGTAGCTAACTACATAGGGAATAATGGCACCATGGTAAAATAGCCAGAATCGCTGAAATAGGACAAGCGTTCCCGGAGCTGCTTAAGAGGGTTGAGAAATGGCCTCAGTAAACTCGACTGCTCAACTGTTCAACTGCTTGACTGGCTTGCCGCCCGTTTCTCTATCCTCCATCACCTCGGTCTCCCAGATTGTTTCACGCGATTCCCACACCGTATACACACACCTGCTATTCCAAGTACAAACAGGCATACGTGGCAAGATTACGAAGACGCGTCGTTGCCGAAAGGGACGCAAGTATACTCGGGGATTCTTTTATGGACCTTGTATCGGCGGCCGCGGTTCTATTTCGTTCAAAGAAACCTCCGTTAAACAACCCCTTACACTCTCGGACTTTTACCTACCTCCAGAGCAGATAGCCGGACGTATAACCCCATTGTAAAAACGAATGGATCATGTACACATAACCACAGTGATTCTGAAACGGATAATTTTTTGGACAGGTCGGTCAGATTGGTAATGCAAAACTAAAAAGCATGTACCTACGACTGGAGTAGTACTGGAGGTACTGGAGACACGTTTCAAAGTCCCCTCCTCCCCCCTCAAAAAAAAAAACAAACAATTAAACAATTTATAGTATTTTGGAGAGGCTGAAATATATACATATGATTATAATATTTTAAGCCTGAATTTAGCACGGCAGACACTGTCTGCGGTTTTGACATCCTGGCAGAAAACGGAAAGTTACTTCTTGAGCGGCATATGCATGTATAATACTGTCGCACTCACTCCAACACCCATTCAATCTAGGTATGTAAAACTATCAGATATAATCAATGGTATGAATTATTTTCTATTAGCATCGGTTTCAACGCAATGATTTAACTCGCAGTGAAAGACGACACGTGCAAGTCAACCAAAGGCAGACTTGTTAGAATCCAAGTTTTCGAATAACGACCTGCAGTTCTTTTCAAACTCAATTGATCAGTAGATCGATTCCTAATTCCACTTTCGTACACAATTATTCTTCCAGGTACTCGCAAACTCTAATATCTTATATGACCATAATGGTTGAGCACATATCGAAGAAAGTCTGAGTACCAAGTCCGAGACGGTCAAACGGGACGACATAATAATAATAATGAGAGTATGGTCAAAGATGCCGAAAAGAAGAGTTCTTCAAACGATTTTCAGTTCAGCGTTCGGTAAAGCCAAGTCAGGCATACTCGTATAATTGGGAGGTCAAAATCGATGAGAACGATAAAGAAACCTGCACCTCATGCAGAGATGAAAGAACGTTGGTACTGTCTCGTGAAGTCAGTGATCGAAGCCTCCGACAATGCAGAGGGAGATTCTATACGGAAACGCAATTTTACTCTCTTCGATAAGGAAAGTTCAAAGATCGGCACCTGAGGAATCTCTGATGGGTGTTAAAGCTATAAAAAATATCGGAGTATCACACGATATTGTGATAGATTCTTTGGGAACATGAGTTTCCTGTTTCACAAGCTCAAGCAACTGTTTAAAAAGTGTTATCGAAGTACCTTGTCAAGTTAAATGTAATTCAAAAGAGCAGAAAAAATTCTTGCATATGTAGATCAGAAAGGAGCACGTCCTTAACCGTCAACATTTCAGCTCTGGGTGTGAGGCCATCCTTAAAACATATATTTATGAACCAAATGAAACGAAAGAATAAACGAAATTTATGACGATTCTTAGTTTCCAATCAGTGAATATTGAGAGAGTCAATAATACTAACCTCAAATTAAATTCCAAATCAGAGGTGGCAGCGAAGAATCACTTCAACTTTACACAGGTAAAACACGTCACTATAGGGAATGAGTTATTAACTTTTCGTGTGTCATTAAAAGCACGGTAGAAATTTGGAACTCATATTACCCGTTTTCAAATTTAACTTTTATTAACAACGGTTTTAAACTTTCGACTTTGGCAACTTCTGGCTCACATACGAGAAGTAATCCACACTTTTTCACATTTTTTGCAACCCTAAAAAAGTCTGAAAACCCGACTGTTTTCTAAAAGACTCAATGTACACACCGCGTCTCAAAAAATATAGTGTACACACGGAGGATTAACTTGAAATTGTATTCACCGAGGCTTCGTTACGTCTCAATTCGCTCAAATATTCCGCAATACTGACGAACTGAGGCACTCAACCAGAATCAGTTATTACCTGTTTCTCTGGACACATAAGAGCGTAATGTAAACATAAATAGTAGAACCAAGGTTCGACATACCGTCCTTGTATACAATAGAGATTAGTTTCCGTATATTATATTCTACATGTACAGTACATATGTAAGTTCATGTACTGAAACCTATCTCTGTTGTATACAAGGACGACATACTGTGGTGCGAGACGCAAATTAAGACTAGTATCAAGTCCAGGTACGTCGAAAAATGGTGCCGGAAGGGGGAGACACTGAACCACCACGAGGTGCCGGGTCTCAACTCTCATTCAGTTTATTATCGCGTAAAGCGTCACATCTCGACACCTGATCGTGACTCAAGCGTCACATTGTGAGTGAGAAAGTGTGTGTGTGCGTGTACCCGGGAGCCGTAGAGGATCTACCAGCGCCCTGCAAAGAACTTTTCGGTCAGCTAAGGTAAAATAAATCATAATAAATCATCAATTGTTATGATATGTATATAATGTCATATTTATTTGAGATTATTGCAAAACCTCGCTGCGGTAGCTGCGCTTGATAGCCGTGAGACTGGCTTCGTGCCGGCGGGCCGTGAAACGTCGGCGCACTATTTTGTAGGTTAGGTTCGATTTGTGCCCCTTTTCGTCTTCGGGAATTTGTTTCTTGATTGCGGGGAGGGTGTTTTGCCACAATATATACATATATATATATATATATATATATATATATATATGAAATCGAGAGTCGTAGACTTATTCAATTTTTTAATTTGACAATAAAGGACAACTAAACTAAGCTAAACTGAACTAAACCGGCAAGCGGAAACTACTCGTAGAAAACAAAGGAATTTCTTTGCTTATTTGAATCCCTTCATGTTCACTGATTGTTAGCTGAAAAGTGGGGTGAAGTTTGTTTATTCGTTTGTCGAATTAGATAAATAAATATGCGCCCCCAAGAGGGCCTACACCCTGGAGGGCCTTTATAACCTATAAATCCAAGGATTCTTTCTACGTAATGAATTCTGAGATTATGATTCCTGTTTTTAGTAATTCAAAAGTCCCTGTGATCCAGAAAAAAAGTTTTGAACACCGAAAGCACAACATCGGTGAAATCACATTAATCTGTTATTTTTTATTGTCGAAAAATTCATATGGTTCATTCTATTTCGACAAACACTCGTTATTACTTTATTCATTAATCATTATACGGACGGTTTCGTTTCACCAACTTTTTCGAGCTGACTGTACGTTGCACGAAGAATTGTTAAAGCTTCGTGGCGTGTACCAGGTGGAAAAATATCCGTGAATTATACGTTACTGCATCAGATTCGAGGTTAAGGTACCTTTCGCGTTCCGCACACTCCGGCGGCTGTAAAATGTAATACATTACCACTCCAGGTTTCACTGCAAAAATAGCGCAATATCGCGTAGCTGGCGAGTGAAAACGAGTCAGAAGCCGGGTGCGCGATTCCATTTGAAGAAATGAAATGAACCAGGGTAGCTCGAACAATGGTTTATATCTTTTGCGGTAGATTTCCATTCCCTGTGCTCTCTTTTCCTCCCTTCTTTATTTTTCCCTTCTTTCGTCCGACACGAAGACAGAGGCTCGTCGATTCTTTTGCGTTCACCTTCTGCGCAGGCGATACTCACCACCACCACCACCACCCCCCTGGCATATGTCGAGGACCCTAAGCGCTCGCAATCTACCCGAGATGCCTACGTTGTTCCCGTTAACTCGATTCGCCGGTCGAAACATTCACCCGACGTTCAAAGGGGCTAAGGGTAAGTTACCACTTGGGGGTAAAGCGAGGGCGTAAACTATGCGGGTGTGTATAACACCATCCCCGATATCAGCAGCCCTTGCACTGTACGCAGTACGCAATTCTGTGAGGAATATCTCCACCGCGTACTGCACAACACCCCTCGCAAAACTGCTTTTACGATCTATTCTACGTCCGCGATCTGGCACAAAGTTAAGGGATGTTGGGCCGGCGTCAAATACGCCAAATCGAAGTTTATAACAATTCCTTATTTTTCTGAGAAATGAAATCTTTTCGAACTCTGGGATACGATAGGGTTCATGACTATGCTTGTGGGTTGGCTAGAGATATTTCGAAAATTGATGGAAAGAGTTTAGTAATTGCAATTAGTTTTTCCTTGGCTTGAAATTATGGTGCGCTGCTGTAGCTGAGTCAGATATTTTTTGTATTTCGATATCAATTTTCAAAATGTTTCCTAGCTAACCCACTGGCACGTTTATAAGCTGCATCATTTCGCAAAATTTTAAGAAATTTTACTTCTCTCAAATAGTAAGAATTGTGAAATACGATTTGCCGGACTTCCTTGGGCAAAAATTAGGACCGATTGATATTTTAAAGTTCGAATGAATGATGCTTTTGAGAAAATATTTTAACAGCTGTACCTGTAGTGGCGTAAAAAATTTTCCGGATGAATCCCGAAGCACGGGTCCATTGAATATACCCAATATTAATTCAAGTCTTTTATTTTCGAATGATTTAGAATTTTCTTTACTACAGCAAACGGTTTCATTTTATACATATAAATCTTTATGCATGTTGATATGGTTATCTTCTCTCATCTTTGAAAAATTCAAAAGTATGTAAATCGTTCCATGGTAAATTCATTTCATATTATATACGACACGTACAACTTTTAGAACCTACAAACTAAATATATACAATGTATAAGTTTCTCGATGATGGTGCGTGAAGGGTTGCGCGACCCCGTGGGAAAGCGTACAGTGTTGTATAAATTTGGTGCAAATTTAGTCTCACCCTTGATCCTGACGCAAATAGCATTGATAATCTGCGCATCTACTTACCTCGTTCATTGAAACGATGACGTCAACCCTGAGCTAAAAGGATCTCATCATCCTGCATATATCCGCGTTACTCGCCGGCTTTACGTTTACGGTTATGATAACCTCTACGTCGAAAAATATTCTCGAGAAATGAAAATTTTTCGTTGTTACAAATCCACTGACTGTGGAAACGAACGTCGAGTTTCACTAACAATGAACGGGTAAATTAACAATATTCATTGAAATTATAGACATGTAAATAAAGAATGGCTGAATAGGAAATGAACTATCTCATGCAATCGGTTGTGAGCAATTGCGAAGCACATTATCTACCGATGAATAAATGAATGTATGAATGAATGAATATGAGATGAACAGATGAGCGAGTTCATACACTCACATGCAAGAATCACTGGGATATTGCATAAATTATGGGAAAATTTGAATGAACTGAAAAATTTGAAATACTGGATATAAATTGTGGAATGATAAAACTGTATCATGCGTATCTCTAATTGGATAAAAATGCGCTTCTTACAAAGAAGATGATCGAAATTCATCAGTCATTCTGCTGGATGATGAAAATCTGTTTTTTCGTCGGCAGAGAAGAGTAAAATTCAAGATGGGAAGCCTTACGTAGTACCCCATAATTTATGAAAACCCCTTGAACGCACGTCACGCTTTTTTAAGTCCATTGTACCGAAGCTTGCACCTCTTTTTTGCCTCTTACGTTACCATAGAAGGGCGACAATGGGGAGTAGCGAAAATCGGTTTGTTCGAAATAAGTGAGGAGCTTATACACACAACCAAGTGCCGCCGCAAGGGTTAGTAAGATAATTTCGAGGTGAAAACCATCCCTTGGCGGCAATAGTTTCGCGTCGTAAAAACTACACGTGTAACATGCGTAGCAGTTCTGGAGAATTTTTGAGGATGAATCGGCTGGATAGTCTGAATCAAAAGTTAGAAAAAGAGAAACAAGCGTATCGAATAGATATGTGATTGGCGCCAGGAATGGTGAACACAAATGGGACAACATCCTTATATGTGATAGAAATGAATATGATCAAATTCGATTAATACAAGCTAAGTTGTTAACAATTTTTGAAAATATGTTTTCAATAGAACGCTTAGAATGATTAATCTCTGGTGCATTTTGATCCCATTTTAATGTTTTTGGGCTTGTTTAGTTGATTCTAGTTCCCCAGAGATCACCTGGGAAAAATTTTAGTATCAAAACTAAACTTTAAGATTATAGAATTCTAAAACATGAAATGTCTAAATGTGAATAATCAAAAGATAGAATGATAAAGTGTATGCAAAAACGAAAATGTAGAATCGTCGGAGTTATAAATGGTTGTTTTTCTAACGATTCTGTTTTGTGGCCACTTTTTATACTCTTGTTCGTTTTGATGACTCTGTATTTTGACTTTGTATATTTTAACCTTTCTCCACTTAAATATTTCGTCAAAAGAATCCCTGCGTCTTCGAAATTCGATATTGCGGGTATTCTACTTAATACTCCTTTTTCATTCCTACTCAAGAATTTGTTCAAGAGTTATTTCTATAACAACTACAACAAGCTATATCATTCATGTTTACCATCATTGGTGCAAATAATATTGTTGGATATTTTTGAAACACTCTTTTCTCTTTTCTTAACTTTTGGATGTAACGGTCCGACGATTCATCCTGAAAACCCATACATGCATGTGACCCGAGTACATTTCCGACGAGGACCATATCGCCCTCTCATGAAGTCTGAGTACCGCGTTATATAGTCCATGCAGAACCAGCTCCGAGGCAGAGGTTCCCTGAGGATGATTCCTGATTACATAGTACACCCAATTCCCGTGAAGCAAGTCCTTTTGAGAGGGTTTCGGGCCGGAGGAAAGCCGAGGTTAATATTTTAGATGTGACATCGAACCGGTTACACAGGTCTCTGCAACGGATACACTCGCTGCGTTTGTCTTTCGGTAATTCTCGCAACCCTTCACAGCCATTTGGAACAACTTTGAAGTTTTCTCTTCGAAATGTATGCACATATAATGATAAAAACGAAAGAAAAAAGTTCCAGGTAATCAAGTATTCAATTAAGATCAGTGTCATTTTTTTTTAATTCGATTCAGTCCATTCTGATAATTAGCCAGTTAATTCACGGTTCATTCTTTGACTGTTAATCTGTAGCTTGAAATCGCATTTGGAACGGAATCTTTTGAATTCGAGTTTCCGAAAGTAACTTGTGTGTCTCGAGTGATTCCTTTCTTCTTTGGTTTCTGTTGCTCATTTTGCCTTGTCCTTCAACCTCGTTGTACGAATCGTCCCAGTAAGGATAAATCCATCGACTTTTTTCTCAGGTGGATATTATTATCCCAGGAGAAAGTTTTTTAAACCAGCTTCTACTGGCTGCCTTATTCACGTTGGAAAAAATTCTAACATAAAGGAGAGTGAACCATTTCACGTAGGACACGTAGACGCAATTGTATGTATATTTAATTGGTCTGATTGACCTGACCCTAAAACTCAAGAATCAAGTTGATTCATTTATGCATTTTCTATAACAGGCTATTAGATCGAAAATTAATTTTCTGTTAACCTCGTATTAAAATAAACTCGCAGTTAGGAATGATTATAACATCAAAGATATTTGCTGCTCACAAAAATGTTCGCAATAAATTGTTTCTGAAGTACGGATGGCAAAAACCGGTTACAAGTTTTAATTATGTATTTATTTATTATTTATTAGGAAAATCTTTTTTTTTCTCGTAGACGGAGAGATAGAATTATACGAATTATTTCGATGCATCTCTGTCCTCCTGATTATCTCTCTCAATTTGAAAAATTTCTACCTTCCGCCCATTCTCATTATAATTATGTAAATTACAATACCACTATATGCATTAATATTATAAATAAATCGTTCGCTACACGACATACCGTAAATACCTGCATCATTGATTTGATAAGTTTTGTCTCGTATTATTGTTAAAAACAAATTAATTACTGTAGAATCATTGATGCGATAGACGAATAAAACTTTTACGATGGGCCACGTTCCTCCTCGCTTTCTGAATACGGTCCCAATTCTTCATCGGTTAACTTTTGCTGCGGCTCTCCAAGATCAGTTTCCTCCTCGATCGGAAAACCGCGGAGTTGCTTCGCCTGTTCCTCGAGCTCGGGTAACTTCTCGTAGATCAGTTTCTCCACATCAACGTTTTCCAGCTCTTTTTGCAGCCGTCGCTTTACCGGCCCCTCGATGGCATCCATTATCTGGTACCTGAAACACCAGGTGTTTACAGCTCTTAGAGATAAAAGGTCTTCATGAAAATTAATCCGAGGCTTGCGGAAGTGATGGAAGATTCAGTAAACGGTGTGGTAAAAATTTGGGAAATAGGAACCTCAAAAGTGTCGACGAAATGGTGAAAAATGGTTGTGAAGGTCTCTTTGACATAAATATAGAGTCGAATCATCCCAGACCACTTAATCTTTAGGACTAATGACACCACTGTAAGAAGTAGTAAATATTTTCATTTGTAATTTGACGGTCCAAACTAGATGTACCATTTGCGGCCAGTCTACTATTAATGGCCACCTATATCAACCTCTGTACTTAATTTGTCTTTCAATTACTTCAACTATGACGAACAATAAGTCCCGACAGTGAACAAGTGTTATAAATAACTTACAATACTTGGCACCATTCATGGTATGAAGATCAGTTTTTACGTACATAGATCAAAGCACTTTTATAGCATACGTGGACGTGACCTCCAATTACTCATAATGAATATAACCACAAATGGTAACCAAAAACGGTGCATGCACCTTAAATCGAGGAGAAAAGAGTGAAGGAAATCTGAAAGCAAAGAAATTGTGGAACAAAGAAAGAAAACATGGTGATTCGTTTAAACCTGAGTAAATTGGGTAGTATGTTGATGCCGGCTTCCATGAGGTAGTCGATGGTACCGGCTCCGTGAACGCGGGCTTGGATGTTCCCGAGTTCTAAATCGAGTTCCTCGAGGGTGGCTCTTTTTCGAGTATCCAATGGCTGACTGAGCGTCAATTTCACCCTGACGTATTCAACGGTGAATGATACGGTTCCCAGCCTAGACAGGACCCCGCCGATTACGCTCACCTCCCAGTGCGTACTTCCCTCAATCTCCTGGGTCCCGACGTCAATGCCCGCGTAAACCTTTCATCATATTACGGATATTTTAAAAGACACGTCACCGTGATGTTACGGGGTGCGCGATGCGATAGCGCGAAGTGGCGCCGATACATCAACCCCCCGAGTGAACTACTCAATTCTTTCCTCCCCCCATCCCTTTCATTCCTTATACAAGCGGAGGGGAGCCACCTCACCGTTCCGTTCTTCATCGTCAGCGTGATGTTCCCCATTCTGTAAAAACTCGCCAGTCCCGTAAGCCATGTGTGAGACGTCGTAGCCGTGAACACCCCTACGCTCTGGGTGCGGTCCTTTAGCATGAACGGGTCATAGCCCATCCTCGAAACCTGGTTACGCGCCTCTGCGACCGCCATATCAAACGGCGATATGGAGTTGGGGAAGTACTGCGGCAGCTGTGATATCTGCTTGTTCACCTCACCCCTGAATTCAGAATACGAAAAGGTAATCAGATCATATCGACGAACAGCCCCTCCTAAACCTCTGGAGTGTACGTCTGATTTCAGAACTTTGAGACTTCAAAAGACTTCGCGAATTTACGTAACTTCGCAGGACGAGGTCTTTGACTTCAATTCACTTGACATTACTTTAGGACTTCATAATTTCAAGTAACTTCACGTAACTTCACGACTCTGAGTGACTTTCAGAAACTTCATTGGAGTTCAGGAGTGGTCACCCCTTCGGATCAAATATCGCAACTCTTCAGGAAATTGATAAATCTGGAAGTGATCTTCCAATACTTACTTCACGTTGGTGTTCACCTCCTGGAGTATGAATGGCTTGATACTGTCGAATATGAAAGTGCCAACGGAATTGAGGAGACTTTGGAATACTGAGCCCAAAAGTCCGAGGTTCTGGAAGTCTATGTCGATGTTGACGAACGTCAAGTCCATGTCGATGTCTTGCGCCTGGAGCCTTCCGCTCTGGCCAACCTCGAGACGCGCGACACCGTTGACTTCAACTCCCGTCAACTTCACCGTGAAATTGCCCGCCGAATTGCCTGCAAACCAGGATGATAGCGTGTAAGTTCCTCGGATGTCCAAAGCCTCCATGCTCAACGCAACCTCCACCTGAAAAAGGAAATGTGTTCAAAGGATAAAAGAAAAATAAAAAAACAGCAGAAGGCTTGCACTGGCTAAAGAGACGGCTCAACAAAGGACGAGGATAAAGCGTTGGAAACATAGGGTAGTAGGTAATTGATAGACAAGCATGACTAGAAAGTGAAGCGATTTATAATTAGTAGGAAGGCGGGGTCGGCGATAGACTGACCTGCATTGCGGCGAGATCGGAGTGTATATGGTCTATCCTAAATTTAGATAGTCCGTAGACGTGAATGTTCTTCAATTCCATGGTGTAGACCGAGAAGGAGTTCTTCATGTCCGGCACGGCCATGGGATCGGGAATCGGGGCACCGGGAAGTCCGACGGGATCTTCCTGTTGGTAGTGTTCGAGGATTACTCGCAGTTGCTCCTTAATGCGGTTCTCTCCCTCGGTGAGTTCATCCTTGTCCTTGTCATCTGCCAGAATTATTCAAACTGTGTCAGAAGTCGCGTATCGTTTACAGCCGCAACGACCTTTTGATCCTTGGCGCCAGCTGAACTTCCCGTACCCTATACTCACGAACTGAATTACCCCCCCCCCCCCCCCTCAGCCCCGCGCACAAAATAAATAAGGAAACGGGACCAAATGGTCGATATCGAGCCGCAGATGTGAGAAAAGGATTCTATATTTCGTCATATCAATATTGTATGAATATGTTCAAAAATTTAGTAGATTTGTTCGATTTGATATTATGGTGGGTAATTTTATTTAGAAACTATTTTCTACAAATTCATAAACCTGCTTTTGTCTATCATATTGGCATCGTTAAATATTTTACTTTTACTGTATTGAATTAATATTGATTATGATGTCGTTATGGAAATGTTAAATTGTGTGTTAAAAAAAAAAAAAAAAACATCCATTCCAGTCACTTTGTACAAACTGGGCTTATAATGAATATACAAAATTTTTAACTATTTTGAAGCGATTTGAAGCGATTTGAAACAAAGCATTAAGATTTTAGCTTCTGCTTATCATTCCAATAATTGTTATAAATTTTTCAAGAGATCTTCGCAACTTGGGAATATGTTAATTCGATTATTAACCAATTTAGTCACGAACTATTGTGAAAATCTGAAGGGGTTTAGACATTTATGAAATTTGATTTACGCCAGACTGTAATAATTCAGGATGGCAACGAATTCCTAAGATTTTGAATATTATCTAGGATTAGACATGAGTGATTCTGTAAGATTTGGCGAGTTGTTAACTCCTGGAGAACCTTGAATATGTAACAAAATTTAAGAATGCTGAAAAAAAATCGTTCTCACTAAGTTCAAGAGAATTTGTGTACCTGTGATTTTATGCAGTAATACACCGTTATTTGATTCAGATTCAGAAAACACAGATGCTTGAGAAGATATTGCGAATTAATATTATACGCGTCATATTTTTCAATCGAGATGGATTTTTTTCAACAAATATTGACAATGTGAAAAGTTGATGAATAATTTGATTGTCAGAGTGATATTCAAATATTCCATTGAAATGTCGCAATATGTTACGGCTGCTGAATAATAAAACAGTTCGGAACATTGACCAATATACTATATCTGTTTGCTACAGAGGGGAAAAAAACCGAATTCAAAAGAATGAGTAACAAGCGTAACGCGACGCTTTCTTTCTACATTCAAACAAATTTTCATTTGACAGAAAAATCATGGAATCTCATTAAAAATGAACATTTGCAACCAGTTGAGAATACGTATAGTCAATTCACGATATTTAAGAACACGAGCATCAAACTTCCAGCACAAATTCAGCGATGCGCAAATTATTCACGATTGCTTAACAAACGGAGGGAAGCAAGTGTATTTAATATTGATATTAATCATGTGACATTTATAAATACCTTTTGCGACGATAGAATGTAAAAGAAATGTTGAAACGTAGCACAAAACGATGAAGAACTTGAAGGAAATCATTTTAGGGTGATTTCAATAACTTGCATCAGGATTGGTTACTATCTATGGTATTTTTAAACTGATCAATAAACTATAAAACCCCGATTTCGGCACAGTAATTCCCATGAAACGAGTGTAACAGTTGGTATGGGTGAGCAGACCAGCCGCGTTCGGGACAGGAAACACTACCACGTTGGTAAAGCCAGACGATACTCGCACTTCCCTATCGGTTTGAGTGGATGGATGGGTCGTGGCTAAGTCAGCCGAGAATCGAATCATGCAGGTCATTAGAAGAGGGCTCAGAAATAGAGGGGGAACGAGAGGTCAAGGGTCGCCAGTTATCTCTTGGGCAGCCGTCTCTAGCCCCTCTGTTTCTCAATGTCGGCTCGCGTTGTCCGGTCGCATTATGCTGAAATACGCACGACGCGATAATACATCCAGGGTATCGTAATAATCCGATAGCCACTCGGAGGAAGGGGAGAAAAATGACTGAATAAACAATATAGAGTTCAAAGAATTTCCGACTCATTTTTTCCGCCCACGCGTATCTGATTCGATTCCTTATTTCTCACTCAATTCGAACTGTTTTCAATATTTCTTGTTGTGTATTAGCCTCATCGCGCTTCTTGTGCGTTAATGGCCGAAAATAACGGATAATGGCTACCTGAAATTTCCCTTCAGATAACGAATACTTATATATGGAAAAGGACTCAGTTCAACCTATATCAACCCACTGACTGGACATGGATAAATTAATTATTAACAAACAGTATACGATACTGGAATTTTAACAATTAATTATTAACAAACAGTATACGATACTGGAATTTTACATCGTGACCCAAACTTTTGTATTTGTTCTATGTCTTAATCTTTTACGACTTTAAGCCTCGATGGTAATCCCAACAGGCATACCAAAGACATTCCACATTTTTGCGAAGTAACGTGTATTGATATGACAGAGAAATTATGATAACTGTAATCGCATTATTATTTACCGCTGAGCATATTAGTGTCATTTGCTATTTCCACGAATGATGGAAAATGGTGTTATTGATACGTTGAAAATCGCTATATCTGATACAAAAAAAATTTGTCCCGCTATTACACTTGTATTTTAATTCGTGCAGTCTTCGGGCTTAAACTACAATCAGTAAAAGCTTTCTTTTAACAAATTATTAATTTGTACCAGTAAATTTCTAATACCGCCAACAGAAACAGTAGAAATCGCATTTCGATGATTTGGCGCCGAGTAGCGATAGTTGCCTTATCTTAAGCCACCAAAACAACCAGCAGCAGCGCGGAGCAGCAGCACATTAAATAGTTCGCTTTCTTACCGATCATCAGCCAGTAGGAAGTCTGCTTTTTAGGCAGTCTTCATGGCATTGATGACTGATGGTAACAGAATCATCATGGAGTCACGAGTGACGGTCGATAAATGTAGTTCAAATAATTCTACTTTTCACAAGTTGCAATTTTTAGGCGCACGTGATGTATTCGTCGGTGAACGAATAAATATTTTCAGGCATGAAAGAGTAAAACTTTATTAAAATTGCATTCGCTACAGCATTGAGAGGGTTCTTCTTTTTGCCGAAATTGTGTAGGATTCATTTAGCCATTTTGAATGCAGAGCGCCTGCTCTGATATAAAAGCAATAACCGTGCTATAATTCTGCTAGTTAAGTACTGATTGCTTTTTCTACATTTTTCACTCTCTTTTTGTAAGACATAACTTTTGGGCCAGAGAGTTAATTATCGAGGCACAACATGAAAACATCTCGAGTTCAATATTCATCGAGATAATTTTTGTCTTGTGCATTCACCGGCTCCTTTCAATTTTAATTCATGGTTATTTCTGTTGATTCGTATCGACATCAGTCCGAAAGATAATAGTAATTTTATATTTTGAATATTTATGGGGCTAATAATCTAGTTCTGCTGAAATGAAGTAAAGCAACAATGTTACGAATATCACTTGGATCTAGTTGTCACGTCATCAAAAATGTGATCATACAGAAACTCTCTTGCAATTCATTTGGCTAATATTTGTTCGTTACGTTAATTGATGAAAGTTGCTAACGAAAATCAAACAGAAGAACGAATGTAAATAAATCAAACATTGCAATTGCTCGGGAAGCAAATACGTAAAATCTCACTTTGAATCGAATACGAAGGGTTCGTCGAGCTACGTGTGCATACATTCGAGTCTGTTTTCAGTGGCAACGGATCGATCAATGAAGAATACCACCGGATACTACCTCTTGCGCCGTACAGTCGAGTTCTTGCCTATGTTTGTTCGATTTTAAAACAGTCTTGCGCATATCAAAATGTGATTTCTTGCGTTACGAAAAACTGTCGAAATAAATAAGCAAAAAATAAAAATCTAAAGAAATTGGCACACTGTGTGAAATTGTCACAAATCTAAACTTATTTCCGCGATTTCATTACCGGGTATAGAAACTATCAATTCGATGCGAAATTAATAGCGGCGACCTTCAGGCCGATCATAGCGTATCGAAACTGTCACAATTTCAATACGAAGATGAATAAACCGTCATTCTCCATTCCATGTCAAAAACGGGAAAGTATTTGTAAATATTCATACACTTATCCTGCTGTTGTTAAGTCGCAGCGAAAGTTGTACCCACATAATTTTAAACGGGTGTTAGTAGCGACACGTCAATAAAATCATTATCCTGCCGATTTACAACGGGAGAAAAAAAAGACGAAACACCGACCAGTAGAAATTCGTACAACGCAGACGACAAGACCCGGTGAAAATAACCTAAAAGTAGGTAAGTGTCGTAAAGCATTAAACCTCGGTTCACATCAGATGATTGACATATATGAATAAATTAACACTTATGTTTCAGCAGTGAAATCAGTTTGCTCTGCAGTTAACTTTAGTGTTATTACAGATTTATTTATAGATACTGTTAACGTCTTCAAATTCCAATCAGATACCCGTTCTCAAGCTTTTCAATAACCGCAATTTTGATACGATCTTCTTCTAGTTTCGATTTTTCAAGCCTCAAATGGCTTGCTTCTGCGATATTGATCGATTTTTTCACAGCATCTAACTACTCGGTCACACACTTGGTTTGGTTGATCTATAGAACTCTACACACTATCAAATATTCATGATTTCACCAAGGTGCGCTGAACTCTTTTGTTACCCGTTTTATCATTTATCTCAATTCGTGTCTCGGTGGAATCTTTTGCCTTGGTCGTGTGTCTTAAGTAGAAAAGGGGTCAAGTTCGAGGAATCATTATTACTCGAATGGACTTAGCCCCTGACAGTCGGAACTTTCCACTACCTAAACCCTGGGCTCGGGTATTTCGTCTCTAGAAAATAACAAACACTTGAACTTTTTACAACGTGAAAGTTTAAGCGACTAAGTTATGTCGGGCACTTTCGAGTGTGTCGCTTACACGACACTTCAGTCAATTAATACACACTTACATTACAGCTGACCGGCTCAGCACACAGAAATAAACAATTTCTTCAAACACACACTGTGAAATGCAACAAGAATAATAAGAATCAAAGCCGTGTTGATAGCAATGGTGAAATTTGATTTTACACGGTTCTAGGAAGAAAATTATTTGCAGAAATGTAAAGTTTAAATCAGAAGAAGAATGCAAGTGATTTGGAACTCCTTTCTTATGGTCCATTAAAATTCAATCCCTTTCATCTGCAGCCTAAGAAATTTCTCGATTTCTACAGATTTCTTCAAACGTGATTAAAATTTCTAATAAAATACATAGAGTACACAGAAATCCAGGTACCGATGCAAAAAGCATCCTCTGCCGTTGAATGCTTGCGTTACCCATACGTACATAAGTTACCCAGCATAAACACAAACTCTCGTTTTGTAAACGAGATGAAGTTAGAAAAGAACAGTGGATTTTGCTGGAGCACGTGAGCTAGCGGTAAAGAGAAGAAATGGTAAACGTTGTAACGAAAAATATTTATGCTCCTCGCTGTACGGCCGATCTTTTTTAAGATAAGAAATCAAAGTCTGCTGCTGCAGGCGCAGTGCACAGCATCCCGCAGAGTAAACACGTGGCCCTGGACCCCTTTCTCTCTCACTTACTCCTCGGGAAAGCCTAACTCAAGAGACCCATAAGCCCTTTCGGTCCATGGGTCATATGCACCGTCTACATGCTCAAAGCCTGGAAGACGGAAGGGAATGTCTGCGGTTCACTGGTTATCTAATGGTCTGTTTATTGGTCCTGAGGGAGTCCACCACCCCATGCTCGAGCGCATACAACCATACGTCGAAACATATACATACCATAAATTATACGCATGGGGTATTCCACGGTGTAATAATTCCGCTTGAAGAGGTCAGAAGAGATTTTACCGACTTTGGGTCGGTGATTTATTACGCGTTTCTGAGGAATGGGATTTTTATAGAACCACATGAACCCCCCGGCAGTATCGATGAGAAATTGTGAGAACGACGCGCTTATCTTCTTTATGTTTCAGCCCGAGTGCTTTTCGGAAACTGAAAAATGAGCGACGCCACACCACCGGCGAGTTTTTCCCGGGTCCGTCAAGTGGATCGCCGTGTTCGTCCACCTCGAACGCGCGCTGGTCGTCAACCGATTGTCCCACCGAGCATCAATGACGTTATATTTCATAGGCGACGAGTACCAAGGTGTGTGAAAATGATTTCCATCTCAGCCTTCGACCTTTTCCAATTCATCAAGGCTTTCTGCGAGCACTGATACTGCCCTGGAGAGAATCGGGACAGCACTTCGAACTGATTTTCAGCTGATATGTGTTTCTTAAAACACGAATCCCTGCAAAATAGGTCCACTTATTACTTCACGAGCGGCCATGAGCATCTAGGAAAACCACGGGACGTGCTCCATGAGCACTCACCGTTCATCGTGGTGCCGAAGACACACTTGTTTGGGTACATTCAGTGTAGCAAGGCCTGGCGAGCGAAAGGAGTGGTGGACGCTCAGACGAGGAAGATCGCAGACTCCCAGGGCTACAAGGGTCTCCAGTTTAAGGATCTTCTCCAGCGACTGCATGTGAGCCAAAACAGCGTTGTTATAGTCGCGTTTTGGGAGCAATAGCTCACGAGTGACACACGATTATCAGCGTAACTTGCGCGTCTGTGTCTCAGGTCGACGTGCCGATCGAATTGGAAGAGGCAAAGACCCATAAACACCCCGATGAAGCCACGGCTATGACCGACGTCGATCCACAGTATTTCACCGAGCTAAGAGGTCGCGTGATCAAGGATCGATCCAGCCTTCGAACGTACATCGCAGACACCAAGGAAGTGTTCAGGACAAGGCTTCTCGCCGGGCAGGAACGCGACGATTGCATACGCATCGATCAGCAATTCGACGAGGAGCAGAAGCGTCTCGACAAGATCAAGGTCCGTGTCAAGAGAACCCAACGGACGATATTTCAGTCAGTCCTTGGGAGTATAAAGTGAATGGGACCTTGCCTGATCGCTTAGTGATGATTCGATTTACAGCGGAAGTACCGTCAGTACGTTGCCGTTTTCGAGGAGTTCCTATCCAGGGACCATGAAGAGAGTATGGAGGTACTTCGCAAGGCGGAAGAAACAGCCCTCGTAACTGTCGAGCTGACTAACCACCTTCGGGACGTCTCCAAGGCCGTAGGTCAGATAAGGTTGCAGGTCTACGTGTTGGAGGAGGCTTGGCGGATGGTAAAAACATGTCAAAGGTTCCTCTACCACGTGGCACCCCACAGTTGGAGGTCACAACATGACCCGACCTGCAGTCGAGAGTCGGGTGTGACTCTGACCTCGAAAAAAACGGAGGAGGTCTTCTCCCGAGATAGAGCAGTCGAGGAAGCCGCTTCTCTCGAGTCGTTGATCGGTCGGTTACTTCTCGCTTTGC
Source organism: Diprion similis (assembly GCF_021155765.1). Taxonomy (NCBI): domain Eukaryota; kingdom Metazoa; phylum Arthropoda; class Insecta; order Hymenoptera; family Diprionidae; genus Diprion; species Diprion similis. The sequence goes on along the minus strand of NC_060110.1, from coordinate 6,565,439 downwards.
TTCCGAACCACGTTTGATGTCGAATACTAGCTATGATAATGTCCGGGTGTGCTTTCAGAAATTTTCCAGCAAGATATCGCCAACGCCGACGAGCCTACCATGTATTTCGAAGACCCGTACGATCTGATAAACATCTTCAGGGCCATGGAGCTTCAGAATTTAAACGCCATGCTTCACTGTGAATCACTCGCCGCTCCTCTCGTAGAAATGGCCGCCTCGGTGGCCAGGACCGACGTCGTGATAAAAGGGGAAATAGCTGAGATCATTGAAGGGATACAGGACCTTGAGGTGGATGAGGGTTAATTAAAGTAAAATTATCTCCTTCAAACTGTCTTGATTATCATTTTTATTCTCAGCTTGCAATCATCTGGGAGGAAAGCCGAGCAGAGAGTCTCGAGGACTACGCGAACTACTTGCTCCAAGGTGTTTTCAGGGAGCTGGTTTGCTCGGAGACAGTATTGTACTGCTTCGTCTTCATCGAAGACACTTACGAACACTGCGTTGCCCAAAACGATGCCAATTTGGACACTTATTCGATGATGCGATCGATCGAGAGGGTGCTTGAGGAGCTTAATTCACAGCTGGACAATCTACCCGTTGAGGTGGTTCTGCAGTGCGAGAGGGAGGGCTTTAGGCAGGAGATGAAGACGATGAAGGACGCCGAAGAAGCTGCCAGGAAGGTGAGTGTCGATTTGGGGGTTTACCGAAAGCTAGCTGACTCGTTCTGCTCTCCTCTTCGTAGATGGCATTAATGCGACGTCTGCTCGCCGCTTTGGTGCGCATTATGGAGCCGCCGAAGACAAAGCAGCGGAAGCTGATGTACCGCTCAGCGCCGGCGGAGCTCAAGAAGAAGGTGACGCCTCCCCCGACACCCCCGACGAACGAGGAGCTCGTATACCTCACGTACTTCACGAACTATTGCGAGCGGGACGATCACCACGACTTCCGTTCGCAATACCCAGATGACTTTGACCTGACCTTCAGGCCTCGTGGTCGTCTGCAGATGATGAAACTACCGGAGAATGCCGAGGGAGCTAACACCAAGGGTGATGATCAAGAAGAAGAGAAGGGAACGAGAAAAGATGAGGAGGATGAGAAAAAGGAGGAAGAAGCTGAAGAAGAAGCGGAGGAGGAGGAAGAGGAGGAGGAGGAAGCGGAAGACGAGGACACATAGGCGTCTGGCAAACAGCAATAAACGTCTTCACCAGCCCCTGTATTAATTTCTCCTTTCTTCAAGCCATTCGGCTATTTCAATGAAGGCTGCAGGAGGCGGCGTGCTCCCTCGAGATCATCCCCATGGCAACGGGGTTCGATACCAGACGGCTCTCGGCTGAGCCCTTGGCGCAGCTAGACCGTGTTCTGCAGGTCTTTTTACTTCAACGGCGTCTTTGACGTCTGCGGTTCATTCATTCAACGGGACTTGGTTGTGAATAGAATACACGCCGGAGGCGGGGGCTGTCCTCCCGGTATCTTGCGAAGGTGAACACTCGCTCTCTTCGTTGCCGAGTGTCATCTCACCCCCGATCTCAGATTTCACGGCAATATTACCTTGCCTTTGCATCATGTGTGCAGCCGCTTTCGCCGGCAGACTCTCAAGTCTCACCAACCCACCACTGCAATGGCTACTGTCCACATCAGTCCACCCCTCTGCCTTATCAAAGATGCATTGTGTCTCGTCGACTTCGCGACGACGCAGTATCCTGAATAATTGAGCCAACATCAGCTGAGAATGTCCAAAAGTACATGCTCATCTGAGTTCGAAGTCTTACGGCATCTTGGCCGAAAAATTAGAGGAGCTTAAATTATGGGATTCTAATGTTGATTCTGATCTCAAAAATCTCTAGTCTATAGAATAGTGGTCTTAAAATCCACCAAAATTAGCTAGTATGTACAACTTTCGCACAATTTTTGTAATCAATTCGGAAATTCATCAGGTAGTGTTAAATTGACGTCAAATTATAGTTCGTTAAACTCTACACTGCAATTTCGTTAGGGTAAATGTAAATGTTTCGTTGGTGTTTTTTAGTTTCATTTGATTTCGTTGAAAGTCATCGCTAAATACAAAACGACTGTGAATTCTTGTCGATTGCTGCGTCCCATTGTAATGAATTTCACAATTTCAAAAATAGATCCTTCGTCAATGACGAAAACACAGGACAAAAAATTTACCTCAATGTCGATTTGATTTACTGCTTCATCCTCTAAGCTATCTCTTTCGATAAGTGCTTTTAAAGTATGCTCATAAATATAACGTTATATGTATGTCGTAGAGGGTCGCAGTCAGTCTCGACCATAAAAATCGAGATCGAGTAAATGAATGGAAGTCAGTGAGTTTCTCGGTCTATCGGTCATTCCTGTGTAACGTGGCTTCAAGTTCACGCTGAATCGAGTCAAGGCTGTCCCGTTATGTCACATCACTCTGTGGTCACTGCAGACAAGTTGTGTCCTATGAGCACCTACACCTATCCCCTGGAGCATGCTGTCCGTATATCGAACAGTTATATAGAGCTGTGGTGGAAGCTCTAGTCCGGTCGTTTATACCGCCGATCTCGATGCACCAACCCGTTCTTAGCACCGTTCTCGCAAATCGATTAATGCACTAGGGCACTGCATCCGGTGCTCAATCGAGAACGGAGAAGATTAACTACAGTTAATTGATTAACCAAGATACGGAAATCCGCGGGTCAGTGTTACGCGTTTTACTTCTCAGAGACGGATAACTTCTTTCACTGGGACCAAAATGGCTACCAATCACATAAGACGGGGGATTTTATCAGGAACTATCGGACTTTGCAGTGAGAACGAAGGATACCAAGCCGTTTTGATTTGCGTTACCAATCTGCATACTCTGCAGCTTTGTGTCCTTTTATTGACTTCCCATTTCTCTGGTTTCGGAGAGGTAAGGAAGTTATTGTAATCACCCTGAAATTTAAAAGTTGAGTTTTCACTGCATTTCGACATTTCTAGATCTAGAAAATCACCTCCTAACATTTTCGGATGGACGTCTATATGTATTTACGTATGTATGTGTGTGTGTATGTGATCGATTTTTTCTTCCGACGATATCTCGAGAACGAGTTACCGGGTTCAATGGTTTTGGTCTCAAACGATGCGGATTTTCCAAACTTAGAACTAATCAGATTTTCGCTTTGAACGGTTCGGTACTTTTTAAATTATTTAAATAACAAAGTCCCCAAAACTGAAATAAAAATCACGATGTTTTGAGAATGGATGAACTGATTGGAATGAAAATTGTAACTGCATGGTTTTCGGGATCACTGTTTACGAATCTAAAGTTAGATTTATAAAATTTAAATTTGACGTATTGAATATGCTGAAAAAAAAATAAAATCATTCGGATTGTGTTGAAAATTGGTGCGTACAAGTTTGTTGGATCGCTGATCACGAATCTGAGGTCAACTTTGCAAAATCCAAAATGGCGAACAAGTCAAAAAATATAAATAGTAAAGAAATTCGAAGTCAGACTTCCAAAATTTGTAATGATAGATCCACTATAGTGGTTCAAAGTAAAAATACAAGTTTTTTATGAAATAATAGTAGGCAACCGTTGTTACATCGTTAATCATCACGAATCTGAATTTGTAATTCGAAATTCGAATTGAATATTAATATTCTTTCGTTCTGTGATCTTGAAATCTGCAGTGTCAAAACGGGAAGTTTTTAGGGGTGGTTTGAAGTCAACCTAAAGCCTCTTGTTTCGTTTGGTAATTCCCTCAGTCGTTGCAGAGGACGCTCTGATCTAGAAAATGATCGTTCAAAGTCTTATTGCGCAGTTTGTGCTACAAATGCTCTTTTATTGTCATTGTTGCAGTACGGATATTTCTATTATTATTATTACACGCTCCTACCCACCGCACATATGGCGCGAATCCGCTTCCTGTTGGGCGGTTCGGTCCCATTTTTACAATTTCATCATACCGCGAGTAATACCGCAGCTGCCACAAGCCCACTTACCCTGCGTAGTGGAGTCGAAACCAAACCTGATTAAAAACAAAACAAAAAAAGGCGATTACAGCATGGATATAAAGACTTTTTAACTTATCATTCATACGTGTATACTAACTGCACTCGTATCCATCATTAACTAAGCCCTCATACAGACGGTCGTAATATAAACAATTTGCGTAGGTGCACTTGAGACACGTACGATGAAACAGCAAGGAGAGACGGAAAGGAGCTCACGGAACGAATGAATGGATGAATGAATAAGGAATTGTTTCGGTCGACAATTGAATGAATCTTTACCCATCTTCAAGTCCAATAAATGGTGAAATTATCCGAAGTCTATCTCTTACACCCCGTTACGGGTGTGTTATACGTGTCTGCTCTCGACTCCAGGGAATTACATAGCGATTACATGGCATTGAAGGTACGTAATCAATAACAGCTGTTCGTGACCAGCCTGCCTAGCAACTGCCATCTGCTTACTCTCCTGCTTTTCGCACCAAAGCTTTACTCTGCATTTGGTCCCGCAGTCAAGTACGACCCTTGATTAATTGCGGTTCAATTATCGCTCTTAAAGCTGAGGAATCTATTACCCGGTATCCGGTTACAATCTGCTATTTTCTCGTTTTCATATCAAAGTTTTGATAAGTCGCTTGTTTTTTGACATGGAGACAGTTTTTTGGAACGTTAGTTAAGTCGTCAAGACTGATTAGAGGCATGACCGGATCGTTGGAGCATTCCTCTTAATATTTCATCAGCAGTCCAATGCAATAACCAGTCTTACCTTCACCCTTATCGTTAGTGGAAAATTTGTCCAGGAAAAAACAGCCGAAGGTTTTCATTTCTGATTGCATTCAATCAATTTGGTGGCTACTTCCTCTATTACAGTCGTCCAACTCCGTGGATTGCGGTTGGCACAATGGATTGTAAAGAAGATAGAGACGATAAGTTAAACGCAGAGTTGAGGTCACTGACTGCAACACACTCATTGCGCAGCATTTACATAGAGGCTCGTTGTCCGTCCCATGCGGCTCTGTGTTTAGGTCCAGCGAGTCGAAAGCTCTTAATGCTCGTAATTGTTACCAAAGCCATGCCAGCCGCCTGGAACATACATGCAGGCTTTGTGTACTTTCTTATAGGATGATTAATGGCTCGATGGGGATATTGACGGGCGTCTCGATCTCTCTAGTTATCATTTACAACCAAGCTCGTGTCAGTTTCAGTTCCGCATGTCACCACACGTCGTAGCCGGGGCTTCCTTTTCCTCCCGAAAACTTTCTTGTATTCCTAGATGTTTCCTTTTACCGCATCGCTCGTTTTGTGTTATTTTTAATCCGACGTCAGACGTTATATAAAGTGATGTTTGTTGCCGCAGCAGCTCAGACGAGCCCGTCGAACGTCCTTTTCTCCTCGGAAAACCCCCGAGTGGATATTTAAAAATTTTCTAATTGGAAATACATAATTGCTAGCTTGTTGAGGATAATGGAGAATAACAATTATTCACGGTATTCCCTAATTGGAATTCAACGCAATGCTTATCCATCGATCAGAATCGAACCCGTGTTCGAAGGAAAAATAGAGATAAAACGTAAAGGACAAAAGCAAAGGAGAACCGCTCATGGGCTCGTAGATTGAAAGCGTTTCTTGGTTAATCAGCCCCTCGACCCGGACAGCTGCCTAATTTAATCTGACATGAATACTAGCCGAGAAATTGGCGCCGGACCAAAGACGAAAGATTGGCTTGAGAAAGGATTTTGGTCGCGTGTCTGCAGTGAGAAAAAACTTGATACCTTTCGTTCTCGATTTCGTTCGACGAAGAAGCGCGTTGCAAGATTTTTACCCCCATAAGGCGCCCACGTGACTTCGATTATACGTAATTTGCATTCCCATCTCCCTTCGCGAAAGTGCGATTCGCATACAAGACGTCCTTGACGTGTTTTGAAGGACCTTTTATCCCCCGAGGGCTTTGATGTAGGATTCTGACGTCTTTTCTGGCTTTCGTAAAAGATGCAAGTGTAATGAAGATTGGTCGAAGCTGGTCATTTTAATCCTGCCCAATGAAAAAAATATCCATTTCTTAATTGTCAAAGGAAAATTTTAAAACCTGCATAATTCTGTAGAAATATTTAAAAAGAAAGACAGCATGATTGATCATGAAAGATATAGGAGAAAATGTTAATATGTTCGAAGAAATGAAGAGCCTTTAAGGAAAACTACAAAATTCACTGCACAGTTCTTGAGTATCTTCTTTTTCAATACAAAACATTTTTCTGTGTAGTCGAATCTCAATTATTAATAGACATTGGCTACTTCGATATTTTAGGATAAAGTGTTCGTAACAGAAAGTAAAATAAAGCAAAAAATTCTAAGCAAGACAAGAAAATTTACCGGTAATTCATAATCGAAAGAATTCTGTCCTTATGAAAAAAAATGCATTATTTTTATGAGTTAGCGCGAAAGACAGAAATCTCTACGATAATCAGTTCCGATTTTACATATCGCCATTAAAAATATAATTACGAATCTTATCGCAACATTACGAAATTGAATTTCAGTAATAAAGTATAGAAGTACGTTAATATGGATGACTTCATATTGCTATAGTTTTCAATCTAATGTACTTACCACTTTCAAGAATTTTTGTCTAATTTAAAACTGAACAAATACGATCCAATTATTTCCGGTTCTTATTTCTCCCAAAGATGCAAAAAATGCCATTCAGAGACCGGATTAACCAACAATTTATTTTCTCTAATTAAAATCTAATATCGATTGTCCGAGCTTGCAGGTCAAGTGCCGATGAAAGGCCTCGGAAAAAGCTGATATCCGTTTCCGCGATCCTCTCCACAAGCAGCGTCAAGTGTTTCGCAGCATGGAAGTAAAAATCGATACACTTGATTCTTCCTCCTCCGGATGGAAATTAGCAGACCCTGATGAAAAAAAAAAAGAAAAAAAAGGAAAAAACCTCATGCCATGTATAGCGCAGGGCCGAAGGTCCACTTAAGGACTCACTCTGCGAGCAGTTATCGGATGGCGAATAAGGCGGCCGACTCTGGTTCGTGAAGATTGAAAGTCGTTTCGCTGCAGCGGCGCCGATCGTCGTCGCTTCGAGTCTCGCTTCGCCCACGTCGACTTGTATCCTGATCAAGCAAGTAGAGCCGGAGGCGGGCAGACAGACAGAAGAATGAGCCGGCGTCGCCGTCTCCGACGCCCAGCGTCGTTGTCGTCGTCGTCGGCTCTGCGTCGCGGCGAAAAACTTCGCCCACTCGAGTCGCAAACTCCAGGAAAGCGGGAGAAGACCTCCTACGGGAAGCCGGCCAAGTCCATTCGCCGCGATCGTGATCTCCGGCTCTATATACGGCAGGGACTTATTCCTTCGCCTAATCTGAAATAATCGTATTATCCGCATGTGGAATTACACGCATGGGTTTCGCACACACAAGTTTCATTCCGGGGTCTGATAGACCCCCTAAATCGGACTGGACGCCAGTATAGTCGCCCGATACGCGAATATGGTTATGTATTTGGTTCGTTCAATATTTTTTTTTTTTCGGCGAGTTTTATTGTTTGGAAATTGAACATTTTTTTCATGTTTGATTAAGACTGTTTGTTTTAGTAGCCTTCGTACGCAACTAGAAATTTAATTGTCTCTGTCACATATTTTTGATATTTTTGTCTATATAGGAATAAAAAGATTTAGCGAAAGAACTGATATTCATTTTACCGGAGATTGTGAAGAAAATATGACAAAACGAGTATCTTACGATGAATGAAAAGCGATTTTAGGCACTTTAAAAGTTTTTAAAATGCTGATTTATTGCAGCTCGTGTTCTTCGAATTCGCTCAGAATCATTTATACTACAAACAAGATTGATAGAAAAATTCTCGAACAATTTTTTCTCTCCACATAACTTTTGGTTTGGATGGTCAGACGAATTCGTCCTCAAGTATTTACCTTTCAATTTTCTTTTCAGATCGCAACTTTGAAATCGGTCTTATTTTTTCCAACCCTTAAGACCATCCGTTCATTTGCATTCCTTTATTTTATTTAGAATCTGACTTTAAGTATTCAGATCTCTGCTTCTCATCTCGCCTTAAGACGCGTTAGAATATAAAAAGACCGACACCCCAACGTTTGCGCAGAGGGGTAGGACTTACACAAATGTCCATAACGCGTCGCCAAGAAGCACGTGCAGATGCGCCCCTTCTAGTCCCATTCGAATTTATGTTCCAGGGGGAAGCTGCGCCACGTGTTAGGTACCTACGTATAGAATGAATCCGGATTTTTCAAGGCAGGAAACGCTCGTACGGTGATAAATATTCCGGTTTCGACGCTTTATTATTTCGGCCTTACGAGTCCTCCGGCTATACCTAAACTCTAAATGCTGCCATCAGCTTCGGCACGTGTTACACACGCAATGAATGTTCAGGATACGCACAAGGCACAATTTTTTTTTTGTTTGTTTCATTGTACCGCCCGAGCTGCCGTCTCGTTGCAGCTTCCGGTTTTCATCAATGACCGGATACACTTCCTCGCGACGGGAAACGCGATGCAATCGTAGATTAATTCACGGTGTGTGTAATCACGAGTCATGCGAGAAAAAAAATAAATAAATAAAAACAGTGACCGTAATCAGGATCTCATTTCATATTATACAGGTATGCATCTAACACAATTCACCAAGGTTTTGCTGATTCGAATAAAGGTGAAATTATTTTGTTGGTTTGCTGAGTTTTGAGATTTTCTTGGAAGTTCAAAAATTCTGGAAAAATTCACAAAAAAATTCACGATTTAATTAATAGTTTATTTGAATCGAGAATCGAGCACATGGATTTGGACACCAAATTTTATATCAAAATTTATTTCAGCTCAAAAGTTACGAATCATTGTGAAGAACTATAGTACATGAGAATTCGAATATTCTTGATTTATAGATTACAGTTGTACTTTGATGAACTCTTCGAACTATAATTTTCAATTTTTAATCAAATGCTTAGAAAGTCCAGAAATAAATCGTACAATACTTTTGAAATAATAAATAAAGATAGAATAAATAAAGAGAACGGATTACGTCTAAAGGTAGCTGAAAAATTTCGATAAAGTCTCAAGTTTTTCTTCACCTTGTCATTTCTTCTCTCGTTCTTGCGATCACAGGCGCGCTTCTGTGTTCCTTATACACAAGGCTGATTACAATACATTGAGACAAGCCTTCGGAAATAATCGCATACGTGATTGCACAATGAGGAACGATACAAGAGTCTCGAGAGCCGAGATAAGTGAAGAAAGAAACGCACGAGTTGAACTGGGTGTACGATACACGTGTAGTCGGCTAGAAAGGCTTGTTCTAAATTTTCGTTACACGTTACATGGTCACGTGTGAATAAGAGAGCTATCTACAAATATAACTTTTTACGGACTACTGACCGACTGCTGCAGCGCAAACGCTTTCAGCCCACATCGAATTTTAACGGATATAGGTATAATAGGGGCTAACAGCATCAACCGGAAATGGATTGGTATAATCTGTACGTGAAATTTTCATTTTCACGGTCAATTGTTCGAGGACATTATTTCGTTGATGCGGGTTTGGATGGTGAAGTAAGAGAAACACAGACGGTTTAGAACGTAACAAGTATGACTTTATAATAACATTATGGTAATATTGTTATCGTTACAAATGACAGCTATAGGTATGTATCATATGTATATTGCCGGTGTGCTTCGTTCGAGAAGATCGTGAGTTTACAATTTCATTCTACGTGTGTCTTATGCGTGTATTATAATATTATTATATGCATGACGATGAGAAAAATGATGCTAAATATTTTACTTTAAAAAACTTCAATTTGACAGCTAAGAATGAGTTATATCATATGCATTATATAGTAATTATAATTATCCAATATACATGTACACTTACATTACATGAATATAATTATAATTACTTACAGAAATATGCAATACAAAATTGATCGTTATCGTTAGAAATAGGTATATGCGGTACATTATAGCTAGGTGATCGGTTTAGAGGTATGTTCAAGGTACATCTATGACGTAGCAGAGGGTGAGGCAGGGTTCACCTTATGAATATTTCTATATATGGTCGATAGTATCTATTGTATAATATATATGATCTATTTTTGACGCTAATAGGCATATAACTTCATATTCACGGAAACGACAGTCATACCGCACGTCGGATTCAATCATGTCATAAAAAAAAAACTCGCATTTTTTTAGTTGAGAACATATATATTTATATATTGGGATTTGCAATACCATATTTCTAGGTAAAGTTAGTCAAGAATAGAGACACAAGTGCAAAAACAAAATGTCATAACTCAAAAAAGTACGGCTCGTTATTCTACAAAAGTAACACAACTCAAAAGGAAAGTGAAATCGAATGGATCCGAACCTTTGCCAAATGATTTAAGAAGCCGTGGAAGAACTTTTTACCATTAACAGTTTACTTCATGGAACAAGAGGTAACTCCCTTACACATGCAAAGCTTTTACTCGTTATTACACTTATTTACTTCTACTGAAAAATGAAAATTTTTTGACTTGTGACGTTATTGAAGCCGACGTGCGATACATATACATTATATCATATACGGCATGATAATGATTGTATATAATATTACGATGATATATGTATAGATATAATTGTATAACTAGTCGCTGATGTCACGCATTTACGAATTCATTCTTTATATAACGCATATTTTTCTTACATTACAATGTATATAAATAGTCATTTTATATTATTGTAGGTAGGATCGATAAATCGAAGCGCGAGATAAAATATTGAACAATACAATAAACACAACAAGGATAATTATTATGTCTGTGAAAAATTTCTCGGTCATAATCTAGGTAAGTATACCTAAGATTTTCAAACTCACCGCGGTGTTCGGTTATTCAATTATTAATTAAATTTGTCCGGTTATCAAATGTACTACTCTGATTGTTTTTATTATTGCACCGAGGAAGTTCAGTCTAGACTTTGAGCAAAATCGAACAGAAAAAAGGAATTGCTATTCCTCGGTATAAATTGATTACATATTATTCGAATTTTACGTAAAAGAGACATACAAAATTACAAAAACAATTACCAGCATTAAACTTTTTTCTTATTTTATTCAACAAGAATAAATCGAGTGTGGTGAAGTTAGGATTTGAAGCAAAGAAAACATGATTCTGGGTGGTGAGTATGAAAATTAGCTCCCTAGATTGCTCGAAAATTTCACATCCGTCATGTGATCATTTTTAATACACGTTTATCGTACGATAGAATTTCGAAGAATAATAGTTGATACGTATATTATTTGGAACCAATAAGAAACTAACAATGGCCCTTATTTCTACAAACACAATAGTCATCATCCAATACGCACCGGATCCTTCGTCACACTGCTCTGATACGAGCCGGAAATCAAGAATATAAATTTACAATTATTTATCTAAATCCACAAACAAGACATATAATATATGCATATATGTAATTGATGTTAGTGGTTTCAACAAATAATTATGCTGTTTTCATACCGAAGGTATACAATATATATTTAATAATTTTACACAGTTATAAAACATCCGACTTCAATATACATTAATTACAGCTATAACGTAATTTCGATTTCTGTACAACAGCAAAGTAATGATCCATTCGGCTTGCTTCTATAATGACCAGTTTAATATCAAACTGCATGCACGTTGTACAGTTACAAACAGGTTATATTTCGCGTGCATGAGACGATACTTTTTATATACGACGGGTGCCTATTTACAAATGAATTTATACGCATCGCTTGTTGTAATAAATATTATCAGAACATTCACGTTTCGCTAATTTTTCTTCCGACGACGTCAGACTCGGTATTTTAGTTTACACGATTCTTCAAATCTCCAAATAACTCCCAGTTCATCGACTAGCATCGTCACTCATTATAAAATATGATTGTAAGTATATATGGGCAATCGCACGACATTTTATTTCTTTACCTGCATCATTGCACTTAAAAACATTATTTTTCTTTAGTTTCTTTAAAAATTCTTTAAATATTTCCTAACCCTATCAGTCAATAACAACGATTCGTTAAATTGAGTTGTTATCGCTACATTAGGGAGAGCTGAGGTCGAGGCTCTGCATGTATTTTCTGCCCAGCGGATTACAGATACAAGTTCTTTAATAATCACTTTTGAAACCCGAGATACATATTTAGCGTTACATACACACGTGTCGATTTCTCAGGCTGCACAGTTTTGAAATACGATATCCATATATCGCCGCAGTCGGCGCTCGCGGTTCCCACTGGTAACCCGGGTGTCACATTACCTTCCGATACACTGTCGGACTTCCGGTACCAGGCGAAAATCCGTTACAGGTGCACTTTGCCTCTCCGCTTCAATAGCGGTTGCAAAAATTATCGGTGAGTGAGAAAATCGCACAAGTATCCGTTTTTTTTTTCTTCTTCACACCCACAGGAAAAGGACATTGGGGTAGGGGATTACTAATTCGACATCCGATCTGTCGTAAGGTCCTTTCCGCGATTCCAAAGCTCCTTAAACTCCACAAGGAGACTCTTCTTCCGGTTCGAAGCTTCTCTCGCTGCCCCGTCGATGGAATCCAGGGTTCGATCCGTCCATTGGCTGCTCAGCGGAGGCTTGGTCTGTGAAAATAACCACCGGGTCGCCGTCGGACGACACCGAGGATGGCGTCGACGCCAGGCCTGGCGACGGTGGCTGGGAACAATATCAGAAGACGCATGTGCAGTCCTCTGAAACGCGGGCCTACCTCGCTCTCTTCCGATTCAGCTTCGCCAGCTTCCTCCGCTTCAGTATCAGCTGGTAAAGCGTGTCCAGACCCTCGTGCAGACCTTCTCCAGTTATCGCGCACGCCGGCTGCACGCGGATGCACGAACTCCCCGGCATTCCCGTCAGCTCGAGCACCCCAAGCTGCTTCTCTAACTCGCCAACCTCCTTTGCTCCTAAAGGGGCTTAGGGTGAGATTCTGAGAGGTATAGGGGGCGACTTGAAAATTTGGAATATTCTCGGAAATTTTGTGAAAGTATGCATTTGATTGTGATGTAAAATTGAGGAATTAATTAAGGGTGCTCAAAGTTCTTTCGATACTCTTTTTCGCTTTTCAACGGACAAAAAATTTCAATTCAAAATATGAGATATTTGACTTTTATTTATTCTTGCCATTCTAGTCAAGCTATTTTAATGTCATTTTGAAGTTTACTAAAAAGTTGGACAAAATTTGCAAATTTGGAAATTGGAACAAAACAGTGGGGATTATTATTAAAATAGAAAGTCCAGGATTTTTTTTTTCTCAAAAACTATCCGAGATAGAGAGCAACTCAGAAATGAAATATATTCTTCGGCTAGTTCTAGATTATCGTAGAAATTTAGGTCTATCTATATTTTGCACCATTTGAAATATTTGAAAAGGAAACAAAAAAATTGAAGACAAATCGTAAGAGAACATAAAAGTTATGGGAAAGTGAAACAGAGAACTCTTAGAAAACATTTACAAAGGAATAATTTTCCTTTTAGTACTTTTCTGGCTACCCAATCCTTTTGGAAAAAGTTGCGTTCTTTAGAAGAATTAAACAATCGCCAATGACACCCCTTCCGAGGTTCTTTCAAACAGCCCAAACTGTCTTTTCACAAAATTTCGCGTCATAATAACAATTTCGGTATGAAATTGCTGCCACTATAATTTTCAAAAATTAAAATAAATGGTAACGAAAAAATTTGATGAGCATTTCGCCAAGATGAAATAACAAGAGTCTACACACGTGTGCGGTAGTGAACCTGCGTCGTGATTTCCTTTTCACCTCACTGGTTTTTATCCACTTACCAGGCAGATCCTGCTTGTTTGCGAGGATCAGGATCGGGACCCCAGCGTTGTCCGGGCTTCTGGCCGTCCGGGTCAGCTCCATTTTTGCCTCCTCGAGCCTTTCGGCGTCGCAGGAATCCACGACAAATATGATGCCATCCGTGCACCGGGTGTACGACTTCCACAACGGCCGCAGCTTTTCCTGCCCACCAACGTCCCATACGAGGAAGTTGACTCCTGCAGAATGAAGAAGCACAATAATGCAATTGCCACGGCGAAAGGAAAACTCGAATCTCAGAGCTTTCTAAAATTTTGGTCACTGGTACTCACCCTTGGCCTTGCCACTTCCGCCTCTTATTCGTTCGCAGTTGAAACCGATGGTGGGCACAGTGTTGAGGTACTGATCAAACTTGAGCCGGTAAAGGGCAGTCGTCTTTCCCGCACTATCGAGGCCGAGCATTGCGACGTGAAGAGGCGTCCCAGTCGGCAAAGCCTCGAGAAGTCCTCCCCCGCTTGTACCACTCCTTCCCATTCCAGCTCCCATCTCTTTCCTCCCTCGTGTACCTCAGGATATCCCTCGCACCATGCAGGAATTACGGTTATAGCTCACCGAGCTATACATATACCAACCTCCCGGATCACTTGAAGCGCACGACCCCTCGACTCACCGCTGCATCCCTGTAACAAGAGTAATTGGGTGTCACCACGCTGGTTCATGGTGTCTAATTTAATGGCAGATGTGACAACGCGTCTTATTGGAATTCAGTATGTCGAAAGATGCGATGAGGAAACGGTCGTGTCCAATCATAAAGTCACACACTACACTCTTTTAAAAATGGCTAGTCTGAACTAGACGCTTAATTAACCGTCTTTGACATCATGTTATATGTATCTCAATTTCAGCGAAACATTCTCAGGGTTATCGGTAGAAGTAGAAACGTTCAGGTAGAGATGAGGAGAATGTTTCATTCCAATTCATTGGTAAAATTAACAATGTTTCCCACTGGGATCTAGCATATTGAAAGACGCGATAAGGAGTCAATTGTATTCAATAATGAACCCGTACTGTACTGTCCGAAGAACGATTACCCTCAGCTGGATGCTGTATGAACCATCTTTGACATCAAGTGGATCCTTAATCTCAAGAACAAGTTTCTGGGGCTCCGGGTGAAAGTAAAATCAATGTGGAGATAGGTGGAATCTGCTATCAGCCTTCAATCTTCCAAAAGTAAGAAGGAATTTAGCGAAGTGCGATTTAAGAGTGACAGATGTCAGAAGTAAAACGCGCGGTTGGTCTTTCGTGGAAAGAACTGATGGAGGTGCGTTTCGTTCGCGGTGAAACATCCACTGTAGAATGTCTGCTCAAGCCGAACTGATAAGCTTCTTATCAGAGTGAGTCATGCCGAATAGCTCGATCGTTGATAAAGGTGGAAGGTGAGCCAGAGAGTCAGGCCATGGTCGTACTATAGTTGGCGGGATCAATAAGTTCTCTATGCTCATCAAGATCATGAATATCTGGGAACTCACGTATCGCTCGATAGTAATGAAATCATGTCGGTATTCTGTAAGGCTGAGTAAATTGAACCTGATTTTTGAGACAGTGAGGCTCGAGAACTGAGGCTCTTATCTTCTGACGTCCGCTCTCTGCGAACAACTCGAAGGTGCGCCTATCTTGAGAGTGAGTGGTGGGCATGCCGTGTACTACACATGCCTACATCGGAAAAAGATGCCGGTATAATTATACACTTGATATCTGGCCCAGTTTCGTAACGGAAACTATATAATCCTGTGTTTATCGCGTGCCGGTTCCTCCGCTTTTGATCAACTCGGAAGTCTCTTGACAAAAATAGAAACCCGTCTCTCTAAGGATGATCGATACACAACCAGGCACGCGATTCACGAAATCATGGAACTGGGTTCAACGGCGGAGGAACCACCCAGAAGCGGAACCATCGACGTCCATACTCCAGAGTCGGCTTACTTTGAATACAGTGAAACCAAACCACGGGCCTCAATATGACCCACTTGATGGACCGAGTCCCGAGTTGGGCACTAACTTTGGCAAACGGTGCCTGTGGCGGGTGAGAAAAAAGGCGGGCCTTCTATTTTGCCGATACATTTATTTAGTCAACGATGGGAACTGATACGGTCCACGTACGTGACAAGTGTGGCTTTGATACAAGACCAAAACGAGGATCGGTGGCGTCGCCTCGACGTTTTGCGCACAATTGGCAAGTGTCCGGGACCCAGGTGGTCGGGTGCTCGATGCCAAGATGAATATAGACCGCCTAACGACCAACGGTGGCCGGCGATCTAGAGCAGAGGAGAACCAGAAGGGCAAAGTGGTCCACGCCTGGCAAACTGTATAACTTTCTGAAGATCTTAGTCAAGATTGCGCGTATTTGCTGCAGCGCTTTCGAGCGGTGAAAATCTGCCGGTAATAAAATTGAATCGTCACGTTGGTTAAAGATTGACACCAACATGCATATCACGAGTTCACTTTGCTTCGAGTAATCATCGGACTTTACGGTATTCCCGAGATGCCTCTCGTAGAAACGGTCCTACATCTGATACTTTCGGACCTTTTTCCCTCCAACGAATTTAATTATCCCGTCAGGTAGGTACGGTTATCTAGGATTACATGGAGGCCATCAGGTAAGCGTTAGTCCGGTGTTCCAGGCACGTGAATGAAGATGGATTTCAAGTGGTAGGTATGTAGGAATGGTTACAAACTGACCGTGTGCAAGATCAAATCAACTACCATATGCAATTTGAGAATGAATTCCTTCAAAGTTCAAAGTATTCAGATATAGCCTGCGCAATGTGTTAGTGATTCAGACTTTTGGCTCGTTCAATCATCTATCAACTGTAATAGTCAGTGGTAAAAATCGTTGAACTACGATAATCCATATTGAATTCGTCTCGCATTTTAAAAGCAGGTATATAACAGCTCCATAAACAATCTATATAAAACTGGGGCGGTATGAAATGTTGTCAGAATTAGAGAAGATGTAACTATTTTTCAAAACTATACCTACAAAAGTGCATTCCGTAGGAATGAAAATCTCGTAACCGAATCACGATTGACAAATGTTGCAGTCTGATGCTATCAAGTAATCAATGATGGTGTAGAAAATTAGACGTTTCGAGACATAAACGAGCTACAGGGCATAAAGTACATCTATTCAATTGAAACGATGATCACTAGGCGGTACGTGCTACAATCCTGAGGTAACACCACTTAGACGCCGTATTCGTAATAATGAAAAACGGTTTCGCACGGTGATTATACGAATCGACGATTGGCTTCGTCATTCAAACGCAAGGCGAATTCGTTTCGCGAAGAAGACTTTGCAAGCGAATTTATCTCCGATGATCGTATCGACTGTCACGCCTTATTACGATCAGTCGCTTTGAAACGTAGAACTTGAGCCATCTTGACCTGTCATAATGGAATACCGATAGTTTCACTCTGCTAGCCATTGTTGAACAGGACGAGAGGAAACTGCAAAAACCCCAATTACTCACGCATTAGCCTCTCGGCTGAAAAAGCTCCAATTCACGGATACCTCGAAGCAGGACCTCGAGTTCTTCTTGCAGAGAAAGAAGCAGCTGAATCATTTCGAAAAGGAGCAATCAGCGCCAGGCAGGGTCCAATGCTCTCTGTAACTACAATGCCATCTCTCCGACCGTTCGTAGCCATTCCTCTCTCGATCGTCCAATGCGGCAGGTGTTGCCAGCCAGTGGCTCGAGCCGAGATGAAATGAGATGGCACGAGTTCGTCGGAGCCATATCGTGGAGCTGCTATGCGTGGAGCAGAAGGTCCAGACGAAGCCAGTGGGTCACCTGCCGCCACGTCTCCGTCTCACTCGTTCCTCGTTTTCTCTCCATCTTTCTCCGTCTCCTCGATTTTCTATCCCACTATCTCCGTCCCTCTCCGACATCTTCGTTCTCGGCACAACGAACGGAGATGATAGCGGTCCATCGCTAGCGAACAGTTAACTAAGGCCAAGATTCCAAGGCGGTTGCCGGTGCAGCGATGAGACCATGGCAGCCTGCATCGCGCCAACTGACTGCCGGCTTTTTATCGGTGTGTCCAGAGTTAAAAAAAAAAAAAAAAAAAAAAAAAAAACGCATGTAAAAGAACTTCTCCTATTTCTGAGCGGCGCTAAGACTGGAAGGCTTGGCCTCTGGCTAGACTCGGTATTTAGTCGAGTATTTAGCGCCGTGTGGATTCAGTTATTAGCGTTGACGTACGTGTCTCTTCTACTTTTCTCTCGCTGATCAACTCTTGTTCAGTATTATTAGCATCGTTGCGAACGAGCGATGTCGCCTGTGTTAGATGCCACCTTTGCCGTCATCCCGACGGACTCGGTGAGACTAGCTAGATACGGCTACATCTAGCTTGACCTAGAGCGCTAAATTTCTACGGCATGCTGCACCGCGTCCACCCAGATTGGCGATGGATCGTTTTATTTATATGCGAACACGACGCGGGTTTTATTTACCCTGAATCATCGCATGCCAACCGGCGCCATCGGGCTGCAGCTATACATTTGAATGTCAGCCAAAAAATTTAACGGAAAAAGATATTTGCCATGTGTGCTGCGCATTTTAGAACGATTTTTTCAATTCTTTTTTTTTTTTTTTGGTTTCGTTTTATTTTTACTTTTGAGACTCGCAAGAGATTCAGCTTCTTCGTTGTTTGCTTTAATTTTTTAACGTTCTTTTGTAAATTTATTGTCAATGCTCGTTCTAAGTTATTTTAAGTTTTATTGATTTAAATACAGACAGAAAAGATTTGTTAGCATAATTTTACTTGATTATTATCGTTTGCAATAAGTAATAAAATAGTCGTAAACTGATATAGACGACGCAGACGGAAATATACGCGATGAGAAATAGAAATTGAAAGTGAGTAAATCACGTCAGGGATAATCGATTTTGCACGGCCTCTTGAATTTTAATCTATCGATTGCATTTTTTTGTATACTCTGTAAATATGTAATAACGATTACGTTTCGTAATTGGAAATTACCCTATTTCTACGACTGTGTGTTCGCTTTATGAAAATAAAAAGAATCTATTCGCTGAAATTTTAATCCATCTTTTGGTCTTCTATATTACAAAGTTTTTTTACCTATTCAAATATTGCAATCACTCTAACGAATAATTCAAAATCTAATAAACAATGATCGAACAATTTTTTTATGGTTATATTTTACAATTTTCACGTCGAGTATTTAGTCTAGCGTTATAATTTCCGAGATCCGAATATCGTGGTGTGAAAAAGTACGGCGATAAATCATTTTTCATTGGCTTTCCCCCAGATCACATGTATGCCAAAATTGATTCTTTTTTCCACAGATACTAAGTGATATTAAAAAACGGTATAACCAATCAAGAAGGATTAGACCTGTAGAACCAAAAGTACTTCCCTGGTTCGCAAACTATTTATACATTTTATTTGAACGATCAAGCAGCAGTCCGTGAGGCACAAAATTTACTGATCGCCCAAGCGGAAAAATTCCGCGGGACAACGCAGTGCTGGGTGGTAGAAAATTGAGACGAGTTTGCATAAATAGACACTGCGGATTAATTTTTATAACCTTCATAGAGGCCAGTTGACTGATACAGCGGTCAGATATTCGACTGAACAAACATAAGAGTTACGCAATGCGCAAATTCGTGCTTTTTAGCCAGGATGTAATAACGACACACGTGGGTACAGGATGTTCTCGAATAAGAATTACAGTGTTGAGTTGCCTCTGAAAAAAGTGAAATTATTGCTATTTCGTTTCCCGACTATTCTGTAAAGTGATGTTAGGATGAATCAAGTTCCGTGTTTCTAAACGATTGATCGTAATTAGGCACGATAGCCGATAAGATCATCGGGTATCTACTAATTCGACTGTAAAATCTTTGTCACGAAACGAATTTGCCTTTCGTTGGAAGAGCGAAGTCGATCGTCGATTCGTATGATCATCGTGCAAAACTGTTTTTTACCATTACGAATGCGGCATCTATATATCTGTAAATAGTATTATCTCAGGACTTTAGCGTATTACACCGACTAATGATCGTCGTTCGAGTCGAATAGATGTACCTAATTTGTGTCCAACAGCTCGTTTATATTTCGCGTCGCGTAATTTTCTTCATCATCATTACAGTCAGACAGTATTTATCAGTCGCGATACGGTCATGAGGTTTTCACTCCTACTCAATGCATTTCTATAGTTCTGAAAAATAGTCACAGTCACTCTAATTAGCAATATTTCACCGAAGTTTCATAACAACGTATTGTTATAGACTTTATATAGAGATACTCCGAAAACACTAGACGAGTTGATTGCGGATGATTCATGGTTTTTCCGATTCTTCAACGCTGACCATTACCATATAATAAACTCTGCGTGAACAATTTGGTAAGTCCCCTGAGAATTTATAGTGAACTCATTAACACAGAAAAATAAGTACTCGATTCTAAAAGTTTGGCATCTGAAATTTTTCTCAAAATTCGGTTGATCAAGCTAGATCGAAAACTCAAATTTTATTATGTTCTGAGTTCTGATTGTAAACAAGTGTACAATTTAGTATCAAGTTTACCATCTCGTGGAACCATTCATTTACTAATTAAGACCTAATGATTAGAGTTTTCGATCAAGCTTAATTGATTAAGATTTCACGATTTCGCAGAAATTTTCGACAGAAAACTTTCAACATCTGAGATTCTTCTCGTATTTTATACACTTGAAGACTGTGCATTATACTTTATAAGTAATTTTCCAGACAATATGTTTCTTCGGGATAAACAGTGCGGAATATCTTAAGTATCATTCATTCGTTGCGGGATTCGTGTGGCTCATGTTAAACGATGCCTGACCGACACGATAAGGTCAAAGTCGTAGACCGGATTCGATTTTTCGAGGTTGTAATTCACCGAAGGGCAGATAACGCGGTGCAATCTTATCACAACACCTGCGGTCTACAGTGACGCCGTGATGCAGGTCGCGTATTTTCCTAACGCATGATGCAGGCACCTGAATCAATAACAAGGTTTCCAACGCGTTGATGACGAAGCGTTCAATTACCCGTGGCGATCGCACGGCACGAAGCCCAGACACAACGCGATAAAAGGACACAATAACTGCAAGTACAAACTGCAGCATGATACATAAATTCGGTTTTCATAGTGCGTAATTTCATGGTAGACAAATTATTTTTGTCTACTATACAAAGAAATAATACATTCAAAGTTCACTATTGTTGAGGTTTTGAATCAATCGTCCAGTAGATAGTCGGGCGGCTATTTTCGCTTCTTATCTGTTGTTGCAGAGCATTGTCTCTAAGGCCGACAATGAATGGAGAGAAGAAAAGACGCGTACCGACGATAAGAGGACTGCATGCAACGGTGAAGATGAGTGCCAGCATGCTGCGAATTAGCTACCACCAGCTAATAACGTAACGGTAGAGTCAAATAATTGCGACTCACTTTGTTCGATGCACAATTACAACATTCCACCCAGTTTTCATACGACGGTTATTCGCAGTCGATGGTTCAGGCTCTCATTACCTTCAAGCAAACCGCGATCGGACTTCCAATTTAGTTGAGTTCATCCTCCGGAATTCGAGTCATGATTGATCCTAAGTTCTGGCTGACCACGATTAGAGCCATCATCATCATCATCTTTATTTGCGATCCAAGGATCATTCAATCCTTCAAGACTTGGAATTGGAGCTTCGTCCGTAACAAGCATAATGGATTGAAAACATAGGCCAGCTGTCGCGTCGTGTCCTCTTTGCGCAGTTGTACATGCACAGGGCACATTTAACGGATGTCTGTACGCTTCTACAACGCACTCAAAAACCCGGGAAAGATTTCTTCCCAACAATAATACACGTCAGCTGGTTATAGGCACAGCAACAATGAGGAACACGCACCGCACGTGCAACTGTACCGTTCCGTTTATTCAATTCGGTTCTAAATTGGGGGCTAAAACGAAAGCCAGTCTTAACTGATGAACGTCTCCGCTGCACAAGCGAGAGCACTGACCCGCAGGATTCTGCTGAGGAATAAGGAGCTGAAAAAATCGGAGCTCCGAACGACGACTAATTCAAGTCTATCTGTTCATCTTCATATCTGTGCAATGCTTTTCTGAAATTTATTCAACGATCTTGAATCTTAACCAGTAGACTCATGTGAGTTGGTAGTAAGGAAGCTTATTCGAAATTCCTCCTTTATTATCCTTCTAGATTGATTGTGAGTTCGAAAAGACACGCGTGCCGTAGAAAAACGCTGACAGATCCAATATTCGTGCATCGATCGGGCGGGTCTTTGCACCTGGCCGATGAAAGTCGTACGGATTCGACGGTTCGATTTCGAGCGTGATAAACCGCCCCCGAAAACCCATATCGTCGTAGAGTAAATACTTCGAACCGCGATGCCATCTCGTTCCGTTTAAGCGAGAAGAAGTAGAATTAAACAAGCAGAAAGTGTGTAAACGCGAACATCCCGAGTAGAAATTTTATCAGACCAACCTGACTTCACAGCAGGCCCTGATCAGGTTGAAATCAGGCGTGCCTCATTAAGGCACACCTGACGTATCTCTCGTCAGGTCGTCATCGAGCATCCGTTATTGAGGTGTGCCTGATATGGCCCTGATCAGGTTAATTAAGTATCAGACATGTCTGAGTAGGGCATGCCTGATCTGGCCCTGAGCAGGCTTAGGTCAGGCAAACTTTACTACGGTTCACCTGATCTGGCCCTGACGAAACCTGACACACTGCAAGTATCGCGAGCAGCCACCAGGCGTCACGGAAGTCCTTGCTGGAACAATCATTGCCCGAATCTGATCAAGTAGTGCCTTAAGCTGCCCTGATAACCGCCTGATGAGGCCCAGATCCATTTTTAATCAACGCCTGATTAGGGTCTGAACATCGTACATGAACTCGTTATATTTTTAGCCAGGCTCTGATCAGGCAGCCCGATGTGTACCTGATCAGGCCGTAAGGCAAGCCTGATCGTCGCCGTTTCTGAGCCTGATAAAAATTTGTTCTCCGAATGTCGTGGTTTTTGAGTATAACACGTGCTGCACTTGCCGCGCAATCCTACCGCAGGCCGATTCTGCGGGTGTTGAAAATGAGAAAATCTTTATCTGATCACCGATAATAATCTGCTCGGGCAGTTATTATCAGTGGAGCAAAAGCGACAGACGCTTGTTTTTGCATTCATTTCAGAGTTTTTCGCTTGTTCTGTAACGAACTCCTGCAGACTACAATACTCTTTTGCTTTTGCTTTACACGCGAAGGTGTAAACTGGGCCCCACACCAGCCGAGCAAAACGTAATCCTCGTGTACCGTTGATACCTACCCGAGGCTTATAATTCGAGTGTGAAATTCTAATTAAATTTCAAACGGGCAGGTAGACGACTGGATGGAAGACTCTGCACGGTCTCTACTTGGTGGCCGTATCGACTGGCCATATTGCGCTTGCGCTGCCACCTTCGGCCATGGTGCCAAGGGGAGCAGAGGCGCATGCTGGCCACGATATGTATTGTCACAACAAATTGGACGACTTTGATTGTGCTTGCTGACAATGTTTGCTTGCTCAGATGACCAACTTTTTTTACTGCTCTTCTTAGTCTCGTCAATCTCATCGGTTTTCCTTCACTGCCGTGATAAGAAATTTGAGAATTCAAAAATTGCGAAGAGACAGAAATGCCGCGAAATCAGCGCAGGTGATCAGATGCGACGAACAGGTGAACCGCAACACTACAACGCATCCCCCACGGAGAAATCGCGGTTAACTAGATATACGGGAATAATTTTCTCCTATTACACAACGGAACGGTATTCATGTATAATATGAGTGCTGCAATTGCGCGCACTCGTTATCGTTCATACGGGCCCAGGCATACAACGAGGTGAAAAAGGCTTTACAAATAAGGAAAGGAAAAAGTATGACCATTCACCTGCAGTGTGTTTTTTTTTTTTTCGTCTGTTATTACTCCAATGGTTCCTCTTCGCTTGCAGGATATTCTTTTCTTTCTTCGCTTGCGATTTATATCCGATTCCGAAAGGCACTCACGTTACGATCGCGTATTCGCAGGACGATTGCACACGCTAATTACACTGTGGGACGATGTATTAAAACATTGGCCAAACGTCATCTCGCGATTTGGTCACAACGAATCATTGAATTTGTGATCTACGTCCAATCCTGCGATATTACATTATTCCATCGAATGGTCTATAAGTGTGTCATTTCATTCGAAATTCTTCACTACCATTCACATAATATTTGCTCGATTTTATTCACAATGACATTGTTATTATTATTATTATTATTCAGGTTTATTAATCAAGTTACAGGTATAAACGTTGCATCCACTTGTTTATTGGACTATTATTTCGTATAAAAACACACACTCGCAGAAACGCACGCTGACCAGGCACGGGTTTACATAATTCTGGATCGAAGTATACAATATCTAGAATTCAGTCGGGACAAAATTAGGTCGGAAATTTTGAACGTCTGAATTAAAAAGGGTTCGGAAATATTGGACAGAGGTGAAAATGGGAGAACGGAGTAAGGCGGACCTGCAGTGATTGGTGTACGAGAGTGATTAGCTAGCCGGTGCTTCGACGCCGACTACACCTTGACCATGCATCGGTGAGCGATGGCTCTAAACTGTGTTCCGCTCGGCGACAGCCTCCTCTTCAACTCCGAAACGACCGGGCGAGGAAAGTACCGCTAGGAGGCAGCAGACGTCAACAATGCCTTCTGCGTGCTCGTAGCACCAACAGAAACTCGGCTGGATTCAAATGCCCGCGGTTCATGCGCACATCGGCCTCTCTGAAATGATGTGCGCATCGCATATGCTAATTTCCTGGATTCTACGCGCAAATGCTGTTATTACGTGGATGTCCTACTGTGTCCTCTTCGTGCATGTCTGTTACGCCGTGCGATTGCGTATTTGTTCTTTTTTTTTTCTATGCGCTTCAGTTGGAGAAAAGTTTTTCCTTTTTTATTGAGAAAATCAATTGTGTCGCCAAATTTTGGGGATTTTTTTTTATTTCAAAAAAGTAATCAAATTATCTATTCATGATTTCTTGATTTTAATTTGACAAAATTAATGGAATAACAGTTGGGTTATGGTGTTGCGAAAATACTGAAGCAGTCTATGGTAGATTCAAGAAATTGTTTTATACAGTTTACTAAATCTATTTGGTGAAAATGTTGATGTAGTTAAATTTCGGAAATCGGGAAAATCGATGATCAGTTACTGAAATTGAGTAATACTTACGTTACATCGATACGGTATACAAAATATTTAATTTAGCTGGGAAAATATAGTATTTATGACACCTCGAAAATAATCTCCTGCAGGAAAAAGATGAACTTCGGACACTAATTTTGTTAGAACAACACAACCTAATCATTCGTGATCAAATGCCATTGTATGAACTTGACATTAACAACAGCAGACGTTCGACTGAATTCAAGTTACATAAATTACATTAAAACAATAATTGTATTTAATTACAACAATTAAACAATCATATTTCAACCTTTACAAAATGATTTTACGACTAGTGGATAGATCTGATTGCGTAATCGCAACAAGTCGTTACATAGTATCTTCGTAAAAAGGACTCAAGTATTTCCGTTTACTGCACAAGAAAGTTCGCATAAATTTTTTGTTTGCCCCAATAAGACCTTCGGCAACACACTTTTTCGTTCTCAAAATTTAACGATTTTTTCGAATTTCTCCGATCCACGGTAGGATGCCTCATGTTTTTGTACGGATGCAAAGAACACTCTAAAACCAATTGACTATTCCTTATCTCTATCCACTGATGATAATGATGATGATAGTTGGTGTAACGGCTGTATTGTATATGCATACATACGTGCTTCGGATCGCGTGCCGTTTACCCAGGGTCGAACCCCTGCACACCTTTCAATTTTCACCTTGGTTTTTTGCCTTTTATTGTTATGCTCCAATGCGGCAACGGAGACTTTACGAAGGTTTTCACCATTCTGCAGCTGAGGAAAGGACGGTTTTTTATCAAACTAGAGAAAGAATAATTCCGTCACTGATATCAGAAATTTTTGCAATACGCTGGTGTCTCTGACGGTTGACATCAGATTTTTGAAGACAGAGAATTAAATTAGAGCGTTGCCATACCCCAGTCGTTTTTCCGAACAATGATAATTTGCTTAATTTCACGCAACTTTCATCGATTATACTAACGACAAGCAAACTGAAATGAGCATCATAAATCTTGAACATTCAGAATTCACCTCAGTGATTGTTTTGACGGATTCAAATAATTTCACTCAGGCAATACTTGGCCGTAAGCTCAGCACTGACGTTACTAAATGTGTTTTCTTGTCATTACTTAAACTCATCTTATATTAGTCCCTTAAGCGGATCATCCGCACCTCGTAATTGGAAAATAAAGGTAAAAACCCTGTTTTTCTGTGTTTTACGTTTTTCCCGCTTACCCTGTCGCCTCTTCTTTCTCTACAATATAATCGCTACGCATCTTACCAAAAGTCTCGACTTACGATCAAACCATGAATCGCGAGTCATGCCGTGTCGAATTCGTGATTTGTTCACACCAAGTGGCAATTTGGCAATGGATCAATCCACGATCAAGGCGTTGGCATCATCAGTTTTTGACCGGAGTGAATTGCGGGATGGAAAACCGGGTTCTGCTGCGTCACTGCAACATGTGTCCCAGCTGTAGGAGATCCGGAAAATGCCTGCCTTCTAGGCATGTGTGAAGTGTATATGAGAAAAGAATGGTTATACATAAAGCACTGACAGTGAATAGTGAAAAAGTTCCCACGTTTGCCAGCTGCCGCTTGTTTGATCTGTGATTGCTAGCAATCTTGTCAACGCTTGTGTCTTATGCACCAGTCGAATTAGCGGTACGAAATCCAAAGGAAATTCTGTACATTATTTTTCACAATTGTCGTATACAGAACCTGGGCTTCACTCTAATCGTAAGTGGTTCAACGATTCCACTTAAAAACAGCAGTAAAAAACATCGATAAAAATGAAGAAGAAACAAAACAGGTTCAAAGACAAAATGATGACGTCCAATTAAGCTTCGAGAGGCTGATAATAACTGTCCCTGTCCCCCGTAGATAAATGCGGTATAATTGATCTTACTAGCTGCAAAACGGTATAAGAGCAGCGATGAACAACCATTTGGTTTGTATCGCTAAGCGCTGGAAGATGAATTGCTACTCGGGGAGTATAAGATTATTTTGTTCACAAACAGGGATAACAAGTTGCTGTCTGAAGCAGAGTGCATCTCAAGGTAATCGATTGTACAGGTCTTCGGGTCAAATTTTGAGCGGCAAAAAATGAAAGAAAGAATCTGAGAACAAGCCATGGAATACTAAGAAAATTTACCAAAAATGACGATTTTTTGAAAAGATATACAGTGAAGTCCAACTTAACCGTGAATAATATCGATGGATAACTTTAGAAAAAGTCAGAAACAAATTCGGAGGAACGTGTGGAAAATTTGACCGAAAATTTATTTGCAAAAAAAGAAAAATTTACTATTGTTAGATATTCAAAATCTGGATTTTTTTAGAAATTGCGGAATCCTCGAACATGTAGGGCAACGAATATTCAGACCTAATTCACCGTCGAGATTCCCAGCACTGATGAAACGGCTGAGAACAATGAGTTTGTTGTATTCAGTGGCCCGATTTCTTAAAATGGATCTGTCAAGCGTGTCTGCAGGGAGCTACAGGACTGAAGCGGGCAGTTTAAATTCGTTAAACTCTACTTACCATTAGTTTGTAGGGTTTAGAGTTCAGACTTCCAGTAAGCTCATGATACGCCTGGCTGGACCACACGCTGATATGGTCAACGAACAAAACAACAAAGATGCGACTTATATTTACCATTATTTGACCCTGCAGGGAGCTTGAGAAAAAGTTCTCAGCAGCTGCAGTTTCACCCCACTTCTCGACCCCTCGTGAATAAACAAACAAGAGAATTAGAGCCAGATTACACTCTCCATTAAATCGTTTGCCGTTTCTCTTCTTTTTTCACTGCTCCATAACCGTTTTTGGTAAATTTTTTATTCTTTGGTTTTTCGAAAGAAAAACCACTACGGAATCTCTTATATATAATATTTTTCAAACAACTTATAGCCAGCGTCTTACTGACGTCTTTTGAATTCCTGTATAACTAATATTACCGTCATTTACGGATCAAACTTATGATTTTAATGTAAATAATTTTGAGAATTCACTTCATGCTTGACATTGAGTCGCATTGACGAATATTTGAAGTGTATTCGGCTCCACAATTATGCAAAGAGTCCATTATAATTGACTAGAATTCACCACCAATAGAACTACAATTCTTTTCAACTTTGCAAGTAATTACTTAATTATTCAAGTCCTCGTGAATCACAAAACAGACGTCGGCTCGACCGACAGAAATTTATTTTTCGGCTCGTTTAACGCATTACTCAACCTCGAAGTGAATTAAGTATATACCTGCAAGAAGAAGAGGCGTACACACACACACACACATGTGGGACTATCAATAACTTCGGGTTCATATCATTGGTGGAACGTGCGCCAGCGGAAGATGTACTTTTCGAGACAATGGAGTGTACAAACGTACATAAAATACCGTACACACACATAATTATCTGGCTACTTCATCGGTTACTTTCACTAACTTCCGGCTATTGTTGGATGTGTAGCTATGATATTCAGACACTCGTCAAACGGACTGGCGACCGGATATCGCAGACAAAGCCTCTGCTTACCTCAATAGCTCGTCACATTAGTCAGACTAATCAAATGAACCCACGACTCAGGTTCGAAGCTATTACAAATTGGGATCATTCATTACTAATTTCTGTTAATCAGGAACTTTTACACGAGGAGAATATCAATTCTGATTGAATTAGGTGACTTGTCAATATAAAGTCATTTAGCTTTCTTGAACAATATCCCTTTTCAAAGATTAATATTTATTTCATCTCTTCTTCATAGTAAAATACAGTATAAAATATCATCACGCAGATTAATTCGGTCCCATTGATTGCTTTGTGAATCTCCTCGGTTACTCGCATCGATTAAATTCAAGTCAGTTTTTTACATAATGTGATCATCCTCTCATTTCTCCGGAAGCCAGATGTCCGAAGTGCAATCTCCGCCTGGGTATCTATAATTTTCGTCATTATTAAACTCATGATGTCAATGGCGGAAAAAGTACCAAGTAACATTTAAAACGTTTACCAAACTCGATTGTCTGGCTATTGAAATTTCGGTCATTTATGGGTTTCAACCCAACAAATATATCTTATCGTTTCGCCACTATTTCTTCTTAAAATTCAACAAGCAGTTCAACTACTGTACCAATGATAGAAAGAAAGTGAAATTTGCAAATTATGGCCCCTTAATTCCCCACGAAGCCTTATTACTTTAACTATTATTATTCGAACACAAACCTCATCTCGTGAGCCAATAGAATTTCGTCCTTGTCGGCTCCAAAGTCTACGAGAAAATCTTTATCCAGCGTCATGCCTCCGTTCTGAATATCGACATCGAGTTTCACCATAGTAGATCCGTGTCTGAAAAGAGCCACCATAAATAAGTTTCACAGACCATAATTTTAAGAATAGTTCTCCTGGATAGTACAGGCTTCCAAAATCTTTCACATACTTGACTTGTTCAGGGTAGAACTGTTTGTCCCAGGGTGAGAATAAGGACGTGGTGACGTAGAGGCGACGGCCATCGAGACTGAGCTGGATCATCTGGGGAGATCCGTGAAGTCGGCGTCCCTTGACGAAGACGGGTTCAGGCTGCTTGTCCAGCTCCTTATCGTCCACGACGCGAACTTTTCCATCGGAAAGAATACTTCCTCCGAGATAAATCCTACCGGTCAGTTTTGGATTGCGAGTATCGGTGATGTCATACTGCCGAACGTCACCGTGAAGCCAATTCGTCAGGTACAAATACTTGTCGTCAAGACTGAGTATGATGTCTGTGATCATGCCTGGAACGGTCGAGTGACTAATTGAAATAAAACTGGGAGTTGGATTTTCACGCCTGTTACCTTACATTTTGACACATTGCTGATCAAGAAATATTTATACGGTTAGTGAAAAAGAAAAATAATTCGGAGAATTAAGTCACCTTCCATGTACGGCGCTATCCAGCCCTCCACCTTCTTCGCCGGAATGCTGATGACCTTCTCAGCAGTCCATTCGCCTCCAGATTTCTTGAAGAACCGGAAGACGTTCGAGTGTATTGCACACCCTACGAAGCCTTCGGCCGAGGTTGGGTCGTGCAAGAACCGCGTCTCCAGTGGGGCGAAGCCTTCCTCGCCAAGGTCTAGGGTTTGCAAAAGTTTCCGCTCCGTCCACGAGTAGATGTTCAAACTTTTTCCGTAAGTTTCTGAAATGACGTATCGGACAAATGAGGATTTCTCGAGTTCAGAACCACTCAGATCTTACCTGCCGTGACGTGACCAGGTGCAAAACCCTTCTTGAAGGTTCTCGGCACTCCCCACTCGCTGGCTACCAAGACGTCATGATAAGGCTGGTACCAGAAATCGTATCCGAAGGCAGCCTCGTCTTTTGTCCAAGCGCCAGTCGTCTCTAGAGTGTTGCTGTCGATCGTCAGGAACGAGCCCAGGGCATCACCGTTAGGCTTTCCCATCGTGGAAATGATGATTTCACCCGTTGGCGAGCAGTGGGAGGTATGTGGAGTGGCCAGACCCCATTTGTGCATCTCTTCTGGCTCCAAGATCTAAGGTGGAACAGAGCATTCCATTTATGATCAAAGGCAAGAGATCGGTAATAACGGTCATTGATTTCAGCAAGGTGTGACCTTCTTGATCTTCGGGTTTCTCTCCTCGGAGAGGTCGACAAAGTAGACGCGGTCCGAAACTAGGCTGGGAAGAACCATAGTGTCCCGTTTCTTCGGCGAGTCGTAACAGCTGCTGCAAATGTTCCATCCTGAGTGATGGAGCTCGTCCCCAACATTCGGCATTCGGAGTTTGTGGATTATCTATGAAATTTATAATCTCGTGATTGTCATTTTTCCATAGAATGCAAACAACAAAGCAGTGAGCTATGAACAGAGCATAAGGGAGGTCAGGTTTGCGCAATAAGTTATCGCGATTAGGATCGTACAAGTAGCAGAATGGTCTAAAATCAAACCTACTTTTAGGAGTTTTCTTTTTTAAAGAAAATGAAAACATTGGGAGCAATTTGAGCTTGAGGGTTTTATTATTTATAGTTTCAAGAATACTTCAGAATTTTTTCGTTGAAATTAATAAAAAAATGGCGGCATGGCGCATATAAGTAGCGAACGATCATTGTATTGAGCAATTTGTATTCGATCGACCTGAAATTTTGACACAATCTTTGAATCTTGTTTACCGACTTGAGCTCGTGGCTAGATTTTTTAATTTCAATCCCAATTTTTTTTTATGAAAACCTTTTTAACATTTTTTTTATTACCAAAAAGTGAAATTTGTTTATAATAAATTTCAACATTTGTACGAGGAACTCGAACCCAAAAATGTTTCGTAATTGAAATAAATTTTTTCATCTGACACAAGTTGGACAGTGATATCAGGAGACGCGCAACTGCAAAAGCCCTCGAGTTCAGCGTCATTCGCTGCCTATATACACCATGTCAGCATTTTGTTTTTTGATTTTAATTTAAAAAATTTCAAAATGTTCCTAAAACTATAAACAATAAAGCCCTTAACTCGAATTGCTCTAAGTATTTTAATTTACTTGAAAAAAACTCCTATAACCGATATGAACCGGTATGATGAGATCCACTAAGCTGTAATAACCCCCCCCCCCCCCACCCCCACCCCCACCCCTCGCCCTTAAGACAGCTTAGTAAAAGCACACAGCACCATCGTTCTCAAACAGTTCAGTGATAGATATTAAAGGCGTAAGACATGCGCACGTCACAAGTTGGTAAGGCTTCCCACGATTACGCGAGGGGCATATAAAGTGTCACAAGATAACACATCGGTAGGTAATCATAACAGATATCATTCACAAATAATACATTCTCACACTGTAAAAATCTGGCATGAAATGATGTATATAATGCTTTTGATAAATGAACGCGCCAACGATAATGTTTGTTACTCAATATGTAGATTAGATTTCCGTAGCTCTACCGAACGTCGCAGTTTGCCCGAGACTTTATTTTTAACTCTTGCCACTGCGACAGCGCTGCACGATTCTTATCGCTGGTTAAACAATCAACTGTCTTTTCTACCAGCACGTTAATAGCTATTGTGTGATTTATGTGATGCGAAAGCGAGAGCCGAAGATTTTCGTCCACACAGTAAAGAGTGGGGATTCGGGGTCTGCGACAAAATTTCTGGGCGTTTGACTATAGCTCGATACGATTTCGCAAGGAATCAACCGAATAAGAAGAGATAAACCGGTGAACCTGAGAGTACGTTGAGCTCTTCGGGTCCACGTCGACGGTCGCAAGAACATCGGGTTTCGTGGGGTCAGGCTGGATGCAGACGACGTAGATGATCTCTTCTCTAGGTCCCTCAAGCATGGCTGCCAAGGGGCTTTTGTACCCGGGTCCAGAACAGCATCCGCCTTCTGGAATCATTACAGACACAACGGTGATCGGGCAAGAGCAAGCGAGAACCTGCTGTTGCAGATTTCGTTCTTTCTGGCTTAAGGCCAGAACGGAGGCAACGGATTTGCAATGCAGCTCCGGAAGAAGAGAGAGCGAGAGAGAGCGAGAGAATAATTTCGTTCTCTAAGCGCGTCGTATAGTTGGCGAAAATCAGGGTAAAACTATAACGCTCACCTTTTGTTGCAGCTGCCATGATTATTGCGTTTCTTCTCAATGTGCTAACGCCCGGTAAGGCTCGGTATTCGACCCAACGACGCCGAGTAACAGAATCAAACTAAACACATCGGTGCCTCTGTTCGTCAGTTGAAGTGTTTGAACTGAACCAGCTCACTTACTCGCTCACTCGCTCGCTCACTCGCTCACTCACTCGTTCCCTGCGTCTGTTCTTCTTTATTTTTTCACTATCTCTCTCAGTGATGGTCAACAGCCTTGACCAAGACCAAGACCGTGTGGCTTCGGTGACAGCAAAAGATGTGCCACTCGGGTTGCATCTTGACGGTCGCCAGGCGCAGAGTTCGTATTCTCGACTTGTCAGGCAAGATTAAAACAAGTCCAAGTAACTTAACTTGAATTTTTTAAACATATACCCAGATATGTAAAATAGTATTTTATCATTTTCCTTGGATTGTTTGCTGAAAATATCAAATCGATTTCGTCTCATCGCATTTTGTAAGATGATTTGTACGACAAAGTCAGGATGATTATACGTATGTAAGTGAGCAAC
This sequence comes from Diprion similis, assembly GCF_021155765.1. Lineage (NCBI taxonomy): Eukaryota > Metazoa > Arthropoda > Insecta > Hymenoptera > Diprionidae > Diprion > Diprion similis. The sequence goes on along the minus strand of NC_060110.1, from coordinate 6,532,217 downwards.
GCTTCCAAAGTTTCGGGGAACTTGTATTGCTTCTTAAACAGAAGCTAGTCTTTCCATGGCTTCGTGATTGACCGTAGAATATGCAGATAAGAATTTCTGAATTAAATTGAAACAAAATTCTAATGATTTTTTTTTTTTTATATTTTCAAATACCTACCATCATATAGCAAGTAAATATCAGTTTATTCTTGAATCGTTATCGTACGAGTGATCGGCATTCTTCTCATGTTTTTCGTGAAGAAGGGCGCATATCATCAGATTGTCTCTATGTAAAATCGCGAGCTTTCGGAGCTGACCCTTGGCCACTTCCGTTCTTGACGCGATGATGTCTAAGCCGTCGTCCAGTTTATCCAGGTCGGTGCTGATGTTTGCTACCATCTCCAGTAGCAGGGCATTCCGCCGGGCTTCCAAAGTGAACTTTTTACTGGTCAAAACGGCAACCAGGACGATGGTCATGAAGATACTAAGACCCAGAAGACTCTTTTGAAAGCCAGTCGTCATGCCGCAGGAATGCAGTCGATCCTTGCAGACGTCCTCGACCCTCCCATTTCGTGTGGAAAACCCTGTTTTGTTGGTACAAGCAAGCCAAGCACTAATTCACCTTTATCGAAAAACACGGAGTCACTCGACACTAGAGGATTCGTCTTTTCGAAGTAAAATCAGCGCGGCTTTTCAGGCAAGTACAGCAACTCAAGAGAGAAGCCAAGAACGTTGGGTGAAGTCGCCGTGCAATTAGATAACAGAGAGCAATCAGTCCCGACGAACTCTATGATAGGCTGGATTTTATGTATAACCAGATGATGTAATTCAAGTCACTCGGTACTTGTTGATACAATCACTTCTGATGGCCGATGGAGGCGACCGCCCCACGTGCAGGTGCGGTTCACCCGCCCTCAGCGTGGACCCCGAACTGCCTTGCTGTGTCACAGTTGATAGAGGCGATTCCTCGCAGCCCCGACGGCGCAGGCGTACGCGAATCAATAAATCCCCAATCTCATGGCGGTTTTTTGAACTAGTTACAGAGTTCAGGGCGTCGAATATTCATTTTTGGATAACTAGGTTCAAATGGTTTGCATGTTCTATAACGTGTCCCCACACCCTGCAGCCGTTTTTAATCGACGAGCCATGGATGTTCTCGATCGATTTTCAATGTTCGCGATGTTTAACTAGAGAGCGAATTACTGCCATAAATAATCTAACAGTTGTCGCTCGACGTCTGTCTGCTATATGTATACCAGTCACGCGATGGTAACCGGTCATTTGTTACCGCTGAAACAAGACTGTATGACGGGCTAAGGTAGAAAAGGTTGTTGGGGATTGAGCTCATTTTTCTTTCACAGAACCTTTTAATTCGTCTAATTGCACCTGTTCTTAACAATAATGTTGAGCATGATCTCACAACTAGGTTCTTTGTAACCTTCACTAGGGGGGTATTTTTCGCAAAATGAGACTGTACGGCAAAAGGGTAACCGTATTTTCACGTATCTTTACATTGCCCGTTCTGCTTTATTAAAAATATCTTAAAACTAATTTTGTTACATTATAGTTTGCGTAGGCAAATGACATGTGACTAATTTTCAAGCATGGACGATGAGATTCACATCCAATGGTTTTCAGCGTGGGTCATTGCATAGCCTCCTTTTCCTTGTCAGGATTGCTTGGTATCGTGGGAATCGGCGTCATCTTTACGCCTGCGTATTTTTCTCGGGGCAGGAATCTACGGTATAAATAAATAAAATAAACCTCACATTACCTGAGGAGTGAGAATTTCAAAACAAAAAACAAGTGGATCGATCATAAACCTGTGTATTATCGGCGAAAAATGATCCTTGTCCAGATCCTTGGGGTCTGGAATACCGGTGACAAAGCTCGCGATGATACCACAAATAACCACAGTTACGTAGCCGATAAGGGAGTAGTAGAGGAAAGAAACGGTGAAGAGGATCATGGGTTCGTCTTCCGGCTCCATAGGGGGTAGCGTGGGCTGGATCCGGTCAGTAATGTTCAATGTATACGGACAGTTATCCGTGGACGTTGGCAGCGGGTCGTACCGTATGTTCTTTTTTATTTTGTGAATTTGGGCACCCATAACAATCCACGCTGATGCGATGGTGCCCACGACACCTCCGATTATGGTGCCCTTGTTATTTGCCCATGGGACTAACATCCCGAGGGTGAATAAGCCGAGAGTAGTCCCGGAAGTCACACCAGTCATGCTCGAGGACATTGTGAATATGTCACCCAACTGCTCGGCTACCAGGACCAGGGCAACGCAGAGCATTCCCAACACGACGACGGTAACCTATCGGTTCAAAGTGGTTTCTAGGTATGATAATGATTCTATGATTGCCTTCTATGTCTTTTCTATATCCCCTCACCTTCATAACCCTTGTTGCCGTTTGTTCCTTCGTTGGACTTTCCGGCACCCAACGGGAGATGAAATCTTCCCATATCGTTCCAGCCACTGTATTCAAGGCACTGCTCATGGATGACAAGGCGGAGCTGACGAGAGCAGCGAGGAAGAGACCTGGCAACCCGGGAATTCCACCGGCAACGTCCATCACGTAGTAGGGTAGAATCTGGTCTGGTTGGGCTACTGCCTGTGTGACATTTAAAGTTTCATTTGAATGATGAACAGTCGTTTCAATACTTTAAATAAGTTTCGAAAACCTTGCAAAAATCAACTCACCTCTGTCACAATCGGATCACAGTCATGATATTTGGAGTACATTATTAGCCCGGTATAGACAGAAATGCCTTTTACCACGATTATACCAGCACACATGAGACAAATGGTTCTGTTGGTGAGACAATTAATAGTGGGCCTTGAGAATATGAAAAATCGAACTATATCAGTATAGATAAAAACCTTACATTCTGGCATCTGAGAGAGATGGTACTGAAAGAAATCTTTGTAAAGAATTCTGACTGATGCCTATACCGGAAATCCAGGTTGTCGTCATGCCAATCGAAATACCCCAGAAGCTAGTTCGAACGAACGGGCTGGGGTTCATGCTACGCCATAGAATTACACGGTTACTCTTTGCTGAATACTTTTACTAAGGATTGGCTAATCGATTACTTACTCGAAGAATATAATTCGGCCACCTTCTTCGGATATACGCCAAATCTCTTGAAATCCACCGATCGAGATTATGCCAAGAATGAGCACGGTGAAGAGAGTGATCACTGTCACAGTGAATTGAATTGTGTCCGTCCACACCACCGCTTTAAGTCCACCCTGAAGTTATGAAGAACTTTGAGGATTGATTATTATTCATTTTACTTACATGGTCAGAAAATAACTCATGAACTATACTCACCACAGTCGTGTAAAAGATACAGACAAGTCCGATGATAAGCGCGATATAGTGAAGATCGAAACCAGTCACCTGAGCAAATGCCAACGCTGGTCCATAAACGACGATTGGAGTGTGAAGTATCAGACTAAGAATGAAGATGACCGAGGCAAATTGTCGAACTGATCTCGAGAATCTGATCTCCAAGTATTTGAAGGAACTGGTTAACTGGAGTTTGTAGAAAACCGGAAGAAAGACGTACGATGTTACGACGCCAGTTATAAATGTGGTGAATATGCAAGCTGCGTATTGTGTTCCATACCGATAAGCCTCGGCGGGAACTCCGAGCAAGGTAATTCCTGACAAGTGGCTGATGAAGAAAAAAGTGACCACGTGTGAACTAAGCCATTTCCTTGGTATGGAAGATTGCATATGGAGAAATAAAACATCCAGATACTAACCTAGCAGTTATGCTCATCGCTACTGGTAAATAGCTCATGGTTTTTCCTCCTAGTAAGTATTCCGTGGTAGTATCTTGCTTCTTGCTGAAGAATCCGAAGTAAGTGCCGACCACTGCACTAACGCAGAGCATTGTGACGAAGAGGAAGTAATCAACCCATCCAAAGGTGAGGTGTTCGACATTGTTCTGGATGGTATTCACTAGGGAGAAATTGTTCGTAGACATTTTTAATTTTATTTCACTACCAAGAAGAAGTCGAATGAGAACATGTGTGGCCACTGAAACGAATGGACACAAAATGATGATGATTAGCAGCAGAGAACGTGAATGTCCAAGAAATACTGGCAGATAAATGTGATATGGAGTTGCTCATAGCGAGTATAATTGCACGCATGTTCAGCATTTAAAAATGACAGATAAAATGATTTAGAGTAGTGCTGGCTGGCGCCTTGGAATATGCAAACAGACTTTGATATAAAGTGCAAATTTGAATTTCCTGTGAGCTCAGGGCTGAAATAGCATTGGAAGTTGCAGTAGTAGTAGATTAGAACACGAATGGCAGCCTGAATTTTTATAATATTCAAGTTCCAAGTGAACCAATAATCCCCTTCCACATTCGAGCAAAATAAGTAGGGGGACGATTGTTCTTTCTGAAGTCTATCGCCCACAAACCAGGTTTCAGACAATGACTTATACGACGAAACGCTGAGCCGTTTGTACGATGTGTCAGTCATGGTTGGTCGTTTCCATTGCATCAAGCGTCTGGACCGACTACTTTTGCGAGGAGGACAAATATTAACGAACCTTCACATATTTCAACTCGCAAAGATAACGTGCAACAGCAAGATCGGTTTGAATGATACACGTACAGCTTAATATTTGGCACATGAAAATTTAATAATAAATAGTTCGTTTACATGTTCTCCAAATACATTTATAAATAAATAAACCTATTATACAATGTACTTTTCGCTGACATTTCCATGCGGGAATTGAGCTACGCGATCTACAAGGCGAATTTCATTCACGTCTAACAAAATTCATGTACACAATTTATCATGCTATGTTGTATCCAAACTGCGCAAATCTGAAAGCAAACTGACATTCCGAAAATGTGATAACAAAACCCGTTATGCTTCTCGAATACTGATGTAGCAATTGGAATAATTTGCATTTTTAAGCTCCATTCATTTTTTTTTCACCATCACAGTAAACGGAGACTCTTTGAGTACTGGAATCACCTCCACTTCACATGGCCTCTTTTTCTTTATCTGGTACCTCGGGAATTGGCTTCAGGGGTACTTCGGTGTATTTCTCTCGCGGAAGGAACCTAGAGTTGAACAAAAATAAGCAAAAGAAAACACAGGTTCAAGTACAATAAGGTAAGTAACCCCCACAAACCTCTGAACAATCGGGGCAAAGTGATCCCTGTTCAATTCATTAGGGTTTGATCGACCAGTTAAAAGGCTGGCAATGGTTCCGCTAAATACGACGACTGTAATTCCGACCAAGGAATAGTAGAGGAAGGAGATGGTGTAGAGGATCATGGGTTCGTCTTTGGAATCGACCGGCGTAACCGACGTCGACTCTATCAAATGTGTCATGTTCGGTTGATTCGCGCAATTAGCTATCGAGGTCGGAAGTGACTCGTAGGTGTCTTTCACTTTCTCGACTTGGGCGCCTACTATCATCCATGTTGAGACGGCAAAGCCCATGATCCCTCCGATCACGGCGCCCTTATAATTCGCCCACGGAACCATCATTCCGAGAACGTAGAAACCCATGATAGTTCCAGCCGTAACGCCGTGCATGGTCGTAGACACGGCGAATATGTCACCTAAGTGCTCTACGACGAAAACGGAAAAGATGCACAGGATTCCCAATAAAACCACGGTCACCTGTTTGCAGAAATTAATTTTTCAAGATTTCACTACAGTCACTCCTACTCGGTTCCTCACCTTCATCACTCTTGTGGCCATTACTTCTTTTTTGTCATTCTCTGGAATCCAGGGGGAGATGAAGTCTTCCCATATGGTTCCAGCTGCCGTGTTTAATCCACCGCTCATCGTTGATAAGGCAGAACTCACAAGAGCGGATATGAAGAGTCCTGGCAGTCCAGGAATGTTTCCTGCGACGTCCATTACGTAATAGGGTAACATCTGATCTGCCTTCTCTACAATCTGGGTTATACTCAGAGATTATTTCATGACGCTGTTTAATGAATGACGTACTTGAGCCGAGAAGTTGAACTCACTTTTGCTGTAACCGGGTCGCAGTCGTGATATTTGGAAAATATTATCAGACCAGTGGCGACGGATATCCACTTTGCGGTAACCAATCCTACACACAGTACCCAGATGGATCTGGAGTTTCAAGATCTTTGTACTGTCGAAACACAGACAAGCTTGCAAAATGAAACTTTGGTATGAATAGAAACCTTACACTCTAGCTTCCGAAAGTGTTGGCACAGCAAGGAATCTCTGCATACTGCCTTGATTAACGCTGATGTTAGCAGCCCAAGATGTTGTCAGACCAAGAGATACTGCCCAGAAACTACTTCGAACGAATGGACTGGGATTCATACTGTGGGAAAGTTTCGACCGTTTTTGAAAGTTTTCATATTCCTTGATTGTTTTCTGATAATTACGAACTAGATTCATCCTTACTCGAAAAATATCAGACGACCTCCTTCCCCGGATATCCGCCAGATCTCGCTAATACCGCCAACGGAGATGATACCCAAGGTAAGAACGATAAAAAGAGTGACAATTGTGACGGTGAACTGAATCGTGTCAGTCCATACCACGGCTTTGAGTCCACCCTTGTATAAGGAAGAGATTAGTGGATTAATGAAACATAATCGCTTGTACTTGCTGATCATTTTCGATGTTATTGAAGCTTGATTTACCATTAATACTCACTACAGTTGTGTAGAAAATACAGACACCTCCTATAACAGGAGCGACGTAATGCATTTCAAAACCGGTCACCTGGGCAAAGGCCAGTGCGGGTCCATAGATAACAAGGGGCGTATGAAGAATCAAAGATATGGTATAGAGAACTGAGGCAAACTGTCGAACCATCCTGCCAAACCTTAGTTCCAAGTACTCAAAAGTGCTGGACAGCTGGAGCTTATGGAAGACCGGAAGGAAGATGTACGAGGTCAACAAGCACATGAAGATGGTGGTGAATATGCAAGCTGCGTACTGAGTCCCGTACTTGTAAACCTCAGAGGGGATTCCCAATAGTGTGATACCCGATACGTGACTGGAGAGAGAGACTTATCACAATGAATGGCTTGGATATACAATTATATTAATCTGATTTTCTTTCGTTCATTCGCAACTGATCGCTGTCTCTTTACCGTGTCTTTAAAATATGTATACTGACCCTGCAGTTATGCTCATGGCGACTGGAAAGTAGTTCATTGCTTTACCACCGAAAAGATATTCCTTCTTCGTGTCTTGCTTTTTGCCGAAGAATCCAAAGTAGACACCGACTGCGGCGCTGATGCTGAGCATCATGAAGAACAGAGTGTAGTCCATCCATCCGAATGTTAAGTGCTCGATATACTTCTGGCCAGTGCCCACTATGGAAGAATTATTGGTTGACATCTTTGGCTTTTTTCTCCGTTACGTGTCCCTTGAAGACTGCGCTGCGGATTTTTGATCTTCGATCAGAGCAATGATCTGACACGGTAAAGCAATCATCAATCTGAGCAGAGAACGTCTAGGAAGCTCGAGGAATACTGAGTGTAATCTAGCGATGGGGACCCGCGCGTGGAAGGCACTATTCTGCGTATGTTCATGATTTACAATCGACAGATAAACGGACGCCTTGAAATTTACAAACAAGTTCTACTGCGTGGCTGGAAGGTTTGAACTATTACATGCACTCTCAGATGAAATTTCCTTAGAAAAGGTTGTGCTTGTTGTCGTAGGTTCCACAGCACGCTGCGCAATTCAAGACTTCTTTCGGGATCTGTGCATTGTTCGTTTGGAAGAAAGATGCCGCGATGCATAGTATGCATCGGAGTGTCGAGTTTTGTAAAGTGATACCGTTTTCTCGAATTTGCATCTCGTGAACCGTGCATTTCGTTATCTATAAATTGCGGAATTAACAACGCATTATGCACCTACGCGTTGCATCAGATTCTGCAATCCAGTATCGTCGTGACTAGTCTGGTTTCCGTGACCTTTCCTTCAAGCCAAAACAAACAATCGTTAAAACCGCTGCAAAAACGCGGTTGGTGTATCAAAATTGTCAACGTCTGGTAAAAATGAGCTATTTATGGTCAAAGTACATATTACCTAAATCAGAGTCGGGCTTTTATACACACGTATAAATTTGGCAACAGTGACCTTGTGCTGCGTTTAGCTTCGTCGGATTGCTGCTTTGCAAACTTTGTCTATTATCTTACATTTTTGTCACCTTATATTTACCTCGAGATATAAATCTGCTAATTAATTTTACGTGCGGTGATTCTTTGAATGAAACTGGGATTTAATTGACGATTTTTAGAATTTGGAAAATGCATCAGAAGAACATGAACTCTCACTCAACAATTTATTTCAATATTTACAGTCTTACGTTTGCAGATGCAAAGCCGTGTAAGACATATTTACAATCTATTTACAAAACTTACTTCCTTTATCACGACTGGCATGTAACCAGAACGTTCATAGGGATTTTAAATTTCACTGGGGGTACGTCCCTACGCCACAACTACCGTCGTGACATTTTTCTAATATTTTAATCTTAAGCCATACTTATCAATTAAACCAATGTACATCTAATTAAGTAGTAATGTGCCGATAGGAAAATTACACCTTGGTTCTAGCATCTATTCTATAATATTCACCTATGATTATGATTCTTGAAACCACTGACAATGAAAGATCTAATTTATCTACAACGAGTGACTCAGAAATCGATTTTCTGAGTTGCAATATGCCGAATACAGTAATTCAAAATAAGAAATTTGCAACTGTGACTTTTAAACTACAGATAATTCTAAGGTCATACTAGTTAGTTTATCGCAATATTCACAAAAAAGATTTACAATTCATCGTACTATCACCGTACGACACTTTTTCTCCACCATCTTTTTAACTACTAGATAAGCCTAAAATATCCACGTGCATGATATATTTTTTCTCTTACATGGCGTTCATTTTGTGTAAAAGATATACGACCATTTGGGGTATTCGCTATTTATATCAGAATTATCTCAAAACCGTTTACCTAAAGCCATAAAAGATTCCGTTCTTAGAAATTTTCACCCAAGTGATGATATTTTATCAAAAAGAAGAAAAACTAAATATTTATAAACAAAAACCAAGCACATGATTTCACACGTTGAAATTTGCAAAAATTCTTTCATACGTTTCTTTTTCATAAAGTTGAACGGAAGAATAATAATACTGTATCTTACAATGTATTATAAGTTTGATTTTGATTGATTTTTTCCTCACAATCAGATCCAGGACTTACGGCCGAAAAGTGAATTTATCGAGTCCACGGTTGTCACTTGCCGGTGAAAATTGGAACGAAAACTCTTCGATCAGGTAAGTAACCTTAGCATCGGAGACAGAAAGCTGAGAAGCAAAAGCAGAAGGACAGCAGCAGGTTGATTCCGGGTGATCGCCGACGAGGGTGAGAAGAGCCCGTACCTGAGCCCGACGCTGGTTCTGAGATGAGCGCGAAGTCCTGGATTCTGGGAGCTGGTGGGTCCGCATTGATGGAGCGGAGCGTCCCAGAGGCTGCCGTCCCTGGGCCCGAGCAGAAGAGTGTATTCGCCGCTCCAGGTGACGCCGACGCGAGCCCTAAGTCCAAGGGTGGCGGGGGCTTCGAGGGCCCGTGGGATGCAGTCGGGGGGCCAGGCGACGAGCCGCCCGCGGCCACCGCAGCGAGCAGCGATCGCTGGGTCCCCAGGAACAAGAATGGACTCGGCGACGTGAAGGTCAAGCTCGGTGGTTCCCGTCGGAGTTGGTGGCGTCGGGGTGACAGAGACGCCGGGCGTCGTTTCCTCGTAGCGCTGGTTACCACGCAGCATGGTGGCAAAGGAGAGCGCGAGAGAAGGGTGCGCGTTTTGAAGCAGATGGCGGTAGGAGTCGTCCTCGTCAACGAGGCTGCGCTTTGAAAGTTGGGCCCCAGTTACGGGGACCTTCGGCGGCGCGGGCGGCCGCGTGATGGCCTCCTGGATCTCGTCCATCGTCGGGAGCATCTCTTCCGCCGACACTTGCTCACGCTTCGGGACGTATATGTCCCATATGTTTTTCGCTAGCTCCGGAGTCATCCAGGACACAACTTCTCGTCGGGCCCGAGCTTCGAGACGGTCCCCATCTAGCGCGGACTGCGAAGCTTCCGTTTCTAGCTCCTTGTGGCGCCGTTGTCGCCCAGCCCGTTGAAGGTAGCTCCCGGCTGCTGTTACCGCGTACAAGAACGAGCTGCACTTCGGATCCCTAAAGTAGTCCCATTGCCCCGTCCACAGCTTGTCTCCCGGCCATACTCGAAACTGTCTTCTCATCCACAAGCCTCCCTCTTCGCTCTCGCAGCTCTTGCTCGCCCAGCTTCCGCCCAGCAGTGCTGGTAGTGCTGCGACTTCGTGGAGAACCGGCGGACTCGTCTCTGTTCCTCGGGATATCGCGCTGCACATTGGACACCCCGTTGTCTGATGACAGAACGAGAAATCATTTAAAATTTATCAATGTTACCTGCGAGCGAATGACTGCAACTGCATTTATTGCTATATGAGTGAATTTTTTGTTCAACTTCTACTCACCGTGTCAGACCTCAGAAGTGGGGTTGACTGTAGAGCCGTGGGCCTGTGGGTGAAGCGAGTTTGAGTTGTGGGCGGAAGACCGCCTAATAGGAGTTCGACTCTGGGCCTGCCTGCGGGCTTGTGATGGGTCGTCCTGGAGGCCGAGGGTCTCTTCTGGACCCTGAGTAGTCGCAGTTCCCCAAACTCGAGGCCGAGTGTTTCAAGGCAGTCGATGCCGCGCCGATTCCGCGAAGGCTGATGACCCTGTAGGGAGTTGTACCTGGGCCCTTCCCATAGGGGATTGGAAATGCGGTGGTGAGGTAGTTCGTAGACGACCTGAGGGACGTACGGCCGCCATTTTGGCTGCGGTCCACACGATGAGTTCACCCTGAGTCCCAGTTTGTGGGCAACCTGCGACACGGGGAGTGATTTACCATCGGTCTTGTGGGTACGATTATAAACAGTGGCCTCGTGATAGCCGACCGTCTCGTACTTCACTGTCAGTCAATCTCACGGTGTTTCTCTTTGGCACACAGTCGCTGGATCTGATTATTATTCACGAGAGCAAATTGACGGCACCGTCTGGCTTCACACCGCGCGAGAAGCTCCTCGCTTTGTTCCACAAGACTTAAATCAAAATTATATCCATGCTTACCTGCCGATTTAGGGGGATCACGTGGACCGTATCCAACTGAAACCTAGCTTCTGTGGCTCCAGGAGTCAAAATGGACGCTGAGAGCAGCCGCAGCACACCTCTAGCTGTCACTGTGTGAGTGGCCACACTGCACGACTCTTCGGCGTAGTGGTGACGCAGCAGCAAAAATGTACCGTTCGTGTAGAAGGTGTACTTTCGGATCACGTATTCGGGTCCCGATCTCGTCTCGCACCTTTTGAACAAACAATATAAAGCTTGAAAGGCTGTCAGAATTTTTCAATTTTTTCAATCATAAGATTTCACGAATAAATGTTATTCATACGGGTAGCACAAAGTTCAAATTCTCAACTAGCAAGATGTTCAGCGCAACAAAATAGCCAACGTTATACTTCAGGCCACCTTGTTCTTAATAACTCAGGAGAAGATAAGAATCCTTCAACATGTTCATCTTGCGAATTCTCCCTGGTTAAAATAGACGCAAAGGATGGGGTACACTTCGGGAGTAAGAGTCTCGGAACCCGAGTTGCCTTCGGGGCTCGTCAAGTAGGCACAAAGGGTCACAGTTTGCTACAAGCACCCTGCAACTGCTGTAAGTCGGTAACGTATGAAGTATCTGACTAGACTGTCTATCTCACAATAAAAATAGCTTCAAAAGCTTATCCAAGATTTTTTCGATATGAAAACAGTGCCGATGTAATGATACCTTATTTTTTCGAATGATTATATTTTTTTTGCAAAATTCTGATTGCATTTTTTGTCGGTTGATGTAACTATTATCAGTTTGTTGATGAAATGACTTTAATAGATTTTCAGATTGTGAATATCATGAAAGTGACATGATCAAAGACCTTACCGGCTCTGAGGAATGTCTGGAGTTGTGATCGTTCTTCAGTTTGCTCAGAACAGAATATCTGTTCCTGAGGTACTTCTCTTGGTATATACGTAATACAACGTTTCGAAGTGTTTCTGGGAAAAGTTTAGGCATAGCCTTGAAAACAGTACATGTGAAAATACAAATCGAAGTTTTCAAAGATCAAGACCAAGGGGTAGACTACCCTTAAAACCCTGTGTACACCATTCATGAAATCTTATGAAATCGTTGAAAATCTTCGAAATACTTTAAAATTATGAAAAATGAAATTATGCAAATCCACCTTCTTGAAATCACATGAACTCCCTCTTGCAATACGTTGAAATTCATTGAAATCCTTTAAGATCCTATAAGATTATCGGAAATCTCTGAAATCTAGTGAAATCGTGGGGAGTTCTAATGAACTCATTTGGATATCCAAAATTTTCCAAATCGTACAATCTGGAAATCTTGGGCGCCCACAAACTAATAAGTGATCAGCCTCTCAATGAGGGTAAAAAGCCGAATTTTGAGAGTCTAAAGAATAAAATGGTGCGAAAACTCACCCCTGTGATAGCCAAGTGGCGTGCAATCTCAACGGGGTGGAATCAACAGCGATTGCAAGGTCGGAGACAATAGTCTCTCTGAAGAAGGCCTGGCACTGGTCTCCGCCGCGTTCGGGGCCCCAAACCATGCCGAGGGATGGACCTGGAAGACAAACGGTAATAAAAAGGACAATGCATATAGTGTCATACTTGGCCGCGAGGCTATGGCGCTCCGGTATCGAAGGGACGCACCCTGGGTTCTCGGGTCTCATGTCCGAGGTATAAAACCCAGCAGGTACCAGAGTAGCCCGCCCGCTGTGGCCCTGCTCCGACGAAGGATTCGGGAGATTTAGGGTCTGACAGATTCCGGAAGATAAATTTATTCGATGATCCTAAGCCTCCTGCCACTATTGGACTTGCCTATACGCCTGGGATCAGGGCCCCCGTAAAACCCCATCGCGGCGACAACCCGAGATCTGGCTGGATAAAATATCCCAAATTCTTACCAGTCAGAATCCAACTGACAAAACTGGTAGAGAAGTTTAACCACTTAAGCATTTCCCTGCAAATCTGTTTGCAGATGTTTCTAGCTAGCTTGAGGATTCTACGCTCAAGAATTTTATTGGTATTTAAAAAGGTTTTCCGTACATTTGTAAAAGAGTATTCAGACGATAATTAGAAATTTTCATATCACTAATTTACCTAAACTTCGGTGAAACAAATTGGTCATTTAAATTTTTTCATCATGTTTTTTTTAGGATTAAAAGAGATTGAAAAAACTAGATTTTTTTCAAAAATATGTGAAGGAAAATATATACTGAAAAATAGTAATGGTTGTAAAATTCTTACCCCAGAACCGGATAAAAATATATAATTATCTAAATAAAATTGACAAGAGAATAGAAAAAGCGTTCAAAAAATGTGCAAAGCCGTTGACAAAAAACGTAACTTCATGTTTCGGTTAAAAATTATTTCTACAATTCGATGAATGAGAAATTGTATTCAAAGTTTTCCTTTCAAAATTGATGGTCCGCGTCGTGCTTTCAATCTGCTGAAGCAATTTACGGCATTTGTGCGTCAAGGCTCTGGACAGCTGGGTAAACTCTGACCTGGTACGAAATTCGGTCGAGGATTGATCACTGACACTGAGCAGTGAACCCGACTCCACGATTCTTGGGGTTCCGGGACCCGCAGCCTTCGTTCTTGGGTTTCAAGGGCTCTTTACCCTCTTCGCCCTCCACCCTCGCCCACCGCGCAGTCTTTGAGAATGATGTTATGTTTTAAACATATGCGGACGCTGCGTGTGCATGCAAGGAAAAGTACCGAGGGTCGAGCCACGCGGTGGATGTTGGAAATCTTATAAAAACATGCTACTCGCTACTCGTGAGCAGTCTGCCGAGTTTGATAGTTATCGCCCGCTTTTGAACTCTGCAGTTTGACGATGAGTCGGTATTTTTCAATTATGCTCTTGTCTGCAGGAACTTATTACTATCAATTATAACGTGCTGACAAAAATAATGACAAAATCATTTCATTTCAAAATGTAAAAATTTTGTAAAGATGTTTGTAAATTTGATAGTGATCGTTAGTTTTTGTTTTCAATTTGCATAAAAATTCAATCAAGTGATTTGTAGATCTGGATAAAAACGAAATTAACTGATACTCTTTCCGTTCAAATAATCGAATGCATCTTTGTTCATGGAAAATTGATTTTATACTAACCAGTATCACAATAACTTCAATAACATCAAATAAAACCCTCAATAACCAACCCTGTAAATTAAGTAATACTCCATCTGTTCAATCAGTTAAAATCCATTCAGCAAATCATGTGAAAACAATTTAAAATTAGTTTAATCTCATATCAGATATATACCTTCTATCTCAATAATAATAACAAAATGAGTGTATAATTCTTTCATAAGTTTGGTCAACAGTTACAAAGTATTGATGAATGTGTCTATTCTATGAGAAAAATATTTCCCTAACTCTTTTTCCGATTCATAATATTTATACAATGATTTAATTGGTTTTCAAAACCAAAGATTTTTTGCTTTTGAAAACCAAAGATCGTTTCGACCAGTTTGCAAATGCCCAATAATACACACGTGCATTGCGCATAAGTGTTCATCCGTGAAAGACATTCCCACGATCAGTGGGCACCACGTGGCAACACGTTGTCTCAGCTGATTGCTATTCTTCGCATTTCGTATTCTGCCCAACTTGAGCCTGCTAACGACGACTGCAGCGTCGACAGCCAAGCTTGAAGGAGGTGCAACCTCCTCGATCGTGCAGCAATGCATCCCGTGGCGCTTATAAACTCAAATTAAACGATTCGAAGCTGTGTGATTAACCGGAATAATTCAACAAAGCTTCACATGAACCCCCGCGTCGTTTTCCCATTTGCATACGTCTTTCCTCCATGATATGATATTTGATTCTCACGGAAGGCGCCGCAATTGTGTGGATATAACTGCACAGTTGACAAAGCTCTGCGATTTTAAGGAGGTTTACCCTCTTTGATTATGATGATACAAAAAATCTAAAGTGATATTTTTTTAATTGCCGACTTATTATGACAAGAATTTATTTTTTGAATTATTCATATTGTGGAGAGCTTGAGTTTGTTTATAAGTAAAAATCGAGACTTATGTTTCAAGTTTTGTACACTCAAAACAAAATTCCAAAATTTTTCCAAATCTTACGGTAAAATTTCATAAAAATTTTTATCACCAAGTTGTGTTAATCAGCGTGTAATACAGTAATAATAAGCCAATTACTTGAATTGATTCGGACGGTTAAGGAATGTTCACCTATCATTGAATATGATACAAGGAAATGTAGAACAATCTCTAAATGAACAGTAGATACTGATCTTGTTACTCACCGATAAGGAGAATCCCAACGTGGAGGATCAGGGCGTCGACCATGGCGTTGTATTAATACTCTCCGAGATGTTATTGCAGCAAAAAATTAAGCTAAGAATCCTTCACCTTCGACATTTTCGACGTCCGTATACAGCAACGCTGGGCTGTGCGTCCTCCCTGTCACTTCAGCCAAAGTTTGGTTAAAACTTCTCTCAGAGCCGACCTACCCCACGCCTATATAACCTCTGATCCCCACCCGAGCCTCCCAGTGGATTCAGCGTCGGGCCCAAAGGCCCAGCGCCCATGCAGGGGCGCCGCGTCTCGGACCCCATGCCGATCCCGCTGTGAAGATCGAACGACGGACCCATTCCCCACCTGCACAAATTTATGTCCACTGTACGTACACATCCATTGAGTTGCCTGAGTCGCTATCTCGGCACCAGCTCTCTGGGGATCCGGTGAAATCCGAAAAACAGCTTCGAGAAACTAAGGGCTTTGATAACTGCGGAATATATCCTGTCGGATTTACCTAGAATGTGTTGGTTTACACGAACATGGAATTTTTTCAGTCTTCCCAATACAAGGTAGTTCTAAATTGAGTATTTATCAAATTATTATCTTCGTAAGCTACGAAGATTTTTTTTCAAAAAGTATAAAAGTGTAAACCTTCGGAATTACAAACTAAAACTTGGATATTTACTATTCGTTTTGAATCGCTTTAAAAATGCTAAAGATCTAGTAGGTTCAATGACAACGTTGAATTGTCCACTGAAAAAAAACTGTTCCAGTGACTTGGAAGAAAACTGTATTCCGAATAAAATTAATCATCGTAGAATGACATCGGACAAATTTACTAGATTGTCAACCATTTTTGAAGCAATTTGTAACGAAGCCCCGATTTCCAAGAGTTTGTTGATTATCTCAAGTACTTTCTGTCTTTGTATGTTTAAACAAATTGTCGTAGATTGGGAATGTAATGATTTGAAGAATGGTATTGAATTCTTAACCAACAATTACTTTCATAAGGAGTTACCCAATTGACGATTAAAAAAAATAGGGTTTTTGCAAGAATTTTTTTAAGCCTTGGAATGAATCATACGATTTTTGATGTTTGTAATATTCACAGAATGGCGGTCATTTTTCGAAAAAGTTGAAAATGACTGCTCTTTTTTGCCGTTTTTTGCTAAAATATAGTTAAATCGGAATTTCAAGAAACGGATGATTCATTCCAAGGCCATTAACATGCTGAATCTAAAACCGTTCAATTTTTTGGTTTCAGATTAACGATCTCCGAGAAATCATCAACACTGCAGAGCTGCCTTTTTTCAGACTGATTTTCAACTACGATTTTCATGGATAAAAAGTGATTAAAAACAACAACAAATAATTTTTTTTTACATAATTCAAGAGTGTATTTATTAAGCCTAACAAAGCCTGTATCAATATTTATAGTTAAAACTTATTAAAAAAAATTCTTGAAAGAACCCTTTTTTTGCTTGTCAGTTGGCAAGACCCCTTAATGAACACCCTGTGGATGGAGAAACTGAGATAAAGGACAGCGATGGGATTCTGTCGGGTGGATTTAGGACTAGTCGACAGAACTTTCGGCGATTCTCAGTAGGACTCCGCTTTTTCTACCTAGGCACAAAGTTGCGATGAATGCCGATGCACCAAGTTTCTGGGGACAATGCAGGATGGATCCCGGACCCTGAGGATAAGGGCACATTATTCTTCCGGTGAGCGGTATTGTCGGAGGGCAACTGGAGTTTCGAATTTTGACTTGGTTCGAGACTCGGGATTCTGACGCGTCAATGGACGCGATTGAGAAATCTCTCTTGGGTGGCCCCCGGCCCGCTTCCATGGACCCAAGAGGAGAGAAAAAAATCCCGATACCTTATGCCAACATCTGCTCAAGGGTGCACGCCGAATTTAACGGTCGTTTAGGGAAAATAATTCATTCGGACCAGGCTTACTATGTGCACAAGGCAACGTATGAATGGCGAGGGGGACGAATGTTGTGATCACTCAACTAGCGGTCGATCCTAGATCTCAATTCAGCCCTGACGCGCTAGTTTCTTTTGATCACATGGAAAATGCACAGATCTCAAGAAACTTTTAAGATATTACTAAAGTTTTGTAATTGATGACATTAAGAGCAATGGTCACCATCTCGTTTCTGATTTTTAAGCTTACTTTGAATAGCAGTTATTCAAATGAGCAGTTTCGCAAATAAACGAGCGCACGGCCGGAAATTACTGACTTTATCTTCATTCTACTCTTTGAAATTTTAAGAGACATCTACAATTAATCAAACTATGACACCTTCAACAGGCAACAGAATTCTCCACGAGTCTATACTTTCCGAGAGTCTAGCACTCACCTCTGCGACTCAAGATACAAACTTCACACTCATCAAAAATTGCCTATTTTCCACACTTGTAACACAACATACTAATTTCAAATTTGCCTTATTAGCCTTGAATTCAGTCCTTTCATGTTTAATGCAATGATGATATCTAAAAACCACAGATGAAGTCTTTACGGACTTGAGAGACAAAAGGCAAAAAGTTTCATCCTGTGATCAACCTGATGATAGAAATAGAAGCATTTAATCCTTTGAGAGTCGTTTAATGATCTCGGATTGTATGATTAATTGTGGTACTAGAATAGCGAACGTTTTCGCAGATTCGAATGATAAATCGAGCAGGCGAGTCTTGACGCCAGGTAGGAAATCGTGGTCTGCGTACCTCGCCTCTCATTACTAGCCGACAGGTAAGACCAACCCATGTTATGCAGGCGTTGTTGAGCGTGAAATCTTTCCTTTGAAAGTGTTATTTGTAAGATACGAAAGTACAGGTGTACGCGCCGAAGTAAATAGACACAGATAAGATAGAGAGACTTGGAGAATTTTTGTGGTGACGATTTTGGTCTTTTGAAATGAGCTGCAGACACCCGAAGCTTCTTAGAAGTAACAACCTGCATTAGCATCAAGGTTACGAGTGCGCCGTTTGACGAGAATCTCGTCGAACCACTGAGGATCAAGGATGGATAACGGGGTGCATGATTCTGTTCAATGCCCATTGCAGTGACCATTGAGCAGCTTACATTGGTTGAAACGGGTGGCTAGCTGCTTCGTTAAACGGAATCCTCCGCATGCTAACTTACAGCCGTGAGCAGAATTCGTACCTTGACTTGAACACGCGTGTGACGCATGTGCTTACACAGCAATGATCAGAAAATTCATTAAACTGCAGGTTTCAAGAAAGTTGCTACGACGTGAATGCATTGAAATGATTGAAGAATACTAATTTTTTTCGTGTGAAGAATGATTCCAGATTCACAGTTATTTGCAATTCTTTTATGCTTGGCGTGTGTAAATACGATAATTGGTATACTTGAAACTTGAAACAGGTTACCCCCTTAAAATAGGTTGCGTTGAAAAGAAATCGTGGTCTAGTGGGTTTGGATCATCACACGTTTGTTAGACGCAAATTTGAAAAAATTTGATTCACTACTAGGGATTTCGATTTTAAAAACATGTATTCCTGACGAAGTCGATACTATTTTACCCGGATGTTCGGCATGTTTTCGGTAACCCCTAATATAATACAATAATGTAAAAATTTCAACGGCTGAATTTTGCCTGTGGAATAGTGAACTATATTATCGTCAAAAAACTTTTTGTAACAAGCCACCCCCGTACTGATTGGTGATTTGCGGACACCTCGTAAACTTTGACGATATTTTTTAGTCGGAATTAACGGAAACGCTAGTATTTTCATGATGTTATTCAGCTTATGTATGTGAAATATATGAAAAACTTTGAAAAAATAGATTGAGCATATCAGAGATTCTACTATCCCCAATAAAAAATTTAATATATTCAGGTAAATATGAACGATACACGTTCATGTAATTGACTGACATTTAGTTGTAAAGTTTTGGTGTACATCATTCTTGTACGAGATTTTCTCAATCTTTCAATTTCACAATGTCGAAGGTATGTTACCAACGTTTTGCAGGCGATAGATGTTGGTTATAAAGAACTTTTCTTACCGGCGTGGTCACCAACTTGGTCGATAATACGTGAAGCTGCTAATACCCCCAAACCCACCAAGCCGGCCGAATTGTTACTAAAAATAACCCAAGGATGTGAGTCTTCTGACATCATCAGGTAATGCACTCGATAAGTTTTTTTATGGTTGCATGATCGATTAATAAATTTCCAAATCAGAGCTCGGCGGAGTTCATTGCGTTTCGCGTGGCAATGCAGAATCCTCGACTGCCAGTCGAGTTGCGGCGTGTTACCAGGGGAATAATTGATCATACAAAACGGTGAAATTGCCAGTGCAAGGTACAAGAGGTTGAATGCGATTACTTCAGTCAACGGCGATTAGTTGGTAAGGTATCGATAGTGAACGTCGCAGTCTCTGAAATCAAAGGTAAAGCAGTGCATCAGACGTTGACTGAAAATGTATAAAGGCTACTAGCCTAATGGGGCTTTCCGTTATCGGAAATGAACGAGATAAATTCATCGTCAAGCGGCACGCTGTGCATTGCGCATCTTAGGTCGGTAAACGATAGGTAAGTAAAGACGGCGAGAACTAATGTTACTATCACATGTACCCAGATGGATAATGCAGTGTCAGATATTATTATGACTTATATGAAGTGACGACCGATTGAATAGATTCATTCGAGGCAATTCATTTTTCAGCCAAGTTCGGTAATGTTAATTAGGATAAAAATCTTTCGTTTTCCGGCTGTACCTCTTAATCCGTTGCTTGCAGCGTATTTGGGATGCACCCAATCGATTCTTCTTGCAAAATTACACTGACACAGCGCATCGACGAATTGATTCCAGCCTCATCCAGAATCTGCGAAATTTTCATTTGAAATCCAAAAAGGTTACTGTTTTTAGCTGAAAATCTATTGTCTCAGAATCGATTTGTACGATTTTTTCTGAACGAATCGGACCTTAAGTTACGCAAAAGAGTCATGGAAATAACGTCGGACCGACCGTTAAGAAAATACAAAGACAACGCACATGAATTTGTTTATTCGTTTATTTCAATTCACGATATATAAAACAATACAGTGTCCTACATGTCGTATCTTGCTGTGGTGCTTTTCACCGGTGCGCAGGGTAGAACCTAACATATACTCACAAATTTCATTGATTACTATCTTATTACTACTTTTCATGTGCTACTTGAGGTAAAATGTATAATATTAATATGTATCATGTAATTTCAGGTCTGTATTGAGGGTGCAGGATACCTGAGGCTGCTCTACGAAAATAGGCCGAATAGCGAGTGACGAGGGGCAGGATGGGGATGACGAGAGACAGGTCAGCGAGAGTAGATTAGGATGCCGATTAAGGAGGAAGAACGTGATGTGTGTATTTTCAGTGAAGTAGACTTGAAACAATTATACACTGACATCCTTACACTTGTAATCGAATGAGGGCATAGTGAATATACTGAGATTGGACCAAAATAAAACATCATAGCTGAAAAATTTTTATTTCCCTTCCCCATCGCTTTATCAATATTATGCGATTTCCATGTTCTTTGACCATTCCTTTGAATTAATTCTTCCACACCACAGTAATAACGGAAGAGAGACCAGCTGCAGAAATGAGAGTCGCAGCGTATTAGGACTGCAGTTATTCGATTTCTCTGGCAAAATCAGGTCGAAATAGTCCGTGTTAGTATTGTTGGCAGAATTTTTTGGATAAGTCGAACTATGTGCCAAAAATATGAAGAAATTAGCATGACGTTTTTGGTCGTTTTCGAGGCCAATAATTTTTCGTCTCCGAATCGATTAGTACGACCCTTTCTAGAGTAATTCGACCACTAGGAACTCAGAAAACACATAAAGAAGAGCGTAGGACCAACAGCAGAGAAATGACTAAGAAAATCTGCAGTTTTTCGGCTGTGACTTTTCAGGGGCTGCTCGCAGCGTTTTGGGACTGCGCTCAATCGATTTCTCTGGCAAAATTACGTCGGAATAGTGCCCTAAGAAATTCGTTGCAGCCTTTTCCGGATACGTCGAAATTTTCGACAAAAATCCAAAGGGGTTAGCCTTAGTTTTTTCTCGATTTTCGTAGCCGAAAATTTTGCGTCTCCGAATCGATTAGTACGACCCCTTCTAGAGTAATTCGACCACCTGGAACTCAGAAAACACATAAAAAAGGGCGTAGGACCAACAGCAGAGAAATGACAATGAAAATCTGCAGTTTTTCGGCTGTAACTTTCCAGGGGCTGCTCACAGCGTATTGGGACTGCGCTCAATCGATTTCTCTTGCAAAATTACGTCGGAATAGTGCCCTTAGAAATTCATTGCAGCCTTTTCCGAAATCGTCGAAATTTTTGACAAAAATCCAAAGTTTTTTCTCGATTTTCGGACCCGAAAATTTTGCGTCTCCGAATCGATTGATATGACCGTTTCTAGAGTAATTCGACCACCAGGAACTCAGAAAAAACATAAAAAAGAGCGTAGGACCAACAGCAGAGAAATGACGATGAAAATCTGCAGTTTTTCGGCTGTAACTTTTCAGGGGCTGCTCGCAGCGTATTGGGACTGCGCTCAATCGATTTCTCTCGCGAAATTACGTCGGAATAGTGCCCTAAGAAATTCATTGCAGCCTTTTCCGGAATCGTCGAAATTTTTGACAAAAATCCAAAGGGGTTAGCCTTAGTTTTTTCTCGATTTTCGTAGCCGAAAATTTTGCGTCTCCGAATCGATTAGTATGACCCTTTCTAGAGTAATTCGACCACCAGGAACTCAGAAAAAACATGAAAAAGAGCGTAGGACCAACAGCAGAGAAATGACGATGAAAATCTGCAGTTTTTCGGCTGTTACTTTTCAGGGGCTGCTCGCAGCGTGATGGGACTGCGCTCAATCGTTTTCTCTCGCAAAATTACGTCGGAATGGTGCCCTAAGAAATTCATTGCAGCCTTTTCCGGAATCGTCGAAATTTTTGACAAAAATCCAAAGGGGTTAGCCTTAGTTTTTTCTCGATTTTCAGAGCCGAAAAGTTTGCGTCTCCGAATCGATTAGTATGACCCTTTCTAGAGTAATTCGACCACCAGGAACTCAGAAAAAACATGAAAAAGAGCGTAGGACCAACAGCAGAGAAATGACGATGAAAATCTGCAGTTTTTCGGCTGTAACTTTTCAGGGGCTGCTCGCAGCGTATTGGGACTGCGCTCAATCGATTTCTCTCGCAAAATTACGTCGGAATAGTGCCCTAAGAAATTCATTGCAGCCTTTTTCGCAATCGTCGAAATCTTTGACAAAAATCCAAAGGGGTTAGCCTTAGTTTTTTCTCGATTTTCGTAGCCGAAAATTTTGCGTCTCCGAATCGATTAGTATGACTATTTCTAGAGTAATTCGACCACCAGGAACTCAGAAAAAACATGAAAAAGAGCGTAGGACCAACAGCAGAGAAATGACGATGAAAATCTGCAGTTTTTCGGCTGTAACTTTTCAGGGGCTGCTCGCAGCGTATTGGGACTGCGCTCAATCGATTTCTCTTGCAAAATTACGTCGGAATAGTGCCCTAAGAAATTCATTGCAGCCTTTTCCGGAATCGTCGAAATTTTTGACAAAAATCCAAAGGGGTTAGCCTTAGTTTTTTCTCGATTTTCGGAGCCGAAAATTTTGCGTCTCCGAATCGATTAGTGTGACCCTTTCTAGAGTAATTTGACCACCAGGAACTCAGAAAAAACATGAAAAAGAGCGTAGGACCAACAGCAGAGGAACGACGATGAAAATCTGCAGTTTTTCGGCTGTAACTTTTCAGGGGCTGCTCGCAGCGTGTTGGGACTGCGCTCAATCGATTTCTCTCGCAAAATTACGTCGGAATAGTGCCCTAAGAAATTCATTGCAGCCTTTTCCGGAATCGTCGAAATTTTTGACAAAAATCCAAAGGGGTTAGCCTTAGTTTTTTCTCGATTTTCGTAGCCGAAAATTTTGCGTCTCCGAATCGATTAGTATGACCATTTCTAGAGTAATTCGACCACCAGAAACTCAGAAAGAACACAAAAAAAAACGTAGGACCAACAGCAGAGAAATGACGATGAAAATCTGCAGTTTTTCGGCTGTAACTTTTCAAAGGCTGCTCGCAGCGTATTGGGACTGCGCTCAATCGATTTCTCTTGCAAAATTACGTCGGGATAGTGCCCTAAGAAATTCATTGCAGCCTTTTCCGGAATTGTCGAAATTTTTGACAAAAATCCAAAGGGGTTAGCCTTAGTTTTTTCTCGATTTTCGTAGCCGAGAATTTTGCGTCTCCGAATCGATTGGTATGACCATTTCTAGAGTAATTCGACCACCAGGAACTCAGAAAAAACATAAAAAAGAGCGTAGGACCAACAGCAGAAAAACGACGATGAAAATCTGCAGTTTTTCGGCTGTAACTTTTCAGGGGCTGCTCGCAGCGTATTGGGACTGCGCTCAATCGATTTCTCTCGCAAAATTACGTCGGAATAGTGCCCTAAGAAATTCATTGCAGCCTTTTCCGGAATCGTCGAAATTTTTGACAAAAATCCAAAGGGGTTAGCCTTAGTTTTTTCTCGATTTTCGGAGCCGAAAATTTTGCGTCTCCGAATCGATTAGTATGACCCTTTCTAGAGTAAATCGACCACCAGGAACTCAGGAAAAACATGAAAAAGAGCGTAGGACCAACAGCAGAGAAATGACGATGAAAATCTGCAGTTTTTCGGCTGTAACTTTTCAGGGGCTGCTCGCAGCGTATTGGGACTGCGCTCAATCGATTTCTCTTGCAAAATTACGTCGGAAAAGTGCCTTCGGAAATTCATTGCAGCCTTTTCCGGAATCGTCGAAATTTTTGACAAAAATCCAAAGGGGTTGGCCTTAGTTTTTTCTCGATTTTCGGAGCCGAAAATTTTGCGTCTCCGAATCGATTAGTATGACCCTTTCTAGGGTAATTCGACCACCAGGAACTCAGAAAAAACATAAAAAACAGCGTAGGACCAACAGCAGAGGAATGACGATGAAAATCTGCAGTTTTTCGGCTGTAACTTTTCAGGGGCTGCTCGCTGCGTATTGGGACTGCGCTCAATCGATTTCTCTTGCAAAATTACGTCGGAATAGTGCCTTCGGAAATTCATTGCAGCCTTTTCCGGAATCGTCGAAATTTTTGACAAAAATCCAAAGGGGTTAGCCTTAGTTTTTTCTCGATTTTCGGAGCCGAAAATTTTGCGTCTCCGAATCGATCAGTATGACCCTTTCTAGAGTAATTCGACCACCAGGAACTCAGAAAAAACATGAAAAAGAGCGTAGAACCAACAGCAGAGAAATGACGATGAAAATCTGCAGTTTTTCGGCTGTTACTTTTCAGGGGCTGCTCGCAGCGTAATGGGACTGCGCTCAATCGATTTTTCTCGCAAAATTACGTCGGAATAGTGCCCTAAGAAATTCATTGCAGCCTTTTCCGGAATCGTCGAAATTCTTGACAAAAATCCAAAGGGGTTAGCCTTGGTTTTTTCTCGATTTTCGGAGCCGAAAATTTTGCGTCTCCGAATCGATTAGTATGACCCTTTCTAGAGTAATTCGACCACCAGGAACTCAGAAAAAACATGAAAAAGAGCGTAGGACCAACAGCAGAGAAATGACGATGAAAATCTGCAGTTTTTCGGCTGTATTTTTTCAGGTGCTGCTCGCAGCGTATTGGGACTGCGCTCAATCGATTTCTCTTGCAAAATTACGTCGGAATAGTGCCCTAAGAAATTCATTGCAACCTTTTCCGGAATCGTCGAAATTTTTGACAAAAATCCAAAGGGGTTAGCCTTAGTTTTTTCTCGATTTTCGTAGCCGAAAATTTTGCGTCTCCGAATCGATTGGTATGACCATTTCTAGAGTAATTCGACCACCAGGAACTCAGAAAAAACATAAAAAAGAGCGTAGGACCAACAGCAGAGAAACGACGATGAAAATCTGCAGTTTTTCGGCTGTAACTTTTCAGGGGCTGCTCACAGCGTATTGGGACTGCGCTCAATCGATTTCTCTCGCAAAATTACGTCGGAATAGTGCCCTAAGAAATTCATTGCAGCCTTTTACGGAATCGTCGAAATTTTTGACAAAAATCCAAAGGGGTTAGCCTCAGTTTTTTCTCGATTTTCGGAGCCGAAAATTTTGCGTCTCTGAATCGATTAGTATGACCTCTTCTAGAGCAATTCGACCACCAGGAACTCAGAAAAAACATGAAAAAGAGCGTAGGACCAACAGCAGAGAAATGACGATGAAAATCTGCAGTTTTTCGGCTGTAACTTTTCAGGGGCTGCTCGCAGCGTATTGGGACTGCGCTCAATCGATTTCTCTTGCAAAATTACGTCGGAATAGTGCCTTCGGAAATTCATTGCAGCCTTTTCCGGAATCGTCGAAATTTTTGACAAAAATCAAAAGGGGTTAGCCTTAGTTTTTTCTCGATTTTCGGAGCCGAAAATTTTGCGTCTCCGAATCGATTAGTATGACCCTTTCTAGAGTAATTTGACCACCAGGAACTCAGAAAAAACATCAAAAATAGCGTAGGACCAACAGCAGAGAAATGACGATGAAAATCTGCAGTTTTTCGGCTGTAACTTTTCAGGTGCTGCTCGCAGCGTATTGGGACTGCGCTCAATCGATTTCTCTTTGCAAAATTACGTCGGAATAGTGCCCTAAGAAATTCATTGCAGCCTTTTCCGGAATCGTCGAAATTTTTGACAAAAATCCAAAGGGGTTAGCCTTAGTTTTTTCTCGATTTTCGTAGCCGAAAATTTTGCGTCTCCGAATCGATTGGTATGACCATTTCTAGAGTAATTCGACCACCAGGAACTCAGAAAAAACATAAAAAAGAGCGTAGGACCAACAGCAGAGAAACGACGATGAAAATCTGCAGTTTTTCGGCTGTAACTTTTCAGGGGCTGCTCACAGCGTATTGGGACTGCGCTCAATCGATTTCTCTTGCAAAATTACGTCGGAATAGTGCCTTCGGAAATTCATTGCAGCCTTTTCCGGAATCGTCGAAATTTTTGACAAAAATCCAAAGGGGTTAGCCTTAGTGTTTTCTCGATTTTCGGAGCCGAAAATTTTGCCTCTCTGAATCGATTAGTATGACCTCTACTAGAGTAATTCGACCACCAGGAACTCAGAAAAAACATGAAAAAGAGCGTAGGACCAACAGCAGAGAAATGACGATGAAAATCTGCAGTTTTTCGGCTGTAACTTTTCAGGGGCTGCTCGCAGCGTATTGGGACTGCGCTCAATCGATTTCTCTCGCAAAATTACGTCGGAATAGTGCCTTTGGAAATTCATTGCAGCCTTTTCCGGAATCGTCGAAATTTTTGACAAAAATCCAAAGGGGTTAGCCTTAGTTTTTTCTCGATTTTCGGAGCCGAAAATTTTGAGTCTCCGAATCGATTAGTATGACCCTTTCTAGAGTAATTCGACCACCAGGAACTTAGAAAAAACATGAAAAAGAGCGTAGGACCAACAGCAGAGAAATGACGATGAAAATCTGCAGTTTTTCGGCTGTAACTTTTCAGGGGCTGCTCGCAGCGTATTGGGACTGCGCTCAATCGATTTCTCTCGCAAAATTACGTCGGAATAGTGCCCTAAGAAATTCATTGCAGCCTTTTCCGGAATCGTCGGAATTTTTGACAAAAATCCAAAGGGGTTAGCCTTAGTTTTTTCTCGATTTTCGTAGCCGAAAATTTCGCGTCTCCGAATCGATTAGTATGACCATTTCTAGAGTAATTCGACCACCAGGAACTCAGAAAAAACATAAAAAAGAGCGTAGGACCAACAGCAGAGAAATGACGATGAAAATCTGCAGTTTTTCGGCTGTAACTTTTCAGGGGCTGCTCGCAGCGTATTGGGACTGCGCTCAATCGATTTCTCTTGCAAAATTACGTCGGAATAGTGCCTTCGGAAATTCATTGCAGCCTTTTCCGGAATCGTCGAAATTTTTGACAAAAATCCAAAGGGGTTAGCCTTGGTTTTTTCTCGATTTTCGGAGCCGAAAATTTTGCGTCTCCGAATCGATTAGTGTGACCCTTTCTAGAGTAATTCGACCACCAGGAACTCAGAAAAAACATGAAAAAGAGCGTAGGACCAACAGCAGAGAAATGACGATGAAAATCTGCAGTTTTTCGGCTGTAACTTTTCAGGGGCTGCTCGCAGCGTATTGGGACTGCGCTCAATCGATTTCTCTTGCAAAATTACGTCGGAATAGTGCCTTCGGAAATTCATTGCAGCCTTTTCCGGAATCGTCGAAATTTTTGACAAAAATCCAAAGGGGTTAGCCTTAGTTTTTTCTCGATTTTCGGAGCCGAAAATTTTGCGTCTCCGAATCGATTAGTATGACCCTTTCTAGAGTAATTCGACCACCAGGAACTCAGAAAAACATAAAAAAGAGCGTAGGACCAACAGCAGAGAAATGACGATGAAAATCTGCAGTTTTTCGGCTGTATTTTTTCAGGTGCTGCTCGCAGCGTATTGGGACTGCGCTCAATCGATTTCTCTTGCAAAATTACGTCGGAATAGTGCCCTAAGAAATTCATTGCAGCCTTTTCCGGAATCGTCGAAATTTTTGACAAAAATCCAAAGGGGTTAGCCTTAGTTTTTTCTCGATTTTCGTAGCCGAAAATTTTGCGTCTCCGAATCGATTGATATGACCATTTCTAGAGTAATTCGACCACCAGGAACTCAGAAAAAACATAAAAAAGAGCGTAGGACCAACAGCAGAGAAACGACGATGAAAATCTGCAGTTTTTCGGCTGTAACTTTTCAGGGGCTGCTCACAGCGTATTGGGACTGCGCTCAATCGATTTCTCTTGCAAAATTACGTCGGAATAGTGCCTTCGGAAATTCATTGCAGCCTTTTCCGGA
Organism: Diprion similis; assembly: GCF_021155765.1. Lineage (NCBI taxonomy): Eukaryota > Metazoa > Arthropoda > Insecta > Hymenoptera > Diprionidae > Diprion > Diprion similis. The sequence continues at coordinate 6,503,878 of NC_060110.1, read as the reverse complement.
ATCGTCGAAATTTTTGACAAAAATCCAAAGGGGTTAGCCTTAGTTTTTTCTCGATTTTCGGAGCCGAAAATTTTGCGTCTCTGAATCGATTAGTATGACCTCTACTAGAGTAATTCGACCACCAGGAACTCAGAAAAAACATGAAAAAGAGCGTAGGACCAACAGCAGAGAAATGACGATGAAAATCTGCAGTTTTTCGGCTGTAACTTTTCAGGGGCTGCTCGCAGCGTATTGGGACTGCGCTCAATCGATTTCTCTCGCAAAATTACGTCGGAATAGTGCCTTTGGAAATTCATTGCAGCCTTTTCCGGAATCGTCGAAATTTTTGACAAAAATCCAAAGGGGTTAGCCTTAGTTTTTTCTCGATTTTCGGAGCCGAAAATTTTGAGTCTCCGAATCGATTAGTATGACCCTTTCTAGAGTAATTCGACCACCAGGAACTTAGAAAAAACATGAAAAAGAGCGTAGGACCAACAGCAGAGAAATGACGATGAAAATCTGCAGTTTTTCGGCTGTAACTTTTCAGGGGCTGCTCGCAGCGTATTGGGACTGCGCTCAATCGATTTCTCTCGCAAAATTACGTCGGAATAGTGCCCTAAGAAATTCATTGCAGCCTTTTCCGGAATCGTCGGAATTTTTGACAAAAATCCAAAGGGGTTAGCCTTAGTTTTTTCTCGATTTTCGTAGCCGAAAATTTCGCGTCTCCGAATCGATTAGTATGACCATTTCTAGAGTAATTCGACCACCAGGAACTCAGAAAAAACACAAAAAAGAGCGTAGGACCAACAGCAGAGAAATGACGATGAAAATCTGCAGTTTTTCGGCTGTAACTTTTCAGGGGCTGCTCGCAGCGTATTGGGACTGCGCTCAATCGATTTCTCTTGCAAAATTACGTCGGAATAGTGCCTTCGGAAATTCATTGCAGCCTTTTCCGGAATCGTCGAAATTTTTGACAAAAATCCAAAGGGGTTAGCCTTAGTTTTTTCTCGATTTTCGGAGCCGAAAATTTTGCGTCTCCGAATCGATTAGTGTGACCCTTTCTAGAGTAATTCGACCACCAGGAACTCAGAAAAAACATGAAAAAGAGCGTAGGACCAACAGCAGAGAAATGACGATGAAAATCTGCAGTTTTTCGGCTGTAACTTTTCAGGGGCTGCTCGCAGCGTATTGCGACTGCGCTCAATCGATTTCTCTTGCAAAATTACGTCGGAATAGTGCCTTCGGAAATTCATTGCAGCCTTTTCCGGAATCGTCGAAATTTTTGACAAAAATCCAAAGGGGTTAGCCTTAGTTTTTTCTCGATTTTCGGAGCCGAAAATTTTGCGTCTCCGAATCGATTAGTATGACCCTTTCTAGAGTAATTCGACCAACAGGAACTCAGAAAAAACATGAAAAAGAGCGTAGAACCAACAGCAGAGAAATGACGATGAAAATCTGCAGTTTTTCGGCTGTAACTTTTCAGGGGCTGCTCGCAGCGTATTGGGACTGCGCTCAATCAATTTCTCTCGCAAAATTACGTCGGAATAGTGCCTTTGGAAATTCATCGCAGCCTTTTCCGGAATCGTCGAAATTTTTGACAAAAATCCAAAGGGGTTAGCCTTAGTTTTTTCTCGATTTTCGGAGCCGAAAATTTTGCGTCTCCGAATCGATTGGTATGACCATTTCCAGAGTAATTCGACCACCAGGAACTCAGAAAAAACATAATAAGGAGCGTAGGACCAACAGCAGAGAAACGACGTTGAAAATCTGCAGTTTTTCGGCTGTAACTTTTCAGGGGCTGCTCGCAGCGTATTAGGACTGCGCTCAATCGATTTCTCTTGCAAAACTACGTCGGAATAGTGCCCTAAGAAATTCATTGCAGCCTTTCCCGGAATCGTCGAAATTTTTGACAAAAATCCAAAGGGGTTAGCCTTAGTTTTTTCTCGATTTTCGGAGCCGAAAATTTTGCGTCTCCGAATCGATTGGTATGACCATTTCCAGAGTAATTCGACCACCAGGAACTCAGAAAAAACATAATAAGGAGCGTAGGACCAACAGCAGAGAAACGACGTTGAAAATCTGCAGTTTTTCGGCTGTAACTTTTCAGGGGCTGCTCGCAGCGTATTAGGACTGCGCTCAATCGATTTCTCTTGCAAAACTACGTCGGAATAGTGCCCTAAGAAATTCATTGCAGCCTTTCCCGGAATCGTCGAAATTTTTGACAAAAATCCAAAGGGGTTAGCCTTAGTTTTTTCTCGATTTTCGTAGCCGAAAATTTTGCGTCTCCGAATCGATTGGTATGACTATTTCTAGAGTAATTCGACCACCAGAACTCAGAAAAAAACATAGAAAAGAGCGTAGGACCAACAGCAGAGAAATGACGATGAAAATCTGCAGTTTTTCGGCTGTAACTTTTCAGGGGCTGCTCGCAGCGTATTGGGACTGCGCTCAATCGATTTCTCTCGCAAAATTACGTCGGAATAGTGCCTTTGAAAATTCATTGCAGCCTTTTCCGGAATCGTCGAAATTTTTGACAAAAATCCAAAGGGGTTAGCCTTAGTTTTTTCTCGATTTTCGGAGCCGAAAATTTTGCGTCTCCGAATCGATTAGTGTGAACCTTTCTAGAGTAATTCGACCACCAGGAACTCAGAAAAAACATGAAAAAGAGCGTAGGACCAACAGCAGAGAAATGACGATGAAAATCTGCAGTTTTTCGGCTGTAACTTTTCAGGGGCTGCTCGCAGCGTATTGGGACTGCGCTCAATCGATTTCTCTTGCAAAATTACGTCGGAATAGTGCCTTCGAAAATTCATTGCAGCCTTTTCCGGAATCGTCGAAATTTTTGACAAAAATCCAAAGGGGTTAGCCTTAGTTTTTTCTCGATTTTCGGAGCCGAAAATTTTGCGTCTCCGAATCGATTAGTATGACCCTTTCTAGGGTAATTCGACCACCAGGAACTCAGAAAAAACATGAAAAAGAGCGTAGGACCAACAGCAGAGAAATGACGATGAAAATCTGCAGTTTTTCGGCTGTAACTTTTCAGGGGCTGCTCGCAGCGTATTGGGACTGCGCTCAATCGATTTCTCTCGCAAAATTACGTCGGAATAGTGCCTTTGGAAATTCATTGCAGCCTTTTCCGGAATCGTCGAAATTTTTGACAAAAATCCAAAGGGGTTAGCCTGAGTTTTTTCTCGATTTTCGGAGCCGAAAATTTTGCGTCTCCGAATCGATTAGTATGACCCTTTCTAGAGTAATTTGACCACCAGGAACTTAGAAAAAACATGAAAAAGAGCGTAGGACCAACAGCAGAGAAATGACGATGAAAATCTGCAGTTTTTCGGCTGTAACTTTTCAGGTGCTGCTCGCAGCGTATTGGGACTGCGCTCAATCGATTTCTCTTGCAAAATTACGTCGGAATAGTGCCCTAAGAAATTCATTGCAGCCTTTTCCGGAATCGTCGAAATTTTTGACAAAAATCCAAAGGGGTTAGCCTTAGTTTTTTCTCGATTTTCGGAGCCGAAAATTTTGCGTCTCTGAATCGATTAGTATGACCTCTTCTAGAGTAATTCGACCACCAGGAACTCAGAAAAAACATGAAAAAGAGCGTAGGACCAACAGCAGAGAAATGACGATGAAAATCTGCAGTTTTTCGGCTGTAACTTTTCAGGGGCTGCTCGCAGCGTATTGGGACTGCGCTCAATCGATTTCTCTTGCAAAATTACGTCGGAATAGTGCCTTCGGAAATTCATTGCAGCCTTTTCCGGAATCGTCGAAATTTTTGACAAAAATCCAAAGGGGTTAGCCTTAGTTTTTTCTCGATTTTCGGAGCCGAAAATTTTGCGTCTCCGAATCGATTAGTATGACCCTTTCTAAAGTAATTCGACCACCAGGAACTCAGAAAAAACATCAAAAATAGCGTAGGACCAACAGCAGAGAAATGACGATGAAAATCTGCAGTTTTTCGGCTGTAACTTTTCAGGTGCTGCTCGCAGCGTATTGGGACTGCGCTCAATCGATTTCTCTTGCAAAATTACGTCGGAATAGTGCCCTAAGAAATTCATTGCAGCCTTTTCCGGAATCGTCGAAATTTTTGACAAAAATCCAAAGGGGTTAGCCTTATTTTTTTCTCGATTTTCGTAGCCGAAAATTTTGCGTCTCCGAATCGATTGGTATGACCATTTCTAGAGTAATTCGACCACCAGAAACTCAGAAAAAACATAAAAAAGAGCGTAGGACCAACAGCAGAGAAACGACGATGAAAATCTGCAGTTTTTCGGCTGTAACTTTTCAGGGGCTGCTCGCAGCGTATTGGGACTGCGCTCAATCGATTTCTCTTGCAAAATTACGTCGGAATAGTGCCTTCGGAAATTCATTGCAGCCTTTTCCGGAATCGTCGAAATTTTTGACAAAAATCCAAAGGGGTTAGCCTTAGTTTTTTCTCGATTTTCGGAGCCGAAAATTTTGCGTCTCCGAATCGATTAGTATGACCCTTACTAGAGTAATTCGACCACCAGGAACTCAGAAAAAACATCAAAAATAGCGTAGGACCAACAGCAGAGAAATGACGATGAAAATCTGCAGTTTTTCGGCTGTAACTTTTCAGGTGCTGCTCGCAGCGTATTGGGACTGCGCTCAATCGATTTCTCTTGCAAAATTACGTCGGAATAGTGCCTTTGGAAATTCATTGCAGCCTTTTCCGGAATCGTCGAAATTTTTGACAAAAATCCAAAGGGGTTAGCCTTAGTTTTTTCTCGATTTTCGTAGCCGAAAATTTTGCGTCTCCGAATCGATTGGTATGACCATTTCTAGAGTAATTCGACCACCAGGAACTCAGAAAAAACATAAAAAAGAGCGTAGGACCAACAGCAGAGAAACGACGATGAAAATCTGCAGTTTTTCGGCTGTAACTTTTCAGGGGCTGCTCACAGCGTATTGGGACTGCGCTCAATCGATTTCTCTCGCAAAATTACGTCGGAATAGTGCCCTAAGAAATTCATTGCAGCCTTTTCCGGAATCGTCGAAATTTTTGACAAAAATCCAAAGGGGTTAGCCTTAGTTTTTTCTCGATTTTCGGAGCCGAAAATTTTGCGTCTCTGAATTGATTAGTATGACCTCTTCTAGAGTAATTCGACCACCAGGAACTCAGAAAAAACATGAAAAAGAGCGTAGGACCAACAGCAGAGAAATGACGATGAAAATCTGCAGTTTTTCGGCTGTAACTTTTCAGGGGCTGCTCGCAGCGTATCGGGACTGCGCTCAATCGATTTCTCTTGCAAAATTACGTCGGAATAGTGCCTTTGGAAATTCATTGCAGCCTTTTCCGGAATCGTCGAAATTTTTGACAAAAATCCAAAGGGGTTAGCCTTAGTTTTTTCTCGATTTTCGGAGCCGAAAATTTTGCGTCTCCGAATCGATTAGTATGACCCTTTCTAGAGTAATTCGACCACCAGGAACTCAGAAAAAACATCAAAAATAGCGTAGGACCAACAGCAGAGAAATGACGATGAAAATCTGCAGTTTTTCGGCTGTATTTTTTCAGGTGCTGCTCGCAGCGTATTGGGACTGCGCTCAATCGATTTCTCTTGCAAAATTACGTCGGAATAGTGCCCTAAGAAATTCATTGCAGCCTTTTCCGGAATCGTCGAAATTTTTGACAAAAATCCAAAGGGGTTAGCCTTAGTTTTTTCTCGATTTTCGTAGCCGAAAATTTTGCGTCTCCGAATCGATTGGTATGACCATTTCTAGAGTAATTCGACCACCAGGAACTCAGAAAAAACATAAAAAAGAGCGTAGGACCAACAGCAGAGAAACGACGATGAAAATCTGCAGTTTTTCGGCTGTAACTTTTCAGGGGCTGCTCACAGCGTATTGGGACTGCGCTCAATCGATTTCTCTCGCAAAATTACGTCGGAATAGTGCCCTAAGAAATTCATTGCAGCCTTTTCCGGAATCGTCGAAATTTTTGACAAAAATCCAAAGGGGTTAGCCTTAGTTTTTTCTTGATTTTCGTAGCCGAAAATTTTGCGTCTCCGAATCGATTGGTATGACCATTTCTAGAGTAATTCGACCACCAGGAACTCAGAAAAAACATAAAAAAGAGCGTAGGACCAACAGCAGAGAAACGACGATGAAAATCTGCAGTTTTTCAGCTGTAACTTTTCAGGGGCTGCTCACAGCGTATTGGGACTGCGCTCAATCGATTTCTCTTGCAAAATTACGTCGGAATAGTGCCTTCGGAAATTCATTGCAGCCTTTTCCGGAATCGTCGAAATTTTTGACAAAAATCCAAAGGGGTTAGCCTTAGTTTTTTCTCGATTTTCGGAGCCGAAAATTTTGCGTCTCCGAATCGATTAGTGTGACCCTTTCTAGAGTAATTCGACCACCAGGAACTCAGAAAAAACATGAAAAAGAGCGTAGGACCAACAGCAGAGAAATGACGATGAAAATCTGCAGTTTTTCGGCTGTAACTTTTCAGGGGCTGCTCGCAGCGTATTGGGACTGCGCTCAATCGATTTCTCTTGCAAAATTACGTCGGAATAGTGCCTTCGGAAATTCGTTGCAGCCTTTTCCGGAATCGTCGAAATTTTTGACAAAAATCCAAAGGGGTTAGCCTTAGTTTTTTCTCGATTTTCGGAGCCGAAAATTTTGCGTCTCCGAATCGATTAGTATGACCCTTTCTAGAGTAATTCGACCACCAGGAACTCAGAAAAAACATGAAAAAGAGCGTAGAACCAACAGCAGAGAAATGACGATGAAAATCTGCAGTTTTTCGGCTGTAACTTTTCAGGGGCTGCTCGCAGCGTATTGGGACTGCGCTCAATCAATTTCTCTCGCAAAATTACGTCGGAATAGTGCCTTTGGAAATTTATCGCAGCCTTTTCCGGAATCGTCGAAATTTTTGACAAAAATCCAAAGGGGTTAGCCTTAGTTTTTTCTCGATTTTCGGAGCCGAAAATTTTGCGTCTCCGAATCGATTAGTGTGAACCTTTCTAGAGTAATTTGATCACCAGGAACTCAGAAAAAACATGAAAAAGAGCGTAGGACCAACAGCAGAGAAATGACGATGAAAATCTGCAGTTTTTCGGCTGTAACTTTTCAGGGGCTGCTCGCAGCGTATTGGGACTGCGCTCAATCGATTTCTCTTGCAAAATTACGTCGGAATAGTGCCTTCGGAAATTCATTGCAGCCTTTTCCGGAATCGTCGAAATTTTTGACAAAAATCCAAAGGGGTTAGCCTTAGTTTTTTCTCGATTTTCGGAGCCGAAAATTTTGCGTCTCCGAATCGATTAGTATGACCCTTTCTAGGGTAATTCGACCACCAGGAACTCAGAAAAAACATGAAAAAGAGCGTAGGACCAACAGCAGAGAAATGACGATGAAAATCTGCAGTTTTTCGGCTGTAACTTTTCAGGGGCTGCTCGCAGCGTATTGGGACTGCGCTTAATCGATTTCTCTCGCAAAATTACGTCGGAATAGTGCCTTTGGAAATTCATTGCAGCCTTTTCCGGAATCGTCGAAATTTTTGACAAAAATCCAAAGGGGTTAGCCTTAGTTTTTTCTCGATTTTCGGAGCCGAAAATTTTGCGTCTCCGAATCGATTAGTATGACCCTTTCTAGGGTAATTCGACCACCAGGAACTCAGAAAAAACATCAAAAATAGCGTAGGACCAACAGCAGAGAAATGACGATGAAAATCTGCAGTTTTTCGGCTGTAACTTTTCAGGTGCTGCTCGCAGCGTATTGGGACTGCGCTCAATCGATTTCTCTTGCAAAATTACGTCGGAATAGTGCCCTAAGAAATTCATTGCAGCCTTTTCCGGAATCGTCGAAATTTTTGACAAAAATCCAAAGGGGTTAGCCTTAGTTTTTTCTCGATTTTCGGAGCCGAAAATTTTGCGTCTCCGAATCGATTAGTATGACCCTTTCTAGAGTAATTTGACCACCAGGAACTCAGAAAAAACATCAAAAATAGCGTAGGACCAACAGCAGAGAAATGACGATGAAAATCTGCAGTTTTTCGGCTGTAACTTTTCAGGTGCTGCTCGCAGCGTATTGGGACTGCGCTCAATCGATTTCTCTTGCAAAATTACGTCGAAATAGTGCCCTAAGAAATTCATTGCAGCCTTTTCCGGAATCGTCGAAATTTTTAACGAAAATCCAAAGGGGTTAGCCTTAGTTTTTTCTCGATTTTCGGAGCCGAAAATTTTGAGTCTCCGAATCGATCAGTATGACCCTTTCTAGAGTAATTCGACCACCAGGAACTTAGAAAAAACATGAAAAAGAGCGTAGGACCAACAGCAGAGAAATGACGATGAAAATCTGCAGTTTTTCGGCTGTAACTTTTCAGGGGCTGCTCGCAGCGTATTGGGACTGCGCTCAATCGATTTCTCTCGCAAAATTACGTCGGAATAGTGCCCTAAGAAATTCATTGCAGCCTTTTCCGGAATCGTCGAAATTTTTGACAAAAATCCAAAGGGGTTAGCCTTAGTTTTTTCTCGATTTTCGTAGCCGAAAATTTCGCGTCTCCGAATCGATTAGTATGACCATTTCTAGAGTAATTCGACCACCAGGAACTCAGAAAAAACATAAAAAAGAGCGTAGGACCAACAGCAGAGAAATGACGATGAAAATCTGCAGTTTTTCGGCTGTAACTTTTCAGGGGCTGCTCGCAGCGTATTGGGACTGCGCTCAATCGATTTCTCTTGCAAAATTACGTCGGAATAGTGCCTTCGGAAATTCATTGCAGCCTTTTCCGGAATCGTCGAAATTTTTGACAAAAATCCAAAGGGGTTAGCCTTAGTTTTTTCTCGATTTTCGGAGCCGAAAATTTTGCGTCTCCGAATCGATTAGTGTGACCCTTTCTAGAGTAATTCGACCACCAGGAACTCAGAAAAAACATGAAAAAGAGCGTAGGACCAACAGCAGAGAAATGACGATGAAAATCTGCAGTTTTTCGGCTGTAACTTTTCAGGGGCTGCTCGCAGCGTATTGGGACTGCGCTCAATCGATTTCTCTTGCAAAATTACGTCGGAATAGTGCCTTCGGAAATTCATTGCAGCCTTTTCCGGAATCGTCGAAATTTTTGACAAAAATCCAAAGGGGTTAGCCTTAGTTTTTTCTCGATTTTCGGAGCCGAAAATTTTGCGTCTCCGAATGGATTAGTATGACCCTTTCTAGGGTAATTCGACCACCAGGAACTCAGAAAGAACATAAAAAAGAGCGTAGGACCAACTGCAGAGAAATGACGATGAAAATCTGCAGTTTTTCGGCTGTAACTTTTCAGGGGCTGCTCGCAGCGTATTGGGACTGCGCTCAATCGATTTCTCTCGCAAAATTACGTCGGAATAGTGCCTTTGGAAATTCATTGCAGCCTTTTCCGGAATCGTCGAAATTTTTGACAAAAATCCAAAGGGGTTAGCCTTAGTTTTTTCTCGATTTTCGGAGCCGAAAATTTTGCGTCTCCGAATCGATTAGTATGACCCTTTCTAGAGTAAATCGACCACCAGGAACTCAGGAAAAACATGAAAAAGAGCGTAGGACCAACAGCAGAGAAATGACGATGAAAATCTGCAGTTTTTCGGCTGTAACTTTTCAGGGGCTGCTCGCAGCGTATTGGGACTGCGCTCAATCGATTTCTCTTGCAAAATTACGTCGGAAAAGTGCCTTCGGAAATTCATTGCAGCCTTTTCCGGAATCGTCGAAATTTTTGACAAAAATCCAAAGGGGTTAGCCTTAGTTTTTTCTCGATTCTCGGAGCCGAAAATTTTGCGTCTCCGAATCGATTAGTATGACCCTTTCTAGGGTAATTCGACCACCAGGAACTCAGAAAAAACATAAAAAACAGCGTAGGACCAACAGCAGAGGAATGACGATGAAAATCTGCAGTTTTTCGGCTGTAACTTTTCAGGGGCTGCTCGCTGCGTATTGGGACTGCGCTCAATCGATTTCTCTTGCAAAATTACGTCGGAATAGTGCCTTCGGAAATTCATTGCAGCCTTTTCCGGAATCGTCGAAATTTTTGACAAAAATCCAAAGGGGTTAGCCTTAGTTTTTTCTCGATTTTCGGAGCCGAAAATTTTGCGTCTCCGAATCGATCAGTATGACCCTTTCTAGAGTAATTCGACCACCAGGAACTCAGAAAAAACATGAAAAAGAGCGTAGAACCAACAGCAGAGAAATGACGATGAAAATCTGCAGTTTTTCGGCTGTTACTTTTCAGGGGCTGCTCGCAGCGTAATGGGACTGCGCTCAATCGATTTTTCTCGCAAAATTACGTCGGAATAGTGCCCTAAGAAATTCATTGCAGCCTTTTCCGGAATCGTCGAAATTCTTGACAAAAATCCAAAGGGGTTAGCCTTAGTTTTTTCTCGATTTTCGGAGCCGAAAATTTTGCGTCTCCGAATCGATTAGTATGACCCTTTCTAGAGTAATTCGACCACCAGGAACTCAGAAAAAACATGAAAAAGAGCGTAGGACCAACAGCAGAGAAATGACGATGAAAATCTGCAGTTTTTCGGCTGTATTTTTTCAGGTGCTGCTCGCAGCGTATTGGGACTGCGCTCAATCGATTTCTCTTGCAAAATTACGTCGGAATAGTGCCCTAAGAAATTCATTGCAGCCTTTTCCGGAATCGTCGAAATTTTTGACAAAAATCCAAAGGGGTTAGCCTTAGTTTTTTCTCGATTTTCGTAGCCGAAAATTTTGCGTCTCCGAATCGATTGGTATGACCATTTCTAGAGTAATTCGACCACCAGGAACTCAGAAAAAACATAAAAAAGAGCGTAGGACCAACAGCAGAGAAACGACGATGAGAATCTGCAGTTTTTCGGCTGTAACTTTTCAGGGGCTGCTCACAGCGTATTGGGACTGCGCTCAATCGATTTCTCTCGCAAAATTACGTCGGAATAGTGCCCTAAGAAATTCATTGCAGCCTTTTACGGAATCGTCGAAATTTTTGACAAAAATCCAAAGGGGTTAGCCTTAGTTTTTTCTCGATTTTCGGAGCCGAAAATTTTGCGTCTCTGAATCGATTAGTATGACCTCTTCTAGAGTGATTCGACCACCAGGAACTCAGAAAAAACATGAAAAAGAGCGTAGGACCAACAGCAGAGAAATGACGATGAAAATCTGCAGTTTTTCGGCTGTAACTTTTCAGGGGCTGCTCGCAGCGTATTGGGACTGCGCTCAATCGATTTCTCTTGCAAAATTACGTCGGAATAGTGCCTTCGGAAATTCATTGCAGCCTTTTCCGGAATCGTCGAAATTTTTGACAAAAATCCAAAGGGGTTAGCCTTAGTTTTTTCTCGATTCTCGGAGCCGAAAATTTTGCGTCTCCGAATCGATTAGTATGACCCTTTCTAGGGTAATTCGACCACCAGGAACTCAGAAAAAACATAAAAAACAGCGTAGGACCAACAGCAGAGGAATGACGATGAAAATCTGCAGTTTTTCGGCTGTAACTTTTCAGGGGCTGCTCGCTGCGTATTGGGACTGCGCTCAATCGATTTCTCTTGCAAAATTACGTCGGAATAGTGCCTTCGGAAATTCATTGCAGCCTTTTCCGGAATCGTCGAAATTTTTGACAAAAATCCAAAGGGGTTAGCCTTAGTTTTTTCTCGATTTTCGGAGCCGAAAATTTTGCGTCTCCGAATCGATCAGTATGACCCTTTCTAGAGTAATTCGACCACCAGGAACTCAGAAAAAACATGAAAAAGAGCGTAGAACCAACAGCAGAGAAATGACGATGAAAATCTGCAGTTTTTCGGCTGTTACTTTTCAGGGGCTGCTCGCAGCGTAATGGGACTGCGCTCAATCGATTTTTCTCGCAAAATTACGTCGGAATAGTGCCCTAAGAAATTCATTGCAGCCTTTTCCGGAATCGTCGAAATTCTTGACAAAAATCCAAAGGGGTTAGCCTTAGTTTTTTCTCGATTTTCGGAGCCGAAAATTTTGCGTCTCCGAATCGATTAGTATGACCCTTTCTAGAGTAATTCGACCACCAGGAACTCAGAAAAAACATGAAAAAGAGCGTAGGACCAACAGCAGAGAAATGACGATGAAAATCTGCAGTTTTTCGGCTGTATTTTTTCAGGTGCTGCTCGCAGCGTATTGGGACTGCGCTCAATCGATTTCTCTTGCAAAATTACGTCGGAATAGTGCCCTAAGAAATTCATTGCAGCCTTTTCCGGAATCGTCGAAATTTTTGACAAAAATCCAAAGGGGTTAGCCTTAGTTTTTTCTCGATTTTCGTAGCCGAAAATTTTGCGTCTCCGAATCGATTGGTATGACCATTTCTAGAGTAATTCGACCACCAGGAACTCAGAAAAAACATAAAAAAGAGCGTAGGACCAACAGCAGAGAAACGACGATGAAAATCTGCAGTTTTTCGGCTGTAACTTTTCAGGGGCTGCTCACAGCGTATTGGGACTGCGCTCAATCGATTTCTCTCGCAAAATTACGTCGGAATAGTGCCCTAAGAAATTCATTGCAGCCTTTTCCGGAATCGTCGGAATTTTTGACAAAAATCCAAAGGGGTTAGCCTTAGTTTTTTCTCGATTTTCGTAGCCGAAAATTTCGCGTCTCCGAATCGATTAGTATGACCATTTCTAGAGTAATTCGACCACCAGGAACTCAGAAAAAACATAAAAAAGAGCGTAGGACCAACAGCAGAGAAATGACGATGAAAATCTGCAGTTTTTCGGCTGTAACTTTTCAGGGGCTGCTCGCAGCGTATTGGGACTGCGCTCAATCGATTTCTCTTGCAAAATTACGTCGGAATAGTGCCTTCGGAAATTCATTGCAGCCTTTTCCGGAATCGTCGAAATTTTTGACAAAAATCCAAAGGGGTTAGCCTTAGTTTTTTCTCGATTTTCGGAGCCGAAAATTTTGCGTCTCCGAATCGATTAGTGTGACCCTTTCTAGAGTAATTCGACCACCAGGAACTCAGAAAAAACATGAAAAAGAGCGTAGGACCAACAGCAGAGAAATGACGATGAAAATCTGCAGTTTTTCGGCTGTAACTTTTCAGGGGCTGCTCGCAGCGTATTGGGACTGCGCTCAATCGATTTCTCTTGCAAAATTACGTAGGAATAGTGCCTTCGGAAATTCATTGCAGCCTTTTCCGGAATCGTCGAAATTTTTGACAAAAATCCAAAGGGGTTAGCCTTAGTTTTTTCTCGATTTTCGGAGCCGAAAATTTTGCGTCTCCGAATCGATTAGTATGACCCTTTCTAGAGTAATTCGACCACCAGGAACTCAGAAAAAACATAAAAAAGAGCGTAGGACCAACAGCAGAGAAATGACGATGAAAATCTGCAGTTTTTCGGCTGTATTTTTTCAGGTGCTGCTCGCAGCGTATTGGGACTGCGCTCAATCGATTTCTCTTGCAAAATTACGTCGGAATAGTGCCCTAAGAAATTCATTGCAGCCTTTTCCGGAATCGTCGAAATTTTTGACAAAAATCCAAAGGGGTTAGCCTTAGTTTTTTCTCGATTTTCGTAGCCGAAAATTTTGCGTCTCCGAATCGATTGGTATGACCATTTCTAGAGTAATTCGACCACCAGGAACTCAGAAAAAACATAAAAAAGAGCGTAGGACCAACAGCAGAGAAACGACGATGAAAATCTGCAGTTTTTCGGCTGTAACTTTTCAGGGGCTGCTCACAGCGTATTGGGACTGCGCTCAATCGATTTCTCTTGCAAAATTACGTCGGAATAGTGCCTTCGGAAATTCATTGCAGCCTTTTCCGGAATCGTCGAAATTTTTGACAAAAATCCAAAGGGGTTAGCCTTAGTTTTTTCTCGATTTTCGGAGCCGAAAATTTTGCGTCTCTGAATCGATTAGTATGACCTCTACTAGAGTAATTCGACCACCAGGAACTCAGAAAAAACATGAAAAAGAGCGTAGGACCAACAGCAGAGAAATGACGATGAAAATCTGCAGTTTTTCGGCTGTAACTTTTCAGGGGCTGCTCGCAGCGTATTGGGACTGCGCTCAATCGATTTCTCTCGCAAAATTACGTCGGAATAGTGCCTTTGGAAATTCATTGCAGCCTTTTCCGGAATCGTCGAAATTTTTGACAAAAATCCAAAGGGGTTAGCCTTAGTTTTTTCTCGATTTTCGGAGCCGAAAATTTTGAGTCTCCGAATCGATTAGTATGACCCTTTCTAGAGTAATTCGACCACCAGGAACTTAGAAAAAACATGAAAAAGAGCGTAGGACCAACAGCAGAGAAATGACGATGAAAATCTGCAGTTTTTCGGCTGTAACTTTTCAGGGGCTGCTCGCAGCGTATTGGGACTGCGCTCAATCGATTTCTCTCGCAAAATTACGTCGGAATAGTGCCCTAAGAAATTCATTGCAGCCTTTTCCGGAATCGTCGGAATTTTTGACAAAAATCCAAAGGGGTTAGCCTTAGTTTTTTCTCGATTTTCGTAGCCGAAAATTTCGCGTCTCCGAATCGATTAGTATGACCATTTCTAGAGTAATTCGACCACCAGGAACTCAGAAAAAACACAAAAAAGAGCGTAGGACCAACAGCAGAGAAATGACGATGAAAATCTGCAGTTTTTCGGCTGTAACTTTTCAGGGGCTGCTCGCAGCGTATTGGGACTGCGCTCAATCGATTTCTCTCGCAAAATTACGTCGGAATAGTGCCTTTGGAAATTCATTGCAGCCTTTTCCGGAATCGTCGAAATTTTTGACAAAAATCCAAAGGGGTTAGCCTGAGTTTTTTCTCGATTTTCGGAGCCGAAAATTTTGCGTCTCCGAATCGATTAGTATGACCCTTTCTAGAGTAATTTGACCACCAGGAACTTAGAAAAAACATGAAAAAGAGCGTAGGACCAACAGCAGAGAAATGACGATGAAAATCTGCAGTTTTTCGGCTGTAACTTTTCAGGTGCTGCTCGCAGCGTATTGGGACTGCGCTCAATCGATTTCTCTTGCAAAATTACGTCGGAATAGTGCCCTAAGAAATTCATTGCAGCCTTTTCCGGAATCGTCGAAATTTTTGACAAAAATCCAAAGGGGTTAGCCTTAGTTTTTTCTCGATTTTCGGAGCCGAAAATTTTGCGTCTCTGAATCGATTAGTATGACCTCTTCTAGAGTAATTCGACCACCAGGAACTCAGAAAAAACATGAAAAAGAGCGTAGGACCAACAGCAGAGAAATGACGATGAAAATCTGCAGTTTTTCGGCTGTAACTTTTCAGGGGCTGCTCGCAGCGTATTGGGACTGCGCTCAATCGATTTCTCTTGCAAAATTACGTCGGAATAGTGCCTTCGGAAATTCATTGCAGCCTTTTCCGGAATCGTCGAAATTTTTGACAAAAATCCAAAGGGGTTAGCCTTAGTTTTTTCTCGATTTTCGGAGCCGAAAATTTTGCGTCTCCGAATCGATTAGTATGACCCTTTCTAAAGTAATTCGACCACCAGGAACTCAGAAAAAACATCAAAAATAGCGTAGGACCAACAGCAGAGAAATGACGATGAAAATCTGCAGTTTTTCGGCTGTAACTTTTCAGGTGCTGCTCGCAGCGTATTGGGACTGCGCTCAATCGATTTCTCTTGCAAAATTACGTCGGAATAGTGCCCTAAGAAATTCATTGCAGCCTTTTCCGGAATCGTCGAAATTTTTGACAAAAATCCAAAGGGGTTAGCCTTATTTTTTTCTCGATTTTCGTAGCCGAAAATTTTGCGTCTCCGAATCGATTGGTATGACCATTTCTAGAGTAATTCGACCACCAGAAACTCAGAAAAAACATAAAAAAGAGCGTAGGACCAACAGCAGAGAAACGACGATGAAAATCTGCAGTTTTTCGGCTGTAACTTTTCAGGGGCTGCTCGCAGCGTATTGGGACTGCGCTCAATCGATTTCTCTTGCAAAATTACGTCGGAATAGTGCCTTCGGAAATTCATTGCAGCCTTTTCCGGAATCGTCGAAATTTTTGACAAAAATCCAAAGGGGTTAGCCTTAGTTTTTTCTCGATTTTCGGAGCCGAAAATTTTGCGTCTCCGAATCGATTAGTATGACCCTTACTAGAGTAATTCGACCACCAGGAACTCAGAAAAAACATCAAAAATAGCGTAGGACCAACAGCAGAGAAATGACGATGAAAATCTGCAGTTTTTCGGCTGTAACTTTTCAGGTGCTGCTCGCAGCGTATTGGGACTGCGCTCAATCGATTTCTCTTGCAAAATTACGTCGGAATAGTGCCCTAAGAAATTCATTGCAGCCTTTTCCGGAATCGTCGAAATTTTTGACAAAAATCCAAAGGGGTTAGCCTTAGTTTTTTCTCGATTTTCGTAGCCGAAAATTTTGCGTCTCCGAATCGATTGGTATGACCATTTCTAGAGTAATTCGACCACCAGGAACTCAGAAAAAACATAAAAAAGAGCGTAGGACCAACAGCAGAGAAACGACGATGAAAATCTGCAGTTTTTCGGCTGTAACTTTTCAGGGGCTGCTCACAGCGTATTGGGACTGCGCTCAATCGATTTCTCTCGCAAAATTACGTCGGAATAGTGCCCTAAGAAATTCATTGCAGCCTTTTCCGGAATCGTCGAAATTTTTGACAAAAATCCAAAGGGGTTAGCCTTAGTTTTTTCTCGATTTTCGGAGCCGAAAATTTTGCGTCTCTGAATTGATTAGTATGACCTCTTCTAGAGTAATTCGACCACCAGGAACTCAGAAAAAACATGAAAAAGAGCGTAGGACCAACAGCAGAGAAATGACGATGAAAATCTGCAGTTTTTCGGCTGTAACTTTTCAGGGGCTGCTCGCAGCGTATCGGGACTGCGCTCAATCGATTTCTCTTGCAAAATTACGTCGGAATAGTGCCTTTGGAAATTCATTGCAGCCTTTTCCGGAATCGTCGAAATTTTTGACAAAAATCCAAAGGGGTTAGCCTTAGTTTTTTCTCGATTTTCGGAGCCGAAAATTTTGCGTCTCCGAATCGATTAGTATGACCCTTTCTAGAGTAATTCGACCACCAGGAACTCAGAAAAAACATCAAAAATAGCGTAGGACCAACAGCAGAGAAATGACGATGAAAATCTGCAGTTTTTCGGCTGTATTTTTTCAGGTGCTGCTCGCAGCGTATTGGGACTGCGCTCAATCGATTTCTCTTGCAAAATTACGTCGGAATAGTGCCCTAAGAAATTCATTGCAGCCTTTTCCGGAATCGTCGAAATTTTTGACAAAAATCCAAAGGGGTTAGCCTTAGTTTTTTCTCGATTTTCGTAGCCGAAAATTTTGCGTCTCCGAATCGATTGGTATGACCATTTCTAGAGTAATTCGACCACCAGGAACTCAGAAAAAACATAAAAAAGAGCGTAGGACCAACAGCAGAGAAACGACGATGAAAATCTGCAGTTTTTCGGCTGTAACTTTTCAGGGGCTGCTCACAGCGTATTGGGACTGCGCTCAATCGATTTCTCTCGCAAAATTACGTCGGAATAGTGCCCTAAGAAATTCATTGCAGCCTTTTCCGGAATCGTCGAAATTTTTGACAAAAATCCAAAGGGGTTAGCCTTAGTTTTTTCTTGATTTTCGTAGCCGAAAATTTTGCGTCTCCGAATCGATTGGTATGACCATTTCTAGAGTAATTCGACCACCAGGAACTCAGAAAAAACATAAAAAAGAGCGTAGGACCAACAGCAGAGAAACGACGATGAAAATCTGCAGTTTTTCGGCTGTAACTTTTCAGGGGCTGCTCACAGCGTATTGGGACTGCGCTCAATCGATTTCTCTTGCAAAATTACGTCGGAATAGTGCCTTCGGAAATTCATTGCAGCCTTTTCCGGAATCGTCGAAATTTTTGACAAAAATCCAAAGGGGTTAGCCTTAGTTTTTTCTCGATTTTCGGAGCCGAAAATTTTGCGTCTCCGAATCGATTAGTGTGACCCTTTCTAGAGTAATTCGACCACCAGGAACTCAGAAAAAACATGAAAAAGAGCGTAGGACCAACAGCAGAGAAATGACGATGAAAATCTGCAGTTTTTCGGCTGTAACTTTTCAGGGGCTGCTCGCAGCGTATTGGGACTGCGCTCAATCGATTTCTCTTGCAAAATTACGTCGGAATAGTGCCTTCGGAAATTCATTGCAGCCTTTTCCGGAATCGTCGAAATTTTTGACAAAAATCCAAAGGGGTTAGCCTTAGTTTTTTCTCGATTTTCGGAGCCGAAAATTTTGCGTCTCCGAATCGATTAGTATGACCCTTTCTAGAGTAATTCGACCACCAGGAACTCAGAAAAAACATGAAAAAGAGCGTAGAACCAACAGCAGAGAAATGACGATGAAAATCTGCAGTTTTTCGGCTGTAACTTTTCAGGGGCTGCTCGCAGCGTATTGGGACTGCGCTCAATCAATTTCTCTCGCAAAATTACGGCGGAATAGTGCCTTTGGAAATTTATCGCAGCCTTTTCCGGAATCGTCGAAATTTTTGACAAAAATCCAAAGGGGTTAGCCTTAGTTTTTTCTCGATTTTCGGAGCCGAAAATTTTGCGTCTCCGAATCGATTAGTGTGAACCTTTCTAGAGTAATTTGATCACCAGGAACTCAGAAAAAACATGAAAAAGAGCGTAGGACCAACAGCAGAGAAATGACGATGAAAATCTGCAGTTTTTCGGCTGTAACTTTTCAGGGGCTGCTCGCAGCGTATTGGGACTGCGCTCAATCGATTTCTCTTGCAAAATTACGTCGGAATAGTGCCTTCGGAAATTCATTGCAGCCTTTTCCGGAATCGTCGAAATTTTTGACAAAAATCCAAAGGGGTTAGCCTTAGTTTTTTCTCGATTTTCGGAGCCGAAAATTTTGCGTCTCCGAATCGATTAGTATGACCCTTTCTAGGGTAATTCGACCACCAGGAACTCAGAAAAAACATGAAAAAGAGCGTAGGACCAACAGCAGAGAAATGACGATGAAAATCTGCAGTTTTTCGGCTGTAACTTTTCAGGGGCTGCTCGCAGCGTATTGGGACTGCGCTTAATCGATTTCTCTCGCAAAATTACGTCGGAATAGTGCCTTTGGAAATTCATTGCAGCCTTTTCCGGAATCGTCGAAATTTTTGACAAGAATCCAAAGGGGTTAGCCTTAGTTTTTTCTCGATTTTCGGAGCCGAAAATTTTGCGTCTCCGAATCGATTAGTATGACCCTTTCTAGAGTAATTCGACCACCAGGAACTTAGAAAAAACATGAAAAAGAGCGTAGGACCAACAGCAGAGAAATGACGATGAAAATCTGCAGTTTTTCGGCTGTAACTTTTCAGGGGCTGCTCGCAGCGTATTGGGACTGCGCTCAATCGATTTCTCTTGCAAAATTACGTCGGAATAGTGCCTTCGGAAATTCATTGCAGCCTTTTCCGGAATCGTCGAAATTTTTGACAAAAATCCAAAGGGGTTAGCCTTAGTTTTTTCTCGATTTTCGGAGCCGAAAATTTTGCGTCTCCGAATCGATTAGTATGACCCTTTCTAGGGTAATTCGACCACCAGGAACTCAGAAAAAACATCAAAAATAGCGTAGGACCAACAGCAGAGAAATGACGATGAAAATCTGCAGTTTTTCGGCTGTAACTTTTCAGGTGCTGCTCGCAGCGTATTGGGACTGCGCTCAATCGATTTCTCTTGCAAAATTACGTCGGAATAGTGCCCTAAGAAATTCATTGCAGCCTTTTCCGGAATCGTCGAAATTTTTGACAAAAATCCAAAGGGGTTAGCCTTAGTTTTTTCTCGATTTTCGTAGCCGAAAATTTTGCGTCTCCGAATCGATTGGTATGACCATTTCTAGAGTAATTCGACCACCAGGAACTCAGAAAAAACATAAAAAAGAGCGTAGGACCAACAGCAGAGAAACGACGATGAAAATCTGCAGTTTTTCGGCTGTAACTTTTCAGGGGCTGCTCACAGCGTATTGGGACTGCGCTCAATCGATTTCTCTCGCAAAATTACGTCGGAATAGTGCCCTAAGAAATTCATTGCAGCCTTTTCCGGAATCGTCGAAATTTTTGACAAAAATCCAAAGGGGTTAGCCTTAGTTTTTTCTCGATTTTCGGAGCCGAAAATTTTGCGTCTCTGAATTGATTAGTATGACCTCTTCTAGAGTAATTCGACCACCAGGAACTCAGAAAAAACATGAAAAAGAGCGTAGGACCAACAGCAGAGAAATGACGATGAAAATCTGCAGTTTTTCGGCTGTAACTTTTCAGGGGCTGCTCGCAGCGTATCGGGACTGCGCTCAATCGATTTCTCTTGCAAAATTACGTCGGAATAGTGCCTTTGGAAATTCATTGCAGCCTTTTCCGGAATCGTCGAAATTTTTGACAAAAATCCAAAGGGGTTAGCCTTAGTTTTTTCTCGATTTTCGGAGCCGAAAATTTTGCGTCTCCGAATCGATTAGTATGACCCTTTCTAGAGTAATTCGACCACCAGGAACTCAGAAAAAACATCAAAAATAGCGTAGGACCAACAGCAGAGAAATGACGATGAAAATCTGCAGTTTTTCGGCTGTATTTTTTCAGGTGCTGCTCGCAGCGTATTGGGACTGCGCTCAATCGATTTCTCTTGCAAAATTACGTCGGAATAGTGCCCTAAGAAATTCATTGCAGCCTTTTCCGGAATCGTCGAAATTTTTGACAAAAATCCAAAGGGGTTAGCCTTAGTTTTTTCTCGATTTTCGTAGCCGAAAATTTTGCGTCTCCGAATCGATTGGTATGACCATTTCTAGAGTAATTCGACCACCAGGAACTCAGAAAAAACATAAAAAAGAGCGTAGGACCAACAGCAGAGAAACGACGATGAAAATCTGCAGTTTTTCGGCTGTAACTTTTCAGGGGCTGCTCACAGCGTATTGGGACTGCGCTCAATCGATTTCTCTCGCAAAATTACGTCGGAATAGTGCCCTAAGAAATTCATTGCAGCCTTTTCCGGAATCGTCGAAATTTTTGACAAAAATCCAAAGGGGTTAGCCTTAGTTTTTTCTTGATTTTCGTAGCCGAAAATTTTGCGTCTCCGAATCGATTGGTATGACCATTTCTAGAGTAATTCGACCACCAGGAACTCAGAAAAAACATAAAAAAGAGCGTAGGACCAACAGCAGAGAAACGACGATGAAAATCTGCAGTTTTTCGGCTGTAACTTTTCAGGGGCTGCTCACAGCGTATTGGGACTGCGCTCAATCGATTTCTCTTGCAAAATTACGTCGGAATAGTGCCTTCGGAAATTCATTGCAGCCTTTTCCGGAATCGTCGAAATTTTTGACAAAAATCCAAAGGGGTTAGCCTTAGTTTTTTCTCGATTTTCGGAGCCGAAAATTTTGCGTCTCCGAATCGATTAGTGTGACCCTTTCTAGAGTAATTCGACCACCAGGAACTCAGAAAAAACATGAAAAAGAGCGTAGGACCAACAGCAGAGAAATGACGATGAAAATCTGCAGTTTTTCGGCTGTAACTTTTCAGGGGCTGCTCGCAGCGTATTGGGACTGCGCTCAATCGATTTCTCTTGCAAAATTACGTCGGAATAGTGCCTTCGGAAATTCATTGCAGCCTTTTCCGGAATCGTCGAAATTTTTGACAAAAATCCAAAGGGGTTAGCCTTAGTTTTTTCTCGATTTTCGGAGCCGAAAATTTTGCGTCTCCGAATCGATTAGTATGACCCTTTCTAGAGTAATTCGACCACCAGGAACTCAGAAAAAACATGAAAAAGAGCGTAGAACCAACAGCAGAGAAATGACGATGAAAATCTGCAGTTTTTCGGCTGTAACTTTTCAGGGGCTGCTCGCAGCGTATTGGGACTGCGCTCAATCAATTTCTCTCGCAAAATTACGGCGGAATAGTGCCTTTGGAAATTTATCGCAGCCTTTTCCGGAATCGTCGAAATTTTTGACAAAAATCCAAAGGGGTTAGCCTTAGTTTTTTCTCGATTTTCGGAGCCGAAAATTTTGCGTCTCCGAATCGATTAGTGTGAACCTTTCTAGAGTAATTTGATCACCAGGAACTCAGAAAAAACATGAAAAAGAGCGTAGGACCAACAGCAGAGAAATGACGATGAAAATCTGCAGTTTTTCGGCTGTAACTTTTCAGGGGCTGCTCGCAGCGTATTGGGACTGCGCTCAATCGATTTCTCTTGCAAAATTACGTCGGAATAGTGCCTTCGGAAATTCATTGCAGCCTTTTCCGGAATCGTCGAAATTTTTGACAAAAATCCAAAGGGGTTAGCCTTAGTTTTTTCTCGATTTTCGGAGCCGAAAATTTTGCGTCTCCGAATCGATTAGTATGACCCTTTCTAGGGTAATTCGACCACCAGGAACTCAGAAAAAACATGAAAAAGAGCGTAGGACCAACAGCAGAGAAATGACGATGAAAATCTGCAGTTTTTCGGCTGTAACTTTTCAGGGGCTGCTCGCAGCGTATTGGGACTGCGCTTAATCGATTTCTCTCGCAAAATTACGTCGGAATAGTGCCTTTGGAAATTCATTGCAGCCTTTTCCGGAATCGTCGAAATTTTTGACAAGAATCCAAAGGGGTTAGCCTTAGTTTTTTCTCGATTTTCGGAGCCGAAAATTTTGCGTCTCCGAATCGATTAGTATGACCCTTTCTAGAGTAATTCGACCACCAGGAACTTAGAAAAAACATGAAAAAGAGCGTAGGACCAACAGCAGAGAAATGACGATGAAAATCTGCAGTTTTTCGGCTGTAACTTTTCAGGGGCTGCTCGCAGCGTATTGGGACTGCGCTCAATCGATTTCTCTTGCAAAATTACGTCGGAATAGTGCCTTCGGAAATTCATTGCAGCCTTTTCCGGAATCGTCGAAATTTTTGACAAAAATCCAAAGGGGTTAGCCTTAGTTTTTTCTCGATTTTCGGAGCCGAAAATTTTGCGTCTCCGAATCGATTAGTATGACCCTTTCTAGGGTAATTCGACCACCAGGAACTCAGAAAAAACATCAAAAATAGCGTAGGACCAACAGCAGAGAAATGACGATGAAAATCTGCAGTTTTTCGGCTGTAACTTTTCAGGTGCTGCTCGCAGCGTATTGGGACTGCGCTCAATCGATTTCTCTTGCAAAATTACGTCGGAATAGTGCCCTAAGAAATTCATTGCAGCCTTTTCCGGAATCGTCGAAATTTTTGACAAAAATCCAAAGGGGTTAGCCTTAGTTTTTTCTCGATTTTCGGAGCCGAAAATTTTGCGTCTCTGAATCGATTAGTATGACCTCTTCTAGAGTAATTCGACCACCAGGAACTCAGAAAAAACATGAAAAAGAGCGTAGGACCAACAGCAGAGAAATGACGATGAAAATCTGCAGTTTTTCGGCTGTAACTTTTCAGGGGCTGCTCGCAGCGTATTGGGACTGCGCTCAATCGATTTCTCTTGCAAAATTACGTCGGAATAGTGCCTTCGGAAATTCATTGCAGCCTTTTCCGGAATCGTCGAAATTTTTGACAAAAATCCAAAGGGGTTAGCCTTAGTTTTTTCTCGATTTTCGGAGCCGAAAATTTTGCGTCTCCGAATCGATTAGTATGACCCTTTCTAGAGTAATTTGACCACCAGGAACTCAGAAAAAACATCAAAAATAGCGTAGGACCAACAGCAGAGAAATGACGATGAAAATCTGCAGTTTTTCGGCTGTAACTTTTCAGGTGCTGCTCGCAGCGTATTGGGACTGCGCTCAATCGATTTCTCTTGCAAAATTACGTCGAAATAGTGCCCTAAGAAATTCATTGCAGCCTTTTCCGGAATCGTCGAAATTTTTAACGAAAATCCAAAGGGGTTAGCCTTAGTTTTTTCTCGATTTTCGGAGCCGAAAATTTTGAGTCTCCGAATCGATCAGTATGACCCTTTCTAGAGTAATTCGACCACCAGGAACTTAGAAAAAACATGAAAAAGAGCGTAGGACCAACAGCAGAGAAATGACGATGAAAATCTGCAGTTTTTCGGCTGTAACTTTTCAGGGGCTGCTCGCAGCGTATTGGGACTGCGCTCAATCGATTTCTCTCGCAAAATTACGTCGGAATAGTGCCCTAAGAAATTCATTGCAGCCTTTTCCGGAATCGTCGAAATTTTTGACAAAAATCCAAAGGGGTTAGCCTTAGTTTTTTCTCGATTTTCATAGCCGAAAATTTCGCGTCTCCGAATCGATTAGTATGACCATTTCTAGAGTAATTCGACCACCAGGAACTCAGAAAAAACATAAAAAAGAGCGTAGGACCAACAGCAGAGAAATGACGATGAAAATCTGCAGTTTTTCGGCTGTAACTTTTCAGGGGCTGCTCGCAGCGTATTGGGACTGCGCTCAATCGATTTCTCTTGCAAAATTACGTCGGAATAGTGCCTTCGGAAATTCATTGCAGCCTTTTCCGGAATCGTCGAAATTTTTGACAAAAATCCAAAGGGGTTAGCCTTAGTTTTTTCTCGATTTTCGGAGCCGAAAATTTTGCGTCTCCGAATCGATTAGTGTGACCCTTTCTAGAGTAATTCGACCACCAGGAACTCAGAAAAAACATGAAAAAGAGCGTAGGACCAACAGCAGAGAAATGACGATGAAAATCTGCAGTTTTTCGGCTGTAACTTTTCAGGGGCTGCTCGCAGCGTATTGGGACTGCGCTCAATCGATTTCTCTTGCAAAATTACGTCGGAATAGTGCCTTCGGAAATTCATTGCAGCCTTTTCCGGAATCGTCGAAATTTTTGACAAAAATCCAAAGGGGTTAGCCTTAGTTTTTTCTCGATTTTCGGAGCCGAAAATTTTGCGTCTCCGAATGGATTAGTATGACCCTTTCTAGGGTAATTCGACCACCAGGAACTCAGAAAAAACATAAAAAAGAGCGTAGGACCAACTGCAGAGAAATGACGATGAAAATCTGCAGTTTTTCGGCTGTAACTTTTCAGGGGCTGCTCGCAGCGTATTGGGACTGCGCTCAATCGATTTCTCTCGCAAAATTACGTCGGAATAGTGCCCTAAGAAATTCATTGCAGCCTTTTCCGGAATCGTCGGAATTTTTGACAAAAATCCAAAGGGGTTAGCCTTAGTTTTTTCTCGATTTTCGTAGCCGAAAATTTCGCGTCTCCGAATCGATTAGTATGACCATTTCTAGAGTAATTCGACCACCAGGAACTCAGAAAAAACACAAAAAAGAGCGTAGGACCAACAGCAGAGAAATGACGATGAAAATCTGCAGTTTTTCGGCTGTAACTTTTCAGGGGCTGCTCGCAGCGTATTGGGACTGCGCTCAATCGATTTCTCTCGCAAAATTACGTCGGAATAGTGCCTTTGGAAATTCATTGCAGCCTTTTCCGGAATCGTCGAAATTTTTGACAAAAATCCAAAGGGGTTAGCCTGAGTTTTTTCTCGATTTTCGGAGCCGAAAATTTTGCGTCTCCGAATCGATTAGTATGACCCTTTCTAGAGTAATTTGACCACCAGGAACTTAGAAAAAACATGAAAAAGAGCGTAGGACCAACAGCAGAGAAATGACGATGAAAATCTGCAGTTTTTCGGCTGTAACTTTTCAGGTGCTGCTCGCAGCGTATTGGGACTGCGCTCAATCGATTTCTCTTGCAAAATTACGTCGGAATAGTGCCCTAAGAAATTCATTGCAGCCTTTTCCGGAATCGTCGAAATTTTTGACAAAAATCCAAAGGGGTTAGCCTTAGTTTTTTCTCGATTTTCGGAGCCGAAAATTTTGCGTCTCTGAATCGATTAGTATGACCTCTTCTAGAGTAATTCGACCACCAGGAACTCAGAAAAAACATGAAAAAGAGCGTAGGACCAACAGCAGAGAAATGACGATGAAAATCTGCAGTTTTTCGGCTGTAACTTTTCAGGGGCTGCTCGCAGCGTATTGGGACTGCGCTCAATCGATTTCTCTTGCAAAATTACGTGGGAATAGTGCCTTCGGAAATTCATTGCAGCCTTTTCCGGAATCGTCGAAATTTTTGACAAAAATCCAAAGGGGTTAGCCTTAGTTTTTTCTCGATTTTCGGAGCCGAAAATTTTGCGTCTCCGAATCGATTAGTATGACCCTTTCTAAAGTAATTCGACCACCAGGAACTCAGAAAAAACATCAAAAATAGCGTAGGACCAACAGCAGAGAAATGACGATGAAAATCTGCAGTTTTTCGGCTGTAACTTTTCAGGTGCTGCTCGCAGCGTATTGGGACTGCGCTCAATCGATTTCTCTTGCAAAATTACGTCGGAATAGTGCCCTAAGAAATTCATTGCAGCCTTTTCCGGAATCGTCGAAATTTTTGACAAAAATCCAAAGGGGTTAGCCTTATTTTTTTCTCGATTTTCGTAGCCGAAAATTTTGCGTCTCCGAATCGATTGGTATGACCATTTCTAGAGTAATTCGACCACCAGAAACTCAGAAAAAACATAAAAAAGAGCGTAGGACCAACAGCAGAGAAACGACGATGAAAATCTGCAGTTTTTCGGCTGTAACTTTTCAGGGGCTGCTCGCAGCGTATTGGGACTGCGCTCAATCGATTTCTCTTGCAAAATTACGTCGGAATAGTGCCTTCGGAAATTCATTGCAGCCTTTTCCGGAATCGTCGAAATTTTTGACAAAAATCCAAAGGGGTTAGCCTTAGTTTTTTCTCGATTTTCGGAGCCGAAAATTTTGCGTCTCCGAATCGATTAGTATGACCCTTACTAGAGTAATTCGACCACCAGGAACTCAGAAAAAACATCAAAAATAGCGTAGGACCAACAGCAGAGAAATGACGATGAAAATCTGCAGTTTTTCGGCTGTAACTTTTCAGGTGCTGCTCGCAGCGTATTGGGACTGCGCTCAATCGATTTCTCTTGCAAAATTACGTCGGAATAGTGCCCTAAGAAATTCATTGCAGCCTTTTCCGGAATCGTCGAAATTTTTGACAAAAATCCAAAGGGGTTAGCCTTAGTTTTTTCTCGATTTTCGTAGCCGAAAATTTTGCGTCTCCGAATCGATTGGTATGACCATTTCTAGAGTAATTCGACCACCAGGAACTCAGAAAAAACATAAAAAAGAGCGTAGGACCAACAGCAGAGAAACGACGATGAAAATCTGCAGTTTTTCGGCTGTAACTTTTCAGGGGCTGCTCACAGCGTATTGGGACTGCGCTCAATCGATTTCTCTCGCAAAATTACGTCGGAATAGTGCCCTAAGAAATTCATTGCAGCCTTTTCCGGAATCGTCGAAATTTTTGACAAAAATCCAAAGGGGTTAGCCTTAGTTTTTTCTCGATTTTCGGAGCCGAAAATTTTGCGTCTCTGAATTGATTAGTATGACCTCTTCTAGAGTAATTCGACCACCAGGAACTCAGAAAAAACATGAAAAAGAGCGTAGGACCAACAGCAGAGAAATGACGATGAAAATCTGCAGTTTTTCGGCTGTAACTTTTCAGGGGCTGCTCGCAGCGTATCGGGACTGCGCTCAATCGATTTCTCTTGCAAAATTACGTCGGAATAGTGCCTTTGGAAATTCATTGCAGCCTTTTCCGGAATCGTCGAAATTTTTGACAAAAATCCAAAGGGGTTAGCCTTAGTTTTTTCTCGATTTTCGGAGCCGAAAATTTTGCGTCTCCGAATCGATTAGTATGACCCTTTCTAGAGTAATTCGACCACCAGGAACTCAGAAAAAACATCAAAAATAGCGTAGGACCAACAGCAGAGAAATGACGATGAAAATCTGCAGTTTTTCGGCTGTATTTTTTCAGGTGCTGCTCGCAGCGTATTGGGACTGCGCTCAATCGATTTCTCTTGCAAAATTACGTCGGAATAGTGCCCTAAGAAATTCATTGCAGCCTTTTCCGGAATCGTCGAAATTTTTGACAAAAATCCAAAGGGGTTAGCCTTAGTTTTTTCTCGATTTTCGTAGCCGAAAATTTTGCGTCTCCGAATCGATTGGTATGACCATTTCTAGAGTAATTCGACCACCAGGAACTCAGAAAAAACATAAAAAAGAGCGTAGGACCAACAGCAGAGAAACGACGATGAAAATCTGCAGTTTTTCGGCTGTAACTTTTCAGGGGCTGCTCACAGCGTATTGGGACTGCGCTCAATCGATTTCTCTCGCAAAATTACGTCGGAATAGTGCCCTAAGAAATTCATTGCAGCCTTTTCCGGAATCGTCGAAATTTTTGACAAAAATCCAAAGGGGTTAGCCTTAGTTTTTTCTTGATTTTCGTAGCCGAAAATTTTGCGTCTCCGAATCGATTGGTATGACCATTTCTAGAGTAATTCGACCACCAGGAACTCAGAAAAAACATAAAAAAGAGCGTAGGACCAACAGCAGAGAAACGACGATGAAAATCTGCAGTTTTTCGGCTGTAACTTTTCAGGGGCTGCTCACAGCGTATTGGGACTGCGCTCAATCGATTTCTCTTGCAAAATTACGTCGGAATAGTGCCTTCGGAAATTCATTGCAGCCTTTTCCGGAATCGTCGAAATTTTTGACAAAAATCCAAAGGGGTTAGCCTTAGTTTTTTCTCGATTTTCGGAGCCGAAAATTTTGCGTCTCCGAATCGATTAGTGTGACCCTTTCTAGAGTAATTCGACCACCAGGAACTCAGAAAAAACATGAAAAAGAGCGTAGGACCAACAGCAGAGAAATGACGATGAAAATCTGCAGTTTTTCGGCTGTAACTTTTCAGGGGCTGCTCGCAGCGTATTGGGACTGCGCTCAATCGATTTCTCTTGCAAAATTACGTCGGAATAGTGCCTTCGGAAATTCATTGCAGCCTTTTCCGGAATCGTCGAAATTTTTGACAAAAATCCAAAGGGGTTAGCCTTAGTTTTTTCTCGATTTTCGGAGCCGAAAATTTTGCGTCTCCGAATCGATTAGTATGACCCTTTCTAGAGTAATTCGACCACCAGGAACTCAGAAAAAACATGAAAAAGAGCGTAGAACCAACAGCAGAGAAATGACGATGAAAATCTGCAGTTTTTCGGCTGTAACTTTTCAGGGGCTGCTCGCAGCGTATTGGGACTGCGCTCAATCAATTTCTCTCGCAAAATTACGGCGGAATAGTGCCTTTGGAAATTTATCGCAGCCTTTTCCGGAATCGTCGAAATTTTTGACAAAAATCCAAAGGGGTTAGCCTTAGTTTTTTCTCGATTTTCGGAGCCGAAAATTTTGCGTCTCCGAATCGATTAGTGTGAACCTTTCTAGAGTAATTTGATCACCAGGAACTCAGAAAAAACATGAAAAAGAGCGTAGGACCAACAGCAGAGAAATGACGATGAAAATCTGCAGTTTTTCGGCTGTAACTTTTCAGGGGCTGCTCGCAGCGTATTGGGACTGCGCTCAATCGATTTCTCTTGCAAAATTACGTCGGAATAGTGCCTTCGGAAATTCATTGCAGCCTTTTCCGGAATCGTCGAAATTTTTGACAAAAATCCAAAGGGGTTAGCCTTAGTTTTTTCTCGATTTTCGGAGCCGAAAATTTTGCGTCTCCGAATCGATTAGTATGACCCTTTCTAGGGTAATTCGACCACCAGGAACTCAGAAAAAACATGAAAAAGAGCGTAGGACCAACAGCAGAGAAATGACGATGAAAATCTGCAGTTTTTCGGCTGTAACTTTTCAGGGGCTGCTCGCAGCGTATTGGGACTGCGCTTAATCGATTTCTCTCGCAAAATTACGTCGGAATAGTGCCTTTGGAAATTCATTGCAGCCTTTTCCGGAATCGTCGAAATTTTTGACAAGAATCCAAAGGGGTTAGCCTTAGTTTTTTCTCGATTTTCGGAGCCGAAAATTTTGCGTCTCCGAATCGATTAGTATGACCCTTTCTAGAGTAATTCGACCACCAGGAACTTAGAAAAAACATGAAAAAGAGCGTAGGACCAACAGCAGAGAAATGACGATGAAAATCTGCAGTTTTTCGGCTGTAACTTTTCAGGGGCTGCTCGCAGCGTATTGGGACTGCGCTCAATCGATTTCTCTTGCAAAATTACGTCGGAATAGTGCCTTCGGAAATTCATTGCAGCCTTTTCCGGAATCGTCGAAATTTTTGACAAAAATCCAAAGGGGTTAGCCTTAGTTTTTTCTCGATTTTCGGAGCCGAAAATTTTGCGTCTCCGAATCGATTAGTATGACCCTTTCTAGGGTAATTCGACCACCAGGAACTCAGAAAAAACATCAAAAATAGCGTAGGACCAACAGCAGAGAAATGACGATGAAAATCTGCAGTTTTTCGGCTGTAACTTTTCAGGTGCTGCTCGCAGCGTATTGGGACTGCGCTCAATCGATTTCTCTTGCAAAATTACGTCGGAATAGTGCCCTAAGAAATTCATTGCAGCCTTTTCCGGAATCGTCGAAATTTTTGACAAAAATCCAAAGGGGTTAGCCTTAGTTTTTTCTCGATTTTCGGAGCCGAAAATTTTGCGTCTCTGAATCGATTAGTATGACCTCTTCTAGAGTAATTCGACCACCAGGAACTCAGAAAAGACATGAAAAAGAGCGTAGGACCAACAGCAGAGAAATGACGATGAAAATCTGCAGTTTTTCGGCTGTAACTTTTCAGGGGCTGCTCGCAGCGTATTGGGACTGCGCTCAATCGATTTCTCTCGCAAAATTACGTCGGAATAGTGCCTTCGGAAATTCATTGCAGCCTTTTCCGGAATCGTCGAAATTTTTGACAAAAATCCAAAGGGGTTAGCCTTAGTTTTTTCTCGATTTTCGGAGCCGAAAATTTTGCGTCTCCGAATCGATTAGTATGACCCTTTCTAGAGTAATTTGACCACCAGGAACTCAGAAAAAACATCAAAAATAGCGTAGGACCAACAGCAGAGAAATGACGATGAAAATCTGCAGTTTTTCGGCTGTAACTTTTCAGGTGCTGCTCGCAGCGTATTGGGACTGCGCTCAATCGATTTCTCTTGCAAAATTACGTCGAAATAGTGCCCTAAGAAATTCATTGCAGCCTTTTCCGGAATCGTCGAAATTTTTAACGAAAATCCAAAGGGGTTAGCCTTAGTTTTTTCTCGATTTTCGGAGCCGAAAATTTTGAGTCTCCGAATCGATCAGTATGACCCTTTCTAGAGTAATTCGACCACCAGGAACTTAGAAAAAACATGAAAAAGAGCGTAGGACCAACAGCAGAGAAATGACGATGAAAATCTGCAGTTTTTCGGCTGTAACTTTTCAGGGGCTGCTCGCAGCGTATTGGGACTGCGCTCAATCGATTTCTCTCGCAAAATTACGTCGGAATAGTGCCCTAAGAAATTCATTGCAGCCTTTTCCGGAATCGTCGAAATTTTTGACAAAAATCCAAAGGGGTTAGCCTTAGTTTTTTCTCGATTTTCATAGCCGAAAATTTCGCGTCTCCGAATCGATTAGTATGACCATTTCTAGAGTAATTCGACCACCAGGAACTCAGAAAAAACATAAAAAAGAGCGTAGGACCAACAGCAGAGAAATGACGATGAAAATCTGCAGTTTTTCGGCTGTAACTTTTCAGGGGCTGCTCGCAGCGTATTGGGACTGCGCTCAATCGATTTCTCTTGCAAAATTACGTCGGAATAGTGCCTTCGGAAATTCATTGCAGCCTTTTCCGGAATCGTCGAAATTTTTGACAAAAATCCAAAGGGGTTAGCCTTAGTTTTTTCTCGATTTTCGGAGCCGAAAATTTTGCGTCTCCGAATCGATTAGTGTGACCCTTTCTAGAGTAATTCGACCACCAGGAACTCAGAAAAAACATGAAAAAGAGCGTAGGACCAACAGCAGAGAAATGACGATGAAAATCTGCAGTTTTTCGGCTGTAACTTTTCAGGGGCTGCTCGCAGCGTATTGGGACTGCGCTCAATCGATTTCTCTTGCAAAATTACGTCGGAATAGTGCCTTCGGAAATTCATTGCAGCCTTTTCCGGAATCGTCGAAATTTTTGACAAAAATCCAAAGGGGTTAGCCTTAGTTTTTTCTCGATTTTCGGAGCCGAAAATTTTGCGTCTCCGAATGGATTAGTATGACCCTTTCTAGGGTAATTCGACCACCAGGAACTCAGAAAAAACATAAAAAAGAGCGTAGGACCAACTGCAGAGAAATGACGATGAAAATCTGCAGTTTTTCGGCTGTAACTTTTCAGGGGCTGCTCGCAGCGTATTGGGACTGCGCTCAATCGATTTCTCTCGCAAAATTACGTCGGAATAGTGCCTTTGGAAATTCATTGCAGCCTTTTCCGGAATCGTCGAAATTTTTGACAAAAATCCAAAGGGGTTAGCCTTAGTTTTTTCTCGATTTTCGGAGCCGAAAATTTTGCGTCTCCGAATCGATTAGTGTGACCCTTTCTAGAGTAATTCGACCACCACGAACTCAGAAAAAACATGAAAAAGAGCGTAGGACCAACAGCAGAGAAATGACGATGAAAATCTGCAGTTTTTCGGCTGTAACTTTTCAGGGGCTGCTCGCAGCGTATTGGGACTGCGCTTAATCGATTTCTCTTGCAAAATTACGTCGGAATAGTGCCTTCGGAAATTCATTGCAGCCTTTTCCGGAATCGTCGAAATTTTTGACAAAAATCCAAAGGGGTTAGCCTTAGTTTTTTCTCGATTTTCGGAGCCGAAAATTTTGCGTCTCCGAATTGATTAGTATGACCCTTTCTAGGGTAATTCGACCACCAGGAACTCAGAAAAAACATGAAAAAGAGCGTAGGACCAACAGCAGAGAAATGACGATGAAAATCTGCAGTTTTTCGGCTGTAACTTTTCAGGGGCTGCTCGCAGCGTATTGGGACTGCGCTCAATCGATTTCTCTTGCAAAATTACGTCGGAATAGTGCCTTCGGAAATTCATTGCAGCCTTTTCCGGAATCGTCGAAATTTTTGACAAAAATCCAAAGGGGTTAGCCTTAGTTTTTTCTCGATTTTCGGAGCCGAAAATTTTGCGTCTCCGAATCGATTAGTATGACCCCTTCTAGAGTAATTCGACCACCAGGAACTCAGAAAAAACATCAAAAATAGCGTAGGACCAACAGCAGAGAAATGACGATGGAAATCTGCAGTTTTTCGGCTGTAACTTTCCAGGTGCTGCTCGCAGCGTATTGGGACTGCGCTCAATCGATTTCTCTTGCGAAATTACGTCGGAATAGTGCCCTAAGAAATTCATTGCAGCCTTTTCCGGAATCGTCGAAATTTTTGACAAAAATCCAAAGGGGTTAGCCTTAGTTTTTTCTCGATTTTCGTAGCCGAAAATTTTGCGTCTCCGAATCGATTGGTATGACCATTTCTAGAGTAATTTGACCACCAGGAACTCAGAAAAAACATAAAAAAGAGCGTAGGACCAACAGCAGAGAAACGACGATGAAAATCTGCAGTTTTTCGGCTGTAACTTTTCAGGGGCTGCTCGCAGCGTATTGGGACTGCGCTCAATCGATTTCTCTTGCAAAATTACGTCGGAATAGTGCCTTCGGAAATTCATTGCAGCCTTTTCCGGAATCGTCGAAATTTTTGACAAAAATCCAAAGGGGTTAGCCTTAGTTTTTTCTCGATTTTCGGAGCCGAAAATTTTGCGTCTCCGAATTGATTAGTATGACCCTTTCTAGGGTAATTCGACCACCAGGAACTCAGAAAAAACATAAAAAAGAGCGTAGGACCAACTGCAGAGAAATGACGATGAAAATCTGCAGTTTTTCGGCTGTAACTTTTCAGGGGCTGCTCGCAGCGTATTGGGACTGCGCTCAATCGATTTCTCTCGCAAAATTACGTCGGAATAGTGCCTTTGGAAATTCATTGCAGCCTTTTCCGGAATCGTCGAAATTTTTGACAAAAATCCAAAGGGGTTAGCCTTAGTTTTTTCTCGATTTTCGGAGCCGAAAATTTTGCGTCTCCGAATCGATTAGTATGACCCTTTCTAGAGTAATTCGACCACCAGGAACTCAGAAAAAACATAAAAAAGAGCGTAGGACCAACAGCAGAGAAATGACGATGAAAATCTGCAGTTTTTCGGCTGTAACTTTCCAGGTGCTGCTCGCAGCGTATTGGGACTGCGCTCAATCGATTTCTCTTGCGAAATTACGTCGGAATAGTGCCCTAAGAAATTCATTGCAGCCTTTTCCGGAATCGTCGAAATTTTTGACAAAAATCCAAAGGGGTTAGCCTTAGTTTTTTCTCGATTTTCGTAGCCGAAAATTTTGCGTCTCCGAATCGATTGGTATGACCATTTCTAGAGTAATTTGACCACCAGGAACTCAGAAAAAACATAAAAAAGAGCGTAGGACCAACAGCAGAGAAACGACGATGAAAATCTGCAGTTTTTCGGCTGTAACTTTTCAGGGGCTGCTCGCAGCGTATTGGGACTGCGCTCAATCGATTTCTCTTGCAAAATTACGTCGGAATAGTGCCTTCGGAAATTCATTGCAGCCTTTTCCGGAATCGTCGAAATTTTTGACAAAAATCCAAAGGGGTTAGCCTTAGTTTTTTCTCGATTTTCGGAGCCGAAAATTTTGCGTCTCCGAATTGATTAGTATGACCCTTTCTAGGGTAATTCGACCACCAGGAACTCAGAAAAAACATAAAAAAGAGCGTAGGACCAACTGCAGAGAAATGACGATGAAAATCTGCAGTTTTTCGGCTGTAACTTTTCAGGGGCTGCTCGCAGCGTATTGGGACTGCGCTCAATCGATTTCTCTCGCAAAATTACGTCGGAATAGTGCCTTTGGAAATTCATTGCAGCCTTTTCCGGAATCGTCGAAATTTTTGACAAAAATCCAAAGGGGTTAGCCTTAGTTTTTTCTCGATTTTCGGAGCCGAAAATTTTGCGTCTCCGAATCGATTAGTATGACCCTTTCTAGAGTAATTCGACCACCAGGAACTCAGAAAAAACATAAAAAAGAGCGTAGGACCAACAGCAGAGAAATGACGATGAAAATCTGCAGTTTTTCGGCTGTAACTTTCCAGGTGCTGCTCGCAGCGTATTGGGACTGCGCTCAATCGATTTCTCTTGCGAAATTACGTCGGAATAGTGCCCTAAGAAATTCATTGCAGCCTTTTCCGGAATCGTCGAAATTTTTGACAAAAATCCAAAGGGGTTAGCCTTAGTTTTTTCTCGATTTTCGTAGCCGAAAATTTTGCGTCTCCGAATTGATTAGTATGACCCTTTCTAGGGTAATTCGACCACCAGGAACTCAGAAAAAACATAAAAAAGAGCGTAGGACCAACTGCAGAGAAATGACGATGAAAATCTGCAGTTTTTCGGCTGTAACTTTTCAGGGGCTGCTCGCAGCGTATTGGGACTGCGCTCAATCGATTTCTCTCGCAAAATTACGTCGGAATAGTGCCTTTGGAAATTCATTGCAGCCTTTTCCGGAATCGTCGAAATTTTTGACAAAAATCCAAAGGGGTTAGCCTTAGTTTTTTCTCGATTTTCGGAGCCGAAAATTTTGCGTCTCCGAATCGATTAGTATGACCCTTTCTAGAGTAATTCGACCACCAGGAACTCAGAAAAAACATAAAAAAGAGCGTAGGACCAACAGCAGAGAAATGACGATTAAAA
Organism: Diprion similis; assembly: GCF_021155765.1. Taxonomy (NCBI): domain Eukaryota; kingdom Metazoa; phylum Arthropoda; class Insecta; order Hymenoptera; family Diprionidae; genus Diprion; species Diprion similis. The sequence goes on along the minus strand of NC_060110.1, from coordinate 6,468,437 downwards.
TCTGCAGTTTTTCGGCTGTAACTTTTCAGGGGCTGCTCGCAGCGTATTGGGACTGCGCTTAATCGATTTCTCTTGCAAAATTAAGTCGGAATAGTGCCTTCGGAAATTCATTGCAGCCTTTTCCGGAATCGTCGAAATTTTTGACAAAAATCCAAAGGGGTTAGCCTTAGTTTTTTCTCGATTTTCGGAGCCGAAAATTTTGCGTCTCCGAATCGATTAGTATGACCCTTTCTAGGGTAATTCGACCACCAGGAACTCAGAAAAAACATAAAAAAGAGCGTAGGACCAACAGCAGAGAAATGACGATGAAAATCTGCAGTTTTTCGGCTGTAACTTTTCAGGGGCTGCTCGCAGCGTATTGGGACTGCGCTCAATCGATTTCTCTCGCAAAATTACGTCGGAATAGTGCCCTAAGAAATTCATTGCAGCCTTTTCCGGAATCGTCGAAATTTTTGACAAAAATCCAAAGGGGTTAGCCTTAGTTTTTTCTCGATTTTCGTAGCCGAAAATTTTGCGTCTCCGAATCGATTAGTATGACCATTTCTAGAGTAATTCGACCACCAGGAACTCAGAAAAAACATCAAAAATAGCGTAGGACCAACAGCAGAGAAACGACGATGAAAATCTGCAGTTTTTCGGCTGTAACTTTTCAGGGGCTGCTCGCAGCGTATTGGGACTGCGCTCAATCGATTTCTCTCGCAAAATTACGTCCGAATAGTGCCCTAAGAAATTCATTGCAGCCTTTTCCGGAATCGTCGAAATTTTTGACAAAAATCCAAAGGGGTTAGCCTTAGTTTTTTCTCGATTTTCGGAGCCGAAAATTTTGCGTCTCTGAATCGATTAGTATGACCTCTTCTAGAGTAATTCGACCACCAGGAACTCAGAAAAAACATGAAAAAGAGCGTAGGACCAACAGCAGAGAAATGACGATGAAAATCTGCAGTTTTTCGGCTGTAACTTTTCAGGGGCTGCTCGCAGCGTATTGGGACTGCGCTCAATCGATTTCTCTTGCAAAATTACGTCGGAATAGTGCCCTAAGAAATTCATTGCAGCCTTTTCCGGAATCGTCGAAATTTTTGACAAAAATCCAAAGGGGTTAGCCTTAGTTTTTTCTCGATTTTCGGAGCCGAAAATTTTGCGTCTCCGAATCGATTAGTATGACCCTTTCTAGAGTAATTCGACCACCAGGAACTCAGAAAAAACATGAAAAAGAGCGTAGGACCAACAGCAGAGAAACGACCATGAAAATCTGCAGTTTTTTGGCTGTAACTTTTCAGGGGCTGCTCGCAGCGTATTGGGACTGCGCTCAATCGATTTCTCTCGCAAAATTACGTCGGAATAGTGCCTTCGGAAATTCATTGCAGCCTTTTCCGGAATCGTCGAAATTTTTGACAAAAATCCAAAGGGGTTAGCCTTAGTTTTTTCTCGATTTTCGGAGCCGAAAATTTTGCGTCTCTGAATCGATTAGTATGACCACTTCTAGAGTAATTCGACCACCAGGAACTCAGAAAAAACATGAAAAAGAGCGTAGGACCAACAGCAGAGAAATGACGATGAAAATCTGCAGTTTTTCGGCTGTAACTTTTCAGGGGCTGCTCGCAGCGTATTGGGACTGCGCTCAATCGATTTCTCTTGCAAAATTACGTCGGAATAGTGCCCCAAGAAATTCATTGCAGCCTTTTCCGGAATCGTCGAAATTTTTGACAAAAATCCAAAGGGGTTAGCCTTAGTTTTTTCTCGATTTTCGTAGCCGAAAATTTTGCGTCTCCGAATCGATTGGTATGACCATTTCTAGAGTAATTCGACCACCAGGAACTTAGAAAAAACATAAAAAAGAGCGTAGGACCAACAGCAGAGAAACGACGATGAAAATCTGCAGTTTTTCGGCTGTAACTTTTCAGGGGCTGCTCACAGCGTATTGGGACTGCGCTCAATCGATTTCTCTCGCAAAATTACGTCGGAATAGTGCCCTAAGAAATTCATTGCAGCCTTTTCCGGAATCGTCGAAATTTTTGACAAAAATCCAAAGGGGTTAGCCTTAGTTTTTTCTCGATTTTCGGAGCCGAAAATTTTGCGTCTCTGAATCGATTAGTATGACCTCTTCTAGAGTAATTCGACCACCAGGAACTCAGAAAAAACATGAAAAAGAGCGTAGGACCAACAGCAGAGAAATGACGATGAAAATCTGCAGTTTTTCGGCTGTAACTTTTCAGGGGCTGCTCGCAGCGTATTGGGACTGCGCTCAATCGATTTCTCTTGCAAAATTACGTCGGAATAGTGCCTTCGGAAATTCATTGCAGCCTTTTCCGGAATCGTCGAAATTTTTGACAAAAATCCAAAGGGGTTAGCCTTAGTTTTTTCTCGATTTTCGGAGCCGAAAATTTTGCGTCTCCGAATCGATTAGTATGACCCTTTCTAGAGTAATTCGACCACCAGGAACTCAGAAAAAACATCAAAAATAGCGTAGGACCAACAGCAGAGAAATGACGATGGAAATCTGCAGTTTTTCGGCTGTAACTTTCCAGGTGCTGCTCGCAGCGTATTGGGACTGCGCTCAATCGATTTCTCTTGCAAAATTACGTCGGAATAGTGCCCTAAGAAATTCATTGCAGCCTTTTCCGGAATCGTCGAAATTTTTGACAAAAATCCAAAGGGGTTAGCCTTAGTTTTTTCTCGATTTTCGTAGCCGAAAATTTTGCGTCTCCGAATCGATTGGTATGACCATTTCTAGAGTAATTTGACCACCAGGAACTCAGAAAAAACATAAAAAAGAGCGTAGGACCAACAGCAGAGAAACGACGATGAAAATCTGCAGTTTTTCGGCTGTAACTTTTCAGGGGCTGCTCGCAGCGTATTGGGACTGCGCTCAATCGATTTCTCTTGCAAAATTACGTCGGAATAGTGCCTTCGGAAATTCATTGCAGCCTTTTCCGGAATCGTCGAAATTTTTGACAAAAATCCAAAGGGGTTAGCCTTAGTTTTTTCTCGATTTTCGGAGCCGAAAATTTTGCGTCTCCGAATTGATTAGTATGACCCTTTCTAGGGTAATTCGACCACCAGGAACTCAGAAAAAACATAAAAAAGAGCGTAGGACCAACTGCAGAGAAATGACGATGAAAATCTGCAGTTTTTCGGCTGTAACTTTTCAGGGGCTGCTCGCAGCGTATTGGGACTGCGCTCAATCGATTTCTCTCGCAAAATTACGTCGGAATAGTGCCTTTGGAAATTCATTGCAGCCTTTTCCGGAATCGTCGAAATTTTTGACAAAAATCCAAAGGGGTTAGCCTTAGTTTTTTCTCGATTTTCGGAGCCGAAAATTTTGCGTCTCCGAATCGATTAGTATGACCCTTTCTAGAGTAATTCGACCACCAGGAACTCAGAAAAAACATGAAAAAGAGCGTAGGACCAACAGCAGAGAAACGACCATGAAAATCTGCAGTTTTTCGGCTGTAACTTTTCAGGTGCTGCTCGCAGCGTATTGGGACTGCGCTCAATCGATTTCTCTTGCAAAATTACGTCGGAATAGTGCCCTAAGAAATTCATTGCAGCCTTTTCCGGAATCGTCGAAATTTTTGACAAAAATCCAAAGGGGTTAGCCTTAGTTTTTTCTCGATTTTCGTAGCCGAAAATTTTGCGTCTCCGAATCGATTGGTATGACCATACCTAGAGTAATTCGACCACCAGGAACTTAGAAAAAACATAAAAAAGAGCGTAGGACCAACAGCAGAGAAACGACGATGAAAATCTGCAGTTTTTCGGCTGTAACTTTTCAGGGGCTGCTCACAGCGTATTGGGACTGCGCTCAATCGATTTCTCTCGCAAAATTACGTCGGAATAGTGCCCTAAGAAATTCATTGCAGCCTTTTCCGGAATCGTCGAAATTTTTGACAAAAATCCAAAGGGGTTAGCCTTAGTTTTTTCTCGATTTTCGGAGCCGAAAATTTTGCGTCTCTGAATCGATTAGTATGACCTCTTCTCGAGTAATTCGACCACCAGGAACTCAGAAAAAACATGAAAAAGAGCGTAGGACCAACAGCAGAGAAATGACGATGAAAATCTGCAGTTTTTCGGCTGTAACTTTTCAGGGGCTGCTCGCAGCGTATTGGGACTGCGCTCAATCGATTTCTCTTGCAAAATTACGTCGGAATAGTGCCTTCGGAAATTCATTGCAGCCTTTTCCGGAATCGTCGAAATTTTTGACAAAAATCCAAAGGGGTTAGCCTTAGTTTTTTCTCGATTTTCGGAGCCGAAAATTTTGCGTCTCCGAATCGATTAGTATGACCCTTTCTAGAGTAATTCGACCACCAGGAACTCAGAAAAAACATGAAAAAGAGCGTAGGACCAACAGCAGAGAAACGACCATGAAAATCTGCAGTTTTTCGGCTGTAACTTTTCAGGGGCTGCTCGCAGCGTATTGGGACTGCGCTCAATCGATTTCTCTCGCAAAATTACGTCGGAATAGTGCCCTAAGAACATCATTGCAGCCTTTTCCGGAATCGTCGAAATTTTTGACAAAAATCCAAAGGGGTTAGCCTTAGTTTTTTCTCGATTTTCGGAGCCGAAAATTTTGCGTCTCCGAATCGATCAGTATGACCCTTTCTAGAGTAATTCGACCACCAGGAACTCAGAAAAAACATGAAAAAGAGCGTAGGACCAACAGCAGAGAAACGACCATGAAAATCTGCAGTTTTTCGGCTGTAACTTTTCAGGGGCTGCTCGCAGCGTATTGGGACTGCGCTCAATCGATTTCTCTCGCAAAATTACGTCGGAATAGTGCCCTAAGAAATTCATTGCAGCCTTTTCCGGAATCGTCGAAATTTTTGACAAAAATCCAAAGGGGTTAGCCTTAGTTTTTTCTCGATTTTCGGAGCCGAAAATTTTGCGTCTCCGAATCGATTAGTATGACCCTTTCTAGAGTAATTCGACCACCAGGAACTCAGAAAAAACATCAAAAAGAGCGTAGGACCAACAGCAGAGAAATGACGATGAAAATCTGCAGTTTTTCGGCTGTAACTTTTCAGGGGCTGCTCGCAGCGTATTGGGACTGCGCTCAATCGATTCCTCTCGCAAAATTACGTAGGAATAGTGCCTCAACAAATCAATCGCAGCGATTCCCAAAATCGTCGAAATTTCAGGCAAAAATCCAAAGGGGTTAGCCTTGCTTTTTTCCGAGATTTCCGTAGCTGAAAAAACTTCGTTCTCGAATCGATTTGTATGACCCTCTTCTGACTAATTTGCCGCCCAGAAACTCAGAAAAGACTGCAAAAAAATCGTAGGATGAACAGCACAGAAACTGCGACGAAAATACCAGCAGCAGAAAAATGGAGAAAATGCGTCTGACGTATTTCGGCTGTAACTTCTGATTTGTTGGTTGCAGCATATTGGGCCTGTCGTTAATCGATTTCTCTTGGAAAATCACTTCGGAATAGTGCCTTAACAAATCAATCGCAGCGATTTTCAAATTCGTCGATATTTTCGGCGAAAATCCAAAGGGGTTAGCCTTGCTTTTTTTTGAGATTTCTGGAGCTGAAAATTTTCCGTCTCCGAATTGACTTGTATAACCCTTTCCCGACTCATTTGACGCCCAGGAACTCAGAAAACACAACAAAAAGCGCGTCGGACCAAAGCAGAGAAATGACGATAGAAATGTCCAGTTTTTTATATTAGAAACGATATGCACGGTCCACTTTTGACGAACTAGAACCTGTTCAACGCAGAAAAATGAAGAACACAGCGTCGGACCGACCGTTGAGGGAATAGGAAAATATGACACAGAAATCTGTCTATTTATTTATTTTAATACGGTTTACATAAAATAATACAATGGTATTTATACCTTATCCTGCTGGGGCTCATTCGCACCCGTGCGCAGGGCGTAGCCCACGATATACTTACAAATTTTATAAATTACCATTCCATATACCAGTTTTAATATACTGCTTACGGTAATATGTATTTTTCTACTTCATCCTAAGGTCATAGTCATATGTGTCACCTAATTTTTGATTGTAGTATATATTTTTCATGTACTCCGTTCTTAGTTAGCACTTTGTTTCCGTTTCAGACACTGACACCTAAACACTTGTGGTAGGATCAAGGTGTAATAAATATACTGACACTGAACCGAAACGAAACTCTTCACCTGTGAATTCGTTGTTTTCCTTCACCGTTTCTTCAACAACCCAGGCCAAATTCCATATTTTCCGGCTGTTTCTTCTACTCTGTTGGTCGCAATGAGTCGAGACTGTGCCCAATCGAGTCCTCCCGCAAAATGTCGTCGGTGTAGTCCATCGCGGAATTGATTCCAGCAGCATGCAAAATTGTCAAAAGTTTTAATTTACTCATTTTGAGATAACCTCTAGCTTTACATTTTTAGCAAAAAATTACTAGACTGCAATATTCTACGCATGGAGTGGACAGTCTGAAAAAGAAATATTATCATAGAAAAAAATAGTTTGGACAGATAACAATGATTTATTTTTATCCTAAAAAAAAAACACTGTCAGCTGTAATATTCTTATTCGTAGAAAGTCGACCCTGATGTTTGCTGAATTTTGGAATCGATACTTCGAGAGTAATTGGAATCTAGAAAATGAATAACGGATTCATATTGCCGAAGAATGAGTTATGAATTGGCTTCGAATACTGAATAAAATTATACTTTTGAGAGTTGAGATAGATCTATATTCTTGTATAGTGGGTTGATAAAAATATGCATCTTCAGCCAGCGTTTAATATCGATTATAGAAACACATTCATGTATCGTACGTTACGACAGCTTTATGAAATAGTTTCAATTTCTTTTTAAATATTGGGGCATAGATTTTTGCCTTGCGTTACCCGTATCCAAAATCACTTATTTGCACATCTAAAGTGATTTGGTGGCTACTAACCGCATATTTCTTTCGGAACAGCCTCTTCAACTGTTTCACCTCTACCTTCCGGACACGTGACAATTATATGTATAGTCAATTCTCACTTCTTGAAATTAAATAAATGTGCAACAGTGCTGGGTGTAGCCATACTCGCTTCAACTTCCTTTTATGCGGAATAACAGATTACAACTATGTATTATTTACATCTTCATATTTTTGATCTATAGCCATCTCTCTAGTATCTTCTGACAATGTTAGTACGTACAGCCAACAGGATAAACATTGAAGTATTTATGTAATTCCAAACATTTCAAAATTTGCTCTGTGAGAAAAAGATTTTTCCCGTCTCTTCAGCACTTTGAAGAATCATCAGCTGACAATTATCAATGTTGATTATTTAAACAATTCAGAAAGAAAATATCGTTTGATAAGCACTTCAATATTATGCAGAAGATAAAATAAACTTTTAGCTATTTTTCGGCACATTTTCAAATAGTTGTATGACTGAAAGATAATGTTACCACCTTATCAAAATTTAAAATAAATTCACAGGACTTTTTTTCAAGTTCTTCATTCCAGTTAATTTGCGACGAACCTTATGATAATAGTTATTTTCGTGGCAGGTGCGCATTATTTTCGTGGCAAGTGGGCATAAAATTGGGATTTCTTGACGGGTGTAAAGTGCCGCACACGAGTCATGACGTCCCCAATTGCGCACATGCATTCCTTGCTATCACCTGTCAAAAACCGAGAATCTTGTGTAGTTTTTATAAGCACCAGTGCTTAAAAGTCGACTTTCAAGTACCAGTGTTCTTAAAAACTACAAAGTAGTCAAGTTGCTGACCGAGGTAGCGAAGAAATTAATTTTCATTATTTATTTTTATGTTTATTCACTGTTTATTATAATATAAATGGTGTGATATATTCATGTAAATATAAACGATACACATTCGCGTATTTGATTGACATTTATTTTTCCGTTGCAAAATTTCGGTGTACATAATTTTTGTTAGAGATTTTCTCAACTTTTCAATTTCACGATGACGACGGTATTTTACCAACGTTTGCCCGCGATGGTTGTTGGTTATGAAGAACTTCATTTACCGGCGTGGTCAGTTCCTTGGTTGATCATACCTAAAACTGCTAACACTGCTCATACCCCCAAACCGCCTAGACCCACCGAACTGTTATAAAAAATAACCCAGCTGTAAGTCTCAAATATATCATCAGTTAATACTCATCAGATGTTGGTGTAGACATGCAGCAGGTGTACCTCAAGTTGGGCTTGCTATTGACCGATAAAATTAACTACACAATGCGAGAGCGGGAATCACGTTCACGTATCCCATTACGATAGCAATTCGAAAAACTGTAAATAAATCAATAAAAAGGATAACAATGTTCCGGTTATGTTTAGTTTTGTAAATTGGGGCATCGGATGGTTTCTGAGCACGCGGAAGATGATATCTGAAGTGAAAAAATCTTCCAGCGATAAGTAACACAGACGTAATTCCGTAATTGTGATGTCATTATCAAATGGTGTTCTAAAACTCGTTATGATTCCCGCAATTAGTTTCGATGCATCGCAAGTTTGAAAATCTTTTACGATTAATGCTGGATGCATTCTTTTAGGTTAAACGATTGAAATAAAACGACCAAAGTTTGTCTATTCTGATTCTGAATCATAGGTTATAGCTACATAAAATTGTTGTGAAGATACTTGGGACACCTACGTTAGGAAGGATCGTTTTATGGTTGAAGAAGAAACTTCTTTATTGATGTTACAATTTACCAATAGAAAATTGCCTTCTTTACCGGCCGCAGAGGGATGAGTGAAATTGCAGACAACCGGATATTCAGAATTGTAGAGTGGGTTGCCAGGTGTCAGGCGAAGCAGTTTTTACGTCGGGAACGCTTCGCTGCTGTGGTTATTAAGGCGCAATTCTTTAAATATTGATTGAGGAAAGACGGGGATTTTGCCAGAGACAGCGCGCTCACTGACTTGGCCGGGAAAAGCGAGATGAGAAGGTGGCTAACGATAAGGAGAAGGAGGAGCGAGAGATGAGGCAACCACCAGTAAAGGGGCAAAGAGGGGGGAGAGGAAAGAGGAGAGAACCGTGTATTATATATGATGGGTGCGGCCGTCTCTATGGATTTTTTTAACCCCCTACCCCGCATTATACATGCAGCCGATTATTTTTTTATGCCCCTTGCTTTTTGCTTCTCTCCGAGCTATAATTTTTCCTCTGTACTTCAATTTTTAATTACAAATACGCTGGAGTGACTTTTGTATTATAGGTATATATACTAAAAATTTTACCAACGGCTGGTCGCGGTTATGTTTATAAATGCTTGGCTATTTTTCTTCTCATCCCCCAGCTCTCATCATTATTCAAAACCAAATTGACATATTTCGATTGTAATTAATCGTCACGATTAGATAATGTTTTTATCTGTAAATGTTGCGTATTCAGGTTATTAAGAGGTGGTCGAAGAAAGTTACATCGATGTATTGACGATCGAGGTTTTCAACCTATAACAGGTGTACGTGAAATTTATTTCGTTATATTAAATTGAAAGACTACACTGAGAGGAAAAAGTCGTTAAATCAAAAAAAAAACATTCAATCGACTAAATGCGGCGTCCACGGTCGGCGAAACGAATATTTGGTTATTACAACAATGTATAACTTGCATGAATTGAATGAAAAATACTTCTGTTCGACACAAATATAAGGATGTGCAGTCAACGAAATATTAAGTCGAACAATCTGTATTATACGGTTAATATAAAAATCATTTTGTTAATCTGAATGTCCTGCTATTTGATCTAAGAATTGTTTGATCAATGCAAGATCATATTCTGTTGATTTATAAAAATCTCAGTTAACGCAACTGTATATTTAGTTGGAAAAATCACAGCTAAGTACAAGCAACTAAACAAGCAGTGCAGTGTAGTGTGTTAATCATTAAATGAAACAACTTATTTGCTGCCCGAAGTCTCAAAATATCGTTCGGATTAACAAATTCTCAGGTTATGAAGTAAGGTAATGTTTAATTAGAAACTCTATAAATTTCCATTTATGAGACTGAATCATGGAATGAAAGGTCCTGCAATCATTTGGAATGGGTCTGATCAAAAATAAAATTGAAATATGAATATAAATATAAATATAAATGTCCACAAGTCGGATAAAACGCATTTTTAATTTCCGATTAAACGCCGTGCGATTTTGTTCGGGAATCGGACCGGGAACCGCTCGCTAATTTACCTATCATCCTACATAGTCGCACATTTGTACCACTAAACCAAACATTCGCACACACTCCGGGCTAACTTTTGCTTACTTACATGTGGTACTTACAAGATGTAGACTCGTTTAGGCTAAGAAACTTTATTTGTTTCTTTCAATCATCAGTAGTTCCTGAAAAAAGGCACATTTAGTTCATTGAACTGTACGTATTCAACAATGTATGGATTTGAACGGAAAGAATAAAAATCACTTAGTTTGACGAAATCAAGTTGTTTATGAAATCACATGCAGGGGTTGATTCAAGAGGATCACATTCGATTCTGTGGAATACTGAATTCTTTGACGACAGAAAATATTTGGTTGAAGCGATTGCACGCATTCAACCATAAGTATCCCCTTATTCCACCGGATCATTGAGTTGACACAACTAAATATTTTTTGGATCTATCTAATTTTCAATCAAATCGACTCCATAGTTCAATTAACTCGTCTGGTTGATTTGGCCTGACAGAATTTATTATGTTAACTACGGTATATTCATTTTTACAAAATAATGATTGAAGCAACAATTTTTCGTCCAACTAAATTGATTCGTTTGATCGTCTGTAAAATTAATCAAATTTAATACTGTTATCTACTGTACAATTACGATTAAGATGTTACAACATCACAGTTGTTCCCTATATTTATGTGATAGTTTATGTAATTCATTTTTTATATTAAATATAACTATAATATGCTAATTTATGTAATTCATCAAAATTATACGAACATGCGTATACAATACTAGATATGCATCGTCGTCGCCATGTTGTGGGTACCTTAAAGGCTAAGGGCGCGAGACGCGCGAAATGTCGCCGGCTTTTGTTTTGCCTTTAGCGCCAAACGCGCCACCCTCAAGTCGCGTTCTTGCCGCCCCCTCTCTCTTCCACCCCTCTTCATCCGACCGACTTTCCTTCTTTTCTCTCTTTCTCTTCCTTCTCTCGCATTGAAGACGTCGCGCTTTTGACTAAGGAAAAAAACGTAAGAGAAAGACGCGAGCATAATAAGGTTGCGAATAGGGGGGAGAGCCGCTACAAACCCCTATGGATTTTTTTTTCCCACCGCTCCGGCACCCGAATCTGCATCCCCCCTTCGACTGGGTCGTCGGCTTAAAAAATCCACCCCCCCTCCCCAATCAGAATCCTGTCGGTCCGTTCGCGCTCACCCCAACGATTTGTTGGCCGCGGCTGTTTAATTGCGATATCGAGTTTGTTTTTCTCCTTGGAATTCCCCCCTTCACCCCTTATAACTCACACTCTACCCTCTCGCTTATGCATATTATACGTACTATACGTTACATCCGCAGGTTTTTTTTATCGCGCTGTTGGCGGTGTTGTTCCATTCTATTTTACTAATTTTTTTTTTTCTTCTTCTCTTTTTTAGCCACCCGGCAGCCCCTCGTTGCTGTTTTTTCGCAATTTTTTCAAGCCGCTCTCCTTGTACCCGCGATTTATCTCGCGGGTTGGTAATTATGTGGGCGCGCCGGACCAAACAAGGGGTGTTCAACGTGCTGCATGTGGCTTTCGCGGCGAAAAAGGAGATCCGAGCCACGAGAGTGAGAGAGACGGAGGCAAAAAACTGGGCAAAAAACGCAAAGGAACGCGCTTAGCATAATTACCATATTTAAGTCTAACAATAGGGTTTTTTTTTCACTCACTCAGGATACGGCACGGCGTTACCCTGCAGAGTATTTATATTGCGCTGAAGAAGGGGGTAAAAGGGGCGCGTGCCCGGCTTGTTTGCACATACGCGTATCCGGAGACAATTATATCGGGCCACTGAAGACCGCGACGAAAAAACTGAGGTACAATCATAGGGGAATGAGGAAAGATGGAAGTAAGAAACGTTTAAAGAAAGACAATGAAACGTAGGTATACGAATGATTGCAGGTAAAGGATGAAAGATACGCGTGCATTATAGCGTCTATAAAAAGGCAAATCATTATACGCCTAATTGCTATAATTGCTTCGTTTAGAGGACAGCGTATATACTCTTGATTTAGACACAATGGGCCTGAACCTCAACAACCTGAGAGTGAAATAATCATCTAATAGGATATGGAGTATTAAATTTCATTCCATTCGCGTTTGTAGTTTTGCATCTTCTATGTCTTTGGGATAATTTTCACGCGAAAGAGAGAGAGAGAGAGAGAGAGAGAGAGAATGAGAGATTTAGTAATTAAACTGAAGTCATATTTAAATTTCACTTCGATTACACTCATATTTTGCAGTGTAGTTAAAAAATATTTACACTATATTGTCACTGTAATCGCATTAAAAGCATACCAAAGTCCTACCGAAAAATCGTTGAAATATTATAAAAATCAGACTTGAAATCTACTGAAATTAAATGATGTGGAAATATTTTATATTTGATAAACCTTAATAGTGATATTTTAGTGTTCACTTGACTCCGGGGAAATTTTTTTTTCTCACAGTTACGTTATAAGAAATTGATAATTCCTATATAGAGATTGACTTGTGTTCCTTAAATTATAAACTTTTTCATCTTCTTCTCTTTTACACAGCGAGTTGATTTGATTGAAAAATAGATATGATTACGGTCTTCGTGATATTTTTATAGAAAGTTTGAAACTCTCAATCAATATTCAATGCGCACTCACGTCTCTAAATAAGAATCGCAATAAAATCAAGAAATTACTTTCAATTTCAAGATTTTGTTTTCGTACGACAATACGTAGAGCATAAAATATAAAAACCAGAAATAGCAGCAGTGGCTATTGACACTATAAATCTAGGGATCGTGTTATAAATGGGCGCGGGCATCAGATGGCGAGATTAATCAGGATCGGCCCTCGCATACCTCCTCCTACTCGGTCATAAATTAGAATTCAGAAAATGAGCGTAAAAATAATAGAGAAAGGCCACGAGAGCTGGGATCCCTCGTGCCGGAACTAATAGTTTTTTCCTCTCCTCTCTCTTCCTCCTCTCTCTCTCTCTCCACCAGCATCACCACCACCCATATTATTACACAATTCTCGTAATCCTTATTTTACACATTCTTCCCTGATGCTTTGTGCTGAATTACATCGTTATAGTATAGCGCGAACCGATTGGTTCGATAGGCATCGTAGACTCATCTATATACTATAGATATATGGCATATGTATCGACGAGTTTGGCTGACGGGGAAAATCGGCAGATGTTTGAGTTTTTTGCGCCTGCCGTCACCGTTATGAGGAAAGAGGAAAAAAAGAATGAAAAAAGACAAACAAAAAATTACGAAAAATGATGGGAATCGGTCGAAAATGAATACTATTTTCTAAAATTTTCTCATTCTGCAATCCTAATTTATTTACCTTTTCTTAGACCTGTGAAACCTTTTTCCCTACTTAAAAACTCTTCCTGCATTCGTCGATACATCCTCTCTTGTACATGTTTAGCGACGATGACGCGACACCGCGGGTACAACCTTCGGGTTAGGCTGGATTCGAATTTGCCAGATCGATGAGCCCGTAACCTTTTACGCTCGGGACACACGAACGTTATTCCCTTTTTGTTCGTGTATAATAGTACGAGCCTGGAAAAAATTCCACTCGCAAAATTGGCAGAGAAAATTTTTCTTCCATTTTCATTTCGTTTTCAGATTCCCTTCAACGTCATCTCTTGTTCTATTTTTGTGTGCTTTTTTAAAAACTAATTGTAAGTTTACTTTGCATAGCTGGTGTAAAACGATTTTTTATTTCAATTCTATACTTCTTTTTTCTATCAGTTGCGAAAAGGTACGTAGCGAATAGGCATAAAAGAAAGAGATGAGGTTGACGAAAATTGATAAATTGTGAAAGGGTTGAAGAAATCTCCGAGATTCTTACTAAGGGAATATATGCTGCAATGGACACTTGAAGACCGAATTTTTCCACCAAATTCTACGATTTATGCAGTCGCTTCAAATCATAAATAAAGTATATAAAACTAAGAGGAAACTTCGAAATTTGGTTTGGGAAAACTTTTGAAGTTGCCACCTTGAACTTTTTAGTAAAACATGAAAACCGTAAACTATCCTCGATTATTACTAAAATCAACCCTTTACAATTGGATCGCTGTATGATAATAAAAAGAAATAATGGAAAAATGGATTAATTCCCTGTAAGTGCCCCAAAATACAAGAAAAAAAAAGACTAATAAAAAAAATTGACCTTGTGGAAGTTTGACTCGGAACGTGACTATTCAATGCGATCAGCAACGTTTCGTCTGATGCGTGTAGGTAGACACAGTAAATCTTCCATTATGCTGACGTTGCGCGGATGCTTTGACGTCGACGACTTATCCGCGTTATCCATGTACAACGTGAAAGTGGACAACAAAGCGGTGGTCAGCGTATTACACATGGACATTACACTACACTAGCCGTGTAATCCTGCATATCGGTGGTATAAAAAACGTAGTTGGCGTACGATAATCTAAATTTCTTTTATCATTCACGTTTCCCATTTTTAGTTTTTTGTTGTAGTTAATCGTTTTTTACTCGTACAGTTTCGTTTTTCCGTCCAAAGCACGTAATCCCTCTCGGTGGACACGCATGCGGGATACAAAACGCACAGGAACCGCGATCCGGGTGTAACAAGAAGCCGACTATGATCGTCGATCCTTTTCTATCGCACCATGGATCGCTCCTTTGCCCTCTACCTATATTTCTATGTGTCCTTGGGTACCCAGAACTACTCCAACCCCCCGTGCGTGAGCGAAAAAAGGGGGATAAAAAATATAAAAAAACAGGCTTGGGGCACGCGCTTGAATCCTGGGGTACGCAGCGCTGCAACCCCGACCTACATAATCTGGGAGCGAAGGGTATGAAAACCCCCCGGGTAGAAAAAAAAACCGCGCTTGTTTGCCACATGAGAATTAGCTTCTAGAAATATTTACATATGTGTCTTAGATATATATATATAAACAAAAAAATTTGCATTGTTTTTTCACTCATTTTTCGTGTACAAATTTAAATTTTTATTTGTTCCAGAAAATATCTCCGAAAGAAATAAGAATAAAAACAAGTCACCACGCGAGTTCATTTTTCATATTATTTTCTTCTTCGGCGTTTTCAGCGCTGTTCAATCGCGACGGAATATTTTTGTCTGTGGGCAAAGCGGTAAGAAGAATGCGAATTTCGCCATGAGTTTTGACTGCTTTCTTGATGACTCAGCAGCCAGTATCTTATTTCGGCGCGAAAATTTAATTCTTCGTCGGACTGATTTGAATGGAACGATGATTCTTGCAATTATAATATTATTAGCGTGCAGCGAATATAGAAAGAATCGTGTACCCATAAGTCACACGAACAAAAAACCCGTATTCTGCATCTACGGATTTGTATATTAAGACAATTTGCAACATTTCAGGGCCGGATATAGCAGCGGGTAAGCCTCCCCGTTAGAAACGTTCTGTCGAATGACATAAATGTTTTTTCTCACTTGGTGCCGGTACGATTTCCATTTTTTGTGAAAATAACGATCGATCGAACATTAATTTTCGATCGAGGGTAGTTTTTATACCTCGCTGGCGTCGAGATCGGGGGAACCACCGTTCGCTTTTTTATACGGAGGGGTTTTTTCTTTTTTTCTTCAATACGAGGGGGGCAGGGAATTTTTTTTTAGAACGGGGGTCTCGACACGACTGGGGTGGGTAGGGTGTCTGTGTACTTTTTTTTGTTCCTCCTATTTTTTTCATATTCATTTCTGAGGGTAGGCCAGCATCTGTACCCCGTGAGCTCTCTCTCTCTCTCTCTCTCTCTCTCTCTCTCTCTCTCTCTCTCTCTCTTTCTCTCTCTGCCGTAATCGGGGGATGGCGAATTTTTCAGTCAGTCACTCACCTGGCCCACATCGAAGTAGAGTCTACAAGTCCCCCGCCAGGCTATCCCTCGAAAAACATGCTGTATTAGACGAAAAATTTTTCCTCATTCTGTGCAAAGTATAGTCCGGCGCAGGAGGATAATCGGCTGTCCGATCGTTGTAAGCGTCCGATTTTGTGTAGGTACTTGCCCGCTTAATCTCATACATGTAGCAGTGCTTAATGCGGGTGGATAGCCAAAAGTTTCCTTACGTTGAATCCCGGTGTTTGAAAAGTATGTGACAAGTGGTTGATAAAACAATTAAATCGATTTTCTGTTAACTGAAAAAGAAAATTTTAAACAATTAATGTCATGACATAAATAATGAATCAAATAACGCAACGAAGTTTTATAATGATACATCGTGTTTATAAGCAAGCGTTTCAACAACGAGTAAAATGAACAAAGTGATACAAAAGTTTGACACAATATTTTGAGTGTGACTAAATATATCAATCTAATCGATAAAACTGGAAAAAATTTATCGGTCTTATCCGATCAGTTTATACGTTTTAAAGTTATATGTGTGAATATAAAAAATCTCGCTTACCAAAGCAACTTAATCTATATACGCTCAATTCAAATTTAATTCCATTCCAGCAATTAATTTCTTTCAATTATCTCCTGCGAATTCATTTTAATATGCGTTTCTTCTGGCGTCTTGATATTTCCAAATATGACGAACGGAATTAGAGCTTCTAATTAAATTCCGAGACCGCAAATTACATCTTCACGAAAGAAAATTATAAAGTACCTATATTATGTATATAAGTATATAAAATAAGGAGAGAAAAATTAATTTACGAAGGTATATTTGGACTTTAGCGGGGCGGAGACGGAGGGGAGAGAGAGAGAGGCGCGGGGAGGGGAGGGAGGATTTTAATTATATTCATTATATTATACGCTGTCATTTAAACAAGGTAACGAGGGCCAAGTGCCGAGGTATATGGACGCTTGTTTATTATCAAGAGACTTGAAAGTTTTATTTAAATTTGTAAGTAAACTACCTGGCTACCAATCTTATACTGCAAAAATCCACGTTCTGTGCAGAATAAATTGGCGAGACTACGCAACGCGGCAGGGCTAATTTAGTTTAATTTTTCAAACCTCGCTTCGCTCCCTTATCTAAAAGCCGGGTGTACACGGACTTACACAAAATTGCTGGCTGCTGACGTGATTCAGGCGGCTCCTGATGAGGGAAAAGTGAAAAGAGGGGAAAGAGAGTGAGACAATGAGGAATGAAAAGGATGAAAAGTCAACGAAAATAAGTGCAAAAACTGAATAAAATAAGACAAAGTTGAACGGTGAAAAGAAAAGAAAAAAAGAATTGAAAAGAAAGGAAATGCACGGACGAGAGAAAGGGAGAAAAAGAGACGGAGAGAGAAAGAAATAGAGTCTCTGAAGAAACTCATGCTTAGGCAAAAGAGTGGAACAGAAAAAGCGGGAAAGAAATTTTTGTGCTGGCAGAACAAAAAAAAAGGGGGGGGGAGGGGGGAGAAAAAACAGACGAAATAAGAAATACAAAAATTACGATAATAATAATTCCCGGGGCAAATTCGCATTTTTGGCACTTGTATACAGAAATTTATTTCTCTGCGATATCTTCTATAAAAATTATGCCGTTTAAATGGTATGGAATACTATGAAAAATAATTTGTGATAATGAAGACATTTTGGTGTCTTGGAATTAACGTTATATCGGTTATAAGGATATAAGCATCTCAAGATACTGTTATTATTGTAGAATCAGGTGCACTCAATTTAATTCATTCGAATTTGGAGATCTATTGATTTAAAGGGTTCTACTTGGACATCTTCGAAATAAATGGCGAAATGATATTAATAATGTAGCAAAATTGTTGAAAGTATAATAATCTTCAGAGCCTAAAATCACGCATTTGCATCGAATAGATCTTGAAGGGGTCATCTAGTCTTTGAAAAAACTGATTTTCGTTTTTTGTATATTACTGTAGCTACATCTTTTAAGAATATTTTGGCCCGGAGCCGATGCCACATTTCCAAAAATTGAGAAAGTTTGGAGCACTTGAGTGTGCACCTGAATAGAGTCGAGTTCAAGGCTAGAAAGATCAGTCTATGAGGAAGCTACGAAAGCGAAAGTAAGCCTTCTACATGCCCCAAAAATTGCTGATTAAGGGTAAGAAAAATATCCGTGTAATTTGATACGGAAATCAACGTCAAAATCAAGGTCCCAGTCTTAAACACGCATATCTTGAAATGCGTTTTGCTCGAAACAGAATTTTTCAAAAGTGTAAACATGGTATTTCAAAAATCACTAGATCGATCCTGATCAAATTTTTTACAGAATTTTCATTATACCTATACCTATCACGTGAACTAGGATAATCACGATTGCGTAGGTAGTTTTTGTTTCACGAGGTCAACAAATGGAAAAAGATACGAATTCCTTTTTTTAAACTGTGTGAAAAATTTTGAGTTCATTCTCGTTCATGCCGTAGCCACAAACCTAAGGATTAAAATGCCGTTTGTTTTTTTTATTTCTGATAAGCAGAACAGCCGCATTCGTGTCTACACTCAAGTACATTTTGGTCACACACGTTTCTATTGGGCCGTATACATTAGATTGTATTCAATATTTTGTATTCAAAAATTTACAAAGTTTGTTTAAATGTCAATAAATATAGTGTGATAATTATCGTAAATTTTATTTCAATGGCTCATCTTTAAAAAAAACCTCAAAAAACTGTTAAAAAATAGCCTTCACACTAGACGACCCTCTTAAAGAGACATTGTGAACTAAGCAGTAACATAAATGCGGCAAAATGAAACCCGAAATGATCGTGTAAATAATAAATAATTCCTTCTTGATTCGAATCTTCACTTCTATGCCTGGAGTTGAGTTTAATCAGCCTCGTTTCTTTCCCTCTAATAACTAATGTAGGAAGACTAGAAAATAGAAGTCACAATGTCGAATCGTCAAAAACGTGATAATTTGTATGATAGGATTTCGAAATATCGTCAGAATACTGCCAACTCTATGTATTGGCTTACTAAACTTTCCTGAATTTCACCATTTTGAATTTCTATAACGAAATGGTTTTTTGCGTTTTTGAAAATTCGATATTGTGACCCTCCTTTTTTCCCACGCTTCTACATTTTTACTCTCACCCATTTCGTCACATTGAATTGAATCCATTGACTGTCACTAAATTTTTAATAGGTTCGTGTATATACAACAAATGATCCAAGTTGCCTCAAGCACCACATTCATCTGGGTGTAATTCGCTCCTTTTTGCCTCTCAGCAGCACCTTTTCAAAAACTCGGAGTGGAAACGAGTATATACATCCACACTAAGAAACAATACCGCGAGGGATGAAAAGTGAGGAGAAAGAAAAGGGGGCAAAGGAAGTTGACGCAAAGGTTGCAGCTTCTGGAGCCGGAGGGAGGGAGGGAGGGTGGGAGGGAGGGAGGGTAGAGAGTCTGCTGATCAAGAGAAAGTAAGAGAGAAAGAAAGACTTTTCACCACCGTTGGGCTCTCGGGTCATTGAGGAGGTTGCCTCGCTGCCTGGGAAAAGGGGCAGGAAAAGGGGTCGGAGGGTGAGGGTGGCGCGACTCGGCACCCCTCGTAGCAATTTCTTTCTACATACCAACGGGCCGCCCTTAAGAGACGAGCAACGTAGCTAACGAACTAAGGCGGTAATGAAACGAGTCATTAGAGTCTCTCGCCTCCTTGGCCACGGGATTAACTTTCCGGTGAAATATTAATAATTATGTTAATATCGTTAGTACGACGATCGCGGGGTGAACTCGACGCCGCGCTTTTTCCCCCCTCCGCAGCCGCGCTGCTCTGGGGGGTGGAATATGCGGGGGGAAAAGGCGCGTATTTTTATCAATATCTCACGAGCTGCGCAGGCGTCCCGACGCCCAGCATCCCTCCGGGCGGTAGTCCACCCCCTTCTTTCTCCCCCTTATACTGAATGCGAGTGCGTGGGTGGTCGGTTGCCGGGACGTTGTTGTCTGAGTAGTCGTGCATGGGACCCCCACCCCCACCCCCAACCCCCTCCCATCATCCCCCTCTGCCCCTCCATTCCTCTCATGCCGTCCACCCCAGACCACCTATACCCACCTAGGGACAAAATGGAGCCGGCTTACTGTACCCTGCACCACCTCTACATATACGAGACTCGCTATCAGCGAAGTTGTCTGCACGTGTGTGCGCGCTCTGTACCGTTCTTGCATGCGTTATTATACGACAGCGAAGAACTTATACGGGATATTTTATCGTTAGTTAAGCCGCGTCCTTATTTTTCTTCTGGTCTCTAAATTGTTGGATTACTTTTTTGTCGACTTTTTGCTCAATGTTTCTTCGACACTTCTTCATTACGTGTACAAATAAGCTGGTTTTAATCTTGCGTATAATTGTTAGGTGTAATGTTCTGGGGTGAAAATTCAGGGTAATTTGCACAATTAAGTAAATTATTCGTTAAGACTGCGGTATACATTATACGTATAATTTTATCGGGCGAAAGGGGGTTGAATTTGAATTTACAGTTATTAAGGTCACAGAGTGTAATGAGAGCGAAATTTTAACGTTAACATTAAGTTGATGTATTGTACAATGTTGTACTCGCGTTAAATTATGATAATTACGTGCCTAATTTGCCTGTTCACGTTCATTCTCTCTGTGTAAATATATAAATCGCCTTGTGCGTTTTCCGAATTGAAAATACAATTATTGCGATCTCCGAGTATTTTATTTAATATTAATCACTAAGTCGTGCTATTCAGTTATTCATATCACCCTTGAATTTTTGTAGTCCACGAGATTGAAAACGTCGTGGATTGAAATATTACAAAATAGCTTTAATATCATGAAGATTGTAAAAATTATTTTGAAATCATCGGACATCATGCTTTAAAATGACTCACAATCAGAATTGTATATTAAGTTGATAGCTTGAGCGATAAATATACAGTAGAGTAACTAAGGATTAAATATTTATTGAAATCGTAAACGCAATTCGTGAAGTATGATGAGGAAATGGCAGCGGTTTTTCTAGATTTTTGAATGGCGAAAAAAGCATGGTATCATTTTTTATGCAGTGCGGATACGTGCAGGGAGAGTCGCGGAGAGCGGACGGTGAAAGCCTGTATTAAATTTATCGATCATAATGAACTTGAGTCGCGTGTCAAAGAGGGCAGAGCTGGAGAGACCTCCGCGAGTTGGTTTGAAGAAAAAAAGGAGAATACAGCGGAAAGTAAGGGGGAAAAGGGCTCGCAATCAGAGGGCGTTTCCCCGGTTGCGTTTTAAAAGTATGAGACGAAGGAAAAACGCGGAAATACTGTAAGTAAAAGGAAAAGAAGAAGACGAAGAAAAATAAAAAGGAAAGAATGGGAAAAGGAGGAGAGAGAAAATTTTAAGGAGGAAAATCGAAGCCCAGCCGGGGGTTCACCGCAAATTCAAAAGCGGAAACAATCGTCAGGCGCAGTGGCCCGGCGCCAAGGAATCTGCAGGACTTGAGTTTGCAATTAAAACGTTCTGGTTCAAGTGTTCCCCGATTCTTTGACGATACCATCAAGGGGAATATCCGAGGATCCAGAAATCTAGAGATCCTCTCCTCACCAAATCATACGCGCCACGATCAAAGGGGATTATTTCATTAAGCCGACTAATCATCCGTTCGTATATATCCTGGCAGATCGCTGCTGCCCTCTAAATCTCCCTTTCTCTCCCCCTCTTTCGCCCCTCTCACTCTCTCTCGCTCCTTTCTCTCTCTCTCTCTCTCTCTCTCTCTCTCTCTCTCTCTCTCTCTCTCTCTCTCTCTCTCTCTCTCTCTGTCACCGCCTTGCTTTACCTTTTTGAGTCACGAAGCTGGTCTTAGAGCTGTATGGAAATATAATTTCTAGCCACACAACGAACTGCACCGTAACGAGTGGAATTATAACGTCAGACGAATTCATAACTGAACTGAGATGGCTGATTTCTTGGACAAGTCGATTACGTAGGTGATGCAGAATCAGCCCGCAGCGCCACCATCGGCCGGTCGCGAAACAGACTCATTTTTCGTCAACGTTACACATCCCATAACCGTCAAAGTTTGCATTTTTGGATTGGATGGGGTTATGTTTTGTTTACAAAGATAAAAACTGTCGCATTTTGCATTTGTGGGGTGAAATCAAGGGGTAGGGGTTTTGCTATACTGACCAAGATGAGGATCGTCGAATTTTGTATTTTTAGGTTAGATTCGACGGTCATGGGTTATATTACGTTTACAAGGATTGAAGCTGTTTCACGGTCAGCCGACGATGGCGCTGTAGGCTGACTCTGCATTGCCAATGCAACCGACTTTGCCTATAAATTAGCCGTCTCAGAATCACTTACCCCAAGTATACGTCTAATGATGGAGAAGAAATTTCAATCGTTAAAGTTGATAGACAGTGCTAGTAGAATGAGCATAAATAGTAAACAAGTCGTTACAATATCGGTTTAAATATAGTCAGTAACTGTTTGGTACGATTGTAGTTCTCAATGAAGGTGAAGAGACGATTCTTTATATAAAAATTCATCTAGATAATATTGAAAATAGTTTATCATGCCATTACTATTGTGAAAGATAGCCGATTATTCTCATTTTCATTGAAATCATAAAAGAGTTAACGATACGAACGGAGAATTCTTAGTGTCACTAAAAAACATGAACTGTCGGAAATCATCCGAATAACATTTAGAACACTGTTTGTCAATATCCGGTTATTGCAGCATTAAATTCGTTTGTTAATATTTTCCTGTTTTGATTGTATCAAAGAATAAAAATAGTCAAGGATTGTATAGTAGCTAAAACTAGGAATTTCTTTGGAACTATTAGTGAAAATAATTATATTTCTACGTTGAAGTAATTCATTGTCAGGTTTATCCAGAATCCAGATGGATTTTACCGATCCAGTCAACAATATTATTAATCAAATACATTTATCAAATTCTAATGACACTGATTTCTTCGTTTCGAACAGTTAAAGCATCTTTACTCTATTCTCTTCACTAATGATATATTTCTTGGGATCTTGTCCAACTTTGTCATGGACATAAATAAACTTCTTTCTTTTCTTCATTTTCTTAATCTTTTTATTGGACTCTCTGAATTGCTCGAAACATGGAAGATTCGCAACGTAGCTTTATTGTGGCGAGTTTGGTTGTAGTTAGTACTACGAGCAATTCATTAAATATTTAGCAAGCATTAAATTTCCTGATGAACTTTCTACCTTCTTAGCATTTGATGAGGTGTCAGACTACCGATCGAGCAGCAAGTCGTATTTTACACTTTCCGTCTGTACTGCGTGATGAAATCGTTACAAGCTTCGGAAAATGATAGAATGTGCGATTGCACTTATTAGTCATTATGATGAAAGTTTCGAAAATTGATAGAAACACTAGAGAAATATAATTGCAAGTGATTCTCACAAGCTACTTTGTATCCGAATTTCATATTTTCACTCCTTCCTCATCAGTTTTTCGAACTTTTAATTAGTAATCACAAAACCGTGATCATAAATCACGATTATTTCCTCTCAATATGTGGAGCAATTTCATTGCTCAGAACAAGATTACAAAAGTGTGAAATACCTACAAATGATTTTCTGAATATGTCGGTGAACCTTGAAGATCCAACCTGAATTCCTCTAAAGGGCGCAAAGGGACGAAAAGCGCGTAACGGTAAAATTATAAGACAAGTACCATTACATTTATCTGTCGGTGGCCCTTTTTTCGTTTTCTTAGTTTCTCGTGTTTTTGTTCCTCTCGCTGTTATCTGCACACATCCCGGGGTATTTAAAGACTTTCGTTTTTCGGAAAGCTGCAGCCCGGGGATGAGAGAATGGGAGACAGCTTTCTCTCTCTCTCTCTCTCTCTCTCTCTCTCTCTCCTAAGGCAGTAATCCTGGGCGAACTCGCACACAATCCAACCAACGGATTGAGCGGAGACCGAGACAAATACTCACGGACGCACCCAGACGATTTCGCATCGCCTAGAAGACCGCGATCAAGTGGGATTACACCGTAGCAATATGCTCGTCTCTCTCTCTCTCTCTCTCCGACTCTCCTTCGCGGTCTTAGCCCCCCTTCTCTCACCCCCGAAGGCAAAGGGAAGGACGACGCGGTATCTTGCATCCCTCTCTCTCTCTCGCTCTCTCTCTCTTCGTTTCTCTCTCGGTGATTCGCAATGGCCGTTATCTCGAAAACCACCCCAAAATGAGAACTTGCTGTGGTGTATTCGACCGTTCGACCGTCGAATGGTTCGTGGTTGTGTCGGGTGTTACGCTGGATATGTGACTAAACGCTGACCAACGGCATTATAGTTATCTACGTCTAGATCTTATTCGACTGATTCTTTACTCGTTCCTGATGCTTCCGCTCCGACAACTCCTCCTTGTCCTTTCACTTCTTCACCTATCTTCTATCCGTCTTCTCGTTTATCATCCTGGTTTCCCATGTTTAAACTACGGTTTATATTATTTACTCGCCGAATTCGATTCAACTATTATTATTGTACTTTCAACGATACCGTTTCACTTCATATGTTCACGATTTCAGTTTGTTTTTTATCGTATCGAGTATCATAGCAGGTATATTTGTCAAAGAGGCCACCATAAGCGCCAGTTTTACGATTACATATATAATAATAGCTGTAGAGAAGCATGCAAGAAAGAAATCATCTTCACTGATATCACTAAAAAAATTTATACACGGCACAGGTGCTGCTTAGAAAGCCAAGTCATTTTTATTTATCCAAAATCAGCCCAATTGAAAAAAAAAAAAAATCGAAAAACAAAGAAACAGAATTGGAGGGAATATACCTGAAAAAAGAGATCAGAATGGAGGGAAAAAAGTTTTTTTTTTTTTTCACCCTCGGTCGTTACACTGGCCTTGCAATATATTCCAAAGTATTTCCGATTTTAAAGGTTAAAATGAAACTATGCCTCCTGTGCCTTGCCTTTCCCTCTTTCCGAAAAATTTCTTTGCAGACCCATACCATTTTCCAAGAAATTCTCGAGAAATACAGTATAATATATATACCCTGTTGTACAGGTCTGAGGAATTTGGTAGAAAATTTTTTCTCTCTTCCTCCGGCGCATTTTTTTTTCTCCTTTAAATTTTATAATTCAGCGCAATAATTTCCGGTTCATTATAAACGCGGTTGTAATTTAATTATAAAGATTCTCCGGTTCATTTTTTTTTCAGGGTGAAAAATCAAAGATAAAAATAGAAAACAATTGCGAACTGCAGCTAACGATTTAGTTCAAACGTAGGTACTTACAATTAGATCATACGCGACTGAGGGCGCAGAAAAGAAAGAGTGAAGAATAGCGGTGAGAAAAGAATTCAAAATCGCAAATAAGTCGATACAAATTCGAACAGTTGTATTTGACTTGATTTTTGCATGTTTCAAGTATTTCGAGCCTTCATCGGATACCTGATTCAAATTTCTCGAATCACTTAGAACCGCGAATCTCCGACTCTTATTTCACGTACGATTTTTCAACCGATTTTCCGATTCGAAGCCTTTTATTTACTCGAATAAATTATTCTATTTGAATAACTCGAAGTCCTAATCATAATAAATCGCATAAAATTATTCGAATTCTGAAATATTCAATTCGATTCGTATTACTATTCGGACAGCCTAGTGAAAAGCGAAGGTGAACGAAGAGACAAAATAGTGCTACAGCAATAAAAAGCAATCTCGACGAAAAAAGAAATAATTAAATAATCATTCCAATATACATTGTATAAGTACGAACAGCATAAATATATGCGTGAATTACACGCGGTATATTATACGTCTCTATAAGCTTTGAAGCTATATCAAAGTAAAGTAAAGTAAAGTAAAGTGAAGTAGAAGTCAAAGCAAAGTAAGGTAAAGTAAAGTTAAGTAAAGTCGGACGATGGGGGTGGGGGATGGGGGGTGTTTGGGGTGGCGGTGAAGCGGACGGGGGCTGGGTAAAAGTCCGCGAGCCATTTTTCCCCATATAATTATAAGAGAGCGGCCGGGCGTTGCCATGGTGACCCACACCACCTATCTCCACCCCCCCGCTGCCTCAACCCCCTTCCTCTTTTACTTATATGCCGGAGGACTCGCGAACTCGCACACACACATGCTTCCAGGGATTTACCTGTGTAGGATATAATACGTGCACATTTTAGTCCCAGCTCCAACATTTACATCCCCTCCGTACACACACACATACACCATACATACATATATATGTATATATATACGTATGCACGTTATATAATCTATCTGTCTATCTATATGCATACGTTGTGCATATATACGTGTGTATACGTACACTTACGCTGCGGAGTAGTTGTGTATAGTCTGCACCTATAACATGCGCAGATATTACACACACGGTTCGTTGAGGGGATGACGGAGACCGGGGGTAGCGGTGGCGGCAGCAGCGACGGTGGCGTGGATGCGTGGCGGGGGTGAAATTAATGTATTTGTTCTGCGGCCACCCTTATATACGGACGTGCATGGCAGAGCCTTCGGACCGCGGTATAGGGAAAGAAAGGGGGTGGTTTCGGGGTGGGTGGCGGCGAAGAGACGACGGAGACGGACGAAGAGAGAGAAAGGGAGAATGAGAGAGCGAGTGAGCGACAGCGGAGGGGGTGGAGGGAGTTATACGCTGCAGGAGCGACGAACCAGGGCCCGCGGGGGAGGAATACCATATAGAATATCTACGACCATTATTGCTTTTGTGCGCAAAAGATGTCGCCATTCTTCTGGGATGCGGGGCACATTGGTTACCGCGATAACACTCCTTGCGCCCCCCCCCCCCCCCCCCCCCCGAGCCCCCCTTTTTCAACTCACAGTTTCCACCTTCACCTTCTCGTCTAACGGCTCTTTCAAATTTATCGATAAATATATGTATACATCTATACTTTAAGGTATATGTATGTATACGTAGTATTGTTATATGAAGTAAGAAACAGGGATCTATTGTAAAAAATTTTATCTTCAAATTGAGAGTGCAAGTTTATTACAGCATTCTTATTCCATATGATGGAAATTCAAATTTTGAAGAAAATATGGATATAATTATTATACCTGTAACAGAAAAGAACTCCTATCGATTGATCGTCAATTATCAAAATTTGACGGTGATCAAGTATATATAACTGCTAAGAATTGATGAATTAATTTTTTTTCACGAGTTGCATCTAATTCTTTTATCGAAATTTATCAGAATTTATTCAGCAAATTTCAGAAGCTTGGCTTCAAGTCAAACCCATAAAACCTTGCTGATATTGAATGAGATTTTGGTACAGAGGAGATATTAAAACTTTGACGTATAACGAGTTTCGAGTTCGATTCACTCTTCAACGAGTTAAGAGAGAAATAATATCTTTCATTTGAATTGAATAAAATCTATTTACCATCACTGTTTATTTTACGCTCATGCCGGGAGTTTTCTGTGAAACTCGTCGCTCAGAACCAACAGTTAGGCAACAAAAACTGAAAATGATGCCTCTATTTTATAAATTATTTAAAATTTATCGAGTAATTATGAAATACCTGCATGCGAATGTGGCGCAGGTGCGTATAGGCAGTGAAATAAGTTCTCGTCGATTATTCGAATAACTGTTTCTAACGTTGGTAGGGCGAAATGGATGGAATTTAGAACATGCACCCCACCAAGTCCGACTTTTGGTGAGAGAGTGAGAGAGAGCGAGAGAGTTGGAAAGGACGGCGGCGGGGGAGGGGGGAGAATGAGAAGCGGAAGGGACCCGTAGGGGTAGGTTTCAACTCTGGTGCAGCGGCGGGGAGAAAAGAAAGCCGTTTAAATAGGCGCGGGTCTCCCGTTTCTGCGCCTCTTCTCCTCCCCGCCTCCCGAACGCTGCGGATTTCTTTCTACGACTCTATCGCATCCCGAAGGAGACCCTAGACCCCTAAGCCTAGGCCACCCCATTTCCACCCAGCACCATCGTGGGCGCTGCCTAACTGCCGGCGTTACATCGTTAGAATAAAAAAATCTTGCAAAACAGCATCGCGAGGATAAACGTTAATGATTAATTTACCCCGACGGTTGGGAAGAAAAATAAAATCCTTTACGTAGGGGGTGAATTACTTGTAAGAGGTTGATTGTTTATCGTGATATTTACCATTTTTTTTTTTTTTTTTATTGACTCCTTTGAATTTTTTTCTTGTTTCTGGCAATGAGTGGTTTTTGTTTCTTCAAAATATCGATTCAATTTAATATTTTTTCTTCTTGGCTTCTTTGAGACGTGCGAATTAATGGCTGGAAATTTATTCTACTTGATTACGCGATTCGAGCTAAATACTGAATTCATTAATTTCATTATCGACTGATCTGGAAATACTAGTATAAGCTTGTGAATCAATTTTTAACTTAATTTGAAAGCAGGGATTTAGTTATATTTTTTATACAATGTTTGTTAATAATACATTGTGATTGTTAATTTTCTCATGCCTAAATGAAAATATTGAAGCTTTGAGAAACTATTTTTGATTTCTTGATTACTTCCAGCCATAATCACATACCTATACAAAAATGAATGAAATATCTAAGAAAAAATTGATCCTCTGAAACAAAATGACAAATATATCATTAGACTATAATTTCAACTGCCAATTCAACGGGTCATACAGCGATAGTTTTTGTCACTTCAGCTGTATTTTACAATTTGAAAGTTTATAAACGAATTTTCACGGTCGTTAGAAATAACGACGTAAAATTATGTAACAAAAATGTCCATCCATTCCTTTAAGGATCGATATTGTGGTCATTCGTTTTTCTTATTGCTTATCAAATGCGTACTTAGTATATAGATGTACACATACTTAGTTTTTGACTTACCTTATAAATACCTATTCCATATACTCACTGCGTGCAACAGCACTTTGCGAGAGGGAATTGTCGGTATATATATATATATATATATATATATATACATTCACATATACGTAAAGTTGGGTCTCCTCGTCAAAGTCGTTGACCTTTCAAAAGCGATCGAGTTTCAGCTTCGAAGAAAAAACGCCTCTCCACCCTTCAGTCACCCCACAATCATAAGCGCACACACGCTCACATTTTATACGTGTATTCGCATTATACAGAACACGCAACTTTACACCCGAGATCTTCTCGGATTCGCATTTTTCCCGCATCCACACTTCAAATTTTGCACCGGTACATATAGTATTGCGAATAACGGGTAAATACGGTTTCGCAAAAACCATTCTTTTTCATCCCTGCGAGTTAAAATACCATAAAAGTTCAGCAATTTTGAATTCAATTGAAATTCATTCCAACTAAGAAAATTATACGTTTTTTTTTACATACGTCAAGCGTCGTTGTAAGTATAAATGGTATCTTATTCATCTTATATCCATAACCGAAAACTGAAACTTGCTACGAATTCATCCAAATCTAACATGACCGTATTTCGCACCACATCACTAGGAATTTGAATCGAAATTAATTATTACATATATGCAGAAAACTTTTTATAGTATACGTTTATACTTTTTGGTTTAATTATTGTCTTTGACTTGATATAGAATGATTTTTCTTATATACAAATAAAGGAGTTACAAGCAACAAGCTCGTTGAATAAAAGAAAATTTCGTGATGGGTACGACTACACTCACACCGAAAGTCGTTGTTAAACCCAATACTCCGAGCCAATTTACCACCAGACATAAAATCAAAGCTACATTCCGAATATGTATCAATTCAAAATTTCACTTCGATTTCCTATCGATCTGCTGGTGTTGAGTTTCACAGAAAACTCTCAGTACCTACGTATACTGCACTGCAATCCATGCATACTTTCCGAGTTCGAACGGAACCAGAAACGTGGACAGAGATGCAGAAAACTTTTCGAAAGGCAAAAAAGCGACTCCGAAAGTAAGTGAAAAAAAAAAAAAAGAAAAAACAAAAATAAACGAGGAAGGAGAAAAAAAATACAGAAAGAGATTCGCGTGAATAATTGAGCCGAGTAATTTATCGCGTGGAATGCAGGCACACGGGCTCTCTCCGCTATTCGGGACCCGCTTCACTTCCACGGTGCCAAGGGGGTGAAGGACGGGGTTTGGGGGGGGGGGGGGGGGGAGTGAAATGAGGAAGAAGACGAAGAAGAAGGGAGGAAGAAAGACAGAAAGACGAAGAGAGAGGGAGAAAGAGAAGGAATGGGGGTGGAAATTGAATTTCGATCGAACACTCCGCGTTGCACGGAGGGGGCTGGAAGCTGGCCGGGGGTGAGGAACGAAGGCTCGGTGGAGCCGGGGGGTTGGAGGGGGTGGTGTAGGACATTACAGGACATCCCCAGCGGCGCGCTGTACGTCTATGTATTATACCCTCCCCCTCTCCCTGCACCCGCCATAAGGACACACACCGTCGTCCTCGTCCTCGTCCTCGTCCTCGTCCTCTTCCTCGTCCCTCCGACGAACAAATGAGCAATCCTCCCGCTTCCGACTTCCTTCTTTCCATCCCACCTTCCCGGCGTACCCCAGATGATGTCCTGCACGTACCTCCCGCTAAGGTATACCTATGTACGTGCATATACCTATAGGTATATGAAGGTGCCCCTAACCGGAGGGAGGGGTGGAAGGGGTCCGCGCTGCGCGACGCTCGAGATGATCTTAGTTTAAAATTCCTCTCGCGGTGTGCGACTCCTCGAGTGGTACCGGGGGTGGCTGGATGGGTGGGCGGGGTACAGGGCCGCCAAGGAAGAGGGGTGGGAGGGGGTGACACGTCGATATTTTGCCCCGGGGGCGATCAGCGTGGATGAGAAGGGTGGAAAGGGGCGGGGAGGGGGGGGGGGAGGCACCGCCAATTGATCCGATATACCATATATGTATATTGTATCCGATACCTTATAGATGTACATAATACATAGTTATATATATATGTTTGTTCTGCAATGTGCGTGGAAGGCTTTTTTGTAGAACAGAATATGCGCACTGCGTCATAAGTGCAATTAATTTGATTTGATTATTAATTTTTTCTAGTCTCAATTCATTGCAGGTACCTAATATTGACATGCGATGTAAATTGATATGAGGACGAATGATATCACACTGATTCAGAGAAATTCAGTCGATATAGGAATTAAATTTATACTCGGTTATATTCTTCATGGTAATATGATTGTGTTTCTCAAATACTAAATTTCTTCAATCTTGAATTTTTAATATTTTTAGATGACATCGAAAGAAAAACTTCGCGGAATCACCGTTATCAATACGAGCTCAGCTTCTGTTTGTAAAATTACAACAAAAAGTTAATGTGAATAAAATTGAGTTGGTAAACTGAACAGAAAACACATATGGAACCAGATTACGCGTTGCTTCATTGAAACAGTTTGTTATCAAATATTGCGAAGACTAATGGCGCAGTCTTCTAGAATAAAAAATATGTGTCTCGAGTATACATCCTAGCTTGTATAAATTGGGGAACTGCAGATCAGTCACGTGGAGTACCCAGCTGGTATATCACGTGGTCGGGAAACGTGCGTCTATCCGAGCCCTCTGCCGCAGCTTTTCTTTCCATCTTACTTTCTGTATATTTCTCTCTCACCCGTTTTTTCTTATCTTATCTCGTATCGATATGTAACGTTTTTTTTTAAATCTTTAAATGTCATCGACGTCAGAATAGGTTATGTTCTTTATGTACAAGTAAATTTTACATAACTCTCAATCACTTCTTGACAATGATTTTCAATCGCTGTGATTTCTGTAGAATAACTAATTATACGATAGTGATTTATATCAACATATTTCATGCTACAGTTGAAATGAGACATTTACGGGATGAGCCATTCATTATTTATAGGTGTCACTTACGTCGTTTGTACAGTTTTATAACTTAATAAACCTATTAATAACGTAATTAGGTTCCTGTATCATCAATGAGCCTTTTTTAAATAGAAGTGAATATTCCAACCGCGGAAAAGCAGATCAAAAAAAAAAAACAAAAAAAAACGAAATATCGGCCGAAAGAATGGGTCAATTTTGGAAATTTGTATTTCGACAGTCTATAATTATTCAATTCGATTAGGGTATCCACGATACCTTAAAACGGCTGAACTGATTTACTTCAAATTTTAAGGCAGTATTCTTAGATAGTTTATGCGCTTTACCGCCATCCTAACTTCTTTATCAATATATTTTTAAATCAATTAAATAAAGAAGTCCTAAATATCGGACGAAAAATCAAATTTAAGTTCCAAACAGCTACCGTTTCTTAAGAGAAAGAATTTCGGAAGTTGTCAAATGAGATGAACGATCCAAAAAGACTGTCTCCAATTTTGAAGTAGGTAAATTCATTTCAGTGGTTATTGAAATATCGGAAGTACCGCAAACTATTGACATCTCACCGAGTGGAATGATTGACGTTATTGCATGTCAATAATACCTAACCTTCCCTATTAATGCATTCCGATAAAAAAAAAAAAAAATATATGCAAACGAAGCTCGATCTGTGTAATTTTGATTAAAACAAACCCTGATCGAATTGAATAATTGATCGTCGAGATATAAATTCCCAAAATTATCCTATCACTTTTTCAGCCGTCTACTCGCGTTTTCATACCCTCTAAAAAATCAACTGATCCTGCCCAATATCCATAAATAGAATCCGAATGATCGACATTGCAGTTTGGTTCTTGGACGGATCACCTTCTACACCCGACACGTATCGACGTCGAGTCATCCAACACACCGCGATGTTTACTCGGAAGCAATCTGTCTCTGCAGGGATGTTTGGTCGTTCGAAGTTACCCCGTCTCTATATACATACCTATATAGTACAACAGGTATGCCGCAAGTTCTCTTCAACCGCTCTGGTCGCGGTTATAATTAGCAAGAGAATGGCTGATTCCAAGATCGAACGCTGACGTCATTCCCAGATTACGTTTTCCGATACCAGAGCCCCTGGACCCGATACAATAAATTATCTTTTCTGTATACCGTTAATATTCTGTAAAACTCTGCGTCAACGCTAGCAAATAGGAAACCGAATCTACATTTCCTACCGCTACTTATTGAAAAGGTAGTTTCGGTTGCCTATCTCCTAGCGTCGAATGGTGAGTTTCACAGAAAACTCCCGCTAAATGCTTAGCTAAATTTTCTACGGGTATCCGCAGATAAGTCTCGGTGTTGGATGAGAATTAATGCGCGAGATGAGGATGGAGGGAAGAGAAGAAGAAACGGAGAACTCGTCTAACGTTCTTTGGGCAGGCAGGAAGGGGGAGGGGAGGGGGGGGGGGAATAAGAAAATGGCCGACCAGCCATTAATTAATAATAGAAGTGAAGTCCGGGAGAGCCGAACATGGCGCGACGGGAGGCGTCGGTGGTAGCCAACGGGGGGAAATAGGGGGCGAATGGGGGGTGGGGGGAGGGGGAGTAAGTTACTGGGCGGAGGGATGCAGGGGGTGAGGGGAGGGGAGAGTGGCTGCTACCGGGGGGGAATGGGTTTTATGCCCACAGCGAGATATACGAGATATATGGCGGCGGCTACGCCCGGGCAAAAATAATATTAATATCGGAAAGGGAGGGAAAAGTTTCGCAGCCTGGCGTCCAGGCCAGGCATAATCATAATAATAACCAACCGAGTAGGGCGCCATTGCCATTGCCAGCTCTCTACTCCGTTATATATACGTATATATCTATACACACACACACATATGTATATGATATATGTATATCGTATAGTATGTAATACCGTGTATAATATGTACAGGTACATACATGCCGAAAGGTAAAGGTGCACGTATGCACTAATACATTCCTGTGGGAGAGTTCACCTCGTCTTACCTCTTATCACATACGTATATGTAATGCGTACAAACGTACAGTACGTATATATATATATATATATATATATATATATATATATATCTGTGTATCCATTTACGAATTACGTTGTATGTATATAAGGATTGCAGTGGGGGATATAGTTAAGCCGAGGAAAAAAATAGAGAAAGAGAGAGAGAGAGAGAGAGAGAGGGGAGAAACGAAGGAGAGGATTAGATTAGCTCGGTCAGAACTTGCAGAATCTTATCAGAGTGTGGCAGGTAAAAAATGAGGAAGTAAAATATCAACCTTAACTAGTTTTGCATATATATTTGTGAAGCACACTTGCATTTTAGCCACTTGTCATGGATGTTGAAGAGAAAATGGGAAACCGAAAACATGATGAATTTTTCGGTTATACTATATTCTTTTTTTCTCCAGATACCGCAATTTTCAACGAAAGCAGTTATAATAGATTCAATCGCGGTATACAGATACGCGTCACCCTAAATCTGAAATCTTTGTAACGATATAACATGATTTCTGAAAGTTTTCCGAGATTACAGGTGTAGTTAGAAAAAATTTCATATTATTATTCAGTTTATTTCCACCGTTTTTTGAGTCATTTGAGATATTTTTTCACGTTAAATGATGTGGCTCTTGAACGAACTTATTGAAAAACTGCACAGTAAGTAAATTGTCTGTGAAAAATTTTCTTTAATTTCAAAAGAAATCATACGTGTATAATATATACATATATTTTCATTCGCTCTTGTCACTCTCCGAGAAAAGGACAATTTTATCGCCTAAATAAGTGCGATGCGAATATACATATGTATAACCCGTGTATACCTATATCCATAAGCGTCTCATTGTTTACTCAACAAATCGAAATTATTTTGGTGCAGGGTTGTAGGTAAATATTTCCACATATGATGGCATTGCACGGCCTATTTTCTCGCATCCCGATAACGCGCTTGTGTATCTATGTATGTATGCGTACGCGTAGGTGTACCTGGCCGATGTATGTATGTATATGTGTACCTTATACCCACTCTGCGGGGAAAGAAACGCACTTTGGTACCAACACGCGAAATTGGTCAGCTCGACGGGCATTATATGCGGGCCTCCCCAAATGGAGGCTTTTGTCTATTGGCGTCTGCGTAAGTGTGGACTTAGTTTTATCCTCTCCTTCTTTCTCCCTCTCTCTCGCTCACTCTCTCATAGGTACACCGAGCCAGAGAACGAAGTCTGCATGACTGTCGTCTCTCTCGCCACGCTTGACCACCCTCGGAGTCACCATCCCCTTGCAGTATTTTCATCTTGGGCTTTTTTCGGCTTTTTTTTCCTCCTCTTTTTTCTCTCTCTTCTTCGTTTGCTTGTTTTGGTACAGGGGGGTGAAGTTAGTGCTTGCGGCACACATCCGAGATCCTCGCGTAACTTGCAGAGTACAAGTCGGTGTGTATAGGTATAATACCTATATAACTGTATACGTATATATATATATATATATATATAATAATATACGCCGAGTTCTCTACCTCCCACCGAGTCTGTATATTTCATTTCATTATCATACCATTATTTTTTGCCTTCGTCATAAATTGCCTTTTTTCCTTTGCTTTATGCTTTATTCGTCCCACTTCTGCCATTAATATCGGCGATACCTTCGCCCTTCTGAAGCACAAGCAGCAGCAGCAATTCCCTAGACCTCCAGCTTTCCCCAGCGCTCGACTCTCTCTCTCCCTCTCTCTCTCTCTCTCCGGAAGTCCGGGAATTTTTGCCCAGAAACGAAAACACCCCCTCCCCCTTCACCCCACCCTCCTCGTTCCCCCCTGCCGAGAACGAAGACCTGTCCCCGTCGGGACTGTTATTAATGAAGAAAACGATGATTCGTTTTATTCGTTTTTTTCTCCTTTCTCTTTCTCCGTTGTTTTTTCTTTTTGGTATTACGATTGTTTCGTTTTTGCAGAAATCCCAGCGTACTATAAAAACTACTTATATGGGATAGGGTATTTGCTAGTAATGAGAATTGATGAACGACGACAACGCGTCCCCACATGCTATATAATACGTGGCTATAGATTTATACAATGCATTGACCGTATTTATCTGAGCATCTAGACATTGTGCAGAAAAGTGTTTTTTCTTACGGTCGTATGTTATAGTAGGTACGTCATTTTATTCAACTTTAACGAAGGCTTGCAGATACGTTGTCATCCTCAGAGTATCGTTTATCTTCAATTATTTAATTATTATTCCATGGTATGAAAATGCGAATTTTCTATAAATGCGTCGAGCAATTATTATATGCTATAACGATTTCGTAGTCTTACCGATACGCGACTTTTCTCCTTCTTAATTCTTGTGCTCCGTCTTATATATCCGACCATTGCGAGGCTATAATATCTATAATGTTTACTGAATGCGGAAATTCAAAATCAGTTTTTTCGTTGTAAAGTTGAAAATGGTACGCTGAAATTTGTTCTTCGGAATATGTTACATTTCATAACTATTCACGTGATCACATCTCATGGAAAAAACCTTCAACTCGGGTGTCAATTCGTACCCTCAACTTTTTTCTCATAAGAATTTAGCGTTATCTATGAGTTGGGGGTACGAATATACGCCCAAGTTGAGAGTTTTTTCCATGAGATTCCACAATTTGACTTCGGCAATATTCTTACCCTTGTGGAACGTTTTGGAACCCTTTAAATTATATTTTGGCAATTTGGATCATTCGTTCTTGTGTTCCTTTTGGTATGTGGCCATTCAACCTCTGAATTCCCTGCACAAACAACTTGGCCATTGTAGAGAAAAAGTGCAACGATTGCGAGTTTGAATTGAATATGGCTGAAAAAAGACGTACAGAGAAATGACAGAAGTGTCAGTGTGAGCCTTTGAATATAAGTTGAGCGTAAGTAAAACGACGTACGTGGTTAATCTCCGCAGCGCAGTGACGCGATAATCTCGAAGTACCCTTCCACCTACACAGTTGCAAATATGGGTACCTACGTACTGGTAGATCATATAGCTGGTTATACTACGAGTATATGGTAGACGACTGCGCGGCGCCACCCGCACTCGGCATGATTAAAGTCGAACGTGAATTAAGATAAAAATGGTTGCAAAAAAAGGAAAGAAAAAGAGGAGCAAAAACGACAGCAAAGGAATAAGAGAAGAAGAGAGGAAAAAGAGAAACGCGAAGGCAGACTTATGAAGGAAAGAGAGATGGAGAGAGAAAGCGAAGTGGTAGCAATCAGCGAAATGGCGGCGCAAATAAATGAATGGAAATGGAGTCTGTCTCGTGCGGCGGTCGCACTAGTGGTGGCAGCGCAAAACCGAACCCTTACCTAACCTAACCGAAAGCCGAAATTGAGGCGAACCATAGCAGTCGCGGTGGAGGCGAACGAATTGTCTCGGCCAGGTTAAAGCACCCTGTCGTAGGTGCCCATGGCAGTAGCTAGTAGCTACCCGCCTGACTGGCTGCCCACTCGCCATGGCTGCCAGGTTAAGGAATGGATTGCTAAGCGAACGCCACATTTGTGATTATAAGGAGGCGAGCAGTCCGAGCCACTCGTCCCCGTGTCCCCGCGTCTCTGTTTCCGTCTCCTGCATCCTGCAGGCAGCTTTTGCGCTGCTTCCAATTCTTATATCGAAAGAAAATGAGAGGGAGAGGATGGAGAGCCACTCAGAGGAGGATAAAAAACAAACCCTTTGCATTATATATGAAGATGCGGGAGAGAGTGAGGGACGGGTTGAAACTGCAAATGTGCTTCTCGATATCCGTGAACAAGTACAAAGTATTCTCCACGAGATACTTGCTGGACCCTAAAGAGTTACCTTAAGAGAGAGAGAGAATTGATCTCCTGTATCTTCGGTCACGAGGCTCAAAACGCTGTGTGGTTGAATTGTAGAATACACAAAACCGCGAGTGATTATAAAACTATCGAATGGTCAAATCCACTGTAAATGGTTAGATTTCTCGAATGGTCAAAATTGTGAATTCTCGAATTATCGAATACGAGGTACAGGAAGTCCTCATTGTTGAGCACAATTACTCAATGTAAACTCTAAACAATTGAATCATTAAATGGTAATCAAGGCTCCAAATAATCAATTCTTCGGATTTCAGGGGAATTTCGAAGGATCTTAACTATCAACAGTCTTTTCGTGGATACAATCATGTCTCAATTAGAAGTGTTCGGGATTCCAACCACTACATTGAATATGAGATTTGATGCATGATGTTAGGTCCAAATGTTGTCCATTTTCTCTTTTGAACCAGTGAAAATTCACTGATTCCAATATCTGATAAGTACACCATTCCAAAAAACCAGTGCATATATACCGACAATCCAGCAACTTTTTCACTGATTTCAAGTGTATATGACGTTTTTTTATAATTGACAGCGAGTAAATTTTCAATTATTGAAATTTAGAGACTTCGGTACATCATCAGCACCCATCTCTTCGGCAACCCTTATAAATCCATCAAGAGGCGTCCTTCTATGCACTCCTCCAATTCAATGCAACGTAGTGATATGTGTATTCGTATTTTTTGGTAACTTCCGGTCGATTCCAGAACCCTCGAAGGCCGGCAGCATACGCTGAGACCCTTTGTGCACCGCAGTATATACTGGGACATCGGTACATGTGTATAATGGCGAGCCGGCCAGCAATCGTGGCGTATAACAGTAGCGCCCACGGTGTTTTATAGCTTGGAGGGAATCCCTAAACTATACCTCACCCCCGGCGCAAACCCACCGCGACCCCCTGCACGACAGAAAACCAGCCGGCTTAATGCTTCGGAAAAAATAACACACTCACACCAGCGCCAGTCGTTTGCACACCTATGTCTTACAGCCCCTCCACTCCACCGCGTACTCGCTCAGCTCCTGGGGATGGACAGTCACTCCTCATTTCCTTCAACCCGCCTCGCCGTTTCCGCCCGCCTTATCTATCGCACGACACCCCCGACTACCAACAAGTAGATTTTTTCATCTGGCCAAACGGCAATTTTCTTATGTAGAAATCGGAGCAATTGGACTTTGGAGTTTATGTGCTCCAGTTGATATGGTTTTGGAAAAAAATCGACCCAGGACGACGTTCTGGCATGTTGAATTTGGAACTTGGTTCACTAGTTGTTAGGTCTGAAGATACTTGAAGGCCTAGAAATCGTAGGTGAGATGCTTTAGTATTCGTGAAGGTGTTATAATTGTTTCAAAATGTATTCTTGTAATAAAATTCTTCGTTATACTTCCTACACAAGCCATCAGAAGTTTTCATTTTTGACAGATAAGGTAATTGCTTAATGACTACATAAACGTGTCTGTGATTGGACTGTTAATTAATTATAATCGCCGACAATTCAATAAGGGTTTTTCTACACTGGCCCAATATATTCACTCTAAGAATCAAGTTAAAATCGATGGAAGGAGTTCTATGTGAGCCAAGGTTGATTCGGTACATACTGCCAAAGCTTTTCACGTTACACATATATATATTCTAAAGGCTCACTACTATACATACATGACAATCGGAACGCAATGCCAACTCCAGTAATCAGTGTGCATAAATTTACCTACCTACAAGCAATACGGTGTCATAACTTTATTTCAAAAACCATGACTTAGATTTGTTATATTTCCTTCAATTCATATACCTTCCTTATAAGCATAATAAAAGAAAAGCATATAACCGAGATGATAATGAGATTCTCTACCTGAAATTAAAATGCTTTCTCAGTACTTGAACAGCCATTCATCAATGTCTCTTCAATAATACCCAGACACATTTCAGGCAAAAGCTGATTACCACAACGGCATGATAAAGCGACAAGCAAACCGTTTCGACGTTAGTGAAGTCTTTGCAATGATATCATAGTGAAAATAACTGTCAGGCGCTCACCTAACGCAAGATGATCATATTAATTGCTAATTAGCTACTAATTACCAATATCTCTAATTACAAAACTCATTAGTCACACCGAAATAATGAGTAACTCGAAGACTAGTCAATCACAGAGCAACGCCGAGCAGAGTTATTTACCCGCACACCCATGTGTGGGTTGAACGGTGAGGAGAGGAGGCTACCTCTGATCATACAAGGTCTTTCCCGTCGCCCATCGTCCGGTACTCGGTTCACATTGTTCAGCAGCGGGCGTGGACCTACACAGCATCTCGTAGCATAGCATCGGATCGGACTCACCCCTGGCCCCTCGCCCCACCCCCTCGTCCTCTCTCCTCCCCAACGACGCTTTCCCTCCCTCCCGCGCTCTCGCCCACATGTGTTTTTCCCCTACGGCGGGGGTGGGGCGGTCCAACCGCCATGTTGGTTCCGCCCCTCACGCGCGCAGACTCGAGTCACTCTCCGATTCCCTACTCTGTCCGCGAAGTTCGCGGCCTCGATGGTGGGGGCGACGACACGTAACACGCACGTACTGCAACACCGAGGAAAGAGTGGGGGACGAAACGCGCGCGCACGACGTCGAGGGGGGAAAGGGGAAGTGGAATAACGAGAGGGGTGGAGGACTAGGGGGACCACGGATCCTGCAGGATTATTTGAGAATCCGACACATGCGAGGAGAACCGCGAAGAGGTGTCGCTCCCAGGTTGGGGGTCTGACTTAATTCCTCGACCCCCTTCTCCGGTTCCCCTTTCCCCCTCCTTCACCTCCCGGCATTCCCCGCTCCCGCCGATCTCACATACACACGCGTCGCTATCAGGGGCAACTCGACACCACGCGTTCAGAATCCACCCCTTTTCTTTCGCGGTGTTTGTGTTTTATCTCTAGCTGCTCGGTAACTCGTTCGACGATGATAGTTTTTAGCCCAAGAATTCACGGTGGTAATTATCATTAAAATGGTCATTTTCTGCAAGTAATAGGTATGCGGTGCACTTTCATCCGCGTCACGTTACAGCGACGAGATTCCTCCGGTAACCGAAATCCCCTCAAGGCGTGAAAAATGTTCATGAATATTCTGGGAGAAAAAAAATTCCTTCATACTCCCACATTTCAGCTCATTTATTGATTTCATGGTCCGCTGCAAGATATGGAGTCATAGTGCGACACATGGGACTCGTTCCTCATCCCCCTCAAGACGTAGTCGCCATACCGAAGACCGGAGTGCTTAGGGTTAGGTGGGTATGAGATATACCTATATAAATGACGCCGCCGCCTGCCGAAATGCTCCAGTTGGAACGGGACAAACTGGTGTGAAGATACGCTATACTGCTGGATCGCGATGGCGATGGTGATGGTGATGGGGATGGGGGTGGGGGTGGGGACGGGGATCGAGCGAACCCCATTAGGGCACCTAAGTGCTTTTTGCCATCGAAAATTATACGCCAAAGACGACGAATACGACGACAGAGACGTTTATACGTTGCTACATATATATATGTGCTCCACCGTGGTCTCGCCTCACCTTGCCGTAAATGATTAGAAAATATGATTCCTCGCACTCTTGCTGGCACACACTCCCTTCGATATAGCATTCTGTGTCTGACATCCGCTGCTGTCATTCAGATGCACGCATCATCGAGCTTTACGCTTCCAGAATCGGCGCTTCTTCATTCTATTCACTCAATTTCTCACGCTGTGACTCTGCCTCATTGAAGATTCGTGATAAGACTGTACAGGCAGATATTCGCACTCGTGGTGACGATGACTAACAGAGGTGGCGGTACTTGCCAAAACATGTATGCGTGAAGAGAGCGCCTGCTAAGTTATCAGGAGCTTTTAGATTCCAAACCATCGCTGAATGTCTTCGGTACCAATTATCGGCCACTTCGTATCGTCTACTTTTGATCGTCCGATGACCTGTAAAAGTCATTCAATTCCGCTTTCCAACACTGTTTTCTATTACGTAATTGTTTGTGAGAATATGTTGACTCAATGGTGTACCGTTATTTCTGAATTATTATAGATGATTGTAGGTGTGCTGGGTAAGATGCAACGAACGGTAGTACCACTCACCCACGAGAGAACGAGATGATGGAAGATTGTTATTGCTCCGTACATAAAAGGCATAGCTACTGTATTTACGCAGAGAATCTCCATCCTTAGACTCAATTATGATAATTGGTATGCACATAAATTTTCCACTCATATTTACCAGCATACACTCGGTTCTCCGTTCACGCTCCATCGCTCACATAGCGACTTCGCATTTTGTTCATCTGTAGTTCGAAGTACGACGCTCGATGAACTAGGTGCTTCTGGGATTTTTCGATACCGTAGAAGGAATTCCTACGCCTTATGATATCGATGACTGGGTTACGCGTAAGGCTGGGCGATGTGACTCGGTACCTCGCATCAACGTGCCACACACGAATGTCCTCGAGTCTTGCCACGAAATCATCCACGTGACTTTCACTTACGGGGGCTGGAGATGGGGCAGTTTTATTATGCAACCCTGGTGTTAAGGTTAGGGTCGCCTGATGAGTTGACTCGGAGGCCCTCCTCTGGGAAATACTCATCCGTGATCTCCCGCCCCGACCCTCCGCCTCCTCCGCCTCCTCCGCCTCCTCCGCCTATTTACCCTTATTCGTCCTTCGCTACACGTATATAGTATAAGGTTCTGGGATGTTGGATGTGGATACGCAGCCGTATAAGACTGGGCGCGTCACAGAAGAGACGAGCGACTGTAAAGGGTTCAGACCAGCTCTGATGGCTCACTCACTCACTGTGAAAAATGTTCGACCTTTTGCCTCCTGCGATAATTCCCTGCACGCCGCTGTGGTGGAGCTAATTATTCGCGTTGAGTTCATTTCCTCCTACACTTGTTGTCCTCTTCCATTCTTAGCCGGTGACTCGTGACAAAACTTCGCTTATATATATACGCGCATAGGTATTGCACAGTCGCAGAGTTGCTCAGTCACCGTGAGTGAAGATGAAGAAGAGGCGGATGAAGATGAGGATGAGGAGGAGGAGGAGGAGATGGCGCTGGAGCTGGGGCGGAGGGCTGAAAACGGAGACGCGCGGGAGGGTGATGGAGAGGACGGAAGACCTGCAGGGGAGGTTTATGAAAGCAAAACGAAGTCGGTACGTGCTCTGCCTATGTGCCATAGACTCCCAACGCTGCACCCTTGTCCTCCTCCTTGTCCATGATCGCGATATGCAATCTTCTCTCGGGAAGGTCCCACGGCCCCAAACTCATCTCGGAAATATTATACACACACGTATACATTTATTATACATACAAGTATATATGTATGTGTGTGTAACAATATATACGTACGTCGTTCCTCATCGACGCCGTGCGAATGAGTCTTAATTTCGTATTTAAATGTCTGCGACTCTCACCGTTGCGATATTCGAAGCCTCGGTCGGCCGGCAATTGACCTGATCAAAGCCAACGTTACGCTGCACTGGTCCCAGCCAGCGGGCAAACCCCAGCAACCGGAGTGTAACCCCTCAATATAAAAACGAGCCCCAAATTTATTTCAAATACGAACTATTGATTTTTGCATGCTTGAACAGGCCGCCGCCACCGCCGCCGCACATGTACATTCGACGTTTTTCCAATTCCTAACGGTCTCGATTTCCCCTCGTCTTCCTTCCCTCGTCACTACGACGGGGCTTTGCGCTCTCCGTTTTCGGCGTAACTTTACGTCCACCGTGAACGCAGATGAATTGGAGGAACGAGAGTGTTTAATTAATGCGGATCAATCAGTCAGCTTAAGAATGGAGTCACAGGGCAGGGGGTGACAGTCCAGGGTACGAATTGGCTGACCGGTTGTCCAGCGGCCAATCACTCAGTGTCCGGCATGTTTTAACACCGGATTAAGCTAAACCAGACTAACTGCCGGACAGTGCTGATTAAACTGGACGTCAGCAAACGGGATTAACAATCAGTTTTCTGTCAGCGGAGGTAACGGGGTCGACTGCATTCCCGGCCAAGCGATGCCCAGATTTCAATCATCTTGGTCTTGTTAGTTTTCGGCGGCGCTGCTAGCGGCCAGAACAAGGAAAAAACTTTAGGCGAGGTGACCAAAAAAAAAAAAAAAAGGCCGGAAAATATACGTACCTAGAGAGAACAATCAGTCCTAAGATGGGCAGCGTGCAAAAATACACGCGCGTATGCATGTATAATGCATGGCCGCTCTCATCCACACCCTCCGAGCGAGTGGTGTATGAATTTAGACCAGAGCTATACATATACGCGTGGCTCGGGGTGCCGAGGGCCGGGGAGGGTAATCCATAAGGTTGAAGGCGAGGCGAAAATCATTTTTAAAAAATGTCCGACTCGGTGGGCTCCGCGGAGATGAGGGTCCGGCCACTGGCGCGTGATCTTAGGAGTTGGGGGTTCACCGGCCCCCGATTTCCCCGTCCCGCCGCCGGAGGCTGGGGTAGCGAGCGAAACAACTGAACGCGGCAGCGACGACGGACCCGGCGGCGTCCTCCGTTCTCCGTTCTCGGAGGAGAGGTTTGGTGTAAAATATGGATTTCCCTCTCCCCTCTCCCCGCTGCCGCTGCTCTTGTCCCGGAGTAGTCCAGGCCTCCTCGCGATTTTCCCGGCAACCGGTACCGTGTGAGAGCCACCTCGTGTGTGTGTGTTACTCACGTGACGTCACACACGCCGCCCCCATTACCTCGGGGTGTCGAGACTCGTTTGTTAGATGGTGCTGCTGGGTGGAGGGTGGAGGGTGGCTGGGGTTTCTTCGTGAAGGATAGAAGGAGGCAAGGAGGGGGAGGAAGGGTACCGCTGAGGCTGAGATGGAGTTTCGCGCGGGACGCGCGGCGCCGGGGTTGATGCGAGGCTGCCGGGGGTTGGACTGTTTCGTTAGTGTTTTATTTCTCTGGAATATAAGACGCCCGAGTGTTTTGTCTTTGGAACGACGCTAGGCGTCGGCCTCGGCTTCGGATAGACGTGTTCGGGGAGAGGGCATCTCAACGAGAAGAAGAAGGTGGAGGAGGAAGAGGTAGAATAGGAGGAAGAAGAAGAAGAAGAGGAGGAGGAAGAAGAAGAGAGTGCTGGCTGAGAGGAACGGGGTACGGCCCTCTGAACAAGAGACACGGAACTACCCTTTCCTGGCTCCAACAGCCACTCTATGTCTGTCACCGAGTCTGGGACACATTATACCATTATAGGTACCTACTCGTGACTTTGAATGCTGCGAACGATCGCAGAATTCCTTCGTAGAAAAATACGGAATTT
This sequence comes from Diprion similis, assembly GCF_021155765.1. Classification (NCBI taxonomy): domain Eukaryota; kingdom Metazoa; phylum Arthropoda; class Insecta; order Hymenoptera; family Diprionidae; genus Diprion; species Diprion similis. Next base: position 6,423,467 of record NC_060110.1, on the reverse strand, counting down.
ATCTTTTTCCAATTTTACAGAACTGAACTTCTGCCAAAATCGCAATTTCGGGAAGATTTGACACCTCATCCTTGATACTAATTACGATTATATTTCTTACAAATCATATAATATCGAAAAATGAAAGACTTGAATTATCCATTGTGGAACTGGGTCTGATTTTTTTACTTTTAGTTCCGATAATAGTCACCTTCAACTTATTACTGATTTACCTTTTTCACATTTTTCACCGTTAGAGAGAGAGAAGCGAGTGATCGTATGACTGCAGACTTATTTACTTAGTGATCACAAAACCAGAGGAATCTACCATGTATATTGTCCGTTTGTACAGAGATCAGGTTGAATGTTTTTCAGGTGCCAATCATGAATTTTTTTCAAATCCAAACTACATATTACATCAATCCATACGGCAGACTATTTCCCAAATGCATGGCACAGCATATTACGGCAACACTGATTTCAATGAACTGACCATCATCCAGACGACCGCTATAATTAATGCGGAGAATCTTTTCACTGATGATCCTTTGATTACCCAACAATCTGTCCTCGAAACAGTCACTAAAGATCAGCATTCGCTAGATGGCAGGAAAACCACAAGACGCCCGAAACGAAAGGAAGCGGTAAAATCTTCGGGCGTAAAGTGTGCGGCGATACATTTCGATGTTCGGGACAACGAAGGGGAAGTACTAGAGATACGTATCTAGGTGTACAGTATATCTGCCACTGCCGTATTCGGCGAGGAGCGAGCCTGGGCTGAGAGGTGGGTGAAGGTGCAGGTTATCGTCCATTACTAACAGCTACCGCGTGCTATGCCCACCTACTCGCAGTACGAACGCGCCTCTCGAGTCTGCGATCGCAGTTACTTTTAATTGGACAATTCCTCGAGATTTCCTTCCTGCGACACTGCGCTCCAGGGTATGCAGAGCCGCGGCGGTGAGTATAGAGCCTGCACACCAATGGCTCCTCGAAGTCGTCGAAGTCGTCGCCGTTTTCGTGCCTATAATTCCTAATTCGCTGGAGAGCGGCACCGCCACCCGGATCAATGAACGGTCCAGCTTCTGCAGGCTTACTGCTGATCTCGACTCTACACTGTCCCCAATGAACGAGCAGAGTTAGTACGTATACATGTGCAGTTTTTCCAGGTACTATACTTGCCGACTTGTCGAGATGTGAACTGTCGTTTGACCAAGTGTCATAGCCGGCATTTTTTTATTGGAATTGGCAGAAGTCAGCAAGACACGAGAGACTACTCGCGTGATTCTGATGTGGTAATGATTCTTATCAATGAGCCTAATAAAGATGAAGCTCCGCGAATGTATTCTAAAAAACGTTGCGATGAAGACAATGTCAAATACAAAAACTGGGTATCATATAGTACTCGCAATTGTGTAATAGGAGCAAAAAAAAATCATGTATAATTGTCGAACTTTCGTAGTTTCGCTGGACTGTATTCTTTTATGACGACAAACTAATTTAAGGTAAATTTTTTGACTGTTGATTGTAAATTGACAACCTGCCGGACATTTGTGAACATCTGGTTGACACGTTTTTTGTCAGTCTACTCCAATTACTTGACGTAACTTCCTTTCGACAATAAGTCGACTATGAGTTACTTACTTGTAGTAACACTTCAGATCGAGGATCATAGTCATACAACTACGTTGATCGTCCAGAAGATCAAACCTGGTGCAACGTGCCACTACCGACTTGGGAGCCGTGTGCACGGTAGAAACGGCGAAGAAAAATCCGCCATTAAAAAATTCGAGCCTTCTTCCTGCCCGCTTCCCCATCTCTCCGCACATGGCACGAGGGTGAGTAATCCGCGAGGCACCCTGCACCCTTCTCTCTTATTTTCATTCCAGATTCTCCTCTTCTGCGGAGAAAGAGGGAGTAAGAGAGATGGAAATGGTGAGCACACATGCACATGGAATCGTTCTTTCCTTCTCTCGCTGTTGCCACTCGCTTCTTCCCGCGAGGACTTAGGGATATGTACAGCCAGAAGTGGAGTGGGTACACACACGAGTCTGAGGAGAGGGAATAACAGCGTGAGAGTGAGAGAGAGTGAGAGAGAGTGAGAAGACCCAAGTCGCGGCACGAACACAGATTACATACCTACATGTGCCAGGGCCACGTATGTGTCTTTGCTAGCTAGCTAGCTCTTGCCGCTGAGGATTGGCAGCCCTCTGATCAATATTCGATTTTTGAAATATCTCCCCACCAGTCACTTCCGCCCTCTCCGCTCGCCTCCCTCTTCTTCCTCGGCTCCGGCATCTTCAGCTAGTTCACCAGGCACCCCCAGTATTCTCGTGCATGTGACGGACACCTACAGACACACAGGCGAGTTTACCCAAGGCTCGATATATAGTATACTCCATTTGTATTTTTAAACTGGAATCTGTACGACTGCGCTCCCTCCATCCTCGCCCCGGCGTACCGACACCCAGACCGACCTCTTCTACTCTTCTTGCCACCCCGAAGCTCCTGCTGCCCGTTTCAGCGCCCCTTGCCACCCTACTTTCCATCCCTGGTGCTGCTGCCCGAGTCCCGCTTACGCAGATACCCTCTGTATGAACCTGTTTCCCCTCACGGGGAGAGTAGGTGTCGAGGCGAAGTGCCGCAGGTGTTGGGCAGGCCGGATACTGGCACGGAGGCAATGTTACAAGCTGTAAAGAAATTTCAAGACACTTTAGAAAAATATAAAATTGGGAAGATAACACAAATGTATTGCTTTTTTTCAATTTCCGAAAAATAAATGAATCTGAGTTAAACCAGAACTTAAGAGAACGTCCTAATTTTATAAGCGGTGACTGGAAGGGGATGGAAAGTTGATGATCATTCTACTATTGTATTCTACATATGCTCCACGAGACGTTAATAATCCTGTTGTGAATTCTTGAATAATTTTACAGCCGTTAAGGATATCCATACGTTATATATAAAGAACTGCGAGACAAAAATTTCGAAACCTCTCACCGGTACTATCCATTTTTTCATATTTTTATAATGTTACGATTAGTACTATCAAAACTTTGACGCACAGACCGGTCTTTTCTTAGTACCGAGTTACCACTATCGACATTATGAAGCCTGTGTAATTTCAAAGGATTCGGTGTGGATTTAAAAAAAAAATTTGAATTTGGAAAGCTCAGTTTCTTTGACATGTCCGCACTTTTTTCGTCCGACCCTTGATATATATATGTGTATATATATATATATCCAGACAATACAGTGCGCTGTCGCTCATTAGCAGGCGTTGATTGGCCGGAGGAAGTCGTACTCAGTTGTTTCTAGGTTCCCTCGGGCCACGCCCACCCCCGTATCTCGGCATCGTCGCCCCCGCAACATTCGGCGCCGCGACGCTCTCAAAGGCGGGAACTCCGGACTAATTACGACGCCCACCGACAAATGAAACAAGAGAGTATCGTGATCCTTCTTTCTCTCTTCCTCTCTCTCTTTCCTTGAGGCATATACATTGTATAGCATGTATAGCATACTACAGAGGGTTGAACCTGAAAAATTTGACCGCCACCGAGTTGTACCTACGATTTTACCAAATGAACTTATGTTCTGACATTACTCCACTCTTCGAATTTTGATCAAATTATCAACGGTGGAAAGTTCTTATTTTTTAATTGTAGAAATTCCAAAAGGTTGTTCCCTTATAACGAAGGGTTCACATGGTTCTTATCAGTTGCGCAAAATTTGCGTAAAAAAAAATTGTGATGGTTCTTCCTAGTGAAACGTTTCCATTCCTTGACTCAAGAATTCAGGTGATTTCTATTGATTATTTCCTCATCAACTTCCAGTTTACCATTTGAATTCCATCGAATTCTAACAATGTCCTGTATAGTTTTCTATCAGGTTTCCAGCGATTTCCAAAGTAGACAAAATTACAAGAAATCCTTGAAAGTAAATGGAAACCGCTTGATAAATTGCAAATCATTGAAACCATCCAATTTCTTCGGAGCTGTCACGTAATTTCAAGTGATTTCAATGATTTCCAATCATTTCATTAATCTCAATCAATTCCAGTCGTTCGAGTTCGTTTGATGTAGAGTTCGAGTTCCGACTATTAAATCCATGGCTTCCTTGACTGAATAGCTCTTCGATTTTGATCCACACCTTGCCTCTTGACGTGCAGGCTTGAATAAGAGTTGACACAAAAATTGCGTATAGGCGAGAGTTGGAAAGGCGATGATCGAGGAGTGGAGACTAAGGTATAAGACTACATGTATGGTGTACACAATGTTCATGGAATGACGGATGGGCTATACACAAGAGGAAGTGCGCAACGCGGTCGTTTTCAAGTAAAAAATTCCGCAAGTGACGTCATTCACAACTGTCAAAAGAGCTGACGGACGTTTATTCGGTTTTCTTACAGAACGTAGGTATTATCTATCCAACCATAACCACCACCAGCATGCACCACTTCGAGAATTCCCTGGATTCTTTAAGCTTTTTATTCCGCCACGCTCGGGACTGTTTTAGTTTTTTCTCTTCGTCACTCCATCCGTTTTCTTTTACCCCCCCCCCCCTCACTCTCTCTCTTGAGCCATCTTCTCGTTTTCGTTTTTCGGCTTATTCTTTCACTTCCACTTCCCCTTCCGTTTCACTCTCCACTTTTTCATATACTTATAGGTATGCTTGCCCTGCTCGGGAATACCCTCGACAAAACGCCTAACGTGGATCGTACATCAAGAATTAATCTCGGTATAGTGTTCGAAATATGAAATGGACGAGGCCAGCGTCGCGACGACGACGTGGAAGTAGCCTGGCGGAGTTGAGAGGTCGAGAGGCCCGCAACGGCATGGGAGAGAGAGTGAGAGAGGCCATCTAGGAACGTTCGAAATATGAAATATGAAGGCTCGATGCTACGTTGTTTTGTTTCAGGGGTGGGTGACGTCAACACGCTCGTTTGTCAACGTTTCTTCCCAGCGAAACCCTACGCCGCCACGATCCCTTTCCTCGTCCACCACCTCCTCCATCCCCATCGAGCTTCTCCTACAGCCACCACACACGCCCTTCGCGCAAGCGGCACAGCCAAACAGTGGATACTCCAGAGCCCAAAACCAACTGGGACGAGAAGCAGAAGCAGAAGCTGCGAAATGAAGCCATTTTTTTTGTTCATTTGCAATTTGAAGCTTGTTCTATCCAGAGTTAGTCATCAAGTTTATCCAACGTTTCGCCAATGTTTTGTTAATGAGTCCTCACAGGTTCCAAACTTCCGAACTTCTTCTACTTTCAGATAAAGGAACACCAAATGAGGTGAAGGGTGACCCATAGATGTCGCAGAGCTCTTGGCTCTCCCGTGAAACGCGCCACTAGAGACTACAACATTCCAGATTTTGCTACATTCAACCTATTTTCAACTGCAATAACACTTCAACTTTGATGATCGGACAATTACGAGGTAACGTTACAATTACGTGGGTTAAATCAACGCTTGATTCAATAACATCGAATTTTCGTATAATTTTTTATCTTTCTTCTCAGCACATTTTATTCGCCTCGGTGGCGCGATTCAAGTGCGGAGAACACAGCTGCGGCTCGGTATTGGATTTAATTAAGTATAAAATTAAACCGGGGGAGTGTAATTGCGTGATTAGCCAGCTCGACAATCCAATCAACGTATTGCCTAAGTGCCCAATCAAATGCTCTTGAACCCACAACTGCCCAATTTGCATCGAATCTCCATTCCATCCGTCCCTCTCTTCCTCTCAATCCCCCGCACCCACCAGCCGATATCGCGAGCAAATTCAGGCTTCAACGCCTCTGGACTAAACCACATTTTGTACTAATTTGCAGCATGTGTACTAGGTGAATGAATACATGTATCATGTGCCTACAAAACGTATTTCACTTTTTATCTTCTGACTGCGAAATAACGCCACCTTGAATAGACTTGTATGATTCATTTCCATTATTTTGAAAATATATATTATTCTCAAACATTGCGACTCGAATCACCAAAATGAAGAATCATCGTGCAAACTTATATAATGCGCAGAAACGTGGAGCAGATCTTTTAATCTACCTTTTTGCTTTTCTCTTTCTCTCTCGCTCTTTTCCTCTCTTTCCTTCGTCATCAATATATTATGAGCTGGAAGAATATACAATGTATTACACTAGATGTATACCTATGTATGTATGCATGTATACATGTATACGTCTACATTGCCGTTGCGAAAAGTTAATCTCGTGTCGTTCGTTGTTGCGGTGGTGCAGGGAGAGCTGCCTCCTGTTTTCCCTGGTACTAATTTATTTAAGCCCAGGAACGGACGAGGGAGGCTCCTGTATTATATCTGTACATATATATGTATATAATATATATATATATATACATTATACACAGGCTATACCGAGAAGGTAATTTTTTTTCAAGTTATTAAGACCAGCTATACTCTGGAGCCGCGCAGATTTACTCGAAACTCGACTCACCGTTGCTGCAGCGGATGTTGCACGAAGAGAGACAGGAAGAAAGAGAAAAAAAACTACAGTTAGGCGAAGTTGTACCGAAAAGTTTTCTGTGAAACTCATCACTTAATGTCGTGGCGTGGTGAATATGTAGCTGCAACATAAAATGCAGCTTGGGTTGCCTATTTTCGGGCGTTGAGCACCGAGTTTCACAGAAAACTTCCTGCATAAGGTACTTTGATCGTAGCGTCTCGGTGTAAGATCAGGATCACTGAAAGATGAAATTGAGAGTAGGTATAACCGGCCCCGCACTCCGCAGGCGCGTTTGATAATGCTGCTTTGTCTCACTTCACCATATGCAAGGGAATTACACGTATTCATGTTACACCTGAGGCAGGGCACCTTCGTTAGCTTTACATAGACGCGCACACATGACTGTTTCGCATATTATCAGGGCTGCCGCGCGGTGGCAGCAATTTTGAATTCAAATTTCAGACAGCAATCAAATTAACGAACAAAAGAGCAACGAGCGTTTGATCCATCGAGGCTCGGCGTCATATTGTGCCTCAGCCAAAGTGGAGGGGGGAGGGGCACCAGCTCGGCAATTATGAATAATTCCAAATTCAAATTCGCTTAATTCCTTCCACTGTTCGGTATATAGTTTCGAGCTCTATACGCGAATTCGCCTGTGTATAGATACACGCACACCCCAACCCAGATGGATCCATAGACCTTTCGGAGGATCGTCTCCCACGCCTAACCCGGCACGTGTATATCTGTATATGTATAACATAGATTGCACGAAATTTCCATTATCTGCACCATAACTATACACGCGCTCATCATGTCGGTCGTAGAGTTCGGATTTTAGGCCGAATTAGTCCATCGGGAACAGATGCGTATGCACGAAATTTAAATTTATTCTCTAAACGAAAGGACGAGAGGAGAAGAAGAGAGAGGAGGCGAGGGGATCAGCGTGGTTTTAGGCGCACCGGCGTCACCTGCTACCCGGGCTGGCAAAACTGTCTCTTCCGGCTTCTTTCCATACGTACACTTTGTTTTCCCCTCGTCCCTTCTTCTTACTTTTATTTATTCAATTTGTTTTTTTTTTTCCTTTCACTTTTATATTCGCCCCCTTTTTCATTCCTTCTCATTTTGTTTCTTTATCCCCTTTGTGCTGTACCTGCTGCTTGCACCTTATAGCTTGCCCCGAATTCTTGTTTCTTTCTCTTACTATCCTGGTCTCATAAAAACACGAGGAGCTATTTGGCTAATCAAATTCTAACTCGATTAGCCGGTTGGTAAAGGTCGTATAATTTTTTATGGTAGCACCAATACATGTATATACACGTTGTGTACAACTTATACAAATACACGAACGTTAATGTCGAGCTGGTGTAAACGTCACTGACTGCTAGACAGCAATTAGAAACCTGCGCCCACGGTCAATGTTTCATCCTTAGGGGATCGGGTCTTGTGTAAAAGTTACTTTGACAAATGGCGGAAATGAAGATTCAGACAGTTGTTATATATATATATATATATATATATATATATATATATATATATATAATAGAGAGAGAGAGAAAGAGAGAAACAGAATTCTAACCGTCAAAATTTTTAATGTTATAGATACATCGTGGCGCACTGTCATGTATAAATTCCCAAAATATAGAACCAAAGAAAAATTTCATAGTAGAATTAATCAACGTATCCGTAGTGAGCAGTGAAATCTGGAGATTTGTAATTACGAGTAAATTTACATCTTGGCACACCTCATACCGTATAAAAAGTGCAGCTAAATCGAAATTTTTGCACCCCATTGCTTACCTCTAATTGTAGAAATCGCCATCTCATCGGGATGATCTGATTACGCATGTGCGAACTACCGGAAAGTGAGCGAAGAGTATAAGGAGAGCGGGATAGGAAAGTGTCGAGATCCAAGAACGGCGATCCTGGGGGGAAGAGGGGGAAGGTGACGGTGGCATTTACCATCACCAAGTCAAATATCGTACGTCGGCGTGCAGCGGTGAACGCGAGGCGCGCCGCGGCAGCGAATTCTAATCTTAAATTCAAATTAAGAACGGGTCTACAAATTTAAACAATAAACGATCAGATTCTCTGCAGCTCGATTCGAAATTCAAACACAGACAGACAGACGTGCATTCACCATTTCTCGGTAGTCGCTGGCGCTTCGCGGCTTCTGTGCAGCAGAACAATGGAAACAGCCGCAGCGATGGATATACCCACACTCGCGAAAACGCGTAACGCTATGTGTACGCGTCTAAACCGTTCGCAAACTTTCCGAGGTATAGGATAGGACAGGATAGGATAGGATAGGATAGGATAGGATGGGGTGTGATGGGATAGGCCGATCCGGCAAGCAAAGAAGCTGCCGGAGCTGATCTTTGCCGTCGAACAAACAAAACCCGCCATCGTACTTCGGTATAACCAATCCGCCGATCCCTCTTGCGAGAGCTTGTGTCAGAAGAGTTCTTCGTTTTTGCATCATTCTGTTTAATCTTCGTTTTCCCCGTGTTGTCTATTCAATTTCTTTCCTATGTGCGGATTCCTGGAGAGCGCAAAAGCTTGAATATATGATCAGGGTTATGCATGCATGTATTATATAAGATTGTTCTTTTTAGTCAATTTGACGTTTCATGTACTTTAAAATTTTTAATTTCACCATTTTTTTCTATAGTAAATTCTATGTGGTTTAAATATAGATTTTCAATATATAGTATATACTTCGAGAGAGAGAAAGTCATCCTCGGATATGGGAAGATTGTTAACATATTTAATTGAGGATGATTTATGTGGTGTGGAAATTGAAATTAAGCAAGGAAAAAAAATTATTCTTCAGTGTTACGACCAAGGGTAAAATTTCATTTTTCCATGATTTTTCTATAATTTTTCACCGTCTTTCCAAATCTTCATTTTGACAATGATAAGACAGAATCATAATGTAGAGAAATTTAGAAAACCAAATCAAATTAGTAAGATATTGAAAAAAAAAAATACGAATATTGAATCAAATCATTTCACCTATAGTCGTGATAATACATAGAAAACTTGTATCGGGTTCATTTCTATCTGATATCGATTCACTTCCATCTTTAATTCCTACGCATGGTGGCATAAAGTCGTTTTTGGTCGTTTCATGTAGGCAAGAAAAGGAAGAAAAAAAAGGAAACATCAGCTAGTCCCAATATCCTTGGGTACGATGTAAGAAAAAGATAAAAAAAAGAAAAAAAAAAAAAAAAAGAAACGAGGAAAAGCAGACCTAAAATCGAATTCCCGAACAAACCCAACCGCCGTCAAGCTCTTTGTGAATTCGAAGCAAGACATTTGAATATTGGACGGCGGAGGCTAGGGTGAGGCCTTAAAGCGCGTTGGGGGACCTTTTGAAAAATTAAGAAGCTCCTAATTCCGGTCAACGTAACGTCGGCGAATAACCGCGACGCGACGTCAGAGCCCTCCTGTAGGAGTAAGAAACGGCTGCGTGTGGAGAGAAGAGCCGGAGGGTTGCAGCAGAAAAAAGCTGGACTGCCGGTTTAGGTTGACAGAAGAAATGGAAAGAGATGAGGGGCTGAAGGAACGAGAAGGGAAGAGAAGAAACGATCGAAAGGCGGATTGAATCTCGTTCTTGAATCGGATTGAGGCGAACAAACGAGCTGGACCGATCCGTGGACTTAGGCTGGAAAGTTGCGACTGGTGTGTGAATTAGGATGGAAGTAAGTGGAATAAGTGCGAACCGAAAAGGCGGAAATCACGTGGAATTGGAAGGTGAAAATTAAATGAGAAGGGGTGAATAATCGAGAAAAACGGAAGGATGATGAAAACGGCGTGAAAAATACGCAAACGAGCTCAAATTGAAAATACAGAAAGAGCAAAAAAACTGGATTCGATATTAAATCTTACGTTCCTCCTTCTAAAAAAGACATGACACATCGAAATCTTAAAATGTCTCTGGCTTGAAGACACCCTCCATTTTTTTAATTTTCTTCATTTTCACATAAACTATGTCCGGTTAGCCAGAAGAATTAGGATTTCGAAAATTTGTATTAAATGATGGTGCTGGAATTTTAAATGATATGATGGACGATTAATAACTTTGAGAATGTTGTGTACTACCGATAGGTTAAGATATTGTAGAATATACGTACATCCAAAAATTCCAAGAGGTGTGATATAAAAAATAAGCCAAGTTTCAAATGTTTTATGTAAGAATTTTTAATGTAGAAGAAATTTATTATAAATTTTCATCCACGCGAATCGCCATTAAGATTGTATTCTGTGATTATGATGATAAGAAATTTTCATAATACTAATAAATGTTTATGTAATCGCACAAAATTATTTATTCCGGAAGTTACTAATAATCTTTCATGTTGCGAAATTTCAACAGAGCAAGAAAAATTTGGGTTTTAAATTAAGAACACAGTACAAAAGTTGAAGAAAAAAGATTATTATCGGTAAATAATTTTACTCCGGAAACATTTGGACTTCCATGCATAAAAATTAAAGATGTTTTCAAAAATGAATCGTAGAAAAGTAAAACCTGGAAATTGTTCCTCCCGGAATATTAGCTGTTTCGTTTAAGGGATTTCGCATCGTACACTACTCCGGAACAATTGAAATATCTCGCACCCGATCTCTGGATTCGTAAAAATTAGCTTCAGCACAAGTCTCTGCGCCTGAAACTATGCAGCCCGAGTCACACATCGTCGCGAAGCTTGCAGCTATCGTAGTTTCAGATGCAAGTAGACTGTACGTATTATGCCATTCGAATGCAACTGTAAATTGGAAAGAAAATAAGTAAACGAAATTGAAAATTTCATCTTTCCAACATTGTACGCTTAAAAGCATGTTAAGGAAAAATTCATTTCAACAGAAGGGCTCAATGAATTCAAGAAAATATATTTTACGACTTTAAATCTTGACACTCGCTCATACAGTGAGTTTATCTGTAATGAAATTGGTTTTTATTGAATAAAGCAAATTTTATTAAAATCAATTGTTTATCTGCTCATTGAAGACTGTCAAGGTGTATATTATCTCCGATTTGAGGAGGTTGTTCGGCCAAAATCAACACTCTTCATCAATATTATTCCGAGATAATCGTTATATATTGAGTATTCATCAAATTATATTACGTTGGCCAATAAAAAAATTTCTTCGCGAACACATAAAAAAAAAAAAAACAGAAGCTTAGATGGCGATGGTGTATTTCAAGTGGCTTCAAAATGGTTGAAAGCATATCAGATTCATTCAAATTAGCATTCTACGATGGCTGAATTCATCCAGATGACTATTTTTTATAAATTTTATGCAACAATTCTTCATTATCGTGTTGGTGTTATTGAATATTTAATTTTGCAATGATCCATCACATTGATTAGGATCAATAAATGGCTATATCGAGTTCACTATCGAAAAAGTAAAAAACTGTTTCAGTAAATTTGTAGAAAATAGTCTTCTAAGGAAAATGAGGCATGTTAACGTCAAATTTAACAAATTGATCAGATCTTTTTAAAAATTCTGTGCCGATTTGAAATAAAGTATCGATAACTAGGTTTTTTTTTTAAATTCCAGCATATTCTCTTACTCCTGTTTTTGTCGAAATCTCTGTAATTTGAGAATATAATAATTTAATAATTACTCAATGTATAACTGCATCGTTATGAATTTTATAAAAATTATTCATTTTTGGTTAGATAACGTAGTTTTATCTAGTACTTTTTATGCGGGATGCTTGTAAAATTCTGATGATACCGAGCCTTTCGTTTTTAAAAGGACTAAAAAAGTTACAATCAAAAATTTTTTTCCACAGGATTTAGATTATGATAGTATATATCCCCCCCCCCCCCCCCCACCCAGAAAAAAATTTAATCTTCTGCGATGAAAGTTTACGCGCAAGGAATTTTTGACAGTGGTACGCGGGAAATTTTTTGCCAAAAATTCCGTTCGCATAAATTTTCATCGTAGCAAATTGAACTGTTTTTATCAGGCTCCATATTGCCGTAATCTAAATTCGGTTGGATAGAACTTTCATTTACGTATTTTTCATTCATTACAAAAACAAAAATCTCGGTATTATAAAAATTTCACTGAAGTCCTCCGTGAACATTACATTGTTATGAACCTAAGAATTGAAGTGAGTTAACAGATACAGAGATACTCGTCGTCCGTTTCTCCTTTCTGTCGGTTTTTTTCTTGATCTTTTAATTCGTTGTTCTTCAGCATCGGCTATGCAGTGTTCCGGTTTTCTGAAAATCGTGTTGAATCAAGGCGCGGGTTAACGGTTAGCTCGCGGTAGGCAGCATGAAGAAGACAGAATCAGAGGATCCCGTAGCGAGGTGTAGGACGTGATCGAGATCTCGTAGCTAGACAAACAACTGCTGCATCGCTCGGAAATTTGTACATTTAAATTCAGCCGGCGTTTCCGGAGTCAACTTCTTAGCCACAGTCAGTCAGTCAGTTAGTTACCTACCCTGGCTCGCGCTTGCCTTTTGCCGCTTTCCCTCTCCACCGACCATTCATAAAATTTTGTAACACGCATGAAGGTTATACTTGTAACCAATTTGAATATTCGACTTTCAAAAATTCCCGTGCAAATCAATTGCGCAGGAATTTCCACAAAAGCAATTAAACTGAACTGATAAAAGAACAAAAGTTGAACAAGTCATTCCTTGTAGAAAACAATTTTCCCTATTTTCATTTGAAATTATTGGTTAATTTTGTTGTTTCTTCGGGATAATTTTTTTATTGTTATTCACCGGATACACTCATCTCATTTAACAAATCTACGCCGTTATTGCGGGTTGATTTGTAAATATTACAGGTATACACGAACGTATGTTAGGCTTGTTTTGTACGACGATGAAGAGAGATAAGAATTACAAACGTAAGATGAATTTTAATTTAATGGTAATGTTGTCATTGTTATTGTTATTTCGGAGTATAATCGGAGAAATTAGAGGCGTGCAAGAGTCGATACCAGTTATACTTTTATACTCACCTTTATGGCCGTACGCGGGATACCTGCGTTATATCGACTACACGGTAAACTTGACTCGCTAATCGCTGCATGCAGAGTTAATTACCGACTAGATATCGCACGCTAATTACACAGGCTCGCTTCGTCGTGGCGCCTGGATTCTTGTTCCTGCCTATAACAGCTGAGTTTCACTCGCAGCTAAAAGGTACGTTGGAAACGCACCTTCTGTGTAACCCAATGTATCTACATGCATACATGTACACCAAGCATCGATACGTATCTAGGTCGATCGTTACACTCCTTTGAAATAGTAAAACGCAATCGAGGCAGAGAGACAAGCGTGTAATTAAACGGTGAAATTATATTGAAAACAAAACGATTATCCCCTGCCTTTCATTTTGTGCAATTCTTTACTAAGTCTTTCGACTTGGAAAATTAGTATCTGTCATCAGGTTCTTACGTAATAGATAAAAAAGAGAGTTAAAGTATTGTGCAAAAAACTTGGCATCAAAAATTCACTATCACGATAAAAATTGAGTAATTTATTGAGTGTTTCGATCCTTATTTTACCGGTTTTTATCCAGCGACAGCACGAAGTACAGCAATATGAAAAACTTCTGTGAAAGTTTCAGTGAAAAGTATCGGTTTTTTTCCGCCTCGCACGTCGTACTCGAGTGTCGGAGAAGCTTCATGCACGGCGGTATCTGGTGGCGTAGCTTGCGGCGACCATAGAGATGGCCTAATGAATTTAAATATTTGAATTACAAGAGTTTCATTTCGTCCCATTCATGCGCACCGCAGCAGGTCGAGTCCTCGAGTTCTCCATTTCTCCTCCCGCAGAGTCCTCCGGTTCTCGGGACGTGCCGCAATCTGTCGGTGTGATCTGAGAAGACAGAAGGACAAGAAGAAGGAGAAGAATCTCGGCTCCGAGAGAGACGTAGATCGGGATATAGCCTCCCAGGTGCCACCCCCGAGGGAGGAGAGAAAAGCGAGAGAGAGAGAGAGAGAGAGAGAGAGAGAGAGAAAGAGAGTGAACAGGAATTAGAGAAATAAAAACAAGAAAGCGGTTGCATCAGAGAAAGAGGGAAAGAACGAAAGGAGCACGTTCAGTGCCGGAACAATCCGTCATCTCGGGATTTCGTAAACCTGAATTTTACCGGCGTTATACATTCGTCCACCCTCTAAGCCGGTGTTGGTGTAGCCGAATAACGTGTATAATAATTTTCCAGCGTCGTGTAGCACCACCAGCAGCAGCCCACTTCGGGCAAATGTCCGGAGCTTCAGAGGCCGACGGAAATTAAGATTAAATGACGGATAAACGAGAGCGTCGTCGTTAAGAAGAAACGTTATATCTACACGCGTGTATCATACCTGAGTTTGTACAACCGCGATGGACAGCGAAGCACGTGGGACTCGTGGTTCTGATATTCTAGGTGTCTCGTCATTATAATAAATCATCGAGAATCACTTATAATTATGATCCGCATTCATAAAAATTCAGTGCCAGCTTTCTAAAAGTTTTCTGAGACGGTACTTCAAATGTTCTGGCTTCACATCGAAGTTAGACCGAACCATTACTCATTAAAATTTCCAGGGTGGGGATCAAAAATTGGAAGGGTCAATGCTTCGAATGGCTGATATATCTGGTTAGAATAACTACTAATCAGTGATACTCTCAAAAATCAAGATTTCGAACATTTTACCCATTCGGAATATCGACCCTTCCAAATTTTGACTCCCACTCAATTTCCGGATACAACTTCTCGCGATTCCATTTTCAGAAAACGTCATGCTCATGGTTTGGGAATCGTGCAATGAGCGCAAAATGTGAACATTCACATGACCATCGGCACCCATTAGTGAGGGCTGCGGGCAGACCGTTTCGAAAAAAAATCATTCCGGCGGGTAGATGAAGGACAATGATGCACCACGAGACTACGAATTCTGTTCCTCTAGGTGTATTGCCATTATAGAAACCATAAAACCACGTGAATGTCTGAGTCGAGTCACGCGATATCTGCTGAAGGTGAGATCAAAAATCTCTTGCAATTCAAGTCCAGTTAATTAATATTCAGTAATTTTTCAAATCTATCATTCAAATAATCTACCTTCACACTGGAATGAGACCACATAACTTCTCGTGGGATTATGTCGACTAAAAAGGGACTCGCGTAGTTGCAGGGAATCGTACAATCACAGCAGAACCTAAAAACTCACATAATCCTCGGCTCACATTAGCGGTGAAAACGGGACATTTTGTGTAGTTAAAACCGTTTCGAATAAGATAATGGATTCACGCATGTATTTAAAGCGATAAACATGTCGTCGAGGAGAGGAAGTAGTCACTTTTCCCGGTATGCGCAGGGACGCATACCTCAGACTTGGTGTAACGTATATGCCTTGTACCTGCACCTCATTATGCGCTGGATACAGGCATGTGTGTGCCTTAAGTGGAGAATGTTTATCTGAATAACAGGTGCTAAGTTTATGGGCTTAATTGTTGACATGGATAGGATAGGCCGGTTCCTGATCACCACTGTCGCCACTGCTGTCCCCAAATATACCGGAAGAAGGAATTTTGTTAACCCATAGGAACGCGGCGGCATGGCAGGTGGTCGGAACCAAAAAGGCATCGTCAGGTACCCGGACGATACCGAAGCGCACGCGTAATATATCTCATGGCTTGTGTTGCCGGTATCTTATGGGTAATTAATTCACTGCCCTGGCGAATGTCAAGGCTTCGAGTAGGTACATAAAATACTTAACCACTTGAAATTCCCCTACCTGATGATAGCTCCATTCGTTTTCAGTGTGCGCGTTCAATGCGTGTTCCTCGTGCAACTCAGAGTATGGAATTTCAAATAAAGATGTTTATGAACAACAAATTTCATTTTTCGATCAAAAAATTGTTAACTAAAATTTGGGATTGAAATTCAAAAATCGATGCCACGATCTCAAATCGACAAACAAGACACCACCCCCCCCCCCCCCCCCCCCCCCCCCCCCAAGTGACTGTACAATAATCATCGGAAAATAAAGAGATACGTTCAGCTATCAACAATTATCATCGCTCATGTTCAAGAGAGTTAAGCTTCTTTTGGAAAATACACTCACGGTAAAATATATCGCGTGGGTTCTCAATCCTGTTTTTTAGTTTGACTGCCCGTCTTGACATTGAATGAAGATTGAGGACAATTGTCACCAAAATTTTTTTTTAAATCTATCATTGAGTAACGTTCAATGTTGGTGAACCGATGAATTCATTTCCACTCCGTACCGAGCAGCAACATTGTGGTGTTACACATTTCACATTGTTTGTCGTTGAAGCTCTTGTTGTTATCTCTACAAATATTTTCCAAGAGAAGAGAGAAGCTTACGATTCGATTGGTAGATGAAACTGTTGTAGAATATTAGACAGCATAGCTGAGAGAGATCGGTTATAATAGTCAGCACCTCATGCATCGTAGGCACATATGTGCTGGGCTGCAAACGGTCCCTTTGCCTTTACCTTCCTTCCCTTGCCATCCAGTCGTCGCGCGGTTTGAAATGAAATAGCGTTAGATCGAATCGGGCTGATTTGAATTAGAACAATGGCCGTCGAGTGGCTGGTGCCCCGCAGCTCGTGTTGGTGGCGTTGGTGTCTCTCGTGGCTAGTATGTATAACATATCTCCAACGGTGTCTGGAGTCATGGTTGTGCGTCGATCGGATCGGGCCGACTGGAGGCTGCAGGCGGGGGAACGGCGAGGAGCAGTCGGTCCTTCGAGTTCGGAGATTAATGACCCGAAAATTCAAAAATCGAACGCGGTGGGGAGCCCCACACCTTTTTATCCCTTTTTCACCCGAGTAGGTACCAACCCGTCGAGCGCCTAGCTCAAGCCGAGAAAACCCACTCGAACACTGACGACGACCATTCCCTATGCTAACAACGCCAGCCCTATTATACGTGCACGCAGCACGCTGATCGATAGGCTTTTGTTTCAACTATAAATTCACCCTCAAATCATCAGACATACCGGCTGGGTACTCCAACTACGGACAGAGCGAGAGAGTGATCTCTGACGCCGGTGTTATCTATATTCGTTGTCACCCCTTCAAGTTACATGTAAGGCAACTTGATCTGAGAAGCGAGAGTCACCGCCAAGATCTAGAATTACGACGAGGATCAGCTGCGAAAGTGCTTCCTTCGAAGCATGATGGCGACGGGTCAGAGAGGATTTGGATATCCTGGAAATGTCAAGATTTCAGCATCATTTATAGACTATTATGCAAATGAAATGATTCGCAGTGATGTGAATCCTCAAACTCTTGGGATTCGAAAACCCAAACGTAAAATCCTTGGTGTAATCGCTTTTTACTCCTGTAGTACTAGTGAATGGATGAAAAGCACGTCAGCTTAAGCACCTCTTTGTTTAAGAAATTCGAAACGATACGAATCACTTCAACGCATCAAGCTAACCAAACAATTAGAATACTGTATCATGTGAATCACATTGTTCCAGCTTCAACGTTGCACTGCAAAGAATGTATCGATAAGCTGGGCTGGTTCACGAACTAGACTTTACAGATAACCATTTTTCTGCTAGTAAGATTGACATCAAATTATAGTCTGTACAGTTCCACAAAGAAATTTTACTCACGGTGCTAGAGGTCTCTTCTGGTCCATTTTACCTACAATAGTATACATCGTGTAACAAAGAGACAAACTCGATCTTTTCATGTCGAGCGTAAATTTTTAATACCAGTCGTAGGTGAGCCGAAGACGAATACTGCAAATACGCGAGGCAAAAAGACCATTGCCTCCTTGTTGCACACGATTCTTTTTATAACAAGAGTCTTACGTGTTTTTTCACGAAATATGAAATTGAGGTTAGGCTCGCGAAATGTCAGATTTGTTTGCAACAGCGCAGGCGCCCACGACAAAAAAGATTACGCGCATGCGCATTCGCAGACACACTCTTCCGTCGTAGAAACGGGTACTTTCGAGGGTACTTTGTATAGGGAAAACGCTTGAAACATGCTCGCGTTGTATAATTATATTTGTATAACGCGAGCATGTTTATGCGTTTCCGTACACAAAGTACCCGCTTATATGACGGTAGAGTCAGTCTGTGGAATGCGCGTGCGCGGTCTTTTCGAACCTTTAACTGCTAGGAGTTATAAGTGGTCTTTTCTGTACTGCGCGCATGCGCTGTCGCGAACAAATCTGAGATTACGCGACCCTAACCTCAATTTCAAGCTTCGTGAAAAACGACATAACGTACTCTTGTTGTACAAAGAATCGTCTGCAACAAAGCACCAACTGTCTATTCGCCTCGGTATGTGCGATATTCGTCTTCGTTTCACCTACGACTAAAATTCGAATCTGATCATTGCAATACATGGCGTTTACCGGGTGAGAAATTCAGGTGTGAAAGGTAGTCTGTCGATCCAATAAAATCCCGAGTAGGTACTCGAGTGGGATCGAAAGCGAAAGTTCGCGGCAGTCCAGCAGGTTGTTCATACGGGGCGTAACGTGGGGCAAAGTGTTGAAGGTACTGTAACCAGTGTAAGGTGCGAGTTGAACGGAGCGTATATAACATGTGCGAAGCGGAAGTAGCGAGTTTGTAACGCTTAATGAGTTGACAGAGTTGATAATTGATAACACTTCGGTACCCCTTGTTTCGGAATTATAGAGATCCGGGCCGAGATAGCCGGCCTGGCTGGCCTACGAGCATAAACTCCTAAAGGCCGACGGGAAACGGCGCGCGCGCGCCTCAACCCACCCGACGAGTAGAGTCGGCGAGTCGAGTCGGCTGCGTGACGCGCGGCTCACAATCAGATACCATCACTCTTTGTTTCCGTTTCACCCTCGCCGATCCTCCCCCCGCCTCAACCCGACCCGTTCCTATGCGGCGGCCAGCTTGCGCACCGGCCTATTCCTCGGTTATGCTAATGTCCCGCCGATTCTTGTTCCTTTAATCACTCTCCGGGTCCCGTGCTCAAGCGTCTGGAACGCTAATTTCAATTTATTCCTTATTGCGCGACTCGCACTGGGACCCATCCCGAACGAACACCTCAAATATTCACGGAGCCAGGTGACATAGGTCAAGCTTGCATGGTGAACTTGTTCCATCTAGTGCTTATATCGTAAATGCTTCTCAATTGCTTAAGCTTCTGATGTTGTTTCGTTGACTTTATATATGGAGAGTGAAGTACGTGGCTTCTGGTTAGTAGCCGCTTTAAACTTTGGTTAGAATTGATTATGTCAGCAGTTTGATGAGTGACTGACGAAGTATCGATGGTAAGATCTCATATATCGAAACCAGAATGGATACATCATTTCAGAACAATAGTGAAGTAAATACAAATTTTTGACGACCTGATCTGGTATTATATTCAGCAATGGGAAAAGAGGTGCACATGTTGAAGCAAGAAAATAACCATGGAACTCTCAAAAAAAAAATCATCATCCGGCGTCCTGATAGTTTCCTTGTGAGTGAGCTCAGTCCGGAAATTCACCATCATGTACAGTCTATAGGCATCGACACCATATTTTCTTGCAGTCCAGACCGTCAAATTACCAAGGATGATTGGTTTGACGGTTTACATTAGATTAGGCTAGATGTAATGATAGTCATGATCCAAGTCAGGGTGTCAAGTAGGTAGCCATCAAAATCAGGGACTTCCTAGCAGCTGGAAAGCACCAGGTCAAGTGATAAAGAACAAAGAATCCAGACAGTTTCGTGTCCTCGAAGTGGGTACACTTTGATTATCAGTCCGATAAAAGTGTTCAAAAATCGCTGCGTAAATTCCGCGCTCGAATAATGTCGCGCAGAGGAGCGGCTAGTACAGGCAGGCAGGCAGGCAGGCAGGCGAGTAGCGTGCATAATTAGAGCTGGCTGAATGTGAGTTAGGCAAATTATACAACGCAAGCCGGCGTATAATTCCCCGTTCCAGATAGCGAGGAGATCGCGTATTTCTTGAGCGAGTGACAGGCGACAGTTCGTCTTCGTCGAGATGGTCGTCACTGCGGACTCGCCGCGACTCCTCCTCTGAGCGTAGGTATAGGAGGGCTACTCCGAGGAGACGAGACGAGTGGAGATATAAGGTACAGCCTAAGTATCTCGAGAAGCACGGTCCGGTCGCTCGCTCGCTCGCTGGGAATATTAAAATCGTCTGGAAACAGAAATGAATATTTGAAACTCGATATTCTTACCCCGCTTCCCCCGCAGACGCGACACAATCTTCTTCTCGGCTCGGCTCCCGTCCTCGACGATGGTCCTCACGCTTTTTACGTCCCCGTTGTATCTCGCCTCTTGACAAAAAATCCTTCTTCGTTCCGTTTCTGCAGCGTGTTGTCTCAACGCAGTCACGGCTTGGACTCGAGCGAGAATATTCCCATTCAATGATTACCATAAAATTATTTTCGCTCCTTCTGCTGCTTATTCTTCTTCTTCTTCTTCTTCTTCTTTCTCTTGATTCTCGCCGTTCGCTGTCCTTGTCGCCTCCGCATCTGATCTAGATAACGATGGTACGAGTGTGGACTTGGACAATTCTAGAACAAAGTAGGTATATTTGCGGTATGGAAATTGTATCCATCGCCCCATCACGGTCAAGCTTAGGCTTCGCACACTACAATCAAACTTAAAATGTGTTTCACTGTGTCTGGCCCAAGGGCGTGAATTGAGTGAATTTATTCATCGCGGGCTCGTAACTATACGGCGATATCTGTCGTCGTTCAGAAATGCGCGACATTATAAGAACGTAGCTCGTTCGTAGACTGTGGGTATTATACCTACACCCCGTGCTTATCTGGCAAGGTCCGGAAAAAGATCGGCTCACATTCCTTGGCTGTTTACCCATCCAGACGTTCACCGATGCACGACGAGGTCTTAAAAGCCCTCTTTATACCGATATAATCCGCGCGTCCTGATGCACTTACACTATATTATTCATACCGACGATGTAGGAAGGTGCAGAGCATGTGTATCCATCCAATCCCGTGGCAAGTAGCTTGTGCAGTCGAGTTCTTACCTCGTCTCCTTCAATTTTTTTTTTTTTTTTTCTTTTTTTTCAAATGTTTTTGCGCTGGTTTCACTCTTTACGATCATCCGTGCAGATATCGATCATGCAGCGGATTATTACCACATTACTGTAATGAGCATCATGAGAAAGATGTAGGTATTGATAAGACTTCAGACTTTAGGGCACAGACTTTGGACTGTGAAGTTTGAATTTTTAAATTCACAATATAGACTTGAAATTTTGGGTATATCTTCATGGTTTTACTATGAAATTAAGTATATCCTGGACTCTGGATATTCATCTGTGCGATTCTGTAAATTCTCGATACCACAGTTCAAAATGTGGAACATTAGGATTTTGGAATTTGGACTGTAGATTTTATATTACGACTGCAAACAGTCAACTTTTTTTTTGCGGAATTAAGATTTCAATCCTTGGACTTTGTATCTTGTTAATCTTGAGAATTCAGTGACAAACCTAGACTAGCTTGAAACCTAAATTTTTTTATACTTGATTCCAATCTACTACTCAGAACTTGGGCTTTTCTGGTTGGTTCAGTATTTCGGACTTAGACTTTCAACCTTCGCCTCTTGGATCCGCAGGAATATCTGCGGGCTGAGATATTTCGAGTTAGAGCAGCCAAGACGAAGGTTTGAGTTCATCCTGAATCGTGGAGACGGTCTATCTTCATTTCCGTCCTCGCCTTCCGCGGCTTTCTCGCTTACTCGCGAGAGCATCTCGTCTCATAATCGCGTATAGAGATTATATCTTCGTGCTCACCACGCGTTGCTCGCGTTGCCGTTGCTGCTTCTGCTTTTGCTTCTACTTCTGCTTCTGCTTCTTGATGCTTACCTATAATATTTGTGCTTGTGTTACGCGGTGCCGCGTTCTCGTATTACCACTGCAGGAGACTTTTATGTACACAATAAGACAGGTACACAAATGCGCACATAACTCGTTTTTATACCGCACTGTCTCAAATTTTGACCTCACTGCTGCACCAACGGATCAACACCTTATGCATACATGTGTTTCCACTTCTAGCCCCCGAGGATGGCTGAAGCCGAATTCAAACATTTGTAATCGTGGAGAAGATGTGTCAAATTTAGGGAATCGGTACAGCCAAATACCGCAAACTTCACAGAGAAAGAACCACTAAGAGCGTTAAAATACTATGTTTGGAAACTAACTGTAAGTAAAATACCGTCGGATTGATTGATTTGAAGTGCTTCAAATAGTTGTTTTTCAAAAAGGGCATGTAACAAGTCTTTAAAGTTTCTAAAGACGATTGGAAATTTCTAAATTGCAATATTGGTTAATCACACGTCGTACACCGAAATTCTATTCTGAAAATTGTTCAATTTCTGCGAAACTTGGTATCCAAGGGTTTCCCCTGCGACTACTGAATTTAAACATAATTGTATAAGAAATTGTTCAAACTAGATCCTCACAGACTGGGAAATGACCTCTGACACCAATTCGTACGACTCACAATTTTAATTGTAAAAGAAAAATTCACTCGCTGTAATTGTGACACTTGTTATTTTACGCAGGATCGTTAGTAGATTTGAGCCGCTGGTTTATCAACTTCAAAATGAATGAGCCACTACGCGCGAATGAACGGTTACAAAAAGAAAAGAAACGAGTTGAAGAAATCTCCACAAATATTATTTACACCAAGAATCAAAATTCATTCCTATTACATAATGATTCATTAGCGTTTATTAATATTGATACAACGGATACTTCTGAAGATTCTCAAAACGATTTTTGGCTCTTTGTCTTTTATTTAACTTTTATTCCATGCTCATTCATCCCCATAAAAATAAAAAATAAAAACATATTTACAAACTCACTTCCACGACTACTACGAATTCTGCAAAAGGGTTGTAGGTTGTTGCGCCCCTCGCGACTCGTAATTTGCGCATCGTCGACTAGATTCCGCTAGGCGGTGAAGGAGGCAGGCCGCTTATCGCACGTCGGGATCACCCTGGTGAACGAGTCGCGCGACCGTTTTCTACGAACCACCTCTTAACCTCAAGTATTACGATGGCACCGCGCACTTCGCACACCTATGCATCGCTCGTCGAATACGTAACATCAGGGCTCTTCTAATAGAGGATTTGAATTTTCGAATATCTCAAACGGCGAGACCTCGACGTTCCTCTCGCTGTTTTCTGCGCCATGGGTTCCCCGCATATCTGTGTAATATTTTTGTCAAACCAGACATTACACGTTACATGCTTTACGGTATGTGTTGGTTACACGTAAAAATTTATGCAACGTAGGTTATACGGTATACACGCGAGCATAATATGTGTATCGGAAGAGCAGCGAAGCTGACCGTCCGTCGCACGAACGCTTTGTCTCCGTTCCCTCTCTCTCTCTCTTCTTCCCTCTCCGTGCTTCTCTCCTTGTTTCTCTTTTGTTTTTTCATGTTTATTATTCCCCGTATAAACATACACACACACATACATAACACACGCATTGCACAGCTCGCTGGACGAGGAATGATTTTGAAATATTTGTCGCCGGGCATAAATTTCGAGGCGGCGGCGGCGGCGGCGGCGGCGGTGGAGACGCGCATACTTAAATATGGACCGAACGCTGCAGCAGCGGCAGCGGCAGCGGCAGCGGCAGCAACAGCAGCAGCAGCAACAGCTCTTCGGTTTCTCGCTCGTACCTTCTGGCCTTATTTACCTTTATTTTTTATCCACCATTTTTTTCCTATGTTTTTTGATTCCTTCTTATTTTCGGGTCTCGACCCCCATTGTCTCACCAACGCTAATAAACTATACGCCGGCCGCTGAGGCCCACCCCGCGACCCGCATTACCATTGTTATTATCATCTCTGACAATGAGATATACTCGTGTGCCAACTGCGAGCAGATTCTTTTCCGATACACCTTAAATTTCGTTATGGAATTTCAAATTCTGTTGGTCAGATTATGGATTACTGGACGATTTTATGCTACACCCAGCGAAAATGGCGAAACTTATTGTTAGCAGGCTGAGCGTCCACTGCGCATGCGCAAGATTTGACGTTGTTCTGTGGAAACTGTGGGACATTATGTTTAGTGAAATTTTTTCAACAGTGTAGACGATTGAATTCTGGGATCCTAAAGTCATTTGAAATACAAAATATGTAGGATACGTCAAGATTTGAAATTTCCCCATCCAATGACATCACCTTCGAATTACTTATTACCTTAGACGAATATTTTTTATCAGTCTTGCGAGGTGACTCAACTACTATAAAACAACTGATAGATGATACCACAGTCGGAATCAAACTCATTTCTTATGTATACTGTACACAGCATTGAAAAAGTTCCAGAATGTATTTAAGAATAGTTAGTTATAGTACACATCACACAGTATATATGTGGAAGACTTAAAGCCAGTGTAAAAATTTCTGCAGATTTTACTTGAAACAAACAAATTTTGCACAAACTTTTTTTTTAAGATTAGATACCAAGCAAGTAAATTCCGTAAGCTTTTTCTCATTTTGAATAAGTCCAGACCGCAATAATTTAAAATCATCACTCATAGACCTTTACTCAATATTCATTCAGGTGCGAGGTCCGAGGAAGACGAAGATTGAATTTGCCTTATTTTGATCCAGGTACAATAACCTGGCGTTTTTCAGGCTTCTCCCACAGCGCGGAGATGAAATCTGCACGTAATCATCGGTCAACGGTCGCGTCTATATGTAACCTGTATGTTGTGAGATTTGCCAAGTGCAAAATGGACCCGCGTTCAATTGCAAAAATTATACATATACCCATAAATGTAGCTGGTCGTATGTACGCGCATATTCAGTCGCAAGGATAATCCTCGCGACTACGTGAGCTTATACATATATGAACGATACATAAAGTTCTGTTTTCAAAAAAGTGTATATATATATATAGGTTTCTACTACTAGAATTTTTTCTCTCTGCAGTCAGCTGCGATAATTGTAGAAAAAATGTTATGTATTATCAAAACAAGAGAAAATACAAAAACAAATTGTAAGTAAGATTCGTGTCATTCTAAGTTATGTTCATTTTAGTCAAAGAGGTGGAATCATTGTATGAAAAATATGTTTGAACCTTGTCGATTTGTGAAAATTTATTCAAGCTTTCGTTTATATACGCTTGAATCGCTACTCGACAATGTTGAACCGCATGACTCAAACCTGCTACATATATTCAATTCACGCCGCAATCCGGTCGAGATCGTTGTCGAAGAAGACCGTGAACGTATGTGAATAACACCGTGTTATAATGGGGATAAAGAGAAAGAGAAAAAGGGAGAAGGAGAAGGAGAGAGAGGATAATGGGGGCTCGTTATAGAGAGCCTGTCAACTAGACTTAAATTCGCCTAATCACCCTGGAACATGTGACAATATTCGACGCCCCTTCACCCTTTATCAGCTCGCATACGTGATTCGCGATTTATTTCGAAACAAATGACTAACGACGCGCCGCTGCGTTTCGACAAAGAGAGAGAGAGAAAGAGAGAGAGCTGCAGGGGCTGATTGGTTGAATTACGTAGACACGCTACAGCGATAAACCGACTCAGAGACAATTATTGGTGGGATATGAATGAGCCCAAATTGGGTCGAGGCTCCTCAGGCGTGCTTTGCCTCGATTCGTGACCCCGACAGCCTAGCGACGATCTTCCGACAGGATTTCGCCATCCTCCTTTCCCGTAGGATCTCGCAACCCCTTTGACACGCAGATTCGAGGGGCCTTGAATTATTCTGTATCCACTGTGCAGCGAAAATTCAGCTATCAAAATAATTTTGCTTTGTTTTGGTTCGTCGATCTTTTAGTCTCTTCTTCCGTCTCCTTTCGTATCTACGAAGCATATTTCAGTTAATAAATTATAGCCGGATCAACAAAACACATAAGAAGAATAATCGAGCATCGAAATATATTGTAGTTACTAATTTCCTTGAGGTTGATGAGAATTTTCTCAGTTTTCGTAAATAATTATCATTTCAAAATTTGAGAACTGTGATCAGAATAAAATGTTATTAGTACCAAATCTTTTTTTTTTTGCAGTACCGATAATATTTAAACCGTTATCATAACGATGCACAAATTTGCAGAGATAAAGTTGATAATTGTTTTTTTTTTTTATCTTTAAATCCTGAAATTTTCTTGATTATTCACGGGCCTCAACATCTTGCTGTTCACGCTCTAATACCGGATTTGAAAATTGTCTTCCCCTGCGGGCATTTGTACCCTTAACGGCGGTTCGCTTCGCCCCAGTTCCCCGGGTGGGTATACATTAGTAACTTTAATTGACGTGGAAATCGCGATGCTCTGAGCGATATGATCCCGAGCTGCTTGCACCGCATGTCGAGGGGCTGGATTATACCGGACGCAAGGGGTTAGCCTGCTTATACTTACACTTATACTTGCACTATTATACTTTTACACGGTAGTGAATTCCCTCTGTCCCAACCAATTCTCGTCTCGAAAGCAAAGCGCGTTATTCTCATCGCGATTCAGCCGACTCTCGTGCACAGCGAAAGGGGTAATCAGCCTAACGAGCAAATATAGAACACGTAAATATCTTACACTCGGTATCTGGGAATCTTGATTCCATGCGTCGTGACATGGGGTTGGAGTAATCTTCAACAGTTCGTTGAACAATTACACCACGTGACAGCAATACTCATCGAGCATAACGAAACCCTTGGGAATTATAGGCTATAAGTGAGAAAAACTTGTTGATTAGCACCTTTCGGAATATAACGGCGAATGGTTTGAGTGGAAGAAATATTTCTCTGACTATTCTTTCGATGCTATCCGATTGAAATTTGTTTTTTTCTTGTGATAGAAAAAACTTTGAATTGCGCGAGAAATGAGAACATTTATACCATGCATTCCAGCTTCAAGATGGGTATCTTTTATCCTTCCTTCCCGCATTCTAATTTCTACCTTTATTTTCTTATTTCTTTCTCTATCCTTGTGTCAATATAAAAATTGAATTTATCTGTCAGTGAAGGAGAGAGTCGAGAAGTATAAAACAAATCTACATTCCGTAAACGTTGAGCATCCAGAGAGGTCTGGATCTCTTTTTCCGCACTCATTTTACGTATACACCCAGCGAGTAGCTCGAATGGAAAGAAAAGGAGCGTCGTTTTTAGACAAAAGAGGTGAACGTGAGGTACGAGGGTGAGCAGCCCGGGTCTCCGCGGGTCGTCCTGGTTGGTTTGGGGGGCTTTAAGGGTGGCGCGAGGGGAGGATGACGAGTCTCGGGTTGACGTTTCATTCCGGGCTACTCCCGCGCCATGCATACTAACTAGCAACCATGCTTCGCGACTCCGCGATATACGGCATACGCATATACACACGCGTAATAGTGGTGCAACCACCCCGAACACGCATCAGTCCTGTTCTCTTGGGTGAAAAGGGAGGCTGCTCTCTCTCTCTCTTTCTTTCTCTCTCGGGAGTAGAGGGATAAAAATGCAGAAGAATCGTAAAAAGCAATCTCAACCTGCGCCGCTTCCCGAGACAATACACTGAACACTATACCCACCATCGTTGAGAATAGGTTATAGGCTTGTTCGAATTATGCTCACTCAACTATTTAACCTCCACCTCAATTTTGTACTGATCACCAAAAAATTTCCTACGTGTGTAACTATTTTCACAATATATTTTTAGGATCTTGTTGGAGGAGGTTCTCGCGATTACAAAGAGGTTTTGGTAATCCTAAATGATTTTTCACGACTACCAATCGTTACTAATACAGAATTTTGTTTCAATATTACTGATTTTCGATATTACAGTGTGATTTCGAGATCATTTCAAATGATATTGACACGCTGATCACTTGACTGAAGGTCCTTTAAGTTGATTTATTAGTAATTCGTTATACTTTATGAATGTCAGTACATTGTTGTGCAATTTATTATTCAATGATTCTAACATGATAAAAAAAATGTTTAAACAAGTGTGTAGAATGTACTTTTCTGACTAAAACGATATCGAACGATTTTGATTCAAATTCGAATGAAGTAACGATGTCTAAGCTTTTGTTCATCACTCCAGTATTTTCTATTTTTCTATGTTTAAACAGATCTTCGTAGTTAACGAATACAATAATTTGATGGATACACGTAATAAAACTGATAAGAAGCATCGACTTTCGTCTGCCGTGTTGATATGGTTGAACATACTTGTAACGACTGACTGAAAAATTTTCTCGCTTGGTGATTCTGTCAAAGTACCGAAACACCTTCTTCCCCAGCCACTTGCGGCGCATTGATTCCGGGTTCTAGATTGCGATTTCCCGGATCCTTCTTCTCCGGGGTGCCGAGGTGTGGATGAGTAACGTATCGCGAAAGAATGAGGCACGGGACGCGAAGGTGGGTGCAGGTTGGGTGGGTATAATAATACGTAAAATTGTGGGGAGGCTATCGCGTGGCTGAGAGACATTCGGTGAGTGGATGTATACCCACCCACTAACTCAGGGCATGTAACCTCCAGTGGAGAGGGGGTGGGTTTCTCGGCGGTGGCGATAGTGGTGACTGGCCCCAGCAATTACATGGAAATAAAAGGGAATAAAACCTGTGCTCGGTTTGGTAAAAACGACGAGAGGCTAGACAAACGAAATCGTCGTAGATCCATACCCGGAGATAGTTGCCTAGGGTAATAGGAAACCGTTTAAAAATAGAACGCCGCCACGACGCTGCTGTTACAAAACACACAGGCAAAACCCCGGACGCCCATATCGTCGTCGCGACGCTTCATTCGCCTCAACAACCCCCGGAACCTACGTCACTCCCGATTCTATTTTTCTATTTCACAGTGAATGCAATTGTGGATCGGTAGTTGGATGAATAAGGTGCGATTATACACTGCGGTTTTGCAGTCTTGATCTCAAAGTTGCTTTGGATTCAAAGCCTGCATCTGACGATTGACTAATAAAACAATTTCTTTCTTGTTCGAAAAGAGAAGAGGAGAACAAAATTTACAAAAATAGTGGAAAACTGAGGCAGAATTCAAATTGTGTTCTCTGGGTTTTGTTTCAATTAGATATTGCTCGAGTGGGAAAGGCTTCTTTTACAATATACGAAAACGACAAAACTACACTGACAAAATAGGTATTAGATTTACAGAAATCGTATTAGTTGTAAGTCTTTCAGGTTTTATAGAATCTCACCCCTTCAACTATGTCTTATTTGACCCTATGAGATTGTTCATTCGGTTTAATTAAGTAAATTTCCTCTGATCCGGTCCCAGAAACGATGACTTAATTCCGGACTACCGATGGAATACTTGTATCAAGGAAAAGAATCATGAAGAGTCTAGTTGAATGAATATGTCTCAATTTTGTTACTTAAATAACTCAAAAACCAAATGACCGATAAAATCTGTGATTTCGTCAACTCATAAGCTGAGGAAAGCTGCGTCAAGCTGCTACGACATGGTTCTTTGAGTCATTGATCACGAATTTAAAGTCAGATTTGCAAAATTTTAATTTTATTCAATATGTTGAAAAGAACGTTTCTACTACGATGAAAATTGATACTCGAAGTTTCTTTGGATCGCTGATCACGAATTTAACTATGAGCTTCCACAGTTTGAATAAGATAAAGACTATGTTGTTGTTGTTGTTATCGATGTTATTGTTATCATTTCAGCTCGGAAAGTGGTTTCAAAAACGAGAAGTTCAATGGCTAGCTGATGGCCAGCCTAACACCCTCAGTTTCGAAAAAAGTTTAAAAAAATAAGAACCTCTGCGTTTCAAGGTTTTCATAAGGCCAGTAACAACAATCCTACTAACTAATTGCGATTACTACTCACGGACATGCGATTATCCTGGTGATGGCTGTACCAATGTTGCAGGTTAGACGAGAGAGAAGGACGATGATAATCGAGGAGACGAGTAACCATGTACCAGGCTGCATCAGGAACGGGATGAAGAATGACAATCTCGCAGGGCAATTTGAATATGAATCCGAGTGCGAACAATGCGATCGGCGGTCTATTAGCTCCTCGGCGTGCCGTATCACCCCTCGATCGCGGGATCAGCCTATACGTGCTCCCAGCATCCGGGGAATCGTCCGCTGGAGGACGGTTTCGAGTCCGTTTCGTCTCCGCTCGGCAGGCCGTTAGTTTGTTAACTAGCCGAGCGGGTGGCAGTCACGTACTTCGGTGCCCAACGTTTCAATGCGGAACTCTCATCAGAATCAAGGTTCGCTACGTTTAACTCAATAATTAAACCGGTATCCCCCTGCAGTCCCGGCAACGCGACGGACGAAAGGAAGAGGAACAACGCCAACGGAAACGGAGGGCGACGACAGCGATCCGAATTTGCATTCACAGATTTCATATTGATTTCCATCGGGCTATTATTATACATGTATACAGATGCATCGCTCCGGCTTTGTAGCCCTGGAATACGAGCCGATACTCTCGGGCAGACGGAAATTCGACTATATGCGCATAGTTTTAACGCGATAACTCCCGCAGATATATCCTCTGCAGCAGCAACTGCTCCCTGCAGCTTGAATTATCAGCACTGTACGTAGGTGTATATCTGATGCGATGCAATGCCGTGTTCTTTTCATTTTTTTTTTTTTTTTGTTTTTTTTTATTTCTCGTGGCAGCCAGAAATTCTTATCACCTGTCTTTCATTACGATCTATTTGGAGTTTATTTTATCACAACAAAAATTTTGCATGGCTGCGGTATCGCTAATATTTTTTTTTTTTTTTTTTTTTTTTACAGACTTGTGGAAATTTATCGTTCAGATTTATTGTTAAAAATATCAAACTCGTCACGATTTAAGCGCACAGAAAAGCGAAAAAAAAAGTAATTTGAATCCCAATGTTATATAGTTTTGAATTCATATTTCACCCGCTACAGTATTACTTGAAATTTTAATCATACTCGTTGAAATTTTGTTCAATTGTGAACGATAATTTATAAATTTTGATGGTTGATACATGTAAATCTGAAATCTGAAATTAAAATTGATCTGTTCAACAGTACCTACATAATTATTTGCATTCAATTATTTTTATCCCCAATTGCAAAAAGTAATTTCTATAGTGAGTGTAAATCATAATTAATTGATAAACCAAAAGATGCTGAATATTTCAGAGATTTCGTGCGATTAACAAATTTCTGACGAGAATCCATGTGATCTCTAGAAATTCTATACACAAAAAAAAATAAATAAGAATCAGCTGAAACGAACAGATACGTTATGAAAAGAACAGGTTGTTCGAATTCGAAGTTCGTTAAATATCCGGCGAAGTGCTAATTGTACTTACAAAAAATCATCCCGTCTACAGAAACTGAAAGTAAAAAAAAAAAAAAAAAAAAAAAAAAAAAAAAATGTTCCGTACATTAGCTGTTACACCCTGCAAAGATTTTCGATTTCTTCACCGCGCAGGCAGCCGAAACGCATAACTGCTGCGATAACGAATAGATTAATTGCGGATGAACGGGAAGCTCGAGTTGATGAGAATCCAAGGGACTTGGGTGGGCATAATACAACCGGGAAATCGGGCCGATTAAACTGAACGGAAAGGCGGTTAACACTGAAGAAAGTCACGGGTGCAGAGGAAGGAACGAGGGTGTATCGCTTGGCGGTGTGCACCATCTTCTTGTAGCGAGTGGCTCCGAGTCCGCAGTGCAGGGCTGAAGGAATTAATGTAGCGAGAATCGTTCCAATTAAAAATCCAATTAAAGAAACCAGCGGCGGAGGCGTCGTCGTGCGTATATAATATATAAGAGCCGAGTCTGCGCGACGACGTTAAGATTTAAATAAGAACTCATCAAATCGAAATCACTTCCGCCCGATAAAGCTACCGTTCATTTGTTAACTGCTACGCTGCCTTCCCTTCCCTTCCCCTCTCCCTTAGCGCCCCTCATTCTACTTTTACTTTTACTTTTTTTTTCTTTTTCTTTTTATTTTTCTTTCCCTTCCACTTTCTTATTCCGTCATTAATTCCCCTCCAAGAAGAGTGTTAGTTTTATCGCTCGTCATTTTTTTAAGTGCAAATGAGTTCTCACTCCACCCCGAAACCCCCGCCTTTCTGTCACTCTCGTCCACCCTGCCGTTTCATTTCAAAACTTCTCTCTCCCTCCTATACATCGAGGGAGACGCTTTTATTTCTTTAATTTAAAAATCCTATGTATGTAGGTATATATATATATATATATATATATATATACATGTATACACGATCTCGCGTCTTCCCCCAGCCAACGCTGCTCTCTCAGGATTAAAATCCAGCCCTCTGCCTCGTCAAAATCACGCAACGGTTTCATCTGCGCTCTGCATGTATGGAGTCGAGACTAATGGCACGATAATTTTGTAAGATTTCCCTCTTTTCGTTAATCTTGAATCCAACAATTTTCAAGACTTATTTCTACAGTTCTGTGACAATAAGAAAAGGGAAACATTTCTTTAGCGTTGCTAACAAATAACCTGTTTCATCACGGCTTCGCAATACATCGAATAGAATTTTTTTTCTACCTTGAGAAGAAGGAAAAGAAAACGCTGTTTCAGCTCGCGATATATGAAAAAGTCGGGTTTCTTATTACCGACATCTAAACAAAAAGGATAAAATACTGAACGTAAAACGAGGCAGAAGTGAGGGAGCTGGACTCTGACCTCGTTTCCATGTTGTTAGTCTCTAAAAAAAAAATCTAATAAATATCTAATGGCAATCGTGAACGCATGCAGGGTGGATCGTCAAAGGCGTAGAATCAACAAATACACTCGGCTGAAATATGTACGTATCGATCGGGAAAAAGAGCATGTGCCCACCAACCATACAGTCTTATTACAAAGCTCGTTGCTCATTATGGTTAGCAGGTTAAAAAGGCTTCCTTCATTTCACTTCGACATTCCCTTTGTCACTGAAAAGAAAATTACAAATCAAGAATATCGCTATATTATTTATTCATCGCTTATACTCGAAGCAAACTTTTATACCCCGCAAGAAAAAGTGAAGCCAGGTTTAATTTCGTGACTTATCATAGATATATCTATACAGCGTTCCCGTATCTATATGATCTGGTAACTAGTTTGTAGTACAATTAGGCCTATTTATATATACCCATGTAAGGTATGTAACAGATCAAAATTACACATCAGAAAGGAAATTAAAATTCTAAGCGGAAACGCTCGCGTGTACGTATAATGCGTATTTGTTTCAAGGATTGGGGAAAGACGGAGAAGAAGAGAGCGAGAAGCAGAAGCTAGATGGAGGGATGGGGGAATAGGAAGCAAAAGGCGTTGCGGCGCGGCGTCGTGACGGCGTGTCCGTCCATCCGTCCGTCCCGTGAGGCCGTGAGTCCGTTGGTCTGTCCGATCATTAAACAATATAATTGCCTGCATCCTGCGAGCCAGCAGCTCGGTCCCCCCTCGTCTCCTGCAGCGATACTCGAGCCTTCCCCTGGGATTTCACGTTCCGTATTACCGCGGTGTGAGAATCCGGGGTTATAGAATAGAAAAAAGTCCAAAGAGTAGGGCAAGATGAAGTTCGGAAGCCGGAGAGGGGATTGATAAATAAAAACAACAAGTCCGGGTAGGTATATTGTGCACACATACCTGTGCATTCGGTGCCAGGTGATGATGGGTATGCAACCCGGGTTGAGCCGATGGCCTCGAGGATGTAACGTTCCACAAAACGAAACGCGCGGGCGGCCACCGTTTGCGGCTATGACTAAATTATTCCTAATCGAAATACCACCTATGCGCTACAAGTGGACGGACGTCGTCTCTGTATAACTGAGAGAGCGTTTTTCTTGCGGCTTGCTGCTATATTATACACACAAATAAAAATAAAGCTGTGTGCACGGTACGGTGTGAACGGTGTATTGTATGATATATTTTAACCGTAATATCTTCAGGAAGATAGAGAATAAGAAGAATAAGATGAGGAATAGTTCAATGCGCTCGAACGGTATTTTATTCTTGTATATTATTTTATACCTACACATCTTGGTAGAGAGGTAAAAATTGACCGGATTTAACGGATCGCTTCAATTCTCGCCCATGAATACAATGTTGAAGGAATGTAATAAAAAATGACACGTATTTGTTATTATAGTAGTTTAAGCTCGATGTAGATCTGTAGCGTGAATTGTACAAAAATGGATATTTCGATAATCGTAGAAAATACAAATTTATACAGGCGTGATTTCTTTCTTTAGTATACCTAATGAAAATAAGAATCCGGTGATATATGAATGATGGTTCGGGTTTTCAAAATTTTTAGTTCATCGACCGCAACTAATTTGAAATACACGATCACAGAAAAATAACGAAATTATCATACTTTTCGACCCAAAGAACTCTTACTTTCAACGTTTGAAATTTATCCTTACTACGATTTTAACCGTCAAATTCCCCATCATATGAAAAAGAAGCATGTTTCATCGTTCCTTCTTTTACTAATTTTCTTACTGATTCCATTTATAGATATTTTCAAAATTCGTTATCACAGTTGAAACATGTTCTACAGCCAACAATTCTATCATAATGTGAATTCACTTCGATCACTTGAAAGCTAAGTGCTTTTCTTCTAGCAATACACATATCCGGTGACCAAATAAATTCACGACCGAGTCACACCTCGACTTGAAGGCCACTTTCCTAAAAAAATGTTATTAGTTCATTTCCGTAGGGCGATAGGATCGATAGATAAAATTGATTTTCATACGAGAGCTGAAGCAATTCTTTACGGTTATCACGGATTCTTCTCTAACATCCATGACACGCAAAGTTCGTACAAGGCAATAGGCACCGCAGCTCAGGAGCGCGGGGATCAAATGTTCCCGATGATCGAATTTGCGGGGAATAGTTTGCAAAAGGATCTGCGGTGGCGGCGGCCTTTATTAGACATTCCTCTTCCGCTGACCCGGGCTCCTCTCTTCTGCACCGTTCCCG
Organism: Diprion similis; assembly: GCF_021155765.1. Lineage (NCBI taxonomy): Eukaryota > Metazoa > Arthropoda > Insecta > Hymenoptera > Diprionidae > Diprion > Diprion similis. The sequence goes on along the minus strand of NC_060110.1, from coordinate 6,388,129 downwards.
TTCCTCCAGCGCTGATCTGGACGCTGCCTAATCGGGTGTGAACTTTCCTTTGTAGCCCCCATGATCGGTCCAGCTCGACTCCGGATCTTCTCCGCGTCCGTCGGTCCTGCATCCCTCTCCCTCCCCCTTTTCATCTCACCCCTTGATATTGCTACGGCATTGTTTAATTTCGTCGGTGGTTCCTTTGTTTCCGAATGTTTCAATTTAAATCGAACCCCTCGATTCCCAGCCTCTCTACTCATTATTGCTCCTCTTTGACCTTGGGGTCTGGGTACAGGGCTAATAGTTAAGATAAAAATCCTGAAATATATTTAGGACTGTCAAAATTTTTTACTTTTGAGTTAGATTGACAGTCATGGGTTGTGGTATGTTTACAAAGATTGAACGTGTTTCGCGACTGGCCGGCAATGGCTTGTCGAAAAGATTATTCGTCTCAGAATTACTGACGCCAAGTGTACCTACAGGAATTACGCAACCATTTTTAACGCTAATATACATCTATACACATAATACGCGATAGAGTATTTTCCACTGCGCACAAGCCTTCAATTTTACTTAGATTTTTATTTGATTTTATCTATTTTCATTGGGTTGATTAAAAAACGGTTTCCTTTTTCAATTTTTTAATTTTTTTCTTACCTCCGGCTCGATTTCTATATACAGGGTGGCGTGGCAGCGGTACCGTGTATAACAAAACGACAAAGAGATCCTCGGTCGGTATGGCTACCACACCGGCTCTTATACACACCTATCCTTACCCGCGGTGAAAAAAGCGTCGCTAATGAGCCGAGACGCGGCTGATCATTTCTCGCGCAGCGTTGCAGTACGCTATAATACGCGCCTAACCTCTCCCCCGAACCGCCGCGACGCTGGACGTCGCCGGGATCCCGAAGAAGATATTTTTTCACCTGGGTTGTAGGCACGCAGTTGCCTGCCCACGTCTATTGTGCCTGAGCACAAACACGGCTCCACGGCTACCGCGTTTTCTCAAATTCCTTAGATCCGCTCCAATCCTTGATCGTCTCTCGCTCTTGTGATACCGTTTTGTTCGGAAGCTTGTACAACGCGACGGCAATCAAACGTGACGCTTGCAACGTCTGAACGACGACGACCAGCGGCGAAGAGTCAAAAGGTTACAAACTTGTCGCAGATACATGCCGGAGTCAGGACTCATCGAACTGCAACTTGCGGGACAAGAAAGACAAGAAAGATAGAAGAGAGGGAGAATCAAACAAATATACAATCTAGACCTTGTTTTATTTTTATTCTAATACTTTTTTGCTTTTTACTCGTTGTTCACTAAACGCGTCATCAGTTTTCAGTGCGCGGAGAAAGATTGTAAAAAAATTATATATTCGCTTACACGGCTGGCTGGCGATAGAATCGATATTTGAAATTAGAATATCTGGATTTTCGTTTCGAATACGGGATCCAGCTAATAAATCCAGGACGACCAACCGTCATGAACGTAACATGGAAAATTTTTACAATTGTCGATGGTAGTTGTGTTCAACACCGATAGCTTAAATTCATGAAGGTTGGTCACCCTGGCAAACAACTGCTCTCAGACTGTAGCGCAAGCGCAGTAGCAAACTACAGCAGACGACGGACTATTTTACCATTAGCAATTCACACCGTATACCGAATATATACAAGGTATAATTTTTCGAGACAGAAGGAAAATGGCTGCAACTTTTCGGTATAAATTTTTCTAATCTCTCGAATGAAAGCTTGTCAAGTTTGCTTACACAAACGTGCTGAATAATTCAAAGAAGTAAAATTTACTTATGACCCCCCGTTGATCAAAGCATGAAAATTCAATGACTGTTGTTCGGGAAAACACCTAAGATCTATTTATATCTTCACAATTGAAAATAGCTTTGCAGTGTGTTGTTTCATTTGTTGTTCACGCCGAACGTACAATACATTCGAAAAAGCGATGTTGTAAAAGAAAGGTGAGAAACAGAGAGAGAGAGAGAGAGAGAGAGAGAGAGAAAATAAGAAGAAAATAATTCGTAGATTGTAATCTCTTTCGAATCTAAAAATCGAAGCTATCAAAACCCTGCACACAGTGGTAATACCTCAGCTGTATATATACATGCGGACATGCATAGTCATTAATAATGCAACACGACCCGACTGCGGCGCAAGAATGATAGTGTAACAATGATGACGATAACAACAATAACAACAGCGATATTGTTATTAATAATCATAGCAATTTCGAGCCAGATATACCTACAAGCCCTCTACTAGAGGAAGCGGCGCATTACGACGTAATGCAATCCGAGTATATTTGAATACCTAATAGCTTTCAATGCATACATTAAGCCCTAAATGCTTATTATTTATACCGCCTTATATCCATACCCTGCATCCAATGCACGGGTCGGTGCACGAACACTTAGACATGGCACGTACGTATAGGTGGGGTGCAGAGCTTGGCTATGTTATTGGATTTTAATAGAGCCAGAAGTTTGAAACTGTGTTGCAGCTACACGATCCACGTGTGCCCACATACGTCAAACACCGCATAGACTCAAACCTATGTATATACCTACTGGATGCAGGAATCCATCATGCGCGAGACGCTGTTGCCGGGGTCAATCGTAAGGCTGTTTAAATTATCCCGTGAAATTCAAACTGTCAGAAGCACGCAGCTTTGTTATCCGAATCCGGCAGCACCGTCATATCGAAACGGATTTCCGAGTTTCGGCTTACGCACAGTTCTGGGCAAAGAGTCAGGATTCTGTACGCTGACTAAATTTCGATTTTCACAGTTTTCATTAGAAAATTTTATGAGTAAAATCGTGGTATCGTTTCAAAATTTAACGGATTTGGTATTCTCGTTTGGTACTAGTAACTATTTAAGTGTGATTTATAGTTTTCGATACTACATTTTACGGTTATTGCAACATTAAATATTTTTCTTGGGTGTACTAAAATTTTTCAGTTTATGAATACGCTTTCAACTCCAATAAATCGCTGCGCCAGTATGAGATTGTCACAATCGCCATGAGCAAACATAATAAGATCAATCTTGATAAAGATATTTTTTAATCACAGCTACGAAACTAGTATTCATTTTGTAACCAGATCAGTATTTTTCGATGAAGTTAAAAAGTGAAAATAGTTAAGACATTTTTTCGGCTTAAGGATGAAAGATAAACGATGGATCGCAAAAAATGTATAGTAAGATAATTCTGGAAGCCGACTTCGTAATTATGACGATTATACAGTGTCGCATACCTCAAGCTGTTGATTTTTCGTATTTATTCGTCAAGGATGGATTATACAGTTCCGAAGTGTGAATTGATTGTTAGCACGGCGTGGAGTGTTTATTAGAAGATCGAGCGACAGAGATAGATAGAGAGAAAAGGAGACTAAGTCCGCAGTATGAACACAGTAATCCTCGGTGATGAGAATTTCAAGATGAGACTGGAGAGAAGACGCCGCGCTATCGATCACCGTCAATATTGAGAAAATACGTAATCACACCGCCAAAAATTGCCCTCAGCTGCGGCAAGCGGTGCTATACATATAGCTGCTATACTCTTGCACAACATTGACTTTGCCGGGATTAGGTATATATAACCGAGCACCAATTTCGTGCCCTGATCGGTCTTGATCATCGCCCCAGATATCAAGATTCATTGTGACAGGCGAAAATTTGCAAGTCGTGACAAAACAGTCACTATTTTCCCAAAAATAGCTCTCTGAGATAGATTTTCATCTTATACGAACCAATGGTGACCATAACAATTTAATTCAGATCAATTTTTCAACTTGGAATCTCAAGGGTAATCGATTCAGTTTTGTGAACGGTCATTTGTTTACTTCTCTTATACAGTAAAGTTTGACTACTTCAGAAATTTTGAACCTAATTCCTTGACGTCATCTCTGGCACCGAGAATTGAGTAATTTTAAAAACAATTACACGCTGGCGTTTTTCAGCATTGATCCAATGAAGTAGTCTTTCATCATAGTCATGAGATACAAGATATCAACCTCTTTCCATTAAATTTTACCCGCGAGCTTGATTGCTCGACATTGCGAATGTGATTGAAAAAATTTTGAACTGTGAGAAAAGGAATGGTAATTTAGAGACCGTTGGAGTTACGGTGTTGCCATACTATAATTCCCATTTACGCCTCATACCTGCAGTAAGGAGTTGACTAAATCCGGAGCCAATAAAACTGTCGGCTACTGTTTCCAACTATGCATGCGTACAAAGCGTGTAAAATTTAATGAAAATAATGCTAAGTAAATGATGAAAGAATAAGTTAAAAGAAACTGACACAGGCAGAATTAACAACGCAACATTCGAATTACGCAATCGATAACGGAACGGAAATTTAATACCGCGGTGTTCGTTAGTAAGACGTGCCTGGTGTACCTGCCTAGATGTGTACACCTTCCGCATAGAGGAAGGCGTGAAATCCTGTAATTACACTTCGTGGCTCGACGAAATAGCGATAGTTTTAAATACTCAATAGCATCGTTCAAACGCCGCAATTCCACGGCTCGCCGATGGTTCGACCATCGTTTCAGAGATGGCGCGGCCTGTCTAACGTCGACGAAAATCTGGCTGACCACTGCCGAGCTCTTGGGCTTTTCTACTTTTCCTCCTTTGCTGGAGCTTGACGCTAAATTTGTAATATTTAAAAATTTTAATCCGGTCGAAACAAACCTGCTCATTCGTATGTAAATCTACAGGCCTCGGATATTTGACAAAATAGATCCGTTTAAGAAAGAAATCTGATGATTGAACCTTTGATTATGAATTTTTGAAATGTATTTCAACTGGAATGGACAAACGTTGTAAAAGAGTTAAGACAAATTGTCTGATGCGTTTACATTCAATCCAAATTCAAATTTTATGAACAGAAATTGTCCTGATTGTGTAAAATAATTTATAGGAAAAATCATGTGATTAAAACATAGACATCAGATGAAGATACCAATGCTTGAAATTTTGAAATTCTGTGCAATCATCGACAAGATTAAAAATTCAGAAGATTTGTACGTTCAAATTCACGGCATTCAATAGAAAATACTATGAATTCGAAATACAAAACTTCGAGCTCTGTTGCATTTTGTAGTACGAATAGAACAACAATTTTCTTAGACGAGGTGAAGACATACTGATTATTATGCTTTATATTTTATGCTCAACCCTTCGGGAAGAAACACCAACATTATCAGATATCGGCGAAGGATAACTGGTGCAGTTGTGGCGATTAAGGATAATGTCGGAAAAACTGCAGCCGTATAGGCATGATTATGCTTCCTGCAGCGGTTCCCATCATTTTTTCATACGGTAATGACACACGTGCGTGGAGTTGAGTTGCGGGTCCGGAATAGCGCTTGAACCCCTCGAAGTTCGCATCCTGAGTGTAATCCTGATCCGGAAGTTCCATTTTTTCCTGCTGCGGCACATCAAGATATTCTTCACACAGAGATTATAAATTTATGTCGTCGTTGCGAAAATTGTTAAACTCTTGAGCGGTACTAAACAAGTGAACATACAATTGTAGATCCTTATAGGTGTTCCAGATCCGATACCTGAGTGACATAATTCACCGGTTCAATCAGCCTAGGCTAATAAATAAGCAGTAGTTGAAAATGAATAGTGATAGAATTGTAGAAACCATTTTTTTTTCTTGTATAGTATAGTGAACGATTCCCATTTAACGTAAATTAAGTACCTATAGAGGACAAAATGTCAGTGCAGAAGATTGTAGGTAAAAACTATAGGTATAAAAATCCTGAAAATCATTAAAGGATTTTAATCCCTCGGTATAAATAATTTAATAATAAATCATGACTTTCATGCGGAGAAATAAAATTCTAATGGCAGTGACTGTGCTTGAATTTTTTCTCACCTCATAAGCGATACTGACCAATTATTATTAGAGTGAAAAATTTCAGCAGGTTTCAAACAACTTCTTGTCTTAGCAACATCGGGTTAAATTTCATGATCAATCTTCCATTTCTGCGGGGTATTTCGAAACGCGCGTGCCCGCAAGTAGAGGGAAGATGGCACAAGAAACTGGTTCGAATATTTTTTGCGGAACAGAACCGGCGCGCTTGCATTATAATCTATATAGAAGCGAGTCCGAGACTCGAGAGTCGAATTCTCTCAGCCTACAGGTATGTACTCGTATAGAGAAGAGAACTGAGCTCAAGCTGGCTCCTCGCTATCTAGGGTCACATCGGACGTGGCAATCTTCTTCTTCTTCTTCTTCTTCTTTGTCTTCTTCTTCCTCTGTTCTCGTTTGCTGTATAAGTTCCTTGTCCTCTCCCTAGCTACTTCTCAAATTACCTAGATACAACGCTTCAATGCTCTGTCGACGTTAAAAAAGAGTCAACAAATTGAAACATCCATATTAGACTGCTTTAAATAAGAATAACACATATATACCTAAATGTGTTTTTTTCTTGTTGCCGAAAAAAAGTCTGAACTTAATTTTAATTAAGTTAATTTTCACCGATCGAAACATGCTTTCGAAGTATAAAATTTTGCAGTTCAAGTCCAACACGTGTCTTAGATAATTAAATTATATACGAACATATGGTTTTTGGAACGAACAATTTTGGAAAATTTGCAAAAATAAACTGGAGTAGATATACTTTTTACACGTTATTCAGATGTGAAAACTTTTATACGCCGGGAGGATTTATAGTTCAAGGGAAACTCAAGAAAAACTATAGCTTATACCTTGTTTCATGGAAAGAAAAAAAGCATTGTCCTAATGTCGAACCATCTAATCCATATACTGTGATATTTTTTGATTCGAAGAAATTATTACGCTACACGGTATAAAAAAATAATATAAAAAAAGGGAAAGGAAATTTTCCAACAGCAGCAAATAATTTCGTTTCCGCTGTCTCCACCTTCTCCGTTCGTAACCGACTAGGTATATCGTACTCATGAGGTACGAGATTAGGTAGGTACGCGGAAGGAGTAGGTGGTTACATGTATACTTACGGTACGTCACTGGGTATTGAAATATTCATCGTTGCTCGCAATTTCCGTTGGAAATGGCTCGCGTAAATACTTTTATAGATGAGCTGAATATATGGCGCGCTGCTGCTCTCCTTCGAACCCCATGCGACGTAATGAGCGATACATTATTAACCGCATAACCATTAGATCCGATCGCGCAGCAAATGCGCTTGCCCGCTCACTTGCGCGTTCATGTGATACGGAAGAAAGAATTGTAGAGAAAAATTGGAAAGAAAAGGAAGAGACGAGGAAAGTTCTCATTGTTCCACAAGTTCCAGTCGACTCAAATGTATCCGGACTTGCACTTTTTTCTTTCAAATTTTTCGTTCTATGCATTTTACTTTCTTAATGAATGTGTCCAACGACATTATATACATACGTACATAACGTATTGATATATGTATATGTATGTAAGAGGTGTATCTGCAGAATCCGAGTCTGGGTAAAACGCGGCATCTCCGAGACCTCGAAACGGATATATATCAGAGACCTTTTAACCCTCGCCGATAGTGCGAAAGGGGCTGAGGGAGGCCGGGTAAACGGAGGTAGGATACGTGTGCGAAAAAAGTCACGTATAACCGCGATTAGCCCGGACAAATCTATCCGGGAGTGGGGTAAATATTTGAGACGTAGAGGAAGGCGAGGGACGCAAGGGGGTAGGAAATTGTGTGATAAAAGAATCACTTCTTATCTTCCTTAACCATAAATGAATATCTGGATGCGAAAGCAAAAGTACAGAAAAAAAGTTAAGAATGAAATAAATAACTCGACGTTAAAAAAGTTCGAGTTAATTTTCTGTGGTACTGCGATGATTAATAACCGACACTTTAACTTTTTCGTGTCACTATTGAACGGCCAATAATGGTAAATCAGTGGATCGATAATTAAGTACGATCAGTCACTGCAATGCGTGCGTATTGTTCGAAGAAGATGGAGTAGGAGGAAAAGGGGATACGAAGAAAAATATATACATATATATATATATATATATATATTGATCGTGGGACAGCGCGATGTGATGATGGCTGGTACAGAGTATATATGATATACGTAATATGCACGACGCTTGTGACTTTATTGGTCATAATTCATTGAAGGTTGAAAATAATTACAATTAATTTAAGAGGTACGTTAAATCTAGGCAAGTGGGCTCTAAAGAAGATACCTAACTGGCTCTGATTAATCTTAATGTGTTAATTAGACTAGATTGCTGGCTGCCCTCTCCTTAACTTTGCCATCGCTTAGCGCATATATGTACGGACATCGTGCAGCCAACGGCTGAATTAAATTGCCGGTAGATGGAGCCCGGTTCGTGGATCACGATTTGCTGTCATATTTTACCCCGCCAACCGTACCACGGGGCAACCATTAATCATTATTATCTCCAGGTAATTTTTCTTCGATATAATTTAGGTCTGTTTACCCTTGGAAAGCACACCCGTTGATGCCTACCCCAAAGTCATACGGGTACAAATACCGCGATATTTTATTTTATCACTTCTTCCTAAAGTTTATCCTTGTACATTTATCTCTTCTATTTTCTTTACACGAGGTACTTAATTGCTGAAAAATTTCACCGTGATGAACGATTTCTTCGGTATTTCATTATTAATCACGACGTACGTTATTATATTCTGCAGAAGGAACCAAGGAGGAGAACTAATTGTAAGATACTTACGCCACGGTACATTGGATCATCGATTCGATCTGTGTATCCCTTGATTACAGTCCACTTGTACTCGTCGAGTCCATCTTACTCTGCAAGAGCCTGGAAATCATGAAAATGGGACGTTAACTTGGTTATATGAGTATTTGCCTCGTTAATGCGACCATGTCGTATTGTACACTGTTTACACAAAAATAAGAGGGGAAGAAAGAGAACAGAAATACAAACTACAAAAAAATTTGAAAATTGCAACCCCCCGGGCAGAAACGTTCCTTTGCTTCAATGAATTGATAAGCTAGTGTATATGGACCTCGCAATCGGTCTTAAAAATAACTAGAATCACCGAGTAGGCATTGTAAAACCAATCGAGCGATGATGAATCGTGATTACGTAAAACAATACCAACGCTCAAATAATAAATAATCTACCATTGAGAATAATAACACCAGACGAAGTGCTCTCGATTATTCACAAACCGATATCCGATCTTGAAGATCATCAGGTGCCTGGATCATAGGCAGGTAATTTAGCCATTGGCGTAATGAGCGTATGTATGCCCCACACGAGGTGAGCCGATATCCGAATGATGGAATTTTTTCCTCTGGATGTAGCGGTGAGGAGGGTTGAGGGCCAGAGTGAGGGGAGGACGGGATGACACTTCTCCAAGGGTGATTTATACCCGCTAGGAGAAGCGATCATCATCATCTCCGTTAGAGATCTACAGGATCTTTGAGTCGGTTAGTTGGTTCGAACCGCGGCCAGGGATGGCCCTCCTCTTCCTCCTCATCCTCGTCTTCCTCAGCCTCTCTCTGACATGGAACGAAGGATGATGTGTCCCTGTGTGTCGCGCTGTATAATAGGCATGCGCCAGACGTGTGAGAGTGACCGGTGCAGAGAGGAGGACCCTCGCAGACCCCGGGAACCGAAGACCTAATGATTAATCATTTTCGTTATTCAATATCTCACCCGGCTAATATGCTTGCCTGCCAGCCCGCTCGCCCCCAGTCGGATGGACCCGGGATTTTCTGTACGGTCCGTCTCTTCCGTCTACGATGCGTGTCCAGGTAACCTATCCACGGGATTTTTCATTCACCTACTTCTTCGGCCCGTGTCTATGTAAAACTGCAGGTATATAGCCAGGACCGTCCTCGGCACTTGATCCTCATCGCCAAGGCGTAATTAAACCCCGTTATTAATTACGGTCTCCGTCGATACCGACACCACCACTTTACGATCCACACACTCTGATAATTAAAAGGAGAACGTGCTTGTCATCGTTCCTGAATTCATTTTACTTCCGTTCCTACCGCACAGTCTTCAACTTAAACTACCATAAACAGTATTTTCGAAATTCACTTGAGAGACTATTGAAATTGTGTTCACGGACATGGTGTCGAAGAGTGTTTCAGCCTGAAGAATTTCTGGGATGATTTTTATTCGACATTCGAAAGACCGTGAGAGGCTTGTTCTGGAGTGACAGTCTTCTCAATTTATGAGTAAAGTCGTGAGTGCAACGCGTGGGTAACGAAGAGTGTGAAGAAAAGGAAGAAAAACTCGGCTGCACCATTATACGCAGCGTCGTCGATATCTGCCTGACGTTTGACGTAATCCCAGCAACACCGGTAATTTCTCTTTTGGAATTCTTTTCATGGCAATGCATTTGACTGATCATTAGATTGCTCAGTCGGATACTGCACTGTCATCGGACAAGTGAATAATGTACACTTGACCAGGATTGCTTTACCTTCGAATTAATGTCGACGTAGAGAGTTCCAGGTCCTAATCTGTACTGGATTTGACTCTTTCGTTTTCTTTCCTTTCCTTCTTTTTTTTTTCTTATTTTTCTCCCAATGATCAGAACTTGTCGCCGTTTCACTTGTTGACGTCACGTATATATACGCAGTGATTAATGAACGATGGCTCTCCGTGGTAAATCCTTGTAGAAAAAAAGAACACCCGATCATTTACACCGCGAACGATGATTCCAGAGTCGAGCCCATATACACCCATTAATAATTAAGCACAATCCGTGGGCGCGGTTGATTTGATCAGGCATCGTGTAGAGGAGAAGCAAGGTAGGAAGGTAGGCGGGTGAGCATCTCCAGGGTCCCCGGGTCTCAGAGCGAAACAATAATCGTGCGTCTAATAAAAAATCGTTTGAGCATCGAAAAATAAAGGATCCTCTTGGTGGGTGACCCTGGCGATGCGCTGGCAGGATGGGCCAGAGGAGGCGAGGAGGGCCTAGTCGGGGCCCATGAGACGAGTGTAGGCAGTGTGTAACTGTAAAGTCACGCAGTGACCGGTAAAATCTTTGCTAATTATCATCATTTATAATTGCCCCCGTCACCCCGCCGCCTCTACGGTCCGTCGGTCCTCCCCTACAGGATCCCTGCTTCTTTCTCTTTCTCCCTCCCTTCCTCACCTTTTCTCTCTCACCCGTTTCTTGTTGTCGGCTCCATACCTCTCGCGCGGTTTAATATTTCAAATAAATGCGTGCATTAGCGCTATCTCTCAGCTATCCCGTGTCGACTATTAACAACGTGCCGCCCAACTGCCCCGCTCGCAACCAGTGTTATGACTTATCTCCTCGTCCCTACTGAACTTGCGCATTCGCATTCCTAATATAGCACCGCTCTCTCATTCGGATCCAAACGACGACGCCTAATGTGACACCATTAGACAATACCGGGTGGGACTCTCTCTCACCTCCTTAACTATTCAAACCCAACTGAGACACTGTTCGCCGTTTCCTTTTCTCAAACGACCGCGCATCGAATCTCCTGAAACCCTGCAAAGCCGATCAAGATCATCAAGATCTTCATGCTCTTCTAAGAGTACGTCAAAAAACTTTCTTCGGTAGTTTTAGTAGCTTCGTACAGTCTCATGATCTGTCAAAAATTCTGCACCCACTTCGACAGAACTCGATAGTCCAGCCGGATAATTGTCCTAGATACAAGAAGGGGAGAAGGAACAAATCCTTTAGCTGGTCACGGGAGCAAGGGACAGTTTGAGGATAGGAAGTGAGGGAATATAAGAGGCTGTAGCCAGGCAGTCGAGACAGAGCAGCGATCTCATTATGAGCGGCTCATTAGACAGGAACATTTTCCGAGACACCCGGTAGCGTGTTAATGACTGATGATCGTTGGCTGCTGCGGAGGTTTGGTCGAGCGTGGTTGACGGACGTGTACGGAGTCGCGGAGCTTCAGGGATTGAGCTCGGGGCTACCTGAGGCGTTTTTTCTCTCCATTTTTTATGTTTTTTTGCTTCTTCCTGTTTTCTTTTCCTTGAACGGATCTTATCGGCGGCTGTCGCCTCTTATTAATGAGCCTGAGATAAATTTTTCGAGACGGACAAGAAGGCGCACCTCATCGTCAGCCTCGCTCCTGCGACCAGGACACGGATCACTGTCGACCGAGCTGCAGGAGAGTTCCTGCGGGATTTCTACCCTGCGCAAAGCGAGAAATAAATATCGAGGAAATCCAGTACTTAGCCCTTAAAATCGTGCCTCTTTACTCAAGGCGTTTTCCATACGAGTATGCGCATTGTGCCGCATACTCTCTGTGTTCATTCATGTGGCTGATGCCTGTGCGTCTGGGTATTTCTTCGGACAGGCTCGTCCGAAGTCCAGAGAGGCTAACGAGGATGAAATTAAGCCGTTGGAACGTAGTACCCGTATATATACCACTTCTTAACCCTTTTGACCGGTGCTACCAGTCTTAATCTGGCTCTCTTTTGACTAGGCACTGCGCACCTGATCTACCGCACAACTTTGTTGTGAAAGAGAAAAGAGAACGGTGATAAGAAAACTGGATAACGTTTCTATCTGGTCAAAGGAACAATGTGGTTACTTATTTCTTACTTGTGGATTATTTGCCAAAATTTACATTCGTCTGTTCTCGCGAATCATTAGATCGTCGTTGAAGGTCACGCTGTTTGAAAACTTTTAAATCTTGAGGTAAATTTTTAGAAATGTTGTAGACGGACAGAATGATGTTATATCCACAATCGCGACCGATCAGCGGAACATTTAGTGGTCTATGCAATCGATTTCATGAATTTCTAAGTAACATAGAAGACGATAATGAGCGATTGTACAGAAGCCTTTGACATCGTGAAATATGAAATTTTTACCGATACATTACACAAATGATATACAACTATTATTATCAAATTGTCTAGCGACGAGTAAAATGAATTTTGAATCTAATAAAATTTGGAAGAAAAAAAAGAATTGAAATATCACTCTTCATGGCCACCTTGAACAAAATGCGACCGATCATTTGACCTAAGAAGAGTAAGAAAATAAAAAATGATAATTGGATCAAAACATGTTGAAAAAAGGAAATTTCCAAAAGTTAGTACACGCACTAACGTATAAAAAACTAAGTGAGCTACAAAAAACCGGTAAAAATCATGGGATCACGGATTATGTACGAAACGCAATGATATTACGTTCCGAATCAACAAAAATACCAAACATGCAGCATCGCATACCAATAACAGATACATACTTAGGTAGACAATCGAGTTCGGAATTTGAGCTGGTTGCAAGACCAACGGTCGACCGCACCCTCGGGTTCGAATGGTGAGGAGGAAGGGGGGGGGGGGGCCCACTCCCCCTCGGCGGTGAAAAAATACCACGACCCCCGCCGTGAGGCCCCTCTTCCTCCCTCTCGCTGCATCAGCCCATTCCTTTCCTCTTCTAATATATATTTAATCAGGCCCTTACGGGTATATAACATGTACGTGTGCAGTCACAGTGCGCACAGTGTGTCTGAGTTGGTACAGCGTCGGTCTGGGTGAGCCTGGAAGCACACCTCGGGATGCGCGCAACGTTAAGCCGACACCCACACATCCTCGTCTCGAGCGAGTCGAACACCTTTTTTGAATCAGGGGGTCAAGCGACGCGGTCGTAGATCATCTTAATGCCTCCATTGTTGTTTTAGGACTCTACGGCGACTTTCGACGTGCATATACGGGGTGTCCGCGACGCAATGCGCGTCGCATACCGCGACGGTCTTTCATTTGATCCTTGATTGGTTTGTTCATTCGGTTGAACTCGATCCACGACTGCGAATATCGCGGATACTCATCGTTAGTTTCGCCGTTTTTCTTGAGACTTTGCAGGATTTGAGGATGTTGGTTGGCCGAAAATTGATTCTTTTGAGTAATATTTTTTGTAAGACTTAGTCGTGGACTCAGAATTTGTGCTGGAATTTTAAACAAAAACTTAGACATCGATGCTTAGTTTCAAATCGCTTCGAAATGGTCAACGACCATTGGGTTGGGTTCGTTCCATTATTTACTTTACGACGACTCATTTTATTCAATACTAGTTTTTACAAATTCACTGGAACAGATTTTTTCATCATGTTGGCATCGTTGAATATTAAATTTTACAACTTTTCACAGACATTCATACCGACCAAGAAATAGCAATATTAAACTAACGATGGAAAAACAGAGTGAAATCGAACGATCCTACTAAATTCCTAACAATTTTTAAGCGATTCGAAATGAAGCATTGGCATCTAAATAAATTCTGTTTGAAGTATTTTTATATTTTTGAAAATATATTCGCAGCTTAAGAACACGGTAATCTGATAAATACTCAGTGTAAGACAATCTCCTTGTAAAGCTACTAAAAAGTATCGATTCTTGACAAATTAACGTCCTCAATACTCGATTTCATCCGCACGTGGATCCGGAGCTCGCGGTCGCGTGTATACACATTTGCAAACGTACCCATACATCCGTGCATGTATAAGTAGGTACACTCGTATGTATAATGGGTGGTAAGGAATTTGCCTGGAATTCAATTCCCTCGGATCAGTTGTGTGCGTTTTATAGTATACGGGTCGAGAGAGCTGGGACTTGGCGGAGTCAAGGCGAAGCTTTATTGTGTTTCTTTAAGCCTTGCTGCGGGATCGCTGCTAAATAATCAAAGTAGGCACGGATATTATAGGTATACCTGTGGGCCCAGGGTATGCGCCCAGGATCAAAGGGCGCGATCAAGGACCTTCTACAGTAACGCGAGACGCTTGCGAACTCTTAGAGTGTCATCGAGACTGTAGGCAGCCTCTTTCCTCCTACCCTCCAGCCTCTTCCCTCTTCCCTACCTTCTTTCGAAGATGCGTATTTTACGATCGAAAGTCAATCCTGTCTTTGAGTTCTGCGGTTCAAGTAGATACCGTGAATTTTTTTTTTCTTTTTTTTTTCGACCTTGTTTTTCCCCCCTCAAAGAAAACGGGTGTCGGTGTTGGTTTCACAAACGCAGATATTGCATTGCGAGTTCTTTCCTCGCTCTGCATCTCGTTAAATTCGAAACCAGGATTATTGATAGGTTTTGATGTACGGGAAAAAATTACACAACGGCATGACAACAATAATTCTTCAGAAGTGTAAATTGTGCTACTTTATTGTGCTATCAATTTTCCTGTGCAATGTCTACTATTTCACGTGTAGTTAAGTCTGATTGTTTGAATGAAAACAAGAAACAGAAAAAGAAAAGAAAGAATACACTGGCCATCCATTACCTTGGTTCTCAAGCAACTCACGATTAGTAACAATATTTATTAAAAATTCTATATTAAGCAGTTGACGGTCCGTAATCTATGTAACCTAATGGCAAACTCTTCTCCTATGAATTAATTTCACCGTCATTAGATCGGAAATCACCAAAATTAGGTCATATACCCGGACACGTAATCTCAGATTAGTGAAAGTTCGCGACTGTTCAGTGAGCGTCAAATTTTTTCCTCCCATCTCCATTCGTCCACGTGCCAGAGCCTCGTAGGTACAACACGAAGACTCGTTTCTGCGCCCGGAGTTTATTAAAGGTATGATTCCGGCGACTGTATGCGGCCAACGTGATTCGAGTCGGACTCGCAAAGCCGAAAGATATTTTTGGTATTCATACAGAGCCCGGGGTGAAGAGCTGGAAGCGGGATGAGAGATAAGGTATTCGAAGATAAAGGGTCGGGTCGGGGGCTGAAACGCGAGCTCGGGCAAAACTGGGCAAGCAGACCTCTGCCCTCTTAACCTCGCAAGCATCGCGATGCATTGTTGGGATTGTCGGCCCTCCTCGCCATCCCCGATACTCGAAACTTCCGAGAAATCGATCGTATTTATTGGCAGCGAGGACCTCTTCGGTGACTCTCCTTCTCCTTCCTTCTCGAGACGCCAACCAACTAGGGAAGAGTCGAAAGAGAAGGACCGCCACCCTCCTCGCTTATATTACGAACATTAAACATTCTTCAAACTTCTTCTGTAAACATTTTTCAACCTCGATTCCGTAGGCGAAGACGACGATCGGGACGCACGCGGCGGCATCCGGGTGGACCGTCCGGCTGTAACAGGGAAGCGCACTCATCGGCGGCTTGTTTCCGCGGGAGCGGGACCGTAACTCCAGGCGTAATTCCAAGCCGCGCTCAGCGAACGAGTTACGGCCGACACGGATCGCGAATTACCAAAGCAGGGACGTTTCGTTTGCTCGTGGCCACGGCGGGAAGGCGACATCGGAAACTACTCCGATTAAGGCCCACGCAACGGCGCGGACCTCGGACCCGAGGAATCGTGAAGGATATTAAAGAATCCCGGTATCCGGTACAGAGGGATCTATCTATTCACGACGCGCTGGAGTGGGATGAAGCAATCGTAGGAGCGCATGATTCCGATATGCTTGAAGGGCTGTATGCAGAGCGGAGCTTTCCTCACAGGGCTTGGCATTGTTTTATTCTAGCTTGCTTTCGTTTAATCCATTAAGGCGATCGACAACCGGAGAAGGAACGCGCGGAGGACCGAGCGAGAGGAACTGGAGGAATGATAGAGATGGAAAAGGGCCCACTGGCTCGTGCACGGCCCGAAATACGCCGATAAGACCCGTCGCGTTGTGTACATGAAATGGGCCCAGTTCGTGTGCTAGCTATCCGTATAAACGCTGCCTCTACGGTATTCAATCGTGTGTCTTAAAATACCAGCTCAGGATGATCACGATGAATCGAAAACGAGTGTTGTGAAAAGGCCCAAAAATGAGAATGGAGAGATCTTGGACTAAATCTGAATGTGAATCTGGATCAGTCATTCGATCAGAAACGATAGACGGAGAGAGTGACGCGCGTCAGATGGTATTTAGCCTCTGACCTCGCGCGAAGAAGTTCGTTTTCAACTGCAGAACCCTTTCGCAAGCGAACAACTCTGACTCTCGCTCTCTTTCTGTCTCGCAATCTCTCTCTTGACCTCGAAATGAGAACGGTATGAGCAAGGCCCATTTCAAGACGTTGATAAATACTTAACGCGGGGCAATCACGAGCTTTGGTAATTATCAACATGGTCGTGTCTGCTCCGATCCTGCCTACCAATGCTCGTTGCTCTTTGGGGGAGCGACCGAATCCCAAGCAACAGATGGCGACGAAAGAGCTCCTCGTAAAGGGGTGAGATAATCCTTCAATGATAATCACCGGCGCTCACCCTTCGCTGTTTCTGATCCGTCAACTAGTGCGTAACTAGATGTACAATCACACTTACATGCGGGTGCTAACAGGCCAGAAGGGCTGACATTATAAATTTCACATCGCTAGGTTTCTGAGTATCACAATTTCAACGGTTTTCCCGAACCCTTGGGGTGTAGTATGTTACTGGCACACGAATCGACCGTCCATTCTCGTAACCATTCGGCAGTCGATCAAGGTTAGTCAAAGTCTAGTTTTGTTTTGGGTTCGATAATCTCGGTTACGATGGTACTTTAGGTTGACGGAAATTACTTGATCCTACGCTAGTAGGTGAAGCAATCCTTACTGGCTGTACGGCACAAGCTGTCCTTGACATTGTGTCAATCACGATACACATTGTAGTCGAGAAAGCGTTCTCCAATGGCATGCCGCGTTTTATACTTCCATTTCTGATGCACTCGGTCATTATGAATTCTTTACTGATTTCCATATACAATGACTGGACTACTGCGCAGGAATTTGTACAAGGATACCAACTCTCCAGATCCTCATGCAGGAGAACACTTGCAACTGATTCAGGTGTTATAAGTTACAGAAATGACTCGTTCTTCGATTCTGAAAACATTGTTCTTGATCTCGATGAAAATGAACTGCAATACAAACGATATGCAAAACATTTCCAATGCTCTTAACGAATGGGTCACCAATCGTTTGCAAAAATTGGCGAAAAGTCTTCGCGTTGATATGCTGAGTAAGTGGTGGCATATTCGGGATATTAATCAACCGGAAAACTTTGTTCAGAGGACAACAATGTCGGCATTTTATGACACTGTGAGTTGCCAATATTTGCATAATTAGTACAGAGTTCGAGACCTAGAGGCATGACAATTTCTGCTCGCTAGTGGCAACGTCTGGCGAAGGAGGATAAAAAAGGACGCAATGATTCCGGGGCCTTTTGAACTCGTTTTCCGAGGATCCGACTACGGGTTGCAGAGTCCCGTGCACGTGGTGGAGTACAGCCGAGGATACGGCGTGCATGTTGGTATACCTGTAACGGCGGACGAGGAGCACAGGGTGTTATATATGGAGAACAACATAAACTCTGCTCATAACGACGCTTGCTATATAGAGATTTCTTTACTTCGTTCTCTGGCACTAACTCCGTCTCTCTTGCTCTTCTCGTCCTCCTCCACCCCGCTCGTATGGACGAGCGGACAGACGCGTGCACGAGTCTTGTTGCACCGCGGTTCTGTCGTGTCGACGAGAAGAGGACGCCGTTCGAGTATGGAAGCGAGAGACGTTGGAAAGGAAGAGAGAAGGAGAGTTGGCGAGTTTTACAGGGTCCTCCGACACCTCTCGGCCGTTAAGCCGGAGCCCGTCTCTCCTGTTTCCTTTTACTCGTTTCTTTGAATTTCTTTTTCGCCGTTCCTCGAGCTCGGTTAATTAGATTTTGATGGCCGGCGCAAGGATTTGCATCCTTTATTTGGTCCCGGGTCGCGGCCGTGCCGTACGAGCATCCCGAGGTGAGGAAGCCGAGTGGTCCGCAGTCGACGTGGGCACACGTCGCTCCTCCGGATTGATCTGACGATTTAGCGCTGCAGAGGGCAGGTGTCAACGAGCCGGCCCGGCTAGCGGCTGCCAAACGAGCATAACACGCGGTGCGTTGTAGACTCTAACCCTGCAACGTCCTGAAGTGGATTGCCCGCGCATTGTTGGCCCCAGTGCCGAACCCCGCGGAACGACCATTCCCGGTAGAGACAGAGATTCACGGGAAGATGCTGGGCCGCATTGCGCCCAGTGCGCAGTATTGCACTACGCTCGTTCTTCTCGAATCGGGTAATCGGTTCTCCTCATTCGCCTGCACAACCGGAGTGCAGCAGCCCAACGCTGAGCCGCAGAGCTCTAAACGGTTGACTGAAATTCCGTCGCGGCGGGGGCGATCGCCGATGGCGGATGGTGATGCAGGGGCGGAGGGGGGAGAGGAGAGGGGCCTGGTACCTGCGTGAGGGCAGACGTCAAAACACACTTCATCCATATTATACTTGGGCAGGTTGGTGGCCGAGGCATAGTTCGAACACCAGGACTTACGAGATGCCTACGGAGCAGGGAATGACGAGAATGACTTGCACTCGACGTCGACTGCGTTCTCTCTTCATCTCCTTCTCTTTCTCTCTCTCTCACTCTCCGTTGCCTCGTCTCGTCGATGCGGAGGAGAGGGCAGGCTTAATTTAATTAATTCCATGCGCCATCTTGACAAGTGTATGGTATAATATGTGTGTGTGTGTTTTTGTATATATACCACGCATACGCGCAGGAGAATGGACAGGGCCGTGTGTACGTGTGCGCATTGTTAATCGTGCGGGCCACTCTGCGGAATCATTTTCATAGCGATCTGAGGGATCCTGGTCAGCCGGTATTTCCATGTCTTGAATCACAAGTTGTAGAAATGCGGATGCTTCGCTGTAAAGTTTGCTGCAATTGGTGCCACATTTCGCCTGACATTGATTGCGAATTGAAGATTGATAAATGAGTTATGAGGACGTATCGCTGGTGTAAGAGCCGAGTTAATCGGTAGATGCCTTTCGTTCCTCTCGGTGTATCAACGCACCTAGTGCATCCCCGGAGAAAGATCCTCAATCGGATAAACTAAAATCAACATGGATATTGGATATGGGGTTACGCGCATGTGATGCATGCATGGAGGATTGATGGATACAGACGTGTTTCCTCGTGTAACGCTTACAGGCGTACGAGGATTCGTGTATATATTGTGCATTGTGTAGAGCTTGCACCGTCCGGGATGAACGCTACTATAGGAATCTACGAAAGATTAGGATCTTTATTGGGACGTGTCGTGGCCTCGGGGGATATTTAGTCCCTAATTTCCGATCAATCAAATTTCGAAAAATAAAATAAATCACCGTCTCCCGTACCGCGGGGCCCCGCCGTCGAAGTTTTGTGGGCGGTCAGAGCGATCCGAACCGAGGCGCGCTAACTAGGGGCACAATGCTAGCATTAGAGATTTTTTTGATTCCTTTTCTCGTTTTCCCCTTTTCATTCTTTTTGTATTCCGCATTCGATTTTTTCCTTCCTTATTACTTTTTTTTCTTCTTTTTTTTTTCTTATTCAAGAATACAGCCGCAGCGTCCGTCAGGGCGACGAGACGGGGAGGCGAAGAATCGCAGCTAGGCTCAGGGAGACGTAATGGAGGAAGAACGGTGCGCGCACACAATCGCACACGCATATCTGTAAATCCACACGGTCGAGCGTGCGTGTAACCACACACGCGCAAACATACCGAGGAGAAACGGAACGGTGAGATGAGAGATAACCTCTCTTCATTGGGAGAGAGGAGAAATAGAAAAAGAAGAATGGTCCGGGGCGTCGGCGGGGGGTGAGGAGGAGATGCCAGCCGTCGATAACTAACTCGGCGTGATCATTGAAAAATGACTGTCAAACATTCTTGTCCTTTTAACTCGCGCGAGGGGGCTTTCCCCCCATTATCCCCCCTCCCCACCCACCCAGGGACCGACTGCCCTTCTCCCCGCGGAGACTAATGGTCCAGAAACGTGTCAGCCGACTCCTGCGGAAGGGCTGGACTGCTAATTTTTCGTGCCCTGGTCCCACCGGGCTGAAAGGAAGATCTGGAAGATGCGGGAAGACGCGCCGTTTCTTTACGGTGAATTCACCAGCTGAAAACGATTTTCGAGAATATCCTGCCGATGAGAGGGTTGCGCGTATATTTTAACCGATGAGTGGAGGACGGGGGAATGTTTTACCCCGAAAGAGGGCGGCCCTGATACTCAAGGGTCACGAGTCCTGGTTCCTTTTGGCTTCAATTGTTTTCCGCTTTCCCGTGAAACGGACTCACTCCTCTTCTCCCTCCCTCCCTCCCTATCACCCTCGCGTCCTCGCAAGGCAGCGGGTTGAAGTTCACGCACGTATCCACAGCAAAACCGACCCCCGTTTCTCGGATAGGCGGACCGGGCGGTTGACGGAAAACCCTCTACAGGGCCATCCACCCCGCTAAACCCCCTTCAGTTAAAGTCAACGGCAGCCAACGGGCGGATTATGGACGAGCGAACATTAGAGGAGGAATTGCCACCGCGCGAGGCTTGCTTCGACCGTATTTATTTACTCTCCGTTATGTTTTATTTTTATTTATTCTTCCTATTCGCTTTTTACACCACCCTCCCTTAACGACCGGTATAAATTTTCGTACGGCACCCGTCCTGCCGCCGCCCCTTCTTCGCCCTGTCGCGCATCCCTGCGACCCCGGTTTTCTACTCCCAGGAAGCCCGCGGCCGGCCATTCAATAAACAATTTTCACTATCCAGCGAAACATCCGTGGCACTCCACCCACTTCGGGAAGATCGAATGCCCGGAGTCGCGATATCGCGTTACAGGCCTTTCGCGACGAATCAATCAACATCGGCGCGGGTGCAACACACTCTGGCCGTAAGGCGGGTGCGCCGCGTTCCTTGGGATGAAGCGGAACGCAGGGAACGAAGAACTGGGAACGAGAGAGTCGAGAGCGAGGGAGACGCGTGTTGCCCGGGGGTGCCAAGCGCAGGATAATAATTTTATAATTGGGGGAATTACTCCGGCTCGCCGGGTACAGTCTTACCCCTTAGGGAGCGTGGGAGGCCGGAACACCGTTGTCTCTGGAGCGCCGTTCTGGAGGCCGCTTTCTAACCGGTATGTACCGCCGACGAAGCCGTGGGTGAGATATGGCCGCATAATCATCGAATCATTATCTCGAATACCTCAAGTCTAACCCATACTCGCGAGCGAGACGTCGCGGGCAGACAGCCAGCCAGGTAGGCGGGTAGGTGCGGGGCACGCCATGCCGAATTATGAAATTACCCGTACTCGTTAGAGCGTTATGACCACTTTATCAAAAAGTTAATACTTACTTCGGGATCTATTATATATCTACCGGCGGTCCAACTCCCTCCGGGCCTTCTTCATTCCGCGATTCACCGCCCTCGTCGCAGTCTTTGGTAATATACCCTTGGATTTGCGTTACGAAACAATCCTGATCCGATACGACCTTACAATTGCAGCTCTTCGACCCCTCGTCGAAGAACCGAGATGAAACACCCTGCGGTAGTTCGATCCAAGTACTGTCCGATGTCTTCAAAGTCATCGGAGAGTCTCAAAGTCTCAAAATTGGTGTATGAAAGATCGGATTTTTTTAGAATATTCACAGCCACGAAACTGGGAAACTGCATCCTACAACTGAGTACCAAAATTCAGGAATGTTACTGGTATAGAAGCTGAAGGTTTTTCCTTAGCAAAACGAGAAACTCTTTCGAAAAGGTAAGAGAGTACATAGGGATCTGACTACTGATGCAAAATATCTTATCAACGTCGTTTTATCACTACGAAAATTCTGAACTAAGTTAAAAACAAAAAAATATTCCGTACCGTTTTCTTTTCCTAATCCTAATCTCTACTTCATTTCCACATTTCGTACCGAATAGAGTTTAACTTAAGGTAGGATCGAAACTATCCGAATTCGTAAATCATTTGAAGATGAAAGTGGTTCATAGCGTGAATCAAGCGGTTAGTTCTGATAATTATTTTCTTTTCGGAACTCTTATAGTTTGAAAGTAGTTTGTCGCTACAGACGTAAAATCCCCTGAAGCCCCATCACGATCAGCGATCGAGGTGGGGTGAGAATATTGAATCCTCTGAGGCAGCAGCCGTCAAAAGCCTGCGTAATTATGTTCGGAACGAGCCCTTTGGCCTGTTTGGTCCGTTGATTGGTCAGCATTTATAGTTAAAATTGCCTCTATTTCGTTTAATACTTGGGATATTTTCACGGAACGGACTATAGCAGTCGTTATCCCAAATAATTACCCGCAACCTTCGAACCTCGCGGTTGTGTCCATATATTGGAACAAAGAGCCAAAGAGACCATCGGCTGTTATACACCTTCGAGAACTCATCCATCCTACCTTCACCGTAACTCTACATCGCTCCGCGCATTCCGGCATCCATGCAAGGCATCGAAATTCGCCGAAGTTCTCGATTTTACGGATTCAACATGTTGACCACGGTGTCTTTCTTTCAGCACGCTAATTCTGCAGATAATTCTATCGAGATCGATCCATCTAGTTCTGGAAGCGTGGATACTCGGCAAGTACTACGTGCACATTCCCTGCATGATTGGTTTCGGAGGAATATCGAGTAGGTACCTGCCTTTTCATGCCTGCCTACCTACCTGCCAGCTTGCCTATGGTGTTATTGTTGAAAACGGTCAATCGTCGCGGCTGATGGAATAAGATAGAAAAATGGTGAAATTTGATCGGGAATTGAATCGCATCCTCGAGTCTTCGAGTCTTCGAGTCTTCGAGAGCGCAATTAACGTCCGCGGCTACCCCAGAGTCCTCGAAACTCTCACTTGGCTGCGGGTGAACGTAACCGGTGTGAGATATTCCGCCACACAAAGGAAAACGATCTTAAAGATATTTGGAGGCCCTGATGCAGTCAGTCCTGAGCCGCGTGTAAGCCGGCCTAAGGTCATTGGCTAGCCGGCCGTTGAAACGAAACCAACAAGACGACGTCCGTCTCAGCGGGGCACAGTCATTGGATCACGTGCTTTTGCGGTCGCAATCATTTCCTATTATTATTGATCACTCTACCTTCCAATATTATGACTTACAATAAAGTTACACTCCATTTCGAGTAACTCCAACACTCGCTCGGGCATCCCGGCACATCACAGGCGGTAAAAAATTTCATCCCTCTTCAATAATTCGTTGCAAAACAGCCAGGGAGTCACTTAGAGCACGGGAAAACCTTCGAACTAACAAAAAATGATATACACTCAAGTTCCAAGGGTAGCATAACATACACACTGTAAAACGTATGGTGCCAAAATTAGCCGGTGTGTATTACCATTGAAAAATTGTTTCGATCAGTTTGGAAATTTCTCACCAGATGGTGTTAAATTGGCACCAAATTATAGTATGGCGATATTTTTCTTACGGAGTTGCCTCAGGGCTCATTTTCTAATTACGAGGGCGCAGATGTAAAGTCTTGAATATTGGAATTTGGAAAGCAGTACCTCGAATCTGATCCCCGTTTTCTCGTGATTTTGATTTCGCCCCAGAACCCGGGTAAGACTGCAGCAGCTTATCGTACACCGCGGAAGTTAACAAGAAAGTTTAGAAGTGCTCTTGGCCACCCTGTTTTCGGGTTATTAGCAAAGTTGCTTTTCCCCCCGTCCAATGTTACCGCGGTATCCTCTAATTACAAGTTTCCCATCTCGTCTTTCTTGGCCGACGCGTTTCCCCTCCCTCTCTCGATTCTCGTACACCATCCTCCTCCTCGACGCGCAAGATGTGCGTTTCTTACTGCCAGAGACACTCCTGCAAACCAAGCCACTATCGTCTGTCCATTAGTCACTCTAGCGACCCCCCCTCGATTCGCTCGTACAGAACTCGAAAAGCAGAGCGATTTCACCGGAAGCTATCGAAACGGAAGGTGAAAGGGAGTAAAGGAAGAAAATTACGACACCGAAAGTCGCAGAAATTTTCAATTCAACAATACAATTCGTGATTCGG
This sequence comes from Diprion similis, assembly GCF_021155765.1. Lineage (NCBI taxonomy): Eukaryota > Metazoa > Arthropoda > Insecta > Hymenoptera > Diprionidae > Diprion > Diprion similis. Next base: position 6,363,430 of record NC_060110.1, on the reverse strand, counting down.
AATTCTCGCGAGTATCGCGATTTCTTTCCGTATCTACTTTCAACGGTCGTTAAAAATACTTGTTTGTTGATTTCACCGGACACTTTGTTTGTTGGTTCTCTCCGTATAATTTGCCCATTGACCGAAGAGTCAGGCGTAGCAAAGCCGCAACCGCGGCGTGGATCAAGCCAGCTTACGTCACCGAGGTAGAAATCGTTTGTCACCGACACGAAGAGAATCTCAGTTCCCAAGTTGACCTTTAAGACGTGTTGGTCACGGTTCTGTGCCGCCCGCGTCGCGAGGATGCACACGAACAGACGTATAGATCCGCACTTGAGCGTCTTTCTTTATCTCTAATTAATATAAATATTCATGAGCAGTCGTATTGAGTAGCGAGTCGGCTTGTATCGACCAGCCGTTAGAATGTTCAATAAAATATTCGTTACATTCTTTTCTCCTGCCTATACATATAATACGACTCTTTCGCGTTACGACTGTTGAATTATCTTTCCGTGTCTTAAAGATCCCGACGTAAGCCCCGGCCGGCTCTTGGTGATAAAATTAAATCCACATGAAAGAAATAGAAGAAGACGAAGAGAGAAAAAAAAAAAAAAAACGAAATAGACCGAAACAAAAATCCACGTGATTTGAACGTCGCACAGATAAATCAGTCAAGCGACCGCGGGGATTAGCCTCGCGAACGATCCCAGCCGAAGTATGTATGCGCTGTGAATCACCCGGTCGATTTCAGGCCGGCTGCTCGATCTCCTGCTGGCAGGTAGGTACCATCCGATTCTTCTTTCTTTCTTTGTGAAATTTTAATATTCCGTGCCGGACGGACGTTTCGACGGATGCTGATTCCGAATCGGACGACTTCACCATCCGCAGTAGGTACGCCCCAATTATGCGGAATTTCACCCAACAGCAGAACGCTCATCGCATCTGCATTTTCCGTTACACGATACGGAGTGATTGCGAGCCGAGGTGGCTGGCTACTGCATACAGCGTGTAAAAATCTCGACAGTTGTTCGAGGCCTCGGAGCAACTGGCGGGTCTAAAATCCCCGATAATCCGTCGATTCCCTTGTCATAATTAGCGTAATAAGTAGTTTTTTATTCCCTTGTATATAATATAAAGCGGGTACCTGGGCGGGTTGGCAGGCAGGCAGGCGGCGGCCTAAGTAGCGTAGGTACCGCAGCGGTGAGCACGGAGCCGAGAGATGAAAAGAAAGTGATAGTTGAAGGCAGCTAATTTTGTACCGGCTAACAAAGAACAAAGAGGGAAGAACAAAGGTACGAGGATATGCATGCGGAGAACGGCAAAGCATTGCGACGCTGCGGGCACATCCTCCCCCATTCAACTCTTTGAGCCGCGGCATTCAATGCGCGGGCACCCCTTTGCTTTGGACTTTGGAAGGTTTTTACCGGCTTTTATACGCACGTATACACCAACCAACGCCGCACGCACAGGACTCGATGGGTGCCCCACCGACAAAAGGGGCACCCGCCTCGATCTGGACCCCAACCATCCTACTCGACCTCGTCTCAGAAACGATTTAATTACGGTGTTTAACAGGTAATTAGCTGTCCACCGGGCGCCCATTTATACGCTTACTCCAACAGGCGGTCCTTACTTCCATGCTCGTGTTCACCTCCCCTTCAAATTTTCCCTCCCCTTTGACTCTACGGTCTGTTTGTATTTTTGTTTGTATTCAATTTTCCTTTCACTCTGTCTCTCTCTTTCTCTCTCTTACTTTTTTCCTCACGCATCATACGCACAGAATTAATCAAGAAATTAGACATGCCTGTATATCGTAGAAGTTAACGAATCCATTAACATGGCGCGATTGCTGTAGAAATTTCAACACTTGGTATCAAATCTTGATAGACCGTTGATAGGTTTTTGCTATGAAACGAAGCAGTCGCCGTTTTTCCGAAGCTGTCTATTATTTGGTAAAAATGTAGCAGAGAAGAATTTATTGCATTTTAACTGTACCATTTATAATCTCCGATCAGATATATTATGACGATCTGTACCATAAAATAATAATCGGTTGTCACGGTGTCGTTGGCCGCAGTTAATATTTGACGTCTTTCTTCCGTGGTACCCGCTTTGTTGAACTTATGTCTGTACCAAAGTAATTTACGGCGTTATTCGCATGTTATTTAGGAGCGTAGAGAATTACCCCTCTCCAATGATGCACGAGATTATTTCCCCGATGCACATGCTGCGGCACGCCGAAGGCGTTGCTGGTCGGTCCGAAAACCGAAACGAGAATAAGACACCTCGCGTGTCCCTCGACGTGGCAAAAAAGATGGAAGAGAAGGAAAAGGGGCGACTTTAGGAAACGAATCCGTCGATAATTATCCGGCACATCTCATATGACGCGAGTCCCAGTTCGTGCATCGATCTCGAGTGTGTGTTCACCGTTGCAAAACCAATCGGGCACTCTTCGCCTTCGCGTCGATATTCACGTCATACCATACCACACATCCGATGATGCAGTGTGCGAGCGTGTTTCAGGTACCCCGTAGCTACACGTTGCCGCGAACGACGCCGGGGTGATCGGACCCGTTGTTTCTGTCTCTCTCCCAGTCCCTCCGCTGCATCCGCGATGCAACTCGGCTGTGCGAGTGCTGCAACCGACACACACACATGCATCGTAAGAGAGGCTGAGAGCAGCTCCGTTGCGACCGAGTTCCTCCGGCTACCCGAAGGTGCAGATGTAGTCTTTGTAATGCTAATGTATAGTTGCGTATATAGTTCGCGCAACGCGTCTTTCCGAGGGGGCGTTCGGGGGTCGAATGAATTCCTGGTGGACCCAGATGCCGCTGGTCCTGAATTTACACGCGTCGAGTTCATTCGGTCCGCACTGCAGGACACATCAGAAGTGTACCGATGTCCGGTTCTCCGAGACACACACTCTTGTAATTCGGAGTCTGGAGAACATGGTATAACACGTTGTACCCGTGGAGGACAGCCAGGTGTGCGCGAATCAACGTCGGGGTATAACTCGCTAACGACTTCTGTGCCCGGGTGGAATGGAAAGGGGGCTGCGGCAGGGTTAAGCTCGGGCTTAAATATCAATCAGTGGCAGCGCGGGCGGCGGTGGAGTCGAGTGGAATGGTGTGGTGCAGGTTTCGCCTGGCGGGTGTTTAATTAGCAGCTCGAGAACCAGCGGACTGCTGGCACTCTGCTACTCAGAACTCAATCAGATCCCTTCATAAGAGTCGCGTACATCGCATACCTGCCTGCACCTTGGGCATACCTGCCGGGATATATCTGGGATGGAGAGAGAGAGAGAGAGGGAGGAGAGAGGAGAGAGGACTGGCCCGGACTCGGACCGCTCCGCTCAGGGCCGAGACTGGGCCCCCGCGAATCGGGGCCCTGCCGGACTGCGAGGTATAGACCGTAAATTGGACCTCCCTGTCGGAGCTACTGGGTATACGTATGTATAAACGGGTGAAAACGATCGCCAACGACGCTCCGGAGTAACGCCATCATCGTCGTTGTAGTTGCCTTATTGAGAAGGTGGGGCAGGGGACGAGCAGCGTTTGGTTGTTTCCATCGCAATTCAGTATGCGCGCGTGGTGTACGCCTTACTAGGGATTTCGGAATACCAATGCAAACCGCGATACGAATAACTATCGACCAATTAAATATCTACTCGAGGAGGCTCTAAGACCCGAGGCGAGATGGCGAAACGAAGAGCGAAACTCCCATTGTTTTCAAGGCGAGAGATCAAATCATCGCATTGTACCCTCGCACGCGTCCTAAAAGACCTCGTTTTATCCCCGCCGATATAACCGACAATTCGCATTGTGTTCGAACGCCTGTTTCTACCACGGACACCCTCTTTTCAGCGCTGCAGCCAAAAGCAGCATTTTACTCCGGTGTTCTATTTAGCTATTTTTCAAGTCAATTACTTCGTTATGACTCAACGAATACCCGTTTATATTCAAATACTGAAGTAGCAAGAATATTTAACGCTCCGTTTACCCTTTTTCGATTGACGATCAGCTTGCGTAATATTATTGGTCGGAAAACGCACTTACAGAAGGATAAATTTCTCATGCCCATTAGTTGCCTTGGGAAATAATGGCCTAGCAAAATGTACACGTAGAAGACGAATTGCTGATGCGTGCCCGGATCTTCAATTACGTATACGAAAGGCACTATACCATTGGATTGTACCAATGTATACGAGAAGCAGCGGAGCGGTTCATTCTAAATCGTCGAGATTTGGTTAGTCCTGTTCTTTTATTTTTTTTCTTCTATCTTTTTTTTTTTTTGTTATCTATGCGATGTCCCGTTTCCTGTGGTAAATATGCCGATCCACCGCGAGGATGATGTTATTAGCTAAGCGTGAAGTATACTTACAGTGGATAGATGATAAAACGAGATAAGCAGGAAATGCAAAGGTCAATGGGAAACACTTATCAGTGAGCATTAAACAGGGTGTCCAGCTGAATCGGTTATCGAGATCGGTCGTCTCAAGACGCAATTACCATTTCAAATGCTCACCTCAGAGCCCGTGACTCCAGAGACGGGGGCCCCCTTGGCCCCGTGGCGAGAGGAGCGCGGAGAGAGGAGAGAGGAGAGAGAAGAGAGGAGAGGAGAGGAGAGGAGAGAGTCCGGGCCGCAGTCCTCTCTACGGACTCTTTATTTCGTGCGTTCCTCCGGGTGGTCCGCACCGGTGCAATGGGAGGGGTTATTATTTAGTTTGCCCACTTCTATCTCCCATCTCTTCTCGCCTCGTCTCCCTTCCGAGCTCTCTTTTCCTCTCCCGCTTCTTCCCTGTCGGTCGCGCATGCATTCACACCCACGCCTATTCTCATTCTAATCAGCTCCACCACCTCATGGTCCTCGATCCTCGTGGAAGCATCGCGCTGCAGCGGCCCGCCGCGCCGAGAGGAAACCCCGAGGCTCCTTCTTCGAGAGGCATTATTATTTTAGTGCCCTCTTCTTGCCGGCGAGTGTATGGGGCGCAGGTCGTTTCTTAATACGCCAACCGCAGTCTATCGCCCCCGTTCGCCTCCTGCGAGAGCGTTAGTTTGGTAAAGAGGAGAACTTTAGTAGATGAACAGAAGTAGACAAATATATGGACGTCGGGATGGAGGGTGAGGTCATGTTTATTGTGCTCCGCGCCACCGCTCCTCCAACTGGTTGTCGAGTCGAACGACGAGTATTTCGAATGAAATTCAGTATCGATATTGTCGTCGTTAAAGGACCGTCGATATCGTCTCGATAATCTTTCGCGATGCTTGCATCGAGTCAGACACTCGGCGGCGCTTGTGCTTCTGGTTCTGCTTCTGCTGCTGTATATGTGACAATGAACTTGCTGTTACCCACGATCGATGCCAGGCCTCAGCTTCAGCCTCATTTCCTCCCTGGCTATAGAGGCATTACCGCGTTCGATTATGGAAGCAGCGAATATAGATATAAATAATTGATTGAACTCTGCAGTCACGTCCGGCAGCTCCTCGACGCGGATCGCAATCCGCGCCTCGACGACCGATCGGCTCCTGGATAGATTCCCTCGCAATTACTTTTCCGCTCTAGACGATCATTTTCCGCAATTTCCATCCGTCTAGCCGTGTCTCCGTCGCATCAGACATCAGCCGATCCCGTCCATCCATCCGCGGCGAGTATTATTCAACAGCGAAGTCGGACTGCAGCGGTATGCGAAGTATGCCGAGGCGGTTCAGCCAGACACACGCATGCACCACCACTTGTACGAGGTGTTTATCAATTTCATTCTCGTCAATTTGTCATTCTTGCGCGTATCGCGCGAAGCAAGGCTTGATTAGCATGCCGGCTGGCTCGATCAGATGCGCCGCAAACGGACAGCTCGCCCTCACGCAGGTCGAATCGTGGAATCTGCAAGTAAGCTGCAAGGATGAAATATCAACACCCTCGACCCGCGCGACAGTGATTATTTTGCGAAATTCGAGCCCCGAGGCTACTCTGGGATCCGCAGCATCCGCAGCATCCGCAGCGACGACGCCTCGAGATGACTGACGAGAAAAGGCTCGAGTCCGTTTAACCTCGGGGTGCCCTCAGCTCAGGCGAAGCTTTTTCGTTCCCCATGCAGGGCTGGCCGTGGCTTGCATCGGGGTCTTTACACCTGACGTGGAAATAAACAAGGGAACGAACGGAGAGCTGCAGCGGCGGCGGCGGGATGGAAGATGGGGCAATAAATATGGCCGCGGTTATAGGTGGTGTGCGTGTATGGTGTGCCTTCGAGTTAATTACTCGCGTAGTAAATTATCGGTTAATGAGGTGCCGGGTGGCTCGCGTGGCCCCGGGCATCCCGGGAATCCTGGCCATCCCTGGCCTCGCAACCTAGGCACTAATAAATCCGCGAGAGAGAGGAAGAGAGAGGAGATATTGTTAGCTCCAAGGTAAATCATATAATGCGCGCTGAGCTCCTTGCGATGGCCCAGCGCAGCGCAGCGGAGCGAGAGGGACGGCTAAGCTCACTTTGCTGCCGCTGCTGCCTCGCCCTCCGGGTGAGACAAACGCCTCGACGACGGTGAAGGTGTTTTCGTTGGCGCAGGTTATCCTCGAGGACGTGGACGCGTGGGTCCGTCATTAGAAGCTCCCTATTTCCCCCCTCCGGGCCTCATTCCTTCCTTATATGGGACAGTGCGCACTCCGCGAGGAGAGAGAGAGAGAGAGAGAGAGAGAGAGAGAGAGAGAGAGAGAGAGAGAGAGAGAGAGAGAGAGAGAGAGACAGGCTCGTTTCAGATTTATGAATACATGCACGAGGGGCTCGGTTCTAACCATTCGCTATAACTTATCCATGTATAATACCGTCTTCCTCACCTTCGCGCCGAGCAATCGTTTCAAGATCATGAACAGAAAGATTTTCTCAACTGGAACCGCACTTTCGCTATTACCTTTTACGAGCTTCGCTCGCCTCGTTCTTTGATCCTTAAAAATTCACAGTTTCTCTTCCGCACACCAATCGTACTCCTTTCACAGGGTTGTCAACACCCAGTGGTACCTGCTTCATACTTTGAACTGTATCACATAATAAACTGGCCGCGCATAATTCACTCTTTACAATTTAAACAATTTATTCGCATCCAGAAAAGAACATCGGAAAACGAAATATTTTTGGATTCGGAAGATAGGTGCGTCGTCGAAGGCACAATGTGCTCGTTTTTGAGACGCGACAGAAACTACCTTCGGAATTGTACATATATGTATATATAGATTGGACATTCGGGGTCGAGATGCATTCGGTAGACTAGACAGTTAGAAAACTGTTTAGCTCGTGATCCAAGAGTGTCTGTTTTCCAAATTCCGAAAGTGTCCCCGGGTGACAAGTTATAATTGGTTAAATCACTTCGCAGGCAACTCCACTCAAGAACAATAAATCATTTTCAAGCTACCATAATGGTGGAGTCGCTCGACGAAGAGTTTTATCGACTTTATATTGACTGGTACTCAACTCGGAGCACAATGCGTATTGTGCTGATATAGGTAGGCGCCTGTACACACTCGAAGAAGTGCTCAATACCGACTCGTACGAGTAGAGTAGTATACCCTGCACAGCTATTCGAGACAATGGAGGCAAGCGTTGTAATTGTCTCATTGTTGCGTGACAATACGGCAAAGGCGCTGCTCTACACCTATTATGCGATTGGTCGCCGTTGCAGGGCATTCCTTGGGACTGAATTTCCGATCCTACGCTCGGATTTTTTTCTTCTTTTGCTGTTGTAAGTCAGTCGGTGAGTCGGTTAGACGACGCTTCATTGTCGAGCTCATCAGCTGTCGATCGATAAACGAAAGGAACTTCTCTCAAGCCGCTGCTTCGATCGGCCCAGAATGAAATCCTTGACCGAGTTCTCGGTGGCGTCCGTGCTACAGTTGAAACTGTTTGAAAAAACACGTGCCAGCGAGCCAAGCCTCTTCTTCGTCATCACGTAATTCTAATTAATCGTGGCTCGAAGCACGGAATTCCCATTCTCATTCTCAGCGACCAAAATCGTTCATCGACGTTACCGCCGTACTTACCTACGTAGAGAATTGGTATTCACGAAACGACGAACGGTGTAGTGAGCTTGAAAAATGTATTGCGGGAAACCCAAAGCGCGGAGTGATGCATCGCGGGCGTAGCGGTAAAATTTAGAAAGCACGCGAGGTACAATCACACTCGTCGTACTTTTGCGGCCCTCGTTTCGAACTTGGCAAGGCTCCGCGATTATCTTTAATACCTGGCCCAATCCACCTCAGCCGAGTTCAGTCCCCCGTGAACATCCACCTATAACGTTATGTTATAATGATTGCTAAGCTGGCAATTACCCAGGCTTTCAATGGTATCGTTGTCATTCAACACGTGTTCTTCGCTGCCCGCTGTTCGCCCGCGTCCATGACTGGAATATTGTATGATTCTTGTAATAAAACTACACCCGTCAACCAGCCACACACGCTTACCTGGCCCAGTGGGTGCCTACCTGTTTCTTGGGTGTATGCCCAACGGTCTCACGATATGGAGCCTGCCGCCTGTCGATGTCCGCATCTTTTAAACGATCCCGGAGGTGTCGCAGCGCTTCGGGCTCGGCGGACGTTATGATTTTCAGTTGTCATTTGGAATTTTATTTCATTATATTCTCCATTCATCCTGCTCCCGGGGACCCTGGGAATTACCGTAAAACTTGAGTCGTTCCCACCGTTGTTGCGTTGATGGTAATCATCGGCATGGACGCTCTGCTCACTGATGGACAGAGACGCAGTCAGTCATACTGAAAAGGCGTAGGTGACTGACTGGACCCTCCATATTTTCAGTGGCTATGTTTGACAGGTTTTCCGGTTTCATGCACAACGCGTTTCACTCAATGCGGAGGGTAATCGTTATACTCTGTGGTTACGAATGGAGCCTTTGATCACTTGGAGACATTGAATACATCAGGTATCACGACTCGTACGCTTGATCAAGGTTCATGGTGTCTCAAGACTTTATAAGTGGTATCGAGAAATTTTACTTCGCTTAGTGATCACTGGAAAGTTTTGGAACATGATGAAATTCCGCAAAATTTCTTTCGAGCATACTACAGTACGAAGTTTATCGGGAGTTGGAAGATTTATTTTGAACCAAATGGCCGATCAAAGTTGACCCGAGGTGAACCAGGACATTGGAGTCCACGATAGACTGACAGTGACTTGTCATCGAAGTTGGAAATTGCACAATAACATCACGTAGCCACCCACAGGACGAAGAGGGAACCCACCGCGATCTACGCGGCGTCGTAAATCGGTCGTATCTTGTTCTTGGATGGTTCGTGGCGTTGTTACCGTGAGTATCTCACCTCCTCGGAGGATAATTGCAGACGGTAGAAAGATGATCGCAATAACCACGTCCGCGATAAAATTTGTAAAAAAATGCAGGTTCCACGGTTGAAGTGGCGTTGGAAAGGGTCCGGGTACCCGCAATAAGGGGCCTGCGAGGTCGGGGGGGTCCAGGATAGCGTACCCAGTAGGTATCGAGGGAGGCTACAATATACATCCCGGTGCGTAGGCAAGGAGCTGCCGTTCGAGGCATTATCCACTTACAGGAAATTATTCGCCCGGCGTTATTCTAACGGCGGGTTTAAAAATCGCGGCGGAATGGCCGCGGAACTGCGGCGGCTGTGAGCGGCACGGTATGCTGTACCTACTAGTGGTTGCCCGCAACGGCAACGTCCCAGAATATCCCGCCATTGTCTACTCCGCAGCTTCTCAACAAAGGGATCCAAGATTCAACGAGGTAAACGCTTCACGGCGCGGCACAAACCGCTCTGGCAACAGCTTAAACTCCGCTCTGTTTTACGGCCGAAATACCGCACCCGATACGTTTCGACCTCTCATACTGCACCGTCTTTCTCAACGCACTCCAGGCGCACCAACTTCTCGAGGATTCGTTTATTCTTCTCAGCCCAGAACGCGTCTTCTTGAGAGCTGGTATCGACGCTGGGGTGGTCTGGTACAGTCTTATATTTTGATAGACTGCATTCAAAGAAGAGAACAGCCGTCAACTCTATTCTCAATTCCAGAAGTGCACACTAGAGTTTCATCCCCATGGAAGATTTCGGGTGCGAGTAAATATTCTCAACTGTCGAGGATTAGTGTGCAGTGTTTACCGCGTATGTTGATAACTTTCGGACTCTTGACCTTTCGCAAATTTAACCTATTTGGGATTTTCACCATTTGGGGCTTCAACCATTCATAATAACAGACTTTGTACATACTAACTAATTCCAATGAAATAACTGTTCGGATCTTTGACACTTCTGACTTCAACATTCCGTAATTACTAACTAGCAATTCGGAAATTAGGCTATTTGAACTATTGGAATCGATGCAACGGTCTATCTCGCACCCTGTCGAATTCCAAATTTCGACCCAGACGGTAGATTTCCTCAACAACTAGATGAACACCTTAATCATCAGACCCTTCTCCATGGTCTGGTCCACCCCAGGATGATGTACCCCGTTGATCGAGGCTAGCCGTCGTGATGCCCGTGCATGGATGTGGGTGGCAGTGGGGGTGGGGGAGCAGGGTATAAGATATACCTAGACGGCGTGGGACACGGGTATGCGGTACAAATGACTACACGTACTTCTGTGTAGTCTTTACCTCGGTCTCGGGGAACTCCGGGGGTATATACGCGCGCACGTTCACGGTATACGGCTAGCCGAACGGTGGTCTGTCTGACTGTGTTCGTCCGTGTGCATCTATGGTCGGCATGAACGTATGCACGCGTGTGTGTGTGTGAAGAGCCGTAGAGGTAAAGGCAGAGTACAAGCTGCGCGGATAAAGTTTATAAGTTAAGCAGTTCACGTACATCCAAGTAATTATGGATGCGTTTAAGCCGTGGCAGTTTGGGAAGCTAAATAAAATAACATACGTGCCTGGGACTCTTTATTACCGAATTAAGTTTATTTCGACTCGACGCGGGGACATCTTACTATCCGTATCTCAATCTCAAGTACCAAAATAGCCCGCGCCGTACCACCGGGGTACACGCATGCATGGGGCCGGTTGGTACACAGCGTTCTTTTTCATCACCTGTTCAGCCCACGACAGGCGCTTGATCATCTCTTGTTACTCCCGAGAAATCACTTCCATTGTTTCAACTTCTCAGTTTCATTCTCCAGGGGATGGCTGTTGAACTGATCGACGTTGCAGCTGGTGGCAAAGCCCTTCCTCGGTTCGAGGCAAATCACTCGCCAGTATATATACAGGTCTTCGAACCGAGGTAATGACATTACCGACTTTTTCTATTACCACTTTCAGGGGCGAGTGGAGGCTGCATACCACCGCGGAGAATTGAAAATGATGACCGGCGGTGACTGGGGGGATAAATAAGAAATCGAGAGAAAGAGAAAGAGATGAAGGAGGGAGGAGAGGGGGGAGGGGGTAAAGAGATGGAACGGCGTTACGCTGAATGGGAATAAAAAGATCAGGACGAAGGTAGAATATTTCTGCGTGTGCCCATCCCTCCGATGTGTGCGTGGCGACGATTTTGTCCGTGTGTCTCTAGTACGAGTCGGTTCAGAGCGCGAATTAAGTCGATCGCAGTGCGTGCAACCACATCCTTCTAAAATCGCCCTCCCGCCTGCCAGCCTGGCTGCCTCCGGACTACCAACTTCGTGCCTACTATTGCCAGCATCGTATACGTGGCAAGTGTACCGCGGCGATCCGACGTTGTCGGCACACCACCGAAGCCGAAGACCTGCACCCTCCGTTCCTCTCTTTCACATATGCGGAGGCAGTACTTTCTTCTCTGTCGATCGGCAGTGGTCCGAAGCGTCAGCGTTCCTCCCCCGCCCTTCCCGACGAGTTACACCGACCGCTTCTTCATCATCGACACCACGGACAAGATCGCCTTTTGTTTTATGATAATTGCTGCGGTCAGGCGTCTCCTCGGCATCGGTTTTGGCGTGGCTGCCGTTGGTCTCGGCGAGTCCCACAGGCCTCTCACAGCCGGCGGATCACTGTTTTGGTTGTAATTATTACCGGCTATTTTGTACGCCGGGAGCCTGGCGATCGACCGAGCGTGGCGATCCGCGAAAGAAACACAACGGTTTTAACGAGCCACACCAAATTGTCAGTCAACGTTCACTAATTCGAGCACCTTGAAGCTCCGGATAAAGCATTGCGAACGGATCCGCGGTAGCTGCGTGGCCATCGGACCGTTCCGCGTCGAGATCGACTGCAGTTCGATGACGAGAAGTGACGAAAAGCCTGTGCCTCCTCCTCTCCCTCCCCCACCTCCTCCTCCTCCTCCTCCTCCTCCAATTCAGCCTCCCGCGATATCTGCATCGCCGCGACGTCACTCAGACGGTGGTTAACGGCGTTGGGCGACTCCGATCACGTACCTACATGAAGAACGTGTTTAATGTGGCCTACCTAGGCGCTTGACGGCGCGGCGTGTAGGTGAAGGTGTGTATCGCGAGGAGAGAGACGGCTCTCTTCGCCGGGTGTATTTATGACCGCCAAGGACAGAGACGGAAGACGATCAGTATGGACGTGGGGCCGTACGGATCCGGGCTGGGTCGTTCAACCAAAGACCAACCGACAGCCGACGACCAACCGCCGCCGACCTACAACGACAGAACCAGTGCCTCCTCCGCGCTCCTAAATACCGACTCAACTCCTGCGAACATGTGGGTGTCGGTCTGCGAAGCAGCACCCGCTTCGCTGGTAATCTTCTCAAGGAATCGGCACATGTGTGACGACGACAGTGTACCGCAGTGCACTTATTCGAGGCGTGGTTCTCGACCCCCGCCTCACTCGCTCGTCATCCTCGATATTCGCGTAATTCCGGTACCTCGATTACAAACGTCCCTACTTTTCTCATCAGGCGCATGTAGGTGGAAGGGAGAGAAAGGCCTCCCGGCATGGCATACCGCGTTAGAGCTAAAAGTGTAACTATTTCGTGTCGTTCACCTTAACGTAACGTAACAACAGTTATTTCAACTAAGAGTATTATATCTTCAGCTATAAAAAGGTCAACCACTAAGTGTAGATCTACCTGCCTGCCTATCTGCCTACCTGGACGCATGTATAACTGTTCACCACCAGCGCTTCGCTCTTCTTCGCGTTATACACCATATCCCACTATCCACTAGCCACTATCGGTATCATCGGTCTTCCGCACGTTCAAACCTTCCCCGCCGCATGGAATACCATCCTCAAGTACTCGGCCGCTATCCTCGAATGTACAAATCGTGATCTAGCAACTAGTTACGAGACCGGATATCCCTGCAAGCGGAGTCGCTTTCATAAAGACTCTCTTGATTAAATCATCCCAAACTATTGTTCTTATAATTCCTTCATGCCCTCTTCGGACGTTTCGTTTCATTGTCAGAGCGAAAAGCGAAGAGCGTGTCGCGGTAAGAAATCATTTTTGATATCCGATAGCCTGCGAGGATCATCGAGTGACGAGGACGGCGGGATCGTGCGGTACTCCGATCGAGGTTGATCGGACTCGTCCAATTCCACCCGTGCCATTATTCCTTACTGAATCGCGCTCTGCCGGTGCAGCCTCAGTGTCCGAGACAGCTGCACGAGAGCGTCAAGGCGAGGCGAGACGCGGTCGCTCGGCTTTGTAATAGACAATAATGATCGTGATAAGTTTCTCGATCCGCCACCGTCGGCAACCCCCTCGCCGTCGCGATCACCCTTCCTCCGATCCTTCTCTCCTCTTCTGTTTCCATTCCGCACCTCTCTCTCCGTCTCTCTCGCCCGGAGTGGAACGAAATCGTGGCCCCCGGGCCCCCGGGCCCCCGGCCCCCGGCCCCCTGGCCACCTCTTCTTCTTGTCTCACTGATTGTATAATTGGGAGGCCAGCAACGAGCTACGTGCGTCACTCCGATGATTTACCCGTCCCTCTCTCACCCGGGCTTCGGTCAATCACGGCGTAATTACTTTTAATGCTGGACGACTTGACTGACGCGATATATAACCCAGCCTAACCCCGGCAGGCCTAACGCAACGGCAATATAACGCGCGCTGGCTCAACCGGGCATCTCGCTATAACTGCGCGGACGAGCCAGCCCTGCTGCATATTTCGCACGACCGAATTAATTGGTAATAGACCGCGAGGCGAGCTTACGGGGCAAATATTACAATTATTATTGATAGGGGCACTCAGCGTTCATTACCGGCGCGACGTTAGCCACGCCGATATACAAACTCAATAATATAACAAATCTCTTCTCTCCCTTCCTCGCCTCCCATCCCTCGCTGATTAATGACCGCGCCGTCACTCGACCGCGTTACGCATCTTCATCCACACTCTCAAATCCTTTCGCAGTTTTCAAGGAAACTCGTTTCTCTCTTTAAGCTTCATTTAACTCACGATCACTCGACGTAAAGGTAGAGTTCGTTGCGATTAGGTACCTACCGTAGCTGTGAAATTGAGTATCTACCAAATCCGAAAATATGAGAATAACAATTTTCAACTAATTTCTCTAAACTGAGCGCTATGATGCGGTGAAAAAAATCTCAGGGGGAATTGAAAAGCAGGAAACGAAAAGCTGCTTGATATTTCTTCTTTGGAATAGCGGCTATCGATCTTCTCAAAACAATGTTAGCAAGCCAGTCGTTGAATGAATTACATCGTTTCGTCTTCAACGATTAGTTATAGAGACTGTATTCCTTCGGAAATGATTTTTGAATTGCTTCCAAATCGAGGAAGCCCCGGATTTTGGCAAGGAAAAAAACTGCCTCTCATTGTCAGACAATCGCACTTGTATATAAATCAATTACCCAGGTCGAGTCAAATGCGTTTACTTGACCTAGAGAAGGATCTATACAAAAAAAAAAAAATGGAAAAACATCTAATTATATTAATTTTGCTTCATTCCATCGTTCATGGACACGTGCATAATCCGAATCATCTGCTTCCCATGCACACGAATACTTCCATAATGACATTGGAAGCCCAATTACAGCTATATCCAGCAACTTATCAATTCCCCGCAATATCCGACGGTGTAGCGTATCGTGTTTGCCGCACGTTGGCGAGAGGCAAAATAATAAGGTTAACAGAGTAACCGGGGCACGTATAACGAACGAATTAGATTGTAGCAGGTACGTCGCTGGATGGAAGGAGGTAGGTAGGTAGGTAGGTAGGTAGGTAGATACGTATACCTACCTACATATAGGTGGTATAGGATAGGTACGGAGACAGGAAAACGAGATTTGTTTAAATTATTCAAATTAGATACGAAATTGAATGCGTGTCTACTCGTGTGCAGGTAATGACGCCACTTGCATATAAATGGTAATTATTGTCATTATTGTCCTCGGCTCGTTGTGTGTCCTGGCTCAGGTATACACTCGGCTTTCCACGGTTTGCGTTGGTATAAGTAGGCGGGTCCAGGGTGTGGGTGCGTGCGTTACCGCTGTGGGTGCCCATGCCCCTTCGAATCTGTTGTGCGCCAGGGGCACCTTGTGCAGCGCACCCACACGCGCATTGCCGGAGAGCGAGAGAGCGAGAGAGCGAGAGAGGGACTCGCAATCACTGTCGCGGCACTCTAATGTCGTGTGTTCCCATACACTAGTTGAGATAATTATCAAAATTGTTTTATTGTCGGTATAATTGCGGGGGACATGCCATGTCCGCCGTTCTATCCTGCGTCGCGTCGTCTCTTTCTCGCCTCCGTAGCTCAACTCGACGATAGCTACTCGACTACGCAGCGATGCGCGGAACTGAGGCGGGGTTCAAATTCCGAATTTGAAAACTTGCGAAAGCGTTTAGTTCCGAATTATTTGCTGGCGAAAGTTGAATTAAAAGATTCGATAGTGCAAAATTCCGAAAATTAAAATATGTTGAAGCAGCGTAGTTGATACACCCAACAAGTGGGTGTGAAAAATAAGAAAAATCAGAATAAACAGGATTCCGAACGTTGAAATATCGAAAACCCAAAACTGAGAAAGATCAAAGTGGCGAAATTTCATCAAGCCAGAAATCCACAGAAGTGAAAATCTTCGATCATTCTCAGTTTCGATGTTTCAGATTTTTTAGGTTTCTCATTTTCGCACTTTCGGAACTTTGACTTGCCCGATTTTGGACCATTCGAAATTTTGATATTTCGTCACACACAGTTTGATTTTTTCGATCTTTGAACGCCACCCTGCAGAACTCGATCCGGCGCAAGTTCGTTTGCCTCCCCGATAGTTTCACGGAAAATTTGTCGAATTCGTTGATACGTGAGCAGTGCCGTACGGCGAAGTAATGAAAGTGAAATATCAAAGCGAAATATTATTCTTTCTACCTTCACCTTATACATTCTTATTTTTTTCTATAACGTATTTTATTTTTCTGCTTTTCTCTCATTTCTCATTCTTCTCTTTCACCTTTTTAGTATTACGTCTCGCTTTTGTCGTTGAGAATGCGGAGGCGGAACGAAGGTTCTGCGCTCGTTAGAATTGTCGTGCGGTCATACCTTATACCGTTTCCAATTCCCGACGTTCTGCGGGAATAAAGACACCGCAGGATAATACGAGGTGCCGAAAGCTACGATGAAAGACAGACAGAGAGAGAGAGAGAGAGAGAGAGAGAAGGAGAAAGACGCGGTGAAGTAATATGAAAAGAAAAATGAAATAAGGAGAGATGAGACCGCGGGGTCGAAGCTAGCTAAAGAAAGAGAGAGAAAGAGAGGAGGAGAGGTTTTAATTCGGCGCAAAGCTAATAATTCCCGCATTGTGCGATTCTCTTCTGGTTATTGTTTCGTTCTGGCTTCCTTCATCGCCCCGTTACTCGAATAAGCCCCTCTCTGTCGCCCTCGACACACAATGCGAAGAAAAAAAAAGGAAAATAAAGGAAGGAGGAAACCCCTCCTTGGTCTTGCTGAAGAAAACGAGAGAAGGACTTCCACTTCTAGTCCGGTCGGTGTATTGTCACTTAATTATTGGCTTTATTATGATTTTCTCCGTCGAGCCAAGGATTGCCGCATCCTATCCGACAATGATCACTCTTCAGACTTGTGACGCTCGGTTCTATTGTCCTTTATATATTGGCTCATAGGGTCCATGCGGAGAGTATTTTCAACCGATGGAGCACGCTATTCGTGAAATCAGGAAAGCAGCTGACGTACGGACCTCGCCTAATTCATTTCTGTGGTACTCGATAGGAAAGATCTTATCTTCTATCTACCAAATACCATAGAAACTAGTAAAAGCTTGAGAACCGATTGGCAAACTCGGTACAAATTATTTGTGGTCTAGCAGCACGCACCGTAAAGAAAAACTTTCAATTCTTGTAGCTTTCAGTAAGTTCAGAATCATTGGCCGCAAGAAAACCTCGAGAAATTCCATTACTGTGGTTAGGCAAAATCTTTCCTCGAGCAGTTTGAGGAAGAACGATGTCTCCGCGGTCAACCGAACCACTTTTAGTCGTGCGAGGAATTTTTATTACCTGTTGTGGAAAAAACTGGTATTCAATGAGACAAAAAATTATGTTGCAAATATTAATGAATTATCCAGTTTAACTTTAACATTATTATTATTATTTATTTTTTTGTCATTTGGAAATCTGCGGACTTACAACGGAGTTAATTGCAACAAAGGATCAGTGATTTTAAGAAATAATTCTCTTCTCTTAGTGAAAACGTAACCATTGCGAATTGCTGATGAGAATTTAAGCAAACGAGTCATAAGTATCAGAGAGTCAAAAACATAATTTATATCAGTGATTGTTTGAGGGTTAAGCTCCTATTTTTTGAAGCATATTAATTTTGGATGATCAGCATAGTTTCACGAGACAAGTATTTTCCTGCCAGTTTAGATTGATTGCATTCGATTCTTCTCTAATGATATAAATTAAAGTTCCTTTCACTACATTTTTTCTCATTTCCCGGAGAAAAAAAAATTAGCACGCAATTCGCCATACGATGATTAATCAACAAATTTAAATTTTCGAATCAAAAGAGATTATCTTGATATGGAGAAAAATTTTATTGTAGAAACAATATTGTCACCGAAATTTACCGTCTTTATTTGTGTATTTTTTTTTGTTTTCATCATTTTAAATTTTTTTCGCAAGTACGAGTGGCACAGTTTGATAGTTAATCACATCACATTGTCAATTGATTGCCAATTAATTATTATTCAAGTATCGAAAATTTTCAAGAGCCGAAGTCAAAACGCAAGAAACTTTCCAGAGCAAACCAATTTTTCACATAATTTGAACTATAGTGAAGATCCAAATAAGAAAGATAATCCTTGTATACTTGTTTTTTGTAACTTTCGAGATTCGAGACTGACACGTCCCCTACAGGAGCTGTGCAAAATAAAAAGTGAAACAAGCGAATATTTCCAAAACTAATGACAACGTTCGAAATTTGTATTCCAAAGGTTTGCGCACCACTGAGATGCGCAGCGAAAGTTTTAAGCGCGCATAAGAAGACGGGTGGTATACGCATATCGAGTGTCCGAGTTAAGTATCGCGAAGATCGCAAAATGATCTAACAATGCGGAGGGGTTGGGTAATAAATTTGAAAGAGGAACTGTTAAAAAGTCGATAAATATACCGAGTCTCTAGCTCGCGGGATGCCTGGGCGGTAAAAACGCGGCGAAGGGACCGCCGTCCTGAGGCACGCGTGATCGGCGGGCAAGCGGAGGCACCAAGGCACCAAGGCGACGCCGGGCGTCGAAAGGCGTGTTGACGCGTCGCAATCGGTTCTTCTTCTCGCGCGTCTGCTCCTGGTAGCTCAACTCGGCTTTGAAACGGACGCTTCTTTCCGCCGCGAACCCGACGTCGCGGCAAAAACCGATCCATCCTCGGTTCAGAGAAATCCGAGAGTAAGGCCTTGCCGAAATTCGTGCCCGAAATTCGCGAGGGGGCGAATCAGCGTTCAAATTCGCACCGGATCTCGAGCTATGCCCTGCGGGAAACGGAGGGGTAAAGGGGACAAAAAATAAGCAAAAACGTTGGATAGAACGACCGGAATCCAGTACTTGAAAAACTTGCATATATTGTATAATTAGTTGGGGTAGACCGTAACAAAATGGGGGACGATTGAATGTTCGGAAAATAGTTTCGGATTTTCCACTTTTTCAGCGATCATTGAAGAAATTTTCTTCTTCCCGCCAAAGTGAGGTATACTAAGCTATTTAAGAACTGTAAAAGAGATTTTTTATCGATGGTTTGACAGGACCTACTTTGCTCTGGTTTTTCCTGTAAAATTAACTTGTATTAAAAATGGAACTTATAAGTAGATCGATTAGTCATTCTGAAGATAAAATCTTCAAGTCCTGGTTATAATATCTTGTCCCCAATCGTTGTATTGTTATTTCTGAGGAGCCATTCACTTAGAAATCGAATGTACAAGGATTTCTATTCATCAAAATAATTGATTTCGTGTGATTCCTACTGATTTCTAATTCATTACGTAGTTTCCAATTATTTGACAGCAATTTTACGTCATTTTACGGTGGGATAAACTTACATTAGAAAATCAAAATATCTATAAATAATATATAATAATAGAAATCACTTGATAAAATGAAGAATCGCGAACGCACACGTACCGGATATAAATCAATGTAAAATAGTCGACATCGGTGTTAATGAATTGAAACGATTATGCATACGGATTTAAAAAAAAACATTCAAGTCTTAAGTTCCACTGATTCACAATTTTATTTTCGCACCGATGAAAATCAACATTTGATACGAAATGAACATGAGTTTTGTAGCTATGATCAGGAAATTCAGTATGCATGTGTGTCCATTCTATTTCGTTATGGTTACCAGACTATACTTTTTTGTAACTCTTGTGATGATTTAATATTAGTGCAACAATGAATTGATGTTGCCTTATTTAAATAAAGAAACGTGGTAAACCAAGAAAAAAAAAATAATATTATTATTCCCAACTACAACCATACTGAATAACTGCTTACACCCAAATTTTCCAAGTATTTAAAGCATCATTGAAACGATACCAATTTTACTAGAATTTTCTAATACCTATGAAAAATAAAATTTTCGCTCAGTCGGTGCGACTGTTAAATTCACGACTTCCTTGAGTGAATAGCCCCTCGATTCTGTTGCCTAGTGGTCATTTCGATTTTTACTTCTCGATAAATTCTTCCGCCTATCTATCGTCAAGCCCTATTGGTTTAGCCCAGCGAAGAAAGAAAAGAAACCGAAGGCGATAGACAAAGGCGGTCGCGTATGAGGGGGGCAATTAGCCCCTCTAATGGGGCGTAAAGCAAAACAAAAGGCTGCCGTGCGAGTTCCGGTCCAGCATGGTTGGGTAGGAGAGGCAGACGCCCGCAGGAGCATTGTGCCGAAGTAAGTGAGTAAAGAAGTGGAAACAACGACGCTGTCAGCGCCGCCTTTCCAGTAGTTGAGCTTTTCCTTTTTCCCAGTTTTTTGTCGGGTTTCTATACGTGGTATCTTCGATCGGGGAAGAACGGGATCCGTTGGAATCCGAGCAACCAGAGTGAAACAAACGTCCCGGTTTTCGACAATTTCACATTCAATATCAGCCGAGATTTTAATTACGATCGAACAAAAACTTCGCCTTCTCATCCGAGCGCCCTGGGGCCCTGCAACGGGGACCCGCGAGGCCCGCAACACTCTCCGGGGCTACGAGCTCGATTTAATTAATGATTAGCTATTAATCGAAGGCGTCAGGAACCAGGAACAGACCACACCGAGATGGTGCAGGCCACCATCGGCGTGCCGTATGCAACGTTGATACATTGATCGATCAAAAAAATTTCCCGACTAATTAATATCCAGACGAAAATAAAAAGACGAGGGAGAAGAAGCCGGGGATAAAAAGGAAGACTTGTTTATTGCTCGTTTGTTCATACAGATTTTCTTTATACTATAACCAACGGGAATTATACGAACGCGTTGCGCAAGCATTCCGTTATTTCTTACAAACTTCGTCGAACTATGGGTGGAAAGTTTCCTATATTCAATAAAATTACTCAAAATTCAAATTATTTTTTCACTGATATATAATCTTATTTGTTTAACACAAGTACATCGTTTATTTTTTACAGCAGTAAAATTCATTTATTATGTATACATATGAGGGTGTCCAAAAATTTTTATTTTTTTATTTTTCATGCTCCTACCCCTCAAAACTCCAGGTTTGTTAGAAAAAAATATCCTCGCGAAGAGGGAGCTCTATAGATCATAGTACGTTTCTAACTACAACAGCTAATCAACGTCTATGACGATATTTTTGGAAGGAAAAATATGAGACCATGGTGATTGTATTTCAAATTCAGAGAAACAAAATTTCATTCAATACATTTTCTTTATTCCTAATTTGTAATTTATACAAAAAATTTTATAAGAATTTATAAATGAGGAATAAAAAAAATCTGATTGAATGAAACGTTGTTTCTCCTAATTTGAAATACAATACCCATGATTTCAAATTTTTCCTTTCCAAAATGTTAGACGTAGACGTTAACTCAAACTCAATTGAACTGCAAGTCTTGAGGGATAGGAATACGAAAAGTGGAATTTTTTTTTGCGACACCTGAATACATACACCTATGTATTCAAACAAAATTTTTATTCCGAAGGATGATCTACCTAGTTCTATCTAAAAAATATTTTTTTCGATCAAATAATCTAATTTTTTTACAATTTATTCTACTAATACTTCGATCGCGTTTTCGGTTCAGATTGAATGATTTAATTAGCAGATAAAATGTTTTGTTCTAAGGAATAACTTTCTTCTCTACATATGTAAACTGTAAGTTCTCGAGCAGACAGATTATTGGTTACCAAAAACCTTCCAGTTGTACATCGAATTTCATTATACCAATCAAGGTGAGGATCTCTTTCGATTGCGCGTCAGAATCGCTCGTAAGAAAACACTGAAAAACTTTGCGCCCTAGATTACGTCTACTAGGTTGTTTACCATGAAAAAAAAAAAAAAAAAAAAAAAAACTGTGATGCATCGCAGAGTTTAATCGGTATGTTTAACATACAGCCTTCAAAGAAACTTTGCAAATGAATAAGGCGGTGAGTTTCTATTTTAAAAATCATGCAACGGTCCAATCCTTACACGCGTGCAGGTGAACAACGCGTTACGAAAGCTCGTCGAATGATCAATCGGGTATGAAGCGATACGTCGGAAAAAAGAGTCGAACAAGGGTGGGTTATAGCTGGTAGCCGTAGCGTAGCTGCAGAGGCACAGAGAGCATCGCGGCGTGTTCGCGTGTGTGTATTTCCCGTAGGAGGGGGATGTTTGTCGTGGACTTGGAATATCCCCGTCTCCATCCCCCCGTCCCCCGCCCCTTCTACCTCGACGACGCCGCCGACGCCGACGCCGCCACCTCGACGTCCCGACGCCCGCGCGCACGTTGCACACGGACGATCTAAAATAAGAGAACCGGCTACTAACCGACCGGGGCAACTAGCAGCTGGCGCCTCAAGTTCTTTAATTAAAACTGACCGCCGGCGCTTTTATTTTTCCTTCTGGCAATATAGAAATTTATTTCATAACACTTCGCTTCCCCCCTTCGTCATACCACCCCCAACATCATCTTTTCACTTCGCGCACTCGGATGTTAAGTAATGAAGAACTGTACAAATTTCGTCCGGAAAGATTCTCGCAGAAATCTGTTTTGCCGAAATTAACAAATTGCTAAAGAGAAATTATCAAAGTCGATTAATCTATGCTCAGGTTGAAAAATCGTTAAAGACTGTTGAAAAACGCTTCTGTCCACTTCTGCAGGGGTGAAGAATGACACGAGGTGATAATGAGCTGTTCTATAATCCAACGAAGCGGTGACAAGGAGAACCGAGGGTGAAGTGGTACGATGAAAGGCAGAGGGTGTAGCGGTGCCGCAGGTGGACGTCGAGATACGCGTAATTAAGGAAAACCTGTAAAATATGTAGAAAATATTGATCAGGGGTTTGCGCGTGCCGGGTGGGCGGCCATGTTCACCCCTGACTGACGAGAGCGTCGCGAGGCGGTAAGAGCGCAAACTAGGCCAGGGGCTCTCGTTACACCGATTCGACGCAGACGTGAAATCAGCCGAGCTTGGTGCAGCCGGGTATCCGTCGAAGCCAGACTTTCGAATCGTCGACGTTTCTAAGGCATAACAAGTTTCGTTTATGGATACGTCGAGAAGCGTTGAATCGAGATTTGAAACAGCTGAGAACGAGGTTCTTTCGCACCTTAGACGCTAGAGTGCATATAAACAAGAAAATATAAGGCAACAACAAAGGAATATAAGGAAAAAAGTTGGCCAGACGAAGATGAGCGTAGATTGTTCGAGCGCGTTGGCGCCTGCGTTTGAATTTCGAACGCGAGTTGACGGCGGCGGTGTCATAGCAGTCAGCTGTTCTGCGCGCGAACACGTGCGCGGGGGTAGCGTGTATGGGTTGCGGGGGAGTGTGTGTTGGCGCGTGGTCGCGTGCGTGCTTCGGGAATGTATGTGTGCGCGGTGAAACGAGGGAGGCAAGTCAGTAGTCGAGGCGCGGCGGAGTGGCGAGCAGCCATTTTCTCTTTTCCGCGTTCCCGAGGAAAACGGATTTAAGAACGCGGATCATCGAGGCTTCGCAAAACCGCGGGGGTTTCGTCGAAAGTGCGAGGAGTTCCGTAAGCGCCGGAAGTCGCGGGTCGATCGTACGTCCGTGAAAATAAGAAACAAAAAACGTAACGCAAACAAACAAACAAACAAATAAACAAACAAGCAAACAAGCACCGGGCAAAAGAGTGCGCGACGCAGTTTTGAACCAGTCAAAGTAAAATCGCGTGGCCAACTGTCAAGCCCGTGTGATGCGAGCTTTTCGTGCAGCTTCGTCACACGTTGCTGTACCCCATAGACGGTGTTTCGGTGCGGATAGCGGCGTATCGTTCAACGGGTTATAGGTGTAACAAGTAAAATAGCCCACGCTGCAGTGTTGTGCGCCTTGATCTCGCTGGGGAAGAGGGAAAGGTGCGGAGAGAGGCGAAGATTGAGCCGCGGGGAGCGGAGAGGAGGGTCGCAGCTCAACGAGCACGAGGTGAGGGCCGCACTCTGCGCAGGACCGTTCGAAATTCACCGCCCGCTTTGCATACCCGGCATATCCAACCCCTTGTCCAATCTCAAAATGGGTCCATCGCGCCTCCCATGCAGAATCCAACCCCCGTCGCCGAATCGTCGCCCGGCAATTAGTCCGCGTGTTTTCCGGGTCTCGATTCGCGTCGCGGGAGAAAATGTGCAGCGCGTTTTCGGCATCTACGCGCTTGCGATGCCGTGAGGTCGAGTTGTTGGCTCGCCACCGGCGCATATCTTCGTTTATGACACCTAAATATAATCTTAATGACGCCCTTATGAGCGGCGGGCGCTAGTTACAAACGGATCACGAAATCCCGAGGTTACTTATATATTTGAGGCACGATGCACCTCGAGAGCCGTGGCGACCCTGCAACTCGTCGCATCTCGCAGCATCCCTTCGCGCTTTGATGTGGACCCGTTGACGCGCTGTTCCAGTTTGTGTGTTTTCAGGCCATCAACCGAAACGGGTTCAACTCGAATCTGTTTCTTTTCTTTTCCCGCCGCGCCGACCGTTTGATCCCAAATTTTACTAGCCGGTCGCGAGAGCCGCGACTCCAGAATTGATGTATCAGAAGAATCGTAGCTCTGCAGGAAAGCCGTAAAACTTATTAGCCCAACTTCCGAGGTGGTTCTAATTATTTATAGAGCTTTGTTTACATCACGGAAAAAAATCAAGACCGCCACCGAATTCCATTAGGAAAAACTTACGCATCTATCCCGCGGTACCAGGTTGAAAAAGGCAACCCCCGAACACTACGTAGCTATTTATATTTATGTAATACACTAAGGCCAGCAGTGCGGAATTCCGTTGTTTTCAATTACCCACGCCAAGTCACACGGCGCGTGGAATATATTTTCCAGACAAAAATCATCTCTCCGTGATCCATCATTGAAACCTTTTCCGATCTTTCAAAAGTAACATTCGGACATTGAAATTCGTCACGAATTTTCCGGCTTGTAACGAAAGCGTGCCGAAATGCCAGATTGACAGCAGATAGCGGGACGAGAGGATCCGTTTAACCTTGTAAAAATGTCAAAAGCATCGTCGAGGGGCAAGGGTGTGTGGGGGGGGGGGGGGGGGGGGAGCTTCGACGGTGTACCGCAGCACGCGTGTGCGATGCGTGTTATATGCATAGCCGTGCAGCTATTAGCCCGAGAGGAGGAATCCTCTTTCCCCTCGTCGTTTTTCGGCTCCCTTTCTCTTTCCCTTCGAGCAAGATCTTCCTGGGCGAGCAACGTGCCTTGCTCGTTTGCCCTGCGAGGTGTTTGCGTCGCTGTTACACAAGAATACGCTTTTTCGGTACCTTGCAGTGACATTTGCGTGCGGCAGACGCACGACGCGGACACGCCACACGCCACACAACAATTAACCCAACAAATCCCCCGACCCCTGCCCCTTCCGCCCCTCGAAAGGATGGCGGGGGGAGAGGGCTTCAGCCAGGGGTGTAAACCTGTCATTATCGTGATTATTGTTCCTACGGTGCCTAATCACAAGCTGTCAGTCTTTTTCTCCTTTTATTATTATTTTTCTACGAATATTATCCCGCTCTCTCTCTCTTTCTCTCTCTCCGTTTTTTTTTCTCTCTTCATTCGTGTAAAGCTCTAGCCTTCTTTTTGTTCACCGCGACGTTGAACAAAGCGCCCAGCTTTAATCCCTCCACCCTCTCTCTCCTCTATTCCTGCACTCGTTCAGTCAAATTACACGAGGGCTCTCGATCGATCCAGCCTTCTGAATGATCGGCGAACCCGTGCAGGTGGGCGTCTATATATCATTCCCCTGTTCTCCTTCATTTCTGATCCCGGCGGACACTTTTTTTCATTTTTCATTCTTGGCTTTTCTGCACAATTAAAAGAATCTTCGCGTACCTTGTAATAAAACTAAAAATCATTCGATAATGAAATATTCAGCTATTTGTTAACCAAACTTGGGTCTCCTTTCCAAGCTTACTTCCGATGCCGAAACGCGTGACGGTGAAAGGCGCCACCGTCATTCGATCTAATTTCTCAATATATGCACGTTCAGATATTCAATATAGACAACAAGCAGACCGCCTTCAATCCATGCGTCTTTTCGTGGTGAAATTGACGAGGGATTTGGAACAGCCTCATTGAATGCAGACCTTCGACTCAGAGTGGATTAAAACGTCTGCACTTTAGATCCGTAGAACCTGCAGGTTTACAGCCGGAGTCACGGTGAACGGTTGTAGCCGGTATAAAATCCAGATGAATGCGTACCTGTACGTTGGTCAGCTGACTAAACGAGTCCTTAAGGTTAATAACAAAATGACTAATCCCTGCAGTGCGGTATTATTTTATATTCTAAGAGTGAACCTAAAAATAAAGTCAATCATCGAGATGGAAAGTTGCTTCAGCAGAAAAATAAAAATTTTGCCTCGTTGAACCGCGTTGAATTGTTTGAGGGAAACTATGATCTTATGGTATTTGTCTGTGCTTCGTAGCGGGGATTTTCTTTTTTTTTCATCTTATTTTGACCGTATGTGATGCATATATAACGCGGCGTGTCGGGGGCGACGTGTTAGACGAGGAGGACCGAGTGTTCGGTTACAAATTGAGAGCAAAAGGGAGGAATGAAGCAGAAGCAGAAGCAGAAGCAGAAGCAGAAGGAAGGCGCGATGGGGAGGGGACGGGGAGAGGAGAGGTGAAATATAAAATAACGCCGTGCAGACTATATAGTCTAATTTTAGCCGATCTACACTCCGCTACCTCACATCGCTCCTTTCGCTCCCCTCGTCCAGGATTATAATTAGATACAGAAATACCCGCGGACTGGCATCCACCCACTCACGCCATCCGACTTGTAAGCTCTCTCGACCGTTCAAGAAGAGAGGAGAAGAGAAGCGAAGAAATGAGAAGAGAAGCGAAGAGAAGCGAAGAGAAGAGAAGAAAAGAGAGTGAGCCGCGTAGTTAGTTAGTGCAGCGGCGCACTTTCCAGCATGCATTATTATTCACGACTCTTCACCGATTTATGCTCCACTTTTCCCTCCACCCACGATTATCCCTCGCTTGTACGACGCACTTGTGTATTTTAAGGTAATTGCTTTTGGAATGGACCGTAATCATAAATTTGTTTTTTTTCTCTCTCTCTCTCTCTCTCTCTCTCTTTTCGTTTGTTTTGCTGGAACAATTTCCAATCATCGGTTTTTACCGAGCCAAAAATCCTCCCGAAGTACAGAATATTTCGCTCAAGTCCAACAGTGGCTACACCATGTGACTCTTACCCATTTAAGCAGTTTGTAATTGAGTAGGATTTTACAAAGTGAGTGTGAAGGTACTACGATGTGACGATTGAACTGACTTTGTTTTAATACAAATACATAACACGTTTGTTTTTGTAAACCTTGGAAAGTTAGCTTCAGGAATCTGCAAACAAAAGGTACAAGAACAAGGTTTTGGACAAAAAGCTACTTCTGCGTGAAAAAAAAAGAAGGTTACCAGAATTACCGTTTTTGAAGATGATAAGATATACAAGATCGTACCTACTCGCGATTATTTCATAAAAATTCCGCGAAGAAACTGGAACGAATAAGTTTTTCCAACCAGTTATTTGACTACGAAAAATTCTCGTAAAATCTCGAGGCAAAAATCCTGTATGCTTGAGAAGGATTTTAAAAATGTAGCAAAAAGCGTAGGTAACGTCCGAACGATGTTCGAGATGAAAAAAAGACGCTGCCACGATGCGAGAAAGTCTTTTCCACATTGAGTGAAACGCAGACAAGCGATGCGGCCGGCTATCGATCTACCCCAACTCCAAAAATATAATCCGATATTATTAACGGCGGCGCTGACGGTGCAGGATGAATATTTATTTCACGGCGTGGTTAAATAATTAATTAAGAAGGGCACCGCGACTGGGCAGCTGCTGCTAGCCTAGGCCGGCTAGCTGGCTGGCTCGATCGCTCCCTGACGACGGGAATCGTCTAGTCTAATAGACCGGGGCGCAGAGGGGAGGAAAGGGGACCCTAATGTAGGAGAGGTAATTATTATACGAACCCAATCGATACTTCGACGAGGAACTCGGTGGAAAAAACACACCAGAATTCTCCTACCCCCTACCCCCTACCCCCGCGTGCAACCGGGGACCCACGTGTGGGCCCTGCACACCGGATCAGAACCGCATATCCCAGGCACTGTACCCCATCGGCTCGCATAAACAGGGGGAAATTGCTCCCCTGCATCGTTGGGGATGTTAAAAAATGTCTCGTTCGTTCTATTCACTTCATATAGGTATGATATTTATTGAACGGCGATATTTTGTTGAGAAGAATTTTCTTCTTTTTTTAATTAATCGAAAGAATATTCTATTGAATTAAACATCGTTAGAATAACAGTTTAAATGTTATGAAAATTATGAGAAAATTTGATACAAGTTACTCTTTAGGGTAATCGTAGTTATCGATACTATGTTTTTCCTGTCAAATAAGGACTTGACATCAATTTATCCTTGTTCCAAAACATCAAATTATCGCAATGGTTACAATAAAATGTAATGCTCGTGACAATGATAAACAAAAAAATAGTAACACACCAGTATCAAATTTTCTGATTACAGCTTAAAAACTCATTTTCTTTTTGTACCCAAAACGATATCATCTTTCATGATAAAAAATAACAAAACAAATTAAAGAAAAATAATTAAGACGTAGCTGGAAATTTGAAGGCAATGAATTTTTCAAGACAGAAATATCATTGAATAAATGTTTTTTTCTTTTACTGCTGCACCGACGCAATTTTTAATCACTCAATTCAAATATTTGTCATTTTGATTGAATCAATCATCATTTTTCAGTGGTGGCGACTGATATTTAGAAGAAGATTATACAAATTTAGCGATTGTTTTGTCTCCTTGCGTTGTTTCATTGAAAGAATGCTAAATATGCAATAGCCAGCCCCGGTGAGTCAGGTTTCCGAAATTTCCAAGAATTTCATACGACATCTGCTTGGCACTCGCTACTTTATCGTATTTTTCAGTGCCAGATCAGCATCGAATAAATGTTTTTGCTAACGAGCATTTATTTTGTTTCTAGGTCAAGTTCTATTCTACGAAACTGTAATAAATTAGCGTTTTATTAATTATTCAAACTTCTTGACTGATTGAAAATTGCCAAGTTTCGTGCTTTCCATAAGTTTCATCGTTAAGAAATCAACAAATTGAATTTCAGCTGCCGTTAAAACTGAGGAGACATGGAAAAAATATAAAAATTGGCGAAAAGTGTGATAATTATTTTGAATTATTATCCGATCAAAGACAGCGTGCCTGGTTCTTGGTTTTTCTATACTTCTTGAATTATTATATCGATGCTCTCCGCGTCCGGTGGTGAATTTTATAACAGCCGCGGAGCTTTGAATTATACGATCACGACTCATCGACGAAGATCAGATTCGACCCGAGGCGAGAGAACAGCTTGCGAGTGGTTGCTGAGCGTGCAAACTATTAATAATAATGATAATTACGAATTATTTTTAAATGCTTCGGCTCAGGTTAAATTCGGTCTCTGACGATGAGCTCATTGCTCTTGCCACACCGCAGGCTCCTCCTCGAGGTATTATATCCGTTCCTACTTGCTTTATAGGTGTAACGCATATTTATTTGGACGCAGTAGATTCGACATCGCGTATTTACGTTACACGCCATACCTTGTACCTACCTAATCGGACTTGAGGTGTGAAAAATGTATGGCAACCGACCGAAGTAAGGGGAAAAAGAAGAAATGGAATAACTTCAGTTTGATTATATAATAATTGACGATCGCGATCCGAGAAGAGTTCATGAATCTGCTTTTTTATCTACCATTTTTATTATTTCGATTTTGAACTTCGAATCTTATTCACGTGTTAATCGTCAATTTCTTTCCTCAAGTTGTATCCCGTTATTGCAAATTCAATACGTAATTCATTCCAATTGAGATAGCTAATTGAAAGTGCAGAATCTCAGCAGCAAATTATTGTCTCCGATTGGTCTTCCAGCTCGTTTCTTGCGTGTTAATTCGTCGAATTTATCTATTCTCAAATGCTTTTATCCCAGTATTAATAAATATATATAGTAATAGAAACACGGTTCCAGACCTATCAACGAGAAATCCAGCTGTGAAGTTGTATTACGAAATAAGTTAGATCTAGGATAACATACGATGTAGGTATAACGAGGCGGTAAGCTTTGAAGAATAAGGAAATGGCGAGTGGAAAAAAGTGGAGTAAAAGCGACCCGTAGCTTTATTCGCAGGACGAGTAAAAGGAAGAAAAAATAAACAAATAAAAAGAAAAGCGTATTCGAACCGGTTCTTCAATATCCTGATAGCGAAGTATAGGTAAAAGGTATAACCGGAAAATGAATTCTCTTCCCAAAACTTGACTCCATCCGAAATGGTACTTTGCATCCTAGGTCTTCATTTGTGAAAGTACCTACGTACCTACATACATACATACATACGTGCATGCAGCGCCGAGAAAGAGGCGCGGGGGCGAGGAGCGCGCAATACCGAGCGAGAGAGAGAGAGAGAGAGAGAGAGAGAGAGAGAGAGAGAGAGAGAGAGAGAGAGAGAGAGGGAGAGAAGGAGAGGAACAGCAGCGAGCACCTTCTTCCCAGTCCCACAAGTAAGGCGAGTGATTGCCGGTTGAAAGATCAGCGAAGCGCGACGCCCGGTCTGCGGGTCTCTCGCTCGGTTCGCCCTGAAGACGGGCCGGAGGAATCATGGTCTCTAATTTTTCCATGGCGCGTATATGCCTCCACAACGTGTAGCTGGTCATTAACTTCGAGAATTAATCACAATCGTCTCTATTAACGGGGGTTAATTGCTGTTATCCGCGCGCGCGCGCCCGTCCAGCCGGACTAGACGAGGGAACGCAGGAACGAAACGGATGCGTCTGCAGGGCACCCCGCATCCGGCCAAGGAGGAGAGACTACCGGACGTTTATCGACCGTCTTCGGCGTCCCTCTCCTCCCGACGAAAGGACGACGGTTTCCTTCGCCCTGCAACGGATGGACGACCGCCGGACACCGGTCGGCATGGGAATTCCGGCTGAAACAAAGGGTAAAACCTGTTGTACCGCGTCCCGTCGCAAATATCGGCTCTCGCGGTCTCGCACCCCTGTGGATCTTCATCCCCGTCCACCCCTCGAGCCCCTCGAGCCCGTCGAGGACGAACAGTTGGACGGTTTTTTGCCCGTCAAACCACCCCATTGTCTGCGGGCGATTGCGCGCAGGGGATGCGAGTCGCCGATTCCGGGGCCTCTTTCACGCTTCTTCCTTCTTCTGCATGGGAGAGGAGGAGGACGCAGTGGCAGGATATACGGGACCGCAAAGGACCGTTGGACGAGGCGTGATCAATTAATTAAGCAATTCCTGCACCGAGCCGGGACTCGGGGGGAGGGCTGAAGCTGGGAACCAAATTCAGCCTCGTTTGAGGATGATTCGGCAGCACCGTCCGAACAAAAAGTTAGGAAAAATGAGACGCAAAGTCAACTTGGCGATGAACGGATTCGAATAATATACTGAGATAGTAACGGTTTTAGATAATATTTTATGGTAACGGTCAAAATGATTAGACTCTCGTGCTTTTCATCCAATTTCGACGCTTTTGAGCACATTCCGATCACTGACCGGATTCCCACAAATTTCCTGAGAAATATTCATGGAATCTTACATTCATGATATAGTTACAAGACGGAAATGCAATTGCTAACGAACACTTGTTGTACCGTATAATCTATACTAATCTATATTTATCCATTGTCCAGGTGATCTCTGAATATCTGTATGCTATGATGAATAAAGTAATAGCCCGAAAAGCTTGAGATTTGATGGAAAAAAAAGAACGCTGGAATTCCGTTATTTTGAAAGTACTAATATAATACCTACCCTCAAATTACTCGCTAATAACACCGCCGGAGATTTTTAGAACGGTTTCATCTTTTCCCCAAGTTTTTATTCAGACGATGGGACTCATTCATTCTCAAGCTTGGAGTGATCATACAATCCAAGTCGTGCAGCGGCATCATTGACCGTGTATAATTACCTAATGAGACAATAGTCGCTGTCCGTATTGCACGACACGACGCTAGTGCACTCCGAACGCATGACGAATGGTTCCGGTTCAGAAAAAAACATCCTGAAAGCTGATGAAAGAAAAAAAAAAAAAAAAAAACTATTGCAAAGCAACATTGTCTCAAATGGTAAATGATTTCATCCGAATACTTACAGGTCTGAATAACAATGGTAGGTACATCACGAAACAGTTTTTTTCAACATACGGTTGGAAGTTAAAATTTTCAAAGTTTGTGCATGGTGCGTAAATTACCATATTTCTGAACAGTACGGTAAAACAAGTCTCGCGCATGCGTTTGCTTTAACTTTTCAATTTTACAAGCTGGGATTTTCTTGGCGCATGCGCAATATTCGATAACTTAATTTAAAGTACCTCGTGATTACCCTTGACTTTACTTCTTTCAAATTATTACATCAGATTCGTTTGTATCTAAAATCAAACTTTCATTCAAAGGTGTTGTAAAAAATATTCGTTGTATATAACCTTCGCTCACGTTGCAAACTTCTCACTCGTAGTAAATCTCCCACTTTCCGCACTCGTCTTAGAATATAGGTTACTATTCCTTAACGAACTGCCGCAACTTATCAGTTCGCCAGCCAAAGTTGAGGCCCTGAATAATAGAAAGATCACGCGTTTCGCAGGCATGTATCCTGCGTCTCGTATCCTCCGGTCAAATTGCCAGACACTGAGCCTTAGACGTAGCTGATGCACGATTCGAAGACTGACCGCTTTGCGACGATACTCGCCACATGCATGCCGTCTTGTGAAGGAAAGTATACGCGGACATATATCTGCGGTATCGACCGGCTAGCTGTGCAGGCTCTATGTGATTACATAGATTGGGTCACGCAATGAACGTACGCGCCTCTACCTCCACCTCCACCTCCACCCCCGCCCCCGGCCACACCGAGGTCCACCGTTCTTCTGATTATTTTACCGCCCTGACTGTGTGCGTGCGTATTTTCGTTCGAGATGTGAAGGTAAGAAGAGATTCGCCATCGCCCCTCGTTCCTGATTATAATTAAAAGGTTATTCTCGTTGTTATTACCCAGTTCCACTTATTTTCACATTCAGCCTTATCGTGGCCGACTTCTTTCCGCTGTTTTTCTCTCTCTTTTGCGTGCCGCAGATTCCCCCCCCCCCCCCCCCCCCTACCCCACCGGGGAGAGTCGTATCGCCAAAGCGAGCGAGGGGGGAAAAAAGCTTAGAAATGAATTCAATCGAAAGTGGGAATTATAATAACGGTTGTAGTTTGGCTGTCGTGTTAGCGGTCATTTGCCCCGTCCCCCTCGCCCCCTCGCCCCTTGCCCCGCTCTCCTTTACCGCTGGTTCCTTCTCTCGCCCCCCAGACATATGATTACCAAACGCACAACGACAATTCATTGTGCTTCCTGACAGCGTGTAATTTACCCCCGTGACGGACGCCGGTATACGGCTTCGAATAATTCATTTTCTTTAAGAAATTATCCAATTTTGCATTCGGTGATCGTGATACCTGCTACGTCTTGCCGACGTCGGTTTGAGTGAGAATGTTTTTGTTGCCTTTGTAACGCGTGTGTAAATCGTCTGAAGGAAGTTTAACAACGAGCAACACAAGATTTGACAATTAAATCGGTACGGTTGTTGAAAACTTTTTCTCATCTTGCGTATCTCTCGAAACAATTTTTCCTGCAACTTGACATTGAATACAAGTCGAAATCCACCGACCTCGTGAGTAAAGTTTTTAATGAGACGTCTCGATGAACTCGTCATGTTTCGCTCTCGACTTATTCTGCTTAGCTTGTCTCCAACTTTGAGGATGAAAAATGAAAAAATGAAAAAATCAAACGTGGAAACGATCAAAAGAAATAATAAGACGTTCGCAGCGGAAGATCTGAAGATATTGAGAAAGTTTACGACAATGACGAATTTCTTAGAAATTGTAAAACGAAAGTTTGACAGATTTTCGAGCTGATAGAATAATCGGATACATGGATCGATCCATCAACTTTCTACCAGATTTTTGGTAGTATACGAATTTCTAGTTGGCTGCAAATTTAATTTATGTCAATAGTCTACACCGTGATATGAAAATCATACAATTTTTCAGACCCGCTTTTCTAAACGCTTGCACTAAACACGTGAATCGATCTTAGCACATTATTGAATTGAACTTTTGTCTTGAAATTCTTCGCCTTTCCTGGCGTTAGAAAAAATTACTGCTCAATATGTTTTTGTGTAAACATGTCTGATATTTCCGAATACCAAATTCCTTTTAAGGTAGATCTTCAGGAATCGCCAGAAGAACGTTCTTTTTACATTTTCAATCCCTTATATGCGAAAACCATATAAAATTCAAAATCCCTGGAAGGTTCATGCAGATTAAATTATGATTGTATTTTCATAAGCATATAAAACTTTCAGAATATACTCCAGAATCTTTACTTTTTCCAAACAGGAAGCTAAAAATCCAACGAAAGGGGTTCAATTCAAAAACGTAATCAAATTAAACAATACATTTCTGGCCCAACGATCTGACAATGATATCATTTTCGTATCGCACTTCACCCTATAATATCTCAAATTTACAGTCACATCGAAATAATTTCAAGTTTAAAAAATTGGCCGACGGTTGGGGGTAGAATTTAATAAAAAAAAAAAATGGACCGAGGGGAATAAAAAAAGTTCGAGACCCAAAGGTAAGTAAGTACAGAAGCGAAGATAGAGGAGGAAAGCGGATAGGTACATATCTACACATAACGAAGGAAGAAGGGAGTGTGGAGGGGGGTGGGGGGAGACGTGATAGTTACTCCGGCGGTCAGTGCGGAAGAAAGGAATTAGCTAGACGGTGCCCGCGTCTCATCTAGGTCACGACGACGCCGCTGGTTGTGGGGGTGTTTCATCGACGAACGCATACGCGGAACCACCCTCATTACTGGCGGCAGCCGGGCAGCGGCCGGGGGTTGAGCGGGGCTGAACGGGGGTGAACGGGGCTGCAGCAAAAGAGGCGGGCGTTAATTAAGAACAGACTCGCCACCAACGCGGCCCCAGCAGCGCCGGGCGGGTAAGGAGCACTGACCACCGTGCCCAGCCGGACCTGGAGGAGCGGGACTTTCCTCCCGACGCGAGGATGGAGCGAGAGAGGGTGAACCGAGCGAGCGAGACGAGGACGCCACCGGAATATCAGCTAAGCCCTGCGTATTATGCTATATTGGACCGGATCCTGGGATCCTTCGTCAGGGTGTCAGAGCTCGCCCTCGACGCCCGGATTTCGACGCTAAAATGACGGAAGACACCCGGATTACGTAATTGGCGCCGTACTCCCGACGCTTTGTGTTCTTGTCTTGGACGAACCCCTTCCTCCCGTCTCTCGCCAAGGGATGAGCGCCGCTGCTCGAACGACGGAGGAAATGCGGAGCCTCGGATGAATCCGCAAATTAAACAAACACCTTATTGACGCGGTGATCCCGGTTCGCACGCCGCGACGTATCCACCGACAAATAAGTCGGTTCCGAGACTTAACGAATATTGCCATCGATATCCAGACCCAGAAGTCGCCCTTCTGATCGGGGGAGTCCGGGATCGGGGATCTGTAATTGTGATGAAGACGCGGTCTGAAAGACGCTCCCCTTCCCCGCCCCTCTTCGAGATTTTTTCACTCGGCGATAGCATCGGTGCAAAGCGGAAAACCCGCGACGCGAAGTGTCCACAGTGGTTCTCGTCGATGTAAGCCATGCCACGCTGCAGGCTCTGGTGGGGAATCTCTTAACCCCCAGGGGCGGCGGCGGCGGCGGTGGCGGCGGCGGAGGATGAGGCCAGACTGCAGAGGCGTACGACAGGGTAGATAAATTAGTGCGGGTAATGAAGACTGAGCTCTGCGCCTGATTAAACAAACACAGGGAAACACAAATAAGCGAGAAGGAAAGGAGGAATCGCCGGTATAACGAAACCGACGAAGAAAGAGTGCGAGGAGAGGGTGAAAGGGGGGAGGGAAGGAGAGCAGTCGTCGGGAAGCGGGGGAGGCGAGGGGCACTCCGTAATTCTTCTCTGGACACACACACTCACATACACTGACACACATACACACGCTCCATCCTCTCTCTGCTCTGCCTCCGTCTCTAATTAACTGAGCCAGGTTTAGCTGCACACAAACCAACGTTTCACCCTCTCCTTCTCTCTCTCTCTCTCTTTTTGTCTTTCTCTCCGTTTCTTATGTACCACCCCCCCCCCCCCCCCCCCAATCGTCCTTCCGACGATTCAATTTTTGAGTCACACTTATACTCTCACTGCCGGAGTATCTTCAGCGGATATAATGATCTGAACTTGGAATTGAAGCTTTTGGTTTCTAAAATCAGCGTGGATGACCCAAATGACAGAAAGGATGCTTTCGAGTTGAAGAGACAAATGTTCGAGTCATTTTTTCATTCTCGGCGTCGAACGACGACGAATCGCTTGCTAATTGGATGATCTGAGCTTACGCAACGTGTGTAATTGAAACTAACGATTACGTCAATTATTAGAGGTGGTTCAAGTTTGATTATCGCAATTTTCTGGTACCGTTTGACTGAATTCAAGTATGGATCGGTGTAAGTACCCAGTGATTAAAGAGGTGTTATCGAATCGAAGGAGCGATGTCATCCGTTCGAATCCTAAATCTTTGAGAAATGGTCTGACCGATCCATTTTGGTACACGGGCTAGTGAACCCGTGCGAGAGTAAGTATATGTATATATATATATATATATATACAACATAAGAGGTACAAGCGACTGAAATACCTTCAGTGTGACTTTCGATCTGGGTTAAAGGATTCTAAATACAGTAAGTGGTTATAATGCGATGTCACTAGAGTAGCTGGTGTAAAAGGCAAGGCGACGGTGAGTCAAGGCGTCGATTCCTGCAACCGCTGGAATGCCACGGTATTGTGTTCCCGTTCCGCGGTGCGGTGTCTTAGGCCTGCCTACAGCTAGGTTCAGGTAGGAACACGACTCGCGTAGGTGTGAATTAATTTCTTCTTGGCGACGAAGTGAATAGACCCGATCGTTGCATAGAGTGAACGGACCACTGTCCGGGGGCCGTGTATTTTTATTTATAAATTTGTTTTTAAGAACACGAGCTGACAATGAATTAGTAGCAGCGCACAGCGGACATCGGACGAGATACGAGCCGACTAGAGAGAGAGAGAGAGAGCATGAAGGGGGAGGAGAGGGGCGATCGACTTTGCAAGGGTACGAGACTGGGTGAAAAAATACATTCGGTAATAATTATTATTGCTAAATCCTCGGACGTCTTGCCTAGTATCCCGGGGATAAAGGCGAACTTGCGTTCTCGATCACCTGCGACTCTGGACCATCCGACCATGTCTATGTCTATTACAGAGATTTTCGCTGCGGCGGCGTCGCGACGCTCGAGAGAGAGAATTGCAGCTCTCTCGTCGTTGGATACATTACACATATACGTATAATCGGTCGCAGCAAGGACGCTCAAGTTTAAATAAAAATAAGAATCTTCTTATACGCGCACCATCACTAATTATAGAAACGTGGCGCAACGCGAACCCACCGTGTATTTAGGTGGAAAAGAGAGATGGGGAGAGGCGTAATGTACGTGACTGTTACTGATCTCGCATTCGTCCGTGCGTCCGTGCATACAGTCCCAGCCGTTATTCCAATTACTCACGAAACCCGAACGCAATTACAATGTACCTAATACATATTCCTGTAATTCTATACTGCCGACCATCCAGCCAACGACCACCTACCTATACCATTCCACGGAGAGAAGTTTCTAGTTCTGATGGTTACTACGCGGTGTGACTCAAGTATCACCGTTTTTAGTAATAACCGAAGAATGTGATTCTGGATGCAAAATGGAAACCACTTTTGTCACTGTATTAACCAGAAAGTCTGGTATAGATACGTGCGATTACACTATTCTTTTTTATTATCATAAACTCCTGGTACATTTACTCTTTACTTGCTTTTACTACGAGCGGCGTTTTCGCGGAGCGGGGCAAGGGCAAGTTAATTTTGTACGATGTTCACTTTTTCTTTTTTTGTTTTGTTTACTCATTCCTTCTCCCAGACATATTACATCTCTGCAATATTTATTGATACCGTGAATTAGCCGATATACATGTG
This sequence comes from Diprion similis, assembly GCF_021155765.1. NCBI lineage: Eukaryota > Metazoa > Arthropoda > Insecta > Hymenoptera > Diprionidae > Diprion > Diprion similis. The sequence goes on along the minus strand of NC_060110.1, from coordinate 6,325,242 downwards.
TAGAAAATAATATTTCTAAAAATTGTTGATCCTTGGATGTAAAAAGAAAATATATACGCAGCATATTATTTATTATCCACCGAAAATAAAGGAAAAGTGAACGCAAGTAAAGAAAGAAACTTGAAAATAGTCAATTCATATCGAACAAGGTTCATCTTTGCTTTTGAGTTTTATTTGAAAAATCATTCGAGACTCGCCCTCCAGTCTTGAACCGTGTCCTTTTCAAGCAGCTGACTTTGCCCAGATTTATTGCTAGGCGACTATCTGCATGTATTGGAATTTCTGTTTCTTCAAGTTTTTATATCAGCCTCTCAACGAAAAATTTTATCGGACGAAAATTCAAGCTACCTCTGCTGTGTCTTCAAGAGTTTCGCAGCGTCTATCCATCGAATGATTGAAAAGCAGTTTCCTCTTATCCTCGAGAATAATAATTCACATCAAGTCATACTTTCAGTTTCACCCACAATACATTTATTCCTCGATACAGAATCTCAAGAGTGACATATAATAATTAAATATCGCAGAGAATGAAACAAAATTTACTCAACTTTAATTTTCTAACAAATCTTATCTGTTACGTCAAGTTCGAAATCCCTCATAATGCCGTAGATGTTGTCACACAACCATAAGGTGCAAAAGAGTTGCAATTACACAGTTAGAGTAAATGATTTTGACCATTTGATTTTTAAACCTCGTCTATCTATTGCCTGACTCTATTTTTTGTCACGATGTCACCTCGCTTCATATTCATACAAATAAAAGAATTCGTCCTAACCATAGCGTATCAAATATCGATCCCCATAAAAATGTCCGTTCGAAAACCAGTGCAACAAAACTGTCATCGAAGCAAGCATACATCACCGTTGGGGGTTGTTCGCCATCGAGATTAGCATATCGACCTAAAAGAATGATTGAAATACAACCGGGTGGGATCGAAATCAATTAATCAGCTAGAGAGGAGAAAAGAGGGGGGCACGTGAGATCGATTGAAAGGTCGACACGCGTCGCGATCCTAATAGAAGGTACACAGCTGGCCGAAGCCTACGGACATGATCGTGAGTAGGTACAAATCCGGAGGCAGGAAGGAAGGAAGGAAGGAAGGAAGGAAGTGACGTAACGGGTCAGCACAGCAGCAGTAGCAGCACCAGCTGCGTCGCGTTTCGCGTTGCGGTGAAAACGGCGATTAGCAAGCCGATTGATCGGCCGTTTGAGTCAATGCATGGTAGAATGGAGGTCGATGGGCACCGCCGTAAGCCGAGAGCATAATTATTCCGCATGGGAACCGGACTAATTACCGATCACGATACACCAAATGCATTGTTGTTCAATCGTCGCTACCTCGTCAGCCGCGTCAACGTCGATATATATATAGGCGCACCGTTTCTGCAGCACCTGCACACACATGTACCGATCGACACACGCACGCCGTAGCAAAATTCATGCGCGGCAGGAGCAGCGTGGGTCGTTTCGTGGGTGTTGGTACAATGGAACCGATTCCGTCCCTCTTAAATCCCGGTTAGTTTCTACCGCCACCGTAACCAGACTCTCTGCCCGCTGACTTTTGTCTCGATAAATCAATTTCATCTATTTCATAACGACGCCTGCGATTGCCGTATTGGCCGCCTCTTCTCACCAATAAAACGCCCTAATTTTACACCGGATTAAATGCCTTTTGGCGTAGGTAACGTGGATGCAAAGAACGTGGATCTCAGAGGATAAGTATATTATGGAATTCGATGGTTCGTTGAAATTTTGACAATGGAAAAGCGTGTACATTGTAGAAAAAATCGGGGAGTAGATTTCGATACGCTACGATTTGGTGTCTATCTAATGCTGTAACCTGATGTCAATTCAACACCGTAATCTGATGTCGGTTCAACAGTATCTCATGTCAATCTAACACTAATCTGATGTTAGTTCAACATTATCTAATGTCAATCTAACATATTAATCTGACGTCGATTCAACACTGGCAAATGTCGAACTAACATTATAATCTAATTCCAATCTAACACTACAATCACTTTCGAATCATGGGATTGATAAAACGTGTGGAAAAACTGCCTTTTGTGAGAAAAAGAAACGCTGAAAAGTTGCTTTTTGATGTAAGTAATACTTATTCAAAATAATATCGCCCCGTGAAACCTTAAAAAATTGTTTTATTTACCAAATATGGAGAAAGAATTGTTTTGTTAATTAAAATAAATGTGATTTCGCTTGATAACACAAATTACTGTGTTGACCACTTTTTTTTAGTTGAATCAAATAACATTTCCTTCCGCATATATATGGTAATTCAATAAATAATTTCTCTGCATGTACTAGATTTTCTGCTAAGATCTAAAAAAAAATTAATTTTCATATTATTCCCGAAACTTCATTCTCCAATTACGATGAAAATCGAAGATATTCACGAACGAACTACACTAATCACAATTGAAAATTACTCTCAGTGTATAAAAAAGCGCAACGATGGGCAAAACCTTTTCATCGAGCTAAAAATATTTGCATCTTAAACTCGATTCCCGCTAAAAATCCAACTATTGCAAACACGCTGCATGCTGCACCCACGCCGTGATCTTTTCCGTGCGCAAAATTAGAGTGAGGAGGAAATGAGATGGTGCACAGTCCATGGCGAGGGGCCCAGAGGCGACGCGAAATCACTCAGAGGCCTGAGATTTGCTTTATTTTTGCCCCGCTGGAAAGTCTGTCCTGGCGCATAGCACTCTCGAGGTACTCGAGTTCCCGCGTCTCACTGCGGGCATTTCGATGCATACTAAACGACCGCTTAAAGTTCCCTAACGCTGACCAAGAACAGTGCGTATAACCTTCATGCAGCAGACCCCGGGCACATCCACGGCCAGCCAATTCATTTATTTGTTTGCTTATTTTTCGTTCAAGTCATTTACACGTTACCTTTCGCCTTTTTCGACTTCTTCTCCACCGTTTCTTGACGGCGAGAGATTAGACTCGCTGAACAAACACGAGCACGTTTGGTACGATGTGCATGGTGTGGCTGATTCTGCAGCCACTTCTCTGATCGAGTTTCAATTCAATTTATTATGTTCGCCAAAAATCCTGTACACAAAAATTTCACATATAGGTGATAACCATGTCGAGTCTTTGGTTTAATCGGTTCATAAGCAGCGACGAACACTGCATGTTTTTGTTAGAAAAAATAAACCGAGTATAGAGCGGGTATCGGGAAATAAATCGGTGTCAAGAAAGCATGGATATTGGAGAAAAAGCTGGTGATTAATAGTTGATACAAATACCCTGCGATTTGAATATTCAGTGTATCTTAAATTAAACACTTTGGCTTTGATCTTCGTGTAGCCGATGCCACAGCCACAAATCTTGATTTTCACGAAACTATCTCTTGTCTCGTCGGTTGCTTGTTTCTCTCAAGTACACCGAGCGAGATTGTTTGTCAAGCTGATTGAACACTTGTTCTACAACTCACCCAACATAATCGTAAAAATTTATCCCCAATTGCAGAAATTTATATGCATTTCCGCGTATAACCATCGATAGAAACACTTTCAGGGGGTGTGGGAATTCCCGAAGGGATGCACTACCGTCAATTATCGAGGCAGAACAGCGGCCAGGGGAAAATATAAGTGCAACGGTATCGACATGCGGAGGTTGAGACCCATCCCATGGTGTCAACGCGGATGCATTGATGGCTCCCGTTTATAGCGTAATTATTGGCGCATTGTCTAGGGGACAATGCATCGGGCGGAATTGGCATGCAAAAATGGTGAGTGAAGCGAAGCGGATTCGCTACCAAAACAAGAACACCAACCAAAATCATATCTATGTGAAATAAAATACTCACTCTTTTTTCCCCATCTTTTGTACGGCGATGCTCTCGGTTCAATTCTGACAAGATTCATCCGAAAAGTCTTGCAATTCTGCAATTCCGAGTCTTGATGCTGAAACGAAAATTTTTGTGAGTGACGAAGTGAGAAATTACATAAGACGTTGCTAAAAATAGAAAAGTTGTAACAAAAAAATTGTATTCCATGAAGATATGATCGATATAAAAAATTTATAGGTATGAAATTAAATCGTGTAATTAGAACTCTATTGAAATTAATTTTCAATTTTTACAATCATTTAGATTGGACTTTTAAGTAAGTCGGACGCAAGAATCGACTCTTTCGGAATAATTGAACGCCCTAACCTGCAGGACTGGCGGAGAAAGAGGAAGGAAACGGGACGCGGAGAGCGAAAAGTCGGGCCTAAGGACCGCAACCTATGAATTTGGGGGGTTATTAGTTATTAGATGGCGGCGCGGCTGTTTCGGACTAGGCTCGAGTCGCCCAGAGCCGAGAGTAGGTAATACACTCTATACGCTGCACCGTCTCGAGGATCCAACGAAACCTTTCCCGAGGTTTTTGTTGCCAGATTGGCGGCCATTATGACTGAAATTGGGGCTTAATTGTGCCAGCCGTAATGAGTCGGGTTGCTCTAATGCATCGCCACCACCCCTCGACCCCCGCCTCGCCCCACGCAGCACACGTCACGACGTTAAGGCGGGTATATTTCCTTCCCGAAGTGCGTCGAGATGTATACCGGGTGTGTGTGTGCGTTCATCCACCTTTTTTACCCGCAAGTCGATTTCGCGAAAGTAAACAATTTTTTACATCCACCTATGTCTGCAGAAATAATGTGAGATTTTTAGATTGTTTCACTACGAAAAGAAACGGATCTTTTTCGTCGTGTGAGTCGTCGTGATGCACGTTTCGGCAGTTCCATCGAGGAGGAGACTGGTTTACTAAAAATCGATACTTTTCATCCCTTTGGTTACGAGATAGTCGTACGTTTGGTATATCGTCGATATAATATCTTTGGAAGGTAGAATGTTTTCTCAGAAAATATATGAATAGAAAGTGTACTGGAATTGTGAAGAAAAGCTTGAATGAGATCAGAAGAATCGTTAGTTTTCACTCTACGACGATGGCTGATTTTATGCAAAAGACAATTTTCTACAAATTCATCGGAACAGAAATGTATTTTTTCTTTTTTTTTTCAATCATTGATCTACAATCAATACCGATGCACCGTTGTAAGATTAAGTATTCAACAAAGTTTACATGATAAAAAAAAAGAGCCATAGTAAAGCGAATTCGAATAAATCTGCTGGATTCTTGACCACTTCAAAGTGATTTTTAAAACGATTTTCATAGCCGAGGAATTTCATAATTCGAGGAATACGTGATGGCCGATCGTGTCGCAATAAAAGTTATGCAAATTGTCGTTTTTATTGTTAATCCGACCAGACTGTTTGTCAGAAGATAAACTTTTACTGCACGCCAACAGACTAAGATCAGAATTATAAATGATCTTGATTATAACTTTTAGAATTTCCTGTCAGCATTGACCCTCGTTATTAAGTCTAACCTAACTCGATTTCAGAATAGTTGCTAAAGTAGAAACGAATTTTGAACTCGATCTGAGTTACAAGATAATAAAAATCCCTGCGCACCCCCTGAACCCCACGGAAATGAAGCCGATTCCGCAATATAAGCTCGCGAATAAATTACACCGAGAAGCTCTCCGGTGTCTGTTCATCGTGTAGGAACTCCGGGCGCACATTTTCACCGCCACGATTTGCAGCCCACGTATAATCGATCCCGATCCATTTTGCTACTTATCGGTATAAAGGGCGAGAGGGGAAATCGGGCCGAATCGACTGCGTGTACGGTACATCCGCGTCTGTCGCTTTCGCCCACGCTTCAAGGAGTTTCACATATTATTTTTATCGATTCGAGCCAACGGCGACTCGTACGTTAAACGTGAATACGACTGATACGCGTATATAATGCGAGCGAGCGAGCGATTCGAAATTGTTCCGAGAACATTCCAATCATAGGTTCTTTATTCCGGGGTCAAAGAAGAAAGAAGGAAGAAAAAAAAAAAGAATAAATAAAATACCGGGGTGAAAATAGACTCGTTCTTTGTATTCGGAACGGTTGAATGTTTCACCGACCACCCTGTACATCAGACAGTGACGACGACGACGACGACGACGACGACGACGAGGTCGACGGTGCTGCAAGCACTCGCTACTATGTGGCGACGTTGTATTATTTAATTGCTGTTCCACAGTTGTTTTTTCGTCGCCAGATAATTTGTGTACCTGCTCTCCGGGGCCTCTAGCCTCTCTATCTCCTTTTCCCAAAGCCAGCTCTCTAGCCGCAGCTCGCCCTCTTTCACTCTCTCTCTTTCTCTCCAATTTGTACCGCATACACCATATAGTTTTACTCCTTCCTAATTGCGCGTAATTACCTGTGGGGGCCAATTAGCTAGGATCGGCTCCGCGAGCTGCCCGGCGGAACTTACCGAAGAGGAGAGAAAAGAGAAAAGATCAAGGAGAAGAAGAGCAGCCGCGAGTTTTCTTCCCTTAATTAAGCTCCGCGTCTACTTTTTTCCTTTATTTACTTATTATGGTACTTCCTCTCTATCCTATATTTGCAGTACCTACCGCTCGCAGTTTCCTCATCAAAACCAACTACACCCAATTTCCCTTCGTCTTCTCGTGTTTTAGAATTTCGCCAAACTTCACGATTTCGTCTTTACAGCCTCCGCGACCGGTACCTACACAGCGAGAACAGAATTAACGATGTGCAGAATTCTCGGCGCGCTTTGGTGTTGAGAAAATTGACGCTATACCCGGCGAGACGCAGCCTGTACGCTTTTATACGAGTATACCGTGATGTTTTTCGTGTCATTGAGGTGGCTCTCGGGTGGCGCAGAGGGTAGGAGGAGGGTAAAAAAGGATAAGTGTGTTAAGAGTGATTAATCACTTGTTGTAATTTTTTGCGCCCGCGTCGTGCCGGCCGGTCGTTTTAATATTAAAGTAGCCAGTTGCCAGGTGGATTAATTTGCTTTTTGCAACCTTCCGCCGCTGCATCAGCATCAGTCGTAGCGATGGCGGGTCAGCGGCGCAAACAAACGGGGCTAATTCCTTACGGAGGGCTAAAAATATGCGCGTAGGTAGGCAGGCGAGCGCAGGGCATGTGCAACCGCAGGGTACCTGAGGGATTCGAGAAATATGGAGGCCTGCTGCAGCTCGCCGCTTTTGTTGGCTCGTTGCGGCAGCAGCTCGCAAATAACCGATTCCCGCGTGCAGATTGTACCGGCAATGCTTTCCGCGAGCGATCTCGATATCTCACTCCCACGCCGGGTGCCGAGCGAGAGGGAGAATAAGGAGCGTTAAGGAGAGGATAAGGAGGAGGAGTGCCTTCGGCGAGAGTGAAAGAGGTCAACGAGCCCGCGATATTCCCCACCCGAAAGGATCGCGCCTATAATACCCGTAATGCAGGTACCTACACTCGGGCCGGGAAAATCGGTTCGAGAACTAATTTCGCGATGCGAGGAGAATAGCCGCTTTGCACGTAGATATATGTATATACTCGAGATACATTTGCCGAGAAGAATGGTGTCCCTTTGCGTTATTATATCTACCTACCTACACGCGTACACGCGTACACGCGTGCACGCATACACGCGGCGTGCACCTCCGGAGAGAAATCCGCTTGCAATAAAGCGCAAGCATCTTCCATTGTCCGACACCCACGACGCCTGGTGCACGACTCGGTCGGGATTCTACCTCGCGAGTAGGTAGATGAGGTGGTAGAAGAGGGCGGGCTGCCCGAGCTGAGAGGACCGAATTACCGGTGCCGCTGCCGTTGCCCGGAGGAGGGATAGGAGAGTGGGACTCTTACAATGTGTCCGGGAGGATCAGGACAATCCGTCATTAGTAAACAAATAGTTTAGCAACCGCCATGCCAGCGGGTCAGCCCTATGTAAACTAAACAACAATAAACTCTGAGAAAAAGAAATACCACCCTCAGAAATACCAAAAGGCACACCTGGCCGAAAACTATACGTAGGCGAGGTATACCTGATCCTCTCTCATACACGCAGGCCTGACCCAACGCGAATTAGCCCCTCGACTCGCCCACGGTTGCAAGGGAGGAGGAAAAATCTATTTCGAAATTTCATCGTCACCTTGACACGTCCCTTGCAAAACTGCTCCGCTTGCACAATGGAATATTATATGCCAAGGTGTTCCAGGTTCGCGGAAGCCGAGCCGAGGGACTTTGCTGAAAAACCGAGTCCTGGTATCTTGATGCTCTTCGTGTCTCCGGATCGAAAATTATCGATCGGAATTTTCCAGGGTAAAATTGGAAGGCTTTCACCCTCGGGTGTCACTGTTTGTGGAAACAGATACGGCCCTGCTACTCGAGTAAGGTGGTTAAGGAAAATTGACGGTTCTCCCGGAGCAAGGCTTCAACATCGTAGCGAGACAGATCGGTTAAAGAATTTCTCGGATTCGTTCAGTCAGTCAGTTTAATTCGAACGCGATTCGATTCATCCGGGAGACATTCGGTTATTTGTAATTCAGCCCTGTGCAGCATGTGGGTGAAGAAGAATAAGAAGACAGCGACGGAGGAGGGAGAAAAAAGGAGACTAGAGGTCCCCACGGAATTAGAAGAAGGCGTCAGCGTTAATTGTGAGAAAGTTAATGGAGAAGTCTCGGCCCCGATCCTGATCCTTCAGGATTTTTTATCCCCTCGTTGAAAACCGGCTTCGGAAAACACGTGGCCCGATATCGGCCGGAACGAGGATTCAGAAGACGTTTCGGTCGCATCGCGAACGGGGAGAAAGGAGATTCCGCGAGAAGAGAGATAACGGACGGATGAAGCGCTTCTCCGAGAGGCAGGAACGCGTTATGAAATAAAATGGATCCGCACCTCAAGGAGGACCGGTCCCGTTCCTCGTTCCTCGTTCCTCCCTTTGTCCAGGTCCGCGCTAGACCAGGAGGACTAAGGTCTCGGCCAGATTAGCATGACAATGTACTTACCGACCACTCGTTATTACTGGCCATCCCGCGGAGCGGAATGGACCCCTCGCCTCGGTCCCCCGAATACGAAGATGAAGAAGCACGGCAAAGAGATGGGTGCGTATTCCCCTGAACCGAAACCGAGAGAGCTGCAGAGGAGCAGGCGAGGAGCGGCGTGTTATGGCTTTGTAAAACAGATTCTTAACCAGCAAGAAGTAAGAAGAGAAGAAGAGAGACAGTGAGAGAGGAATCTTTACGACTCGACGATGAAGGTTGCTACATGTGGTGGCTCTCCTTTCCCGATTAAAACCACTTTTCTCTCCGCAGCGCCGTCCGTTTGCCTCGAGCGTGACGCACTGGGTCCTGGTGAACCTATTTGACTGTAGGACTCGCTCCCTCGGTCTCCGGGCTCATTCTTTTCGTGAATGAACGCCAAAGATGGATACCTTTTGGCATTGTCCTGTCCTCGGTCTTTGTTGGCCTCACGTTGAGTCCCGGAATTTCTACGAATCTAACCATTTTACAAGCCCACCGGCTGACAATGGGATCACTCCGTTGCACCGGTACGAGGTTCCTGCACCTAAGACGACGCCAAAATCAAGCAACTCCCTACAGGGAATCGGTGTTTTTCTCAAATTTACCTTTACTTATTGCAAATATCGCAGATCTGCTGACCGCGCTCCTCTTCCGATTAATCTCCGAGGACGAGTAACCCGGATGTGGCGGGTCAGGGAAAGGCGACACCAGTCTCGGGATCGGGGAAACGGTCCTCGCTAATCGTGGCGTGATGGGGCTGAAAGCCTACCTGGACCACGCTGACCTGTGGAATCTATCCGTGCACCGGCCACGCCATGCGCTGCACCGTGAGAAACAGTATTTCACCTGGGCACAACAACGAGTCGTAGAGGACGACCATGCGACCAGCCAAATAATGGAAAGCCCCACCTCGCAACCCCCTTTTGTCTCCCCTGACGCCTGTCCATCCCTTCCCAGCAACGGTGCGGAGAGAATTAACTAGAGGTGGCCTCTGTGTATAACCAAAAAAGGTCTTTCTTTAGAAGAAGCAGTCGCGCATGCGACCCGAGCCCTGTTCATGTGGCATACCTGGTGCCCAGCCTCATCGGACCATTGGAACGGGCCCATTGATATTATTGGTAAATGGTGCTGGGAGGGTGTAGGGTGTAGGGGGTAGGGGGTAGGGAGCGGAGCCGCAAGTCATTAGACAAGAAAATTTCTGTGAAATCGTAAAATTTCCCTCGAGGAACGATCACCGTCCGAGGAAGTGCGTTGTAAACAGGACGCCTCGAGTGATCGTGTGAAACTGGACGGCGATCCGTCTTCGTTTCTGTTATTGAGAAAAGAAAAGAGAGAGAGAAAAAAAAAAATTAACGATCGACACCTTTCGAAAGCGTCGCTCGAAGGAAAGAATGCATTATGCGTTGCAAGACAAGTCAGCTTGATGCAAGCAGCACGCATATACCCGCGTAGAGCAAGGAATAATGAAATCCCGCGGCAACTTTCACGCTTCGTTACAATTCTTTCCGATGATCGATATTTTTCGTACCCACACGAAATGGATCCAATCGCGCCGAGGACGGCGAATCGGGCAAAGACCTTCCGCGCCTCCGCGGTACGAGCGGCTCGGCCACAAAGCGCTGACCAATTAACACGGTCTGAGCCGAAGAAAAAGACAGACAAAACGGGACAATCACTCTTTGGTATAACTAGACGGATGGAAGCAGCCCGGCTCATCGAGCGGGATGACTAACTCGGCGGTGTCAAAGGTCGCCCGTACTGTACGGTGATCTCGACGCCGACGCGGTGAGAAATTGAAAAGAACCGCGATGCACAAAACTTAGCGGTAAAGAAAGAGAGACGGGAGAGACGCAGAGGTGAAATCGTGGGCAAAACAAAAGCCGGGCTTTGTTTTCATAATTTTCATGCCCCGAGGCCGAAGACTAGCCCCGGGATACGGACAGGAGCGGTCGAGGAAACAAGATATGGGAAAGGAGAAGAAGAAGTAACAGCAGCAGCACCCAGCGGTAGTATTTTCACGCTCGATTAAGCCCATGCCTCCTTCTCATCGTCCTGCCGTCCTCTTTGTCCTGCGTTACCAAAAAGGAGAGAGAACGAGAGTAGAAGAGAAGAAGAAAAAAAAAAAAAAGAAAAAAAGAAGAAGAAGAAGCACAACAACACCGTCCCAAAACTGAAGAAAACAAAAGAAACCGAGGATAGAGAAGAAAACAACACGAGTAAATAAGACAACAGATCTAAGCCAAGATAAGGTTGTCAGGTACGAAATTTTCGGCGTCACGCTCCCGTATTAACAGGACACGACCCTGTGCGTTTAATATACCCGTACACACCCCATAGCGTGGTGTGCACCTTGGCTGAATCCAGTTTGAAAAACGTGCAAACATTTTTTCGTCTCTCCGTTGGAACGCAATAAGCATTGAGAAGTGTCCATCGGGGACAGTCTGCAGGATCGCGCGTCTATACGCTCCTCGCATGGTACCAAGACAAAGGACTCTCGCTTTCACACGGGGAGGCCACCCCAGCCATCCTCGGTCCAAGGGTTCCTACCCCCGGCATTATGCGATCATCACCCGACCCGACCGGTCATCACCTGGCGAAAGGAGTGCGCAAAGTTCGTTACCGAATGAATTAATTTATGCATCGACGAGCCGGGAGCGTGGCGTCCAGAGAACCTCGGCTCTGATCCTGTCGAATAGAAGAACAATCGAGAAGGCCAGCGCAGCTGATGGCCAATCCCCATCCGATATCGCGATCCAGAACAGAGCAGGCCGAGGGGAAACACTGTCGAATAAGTTTCGCTGCGCCCATTCAACTCCCCGGTTTAATTGGGCCACCGTACTTGTCTTTCTGGAATCAGGCCCGTGCGAACGGTCCCCTGCACACTCGGCGAGTAGAAGCAGCCGTTAGACGCTCAAAGTTGGCTGACTTGGTTTGTCCTTGACGTTTTTTCTCCCGCCTGCAACCCTCTGCTAGTCGAAGTAAGGATGTGGTCATCGATTCCCGATCAATCGGGACATCGAAACGGGCCAACTCGGGTTTCCCGGATGACGGAGGAAGAGACTCCGCTGCATTCCCGACCATTCATGCCGGGTGGTCGATAGGCGATAGAAATCCACTTGCCCACGCAGCCACGAGGTTTCGTCCTCCTGGGGCAGCGAGGCTGGACGCGGGGGCGGAGAAGCCACGTGCGTGCGCGTTGGGACAGGCAATAAGGCTAGTTGTAAAACTTGGCTTAAGATCGAGCTCCGGTGGGCCGAGTCAGTGGGTCACGACGAGTCGTCGGTGACATTGACTTTGGTCTAGTTCCTCGGCTCGCGTCGACGGAAGAATCCGTGAACGAAATGGTCCACGACAGACGTGCGATCGCAGGGTGAATGTGTACAGCCGGATGAGGCACCCGGCCGAGAGGCGGAAAGATAAAGGGAGGATGGAGCCGATGGGGCGGGACATTAAAAGGGACATTAAGAACGGCCACAGATCACGCGCAAGGAGATCTCGGGGCACGTATGAGCCAGTGCCGGTCGGGACCTCATAACTCCTTATAATGTCCTCTTCTGCGGGATGCCTGGCGTGCACCAGCCACCCCCGCCACCCTCCGCCGACGGGGAGGCCACGGGGTCGAAGACGCTGCGACGCCATAATCTCGCGGTAGGGCCCCGCACGGACCCTGCAGGGCTCTCCTGGCTCGTCCCGTACGGAATTGTGTGTATATGGGACTGCCAGCCAGCGCCCTGCCCCCCCCCCCCTCCATCCTCCCTTCCTTCCTCTCTCCCCCGCTCCGCATAAGAGAGTTAATCTTGATATAATGGCTGCTCGACTGTCGCAGCCCGCAAGACAATGCGCGGAGAGAAATATATCGCCGGGTACCGCCGCTCTCTGCCCTGCCTGCCTGCCTGCCTGCTTGACTACCTACCGCCATTATAAACCATCTTAAACCATTCCGAACGGCTTAAGCCGCCTCTCAAACCTTCGTCCGCAACTCGAGCAACACCTTATCCGCCCCTCTCGACACTGTGGAAACTCAACAGTGTCTCTACCGTGGTGTGATTCAGCCCTGTTCCCTTTTCACTGGCAGTCCATCGTTGTGATTTTGCAATGTCGTTGGCGGTCTGGATTCTTGTGTTTGCGAAAACAAACCGTTGATACGACGTTGCTTTGGGTTTTATTGAAGAGAGTTGTAATTGAATTAAACGGAAGATATTATTTGGAACAGTGCTACGAATCGTCTGTAAGAATGAAACACAGGGGATTTGTTCAAACCTTATGAACTTCTTTTATGTTATTTGACAAAATGTTTTGTTCAGCTTCGTCAGAAATTGGCCACGACTGGAACCACAAATCTTGGTCATACGGATCGAGTCTTGATAAATTGACATTTCTTGGACGACATCCAGTTTTTTCTATGCTCGTGGTAAACCCGAGGTACTGTTTCGGCGTACTCCGAAAAAAAACGACCATTTACAAAAACAGAATTACTCGGTAATTTTTACCCTGCGAGATGATCATCGGTCGGACTTCAATTGGCTAAAGTTCCTGAATTTTCAAGTTGTATAGAAAATTAAGATATCAATTGTTTTATGGATGATATTTCAATCAATTCAGTTGTAAAAACCTTTTCGTAAAGCAACGATTGATCAAATTGCAATGTGCGTACTTCAAAAATCTGTATAACTGTTTCTTTTTCCAGCCAATCTCTTAGCAATGAATTCTAATTTTGGCATATATAGGAGGGTGTTTGAAAAAAAATAATTTACGTTTTTCCCCCTAAAAGTTTGCTTATGTTAAAAGTAAGATTCTATCAAAAGATAAGCATTCCAAGTTATGTGGAAGATCGCGCTCATTTTATTTTCCATTTTTTTTTAACGTTTTTTTGAATCTGTAGAAACACGTTTTAGTATTTCGATTATTATTTCTTTCCTGACATTTATATTCAACCCAAAGATCACGATCTATAACACAACAATATATCAACCGTGAATTTTATTCTCCTAAATTAAAAGGTCATATTAAATTATAACTATCTTATAAGATTGAATTGATAATGAAAAAGTCGTCAGATACACTTCGCAAACATCAAATAGAGACCTAATATTACAAGTTTCGGTGTACTTCGTAACGTAAATTGATCTTACGAATAATGTAAGCTATGAAAAAAAATTGTACCCACGATTCTTTATGAATTGAAAAAAGTGTTCAATTCAAAAGAAAAACTTAAACAAACTTTTTATGGTGTACCATGGTGAAAATCGCAATTATTTTTTTCTGAAACACATTAATCTATAGATAAAATACCGAAGAGTAGTAATTCCCGTACTTTCGAGTGACTATTAAAAATTGCAAATCGTATTTGGAACCAGAATAAGTTTAAAAAAAACTTGAACCTTGATCCGTATCTACACTATTCAACGTTAAATGTAAAATAACGTACTTTCGTGTACATTTATCCAAATAAGCGGCATATACATATAAACTTATCGTAGGTATTCGCAGTCTGTGCAGCTGCAGTCCAACGACGGATCGTGCAATTCGCAATTCGCGATTGCCAAATCCCGGATACCGAGGCACGACTGGTCCCGAGGCGCTGGGGGCAGTTGAATCTCCGTAGACTCATAATCTGATCTCATATTAAGCGTCGCCCTACTCGCCACAATTTTTATGCAGATCAGGGTAGAGAGCCTGTAGATCAGGAGCGCCCCGGGTGGGAAGCTGGTCAGTATAAACGCATTATAATATCCTCTCGTTCCCCGCACTCTCATCCGTGCCTCACGGCTCTTCCACCTTCGCCTTTCCTCTCCCCCCCCCCCCTCTCCACCCCGCCTAAGAGCAGCTGGACCGCCGATCTCAGGGTCGTCGCGCAATTCCTTCGTCCAACCACCGCCATGCGATGCAGCCTCCAGTGACGATCAGGGTTGGCCTCGATCGATAATTAGCCGTTAGTGGTTACGCCGGTAACAGAATAAGAAATAAATAAAAAAAAAAAAAAATGAAAAATAAATAAATATAAAGAAAGAAAAACGAATACGAGTTGCAAAAGTCCTGAAAGAAAACCAATTCTCGGTTCATATCGCCTGCAGGGTCAACTTTTCAGATCAGCAATATTCCGAGCGGGTTCAGTTCGTCCGTTTGAATACGCTTGAAAGTAAAAGAAGAAAAAACTTGTATAATGTTATAAATCCGCAGAAAAAAAATAATTGTATAAAAAATCCAAAATAGATGGATGAATAGATAGATATGTAAGAATTAATGTGCCTATAGTTAATATCGGATACTAAAAATAAGCAAATCACGATAAAATAGAAAGAGAGAAAGCAAATAGGTGGACAGAATTTCTCGTGAAAAATAAATATAGTAGTAATGAGAGGAAATTGAAGTAAATATTATAGTGGAGCGTATATGGAAAAAAAAGCTTAAGACTGGGAATGATATAAAATGAGAATGAGAAATTGCTCGATATACTTTTGTGGTAATGTATAATAAAAATATGTAGCTGCGTTTGTGAATAATTGTGCGAAGAGTGCTATTTTTTAAATACATTTGTTTCGCTCTGAGAAAATGAATGCCTTTTATGCAAATATTTATTGGAAGCCTATCCAAATATTGTTTTTTTTTTCTTTTCAAGGTAAAAATAGGATTGAAAGTTCCTCATGTCTAACAAAAAGTTTGCTTCAATTCATTGGAAAACCGTTTGGGATTTAAACAATACACATATGCGGAATCGAATCACTCGGGATTGAATCGATGAGAATTTGTACCAGTCAGAATTTCGACTATTTGAAATACGGCTGTGCGATTAAACGATTAATCAGTACAGACTTCGAATTATCGGGGATTCAGATGAATCGTTCATTCGATTGATCGATTAACCGACCTTTTCCGTTATCCATTTTTCGGATCAATCGATGATTAGCCCCTTCAATCAATCATATAATCGATCAATCAGTTAATTGCACGGCTTTAATTCGGACTGACAAACAACAAACACCCCTCCGTGAGTGTTTTGAAATCCTTGAAATCTTTAGACTACTTTGTAATCCCATGTAATCACTTGAAATTTTGTAAAATCGGATCAAATCTCTTCAAAATCCTTAAGTTTTTTTTTTTTAAATCCGTGAAAATTTCTTGGAATAATTTGAAATCCAGAAATCTTGGAATCGAGTTTACACCAAAATTGATGAGTGATCAACCTTTCGAATGAAACATACAACCCAAATATAATTTCCAATTCGGAATTTTCACGCGCACCCCCGACGCCGCTGTTTGCTTACCCAGCTCGAACTCGATGTACGTACACATAAAGGGGGGGGGGAGGGGGTAGGGTGAGTGGGGGATGTTTTTGCGCTCGAGCAAATGATCTCCCCGAGCGTAAAATCGAGCGATAGATTGTCGGGGGTTTGCCGGGTCTTCTCTGGCACGGCGCGGCGATAACGCCTGGATTCCAGGGGTCCTTCATCCCCTTTCACCCCGCGCCGAAGTAGAGTAGTAAGACTATTTCACGAGGAGGAGGAATAAGAGAGTCGGGCGAGCAGCCAGCGTCTCACACACGCGAGGATCTCGCTTCTCCTACGGAATCTCCAAGGGGTAGTTGCCACGGCCATTAATTCATCTGCTCGTTGATTGCCTCTCCCTCCCTCCCTCCCTCCCGCCCTCTCGCTCTCTTTCTCTCTCGGCACTCTTCTCTAATTAATTTCTAACTTCGATCCACGCCACGCGAGCTTATACCATACGAGAGTAATTTCCGCTATTTTTGTTATCCGTGGTATTTTCCTCCCCGCGGATTCCGCCAGGGATTTCCAATGCACTTCGAGTTATTCGAACGCCGCTGCGCGCTTCGTAATTAGTGCGCAATAAACCCTGGGGCGGATAGCGGAGTGTCTGTGCAAACGAGAGCTGGATAATCTCGACTCTATTCCAACTAGATTGATACAAAAGATGGAGGAAATCGATCTTTCGAATCGATTCTTATAAGTATTTCGATTTCGCATGAATCGATATTTTTTCACACCAAGAATCGTCTCGTCGATTGTCTTAAATTCTGAACGACTTCTAATTTATTCAGTTCGGATTCTCGATTCGCAAACTATCAACGAGTTTTGACACAGGAACTAAAATTTTCATTACATTTCAATCTATATTTTAATTCTACTTTTACATTTTAAGGTGAAATTGTACATCATTAATATGCGCAAAAACAAGCAATCGTTTTATTCTTATACAATAAAATACTTCTTTTGAAAATCACGTTCTATTCACTCGTCGTTAGAAAAAAAAGAAATCAACTTCAACACACGTAGATAATTCAACATAAACCTGTTTAAAAAATAATTCTTAATTTTCCACTTTTACCATTATTTAAATCGATTTTCCAACGAATCGAAGAATCGATTATTTTTTTCAGGATCGAAGATCTCCGGCGCAAGACTCTCCTCGAAATTGCGCGTTTCAGGTACCCGTGCAGGGCACATTCGTGTGCGCAATAATTACGCGCTTATGCGTTCGTGAACGCGACCCGAAACGGGACGGCGAATGAACGTACGAACGGTCGGACGGACGGACGCACGGATGGACGGACATATGGTCGACTGCCTCGGCCGATTAGACACATTTGCATCACAATACGATACTCGGCCCGCCATCCAGCACCACCACCACCACCACCACCACCACCAATCGCTTTATTGCACGTCTGTGCGAGGTACTAACGTAGTATGCGCCTCTTATTTCGACAGTGTGGTGTGCCCGGTGATGATTATGATGATTATGATGATGGTGTACGGGACGATCGAGCCGTGTGTTGGTTACTCCCGGCATGTACGGGGTGGCGGGTTTCATTTTCAAACACGCGATCTTTCGCCGTGCGTAAGGCATACTCCTCACGTCGATACCTCGTGAACGTTCCGAAGGTATCAATCGTCGCCCAGAGCGCGTAAGTGATCCGCAAGGTTCAACGTCGGCTCGTAGAGTCCGTTGCGGCTCCGCTCGCGTCCACGTTTTTTTGGAACGAAATAAAAATTTTATTCAAGTGACAATGAAGATTCATAATGTCTGACCTATCCTATCTTGAAGTAACCGAACCCAACCTAAACTAGACTAACCTACAGTTAAGAATATTTGAAGGTCTTAAAGACTGATTTTGTACTGTCTAACCTAACCCGAAAACTGAAACCTGAAACCTAAAACCTAACTTCTTTTTAAGAGTTTAGTCAACGTTCGCATGAGTGTATGATCCCGTTCAAATTTTTTCTTACAAATGAGGAGCTGAATTTCAAAAGGGTATCTTTTTATTTTTTATTTTATTTCAATACAAGTAAAAAACTTGCTACTTTAAGCTATAATTTTTTTTTGTTAATTTTTTTTTACTCACATGCATAGTGCTTGTGGTGATAGAAGCCGTGAGTTAATTTTTACTGAAAATTTTTTTTAATTTCACGTCCAATTAATATTTAAAATTAGAAAAAGTGCCCTTTTGATCCAAATTTATAAAAAGATACCCGTTTGATCCTAAGTCATAAAAAAAAGTACCCTTTCGATTTAAAGTGATAAAAAATGTACCCTTTTGATCAAAAGTTATTGAACAATGTATCTTTTTAATTCGAATGTATTACAAAAAAATTTCTCTTCATCTAAAATAATTAAAGATGTTTCTGGATTACTTGGTTAAAATAATCTCATCGAAAAATATTTTTTTTATCCAAAACAAACAAAAATTTTTCAACAAATTATTTATTTCTGAAAATAATAACATATTTTATAAAACCACTATAAAAAATAGACCATTTAAAATGAATAACAAATCACAAAATACCGACGATGGATCATTAATTTTCAAAAATAATTCATTTCCTCTCTCAAAATGATTGATTTGATAAACTCAAATGATTATTATTTATTAAATTTTACAAAAAAATCTCCTTTTGATCCCAAGCGTAAATTTAATTATTTTTTTATGCCGAAAAAAATTTGAATTCATATAGCTTAATGAAAAATATCAATAGAGTTTAGGATTTTCTACTAGATTCTTAAAAAAAAAAAATCGAAAATTCATCAAAAGATACCCTTTTGAAATTCAGCTCCTCAAATATCATTACAACTTAAAAACTATTGATCTGATTGTAACGTAAGATGACTTAAAACTTGGCCCGACGTTGTAGCTATCTATACAGCACTAATATTAATATCGAAATATCAACGACACGCCAAATTTATGTCACTTTCGTTAATTCTCGGTTTCAGTTAATTGCTGTTTACAGAGAAAAACTAAGAACTTGAATGTGATCTTGTGCGACAATTATTGTATTATTCTCAAACAATATTTCTTCTAAGATACGCGAACGGTTTTGTTTTTCCTACTTTCACAAATAACGCTTCTCGTGTATACGAGAAATTTGTCTTTTTATAAAAATCATTCATTGAAATCAACGAATTTCAATTACAGAAAAGAAAAATTACGAAAAACTTCGTCTGAGCAATTGAGGGAACCGAATTATTGTCGTCAGTAAACTGAATCTAAAATCCTCATTCTATAGAATTATAAAACTGAACGACCTTCTCATACTCGTAGATCACATTACAATAGAAACATCAACAACATCGGCGACTAACGTGGCGATGATAGCGCGAGGTCAATCGTGTTTACAATCATTGAGAATACCTCTATCCGTTCCAGCTACGAAAAAGAAACACTCAAATCTACCGATTCACACCATCGGATGACGCTCATTCTCATCATCGCAAAATTGGTGGATTCCGCGAGTCACAAATCCGTATCAATACAGAAGTACAAATCGTACCACAGACGTGTCACTGACGCGTTTACGTTTTTACGAGAAACCAAAAGTCGTATAAATCGTTGGACATTTGCGGATGAGATAAAATTTCTTACCTTTCACGGATATTCGGCCAAACTCTGGTTGTTGAAACACTTTTAATCACTTTCGACACACGACTACGAACATACTTCAACAAACAAAACAACTGCCGCGCGTAAAACTTCCTCGATATATCGTTTATAACAATTTCGCGTCGCACTTCACGGCGCGGATCAACTCACGGAAATTACCCAGAACCACTCGGGCTTTACGCTACTAGCGCCACCTGCGGTCAGCTAGTCGAGTTAGTGTTACACCCGATTTTTAGTTGACTTGAAAATCAGTTAAGACATGGCTAACAGCCATTTAATACACGTCGATTACGCGTCGGTATTTTCGACTAGACTTAAACTCGGTTTTAAAAAGTTGTGTATCTGTTGGTGTTTCAAGGATGGCCGAAAAAATCGAACTTAAGTTAACGTTCTGCCAATTGTGTTGTTTGGATAGTTCCGGAGTTGCAGTGGACTTTGAGTTTTGTACAGGTATGTAGAGATTCGTTGTCAATGGTGCCTCGTTTGTTTTGTTTCGATTCATCCCGGCGTTCGTAGCTAATTCGATTTTTATTCTTTTCATTCAATGTTATCCGCGTTTTTACAGTCCATCGTACCTCTGATCGGCGTTTGTCGGAAATAAATCATTATATGTTATAACATATTTGCAGAAGTTGTTTTTTTTTTTTATTTTTTTATCAGCTTAAGTAGTCTATTTTCGAGTACTTTGTTCGACTCTCGACAAGGATTGAATGAATCTTTTCGGGAGTTCTCAACCACCTCAAACGTTTTTCTTTTTTGTCTCCAGCGTAGTAAAATGATTTTTTTAAATTTCATCGAAATAGCTTTGACAAACAACAATCACCGTAGAATTAAACGTTAATTTTTTTTCACATCTGTATTTAAACATTAAAGTCTTATTCTATAAAATTGGACAAAAATACGTGTGTATAACGATTAAAAAATTGTTGAAAATTTGTGGTTTGCTACGTGAATCGCTTTTTTTATTCACTCTCCACGTGAAATTCCGCGATCTACAATCCGTGGATGATTTCCAATCAACGATATCGCAAGTCTTGCCAAATTTGCACGATAGCTGCAGATCCTCGGTTCTCGGGACACCCTGTATATGCGTAAACGTGTGTGTGACCGACGTGCTCTGTGCCTAAGCCTGAGCCAACCCAACCCAACCCAACCCAACCCAGCGGATCCTCGAACCAGGCTAAACAACACGCGAACCATATAATAGCACTTAACTCGGCAAAAAACGTCGCAGCTTTCGGAAGTGCCTTTGTTTACGCAATCCAAGTGGCGTTACCACGTATGGTGCATTCGAACGCGTGCTCAGGGTGTTCGGAGCGAAGTAGCCGAACCAGATTCGCCACATTCAAATCATTGACGGAAACATGTTGGGGAAAATGGTACTTTCCTTCCATTGCACCTGCATTTCGATCTGCCAATTTTGGTCGAGGAATATCGTGGCTTTGCCGTATAGACGTAACAGTAGTAAAGCCGGTTTCTAGTCAGACTTCAGAATCGCTGAGGTTCCTATGTCTGTATTCTCTTACACTCACTTCGAGTAGGTAATTATATCTCGCGGTTTATCAGGATTTAGGGTTAAAGAGGAGAAGAAGGAGAAAAGAAAAAAAGATAGGAAGACAAGTTTCGCTTCTTTGAATGTATTTGACAATTGATCAATTCTTTCTTCATCGTTGATCGATTAGTTTGATTTTTGGAAAATATGTTCGAAAGAAAGTTGTTGAGGTATAACAAGTATTACATAAATTTCATTCTGTTTCGATCCAAATATATTATAAATTCCATAGTTTCGAATAATTTTTATAACTCACTAGTAACAATTACTTGTCGAACGTGAATTAGTTTATTCTCCGTTTTTAAATGGCAAGTTTCGGCCGAGGTCGTCGTCCCCGATCCGCATAAGGTACAAAAAGTTATGTATTTACATTCATACACATGTACGTACACAAGTAGAGACAGACTCATGTGTTACTTTGTTGTTCGCGCCATTGTTTGAAAATAATTATAGACCGTGTTCAGTCAACAATAATTATATTTGTCGTAAAATGAAACCACGCCAGTAATTGTCGAGGCTGCGCGGTTTGATTGCGTCGTTGGCACACACTCGCAACAACACCCAGGTTATACCCACTACTTAGGACATATGTTAGAACCATCCTGGACTAGCCACGCGGCTAAAATTGCTCGGATTAAATTTTATCGTCCGAAATTCAAATGCGACATGCAAGGAAAAAGTTGCGAACTCTTTATATTTACTCTATTTTCTTGGCCCGTTTCAGTTTTGCTTAATCTCTTGCTCTTCAATTATAATATTTGATATTATATGAATAAATTTTCTGGAAGTGTCGAACGATAATTAACGGTGTACCAAAATAACGCGAAAGAGATTTTGAACTGGCTTTACAGTAAGAAAAATTAAAATTTGTTCATTTAGCTAAAATTCATTTTCGAACTGAAAAAAAAACATTTATTTCAAAGAAGAGGAATTTGGTTATTACAATTGTCGCCTGCTATGGCTAACTTTTAGCTTCGCCAAGTTACGTTTATTGGGATTGAATAAATATTTTACAGGTCACAAAAATAGTAAATTTACTACGGCTGATTCATTAAATATATTTTCTCAATCAGGTACCAATATATATTTCATAGAACAATATTTGTTACGCGGGGTACATAAATCGCGTCAAATGAAGAGCGTATGTATTCGATTTGTTGTGGATAGATTCGAACGAGGTCGATTAGTGTCGAATTGACACCGAACAGTATCGTAGTGCTCTAATTAATTGTTATTATCCTCGTTACTCATATTTCGCTCGTCCGGTTTAAGACACAGATTGAAAAAAGAGTCTAGTCGAATAAGAGATGCATGTGCTATATTTATAACTCAACCTATAAATCATGATGAATAACGAGGAGAAACAATAGAATTTAGCATGCTAAGCGCCGCACTACGCATGCGCAAAACAATCGAATTCGATTGGTCGGCGAGACGATATCGCGCAATATTTATATCCGCAAAAGAGAGGAGCTAATTTACTCAAAACTAAACACGAGATGTCAAACTCTTCCGCGTTGAGTATCGAATTGGAAAAATGATGTCGCGATAAATCTCAGCAGTCATCGGCCTTCAGTCAATTAACAATAAAAGTTTGCCAAGTCCATCCAAATTGCTACATGAACCGATCGCGATCTGCTTAGTCTAAAAAAAATTCTCACCACCTACAGAATCTCCAAACAATCCGCGTTTGACGGATGGAGATTGTGGTGGCCAGCCTGCGTGAAAATCCGACACATCTCGCGCATGCGCAGAGCAGCTGCACGCTCGATCTGGTAAGTTTTCCAATTTCCTCTGGTGTAACAGGTCGAAAAGTGTCGAGAAGTCAAAGGACGCGCAGCGCGATCATCGCTTGGCGCAGAATTTCGCGCGCCTCTCGGAAAGCTCCGATTCCAATTGAAGGGACCTTCTGGCCCTTAACTGGAAATACAGGTCCGCTGAGGCCGCACAATGGGCTAACGAGGATCGGGACCGCGAGGTGGCAGGCAGGTACCCTCGTATAAAAATTGAACGCCTCGCGAGGTGACGTCACGACTCCGAGGCGTTTGTTTAACGAGTGTCCAGGCGGCGGGCGCGGGCGGCGGGCGGCAGACAGCAGGCGGCGGCACCTCGCCGCGACGATCGGGGGGGGAAACGGCTAGAGGGGGGCAAGAGAGAGAGGGGGCGTAGTAGTATCGTGTCGGACGCTGGACGAGGCGCACGCTGCCCGCGCGGACCACGCGGCTAATTGCGAACGGGAATCTCCGCGATTACTCGCCTCTTCATCCCTCCCCTCCGCCCTTCCGCCCTTCCGCCCTTCCGCCACGGCGACGGGAAAACCGCGAGTGACGCGCGAACACCCCTTTCTGGGGGGAAAGTTATCGAGAGGGGGAAGCGGCGCGGCCACCCAACCGTACGTCCATCCACCCGCCTACCTCCGATTCCTCGCGCTAAACGACCACGTGACGGACCTGCTACCGGCAGTACGCCGTCGATCTCCCTTCCTCTCGCCGCGATCCGCAACCACGAGTATTACCCGCAATGTCCTACGTTATCCTCGGAGTCAAGTTCACCCGGTGTCTGCACAATGACTTGTCCGACAGCTTGAACAGACGACAGCTCTAATCTCTTTGTCAGGCGAGACTCGAGTCGGAAAGTATAAGAAGGGAACCGTCGACGTCGTTTCCGCTCGAGATACTTTCGGCTGAATTCTTTTCGTCCGCACCTCGGCCACGTGTGCAGCGTGTTTTGGGTGAGCACGTGTTCGCCGGCCTAGGCCAACGCCAACGCCAACGTGCCTTTCGACCTCCGACGAAGGGCTACACGCGGGACTTGTGTTTACTTACCATATACACCCGAGTGTCTTTCTATTCTCTCCCTCGGAGAATCGTAGTCGCGCGTTGTATCCACGCACTCTAAGCGAGCATGCGAAAATGACGATTGTTCTTCCATCGAGGCCCGAGTGGACCCTGCGGTTGACTTCGATGCGCACGGATGTTTCGACGCGCAAGTGTGAGTGCTTAGTGCAGCGCGGCATTGGAAGTGTGTGAGAGTGTGTTCGAGACTATCGCCATTTGTGCAAATACCTACCAGCCGCAGAGTTTCAATCAGTAGCAGTGGACGACGCGCGAGGTGGGTATTATCATTGTAAGAAGCACGCTCGCGCTCTGCGTATAGCTGCGTAGGTATACCTACATACGTGTCCCGAACGGGTCGAGGGACCGAATTCCTTAATTCCCGTAATTACGTCCCTGGTGTAATTAGCGCGGGGTGCAGAGACAGCCGGATGTCTGCAAGGTGCCGGGCAACCGGCCGCGCGGCTTGGCAATTAATAATTCATAGCCGGAGGGGCGTTAATTAATCGGGCATACGCGTCGCCTCTCCGAGTTTATGCCCGAGCCACTTTATGCTCGTGTGTTATACCGGACGGCCGTCAAGACGACTGTTGTACTAATTACAATTTATAATTAACCAACTTTTAAACTACGCAAGGTCCCGCGGCGCTCCATTGCTCGACACGCTCTTGCCTCTCACCGCAGCTCGTTATTCAGGGTGATTCTCGCCTTTTTCGCCGAAGGGGTTAATCAATTGCTTCTTCTCAAGGGAGGCCGACGTGTCTTTTCAATTCTAAAGGGTGCTGAGGTTGGAGGCAGAGCTCTTTACGCTTCGGAGCCGCAAATTTTCGTCACCAAAAATTTATGAACAATTTTACAACGACAAATTGATAGATATGATACATATTCGATCGTAATAATTCGCGAGGCTGAAGTTAGTAAAGTTAGTGAAAAAGCAGTATTTTGCACCTTTGGAATAACTTTAGAAGTTGAATTTACAAGTTCTGAGTTTCTTAATGCTCTGTTAACGGTTTTCTAAATTTTGAATAATCCTCCGAAATTGCAAAATGACGAGTTTCTCCAAAGATGCATTATCACAACAACGTTACAAACTTCAGTCTGACAATAATTCGTGATTTCATATACTTTTGTACACCCTCTTCGGCTCCAAAAATTAATAGTTAGCTACAATATATATCCAACGATAATAACTCTAATAATCATTTTCTATACTCGATTCACAAGCTTGGGAAAAACTAGTAGACAAGTATTTCTCCGTACGATATGAATTAGAATTTCCCTCGATTCCACTCTTACGATTCTTCTCGATTAGAAACGGATTGATTTATGTTCTTAATTCCCGAGAATATTTAAAAAAGAAATCTGAAGACTCTGATTCTCATTGTCAAAGACTTTCTTCGAGCCTGAATCGCCTTGTGAGTCGGTAGCTGCACTTTATGTAATCACCTAGTAATTACATTTACGTACCCATCGATCGTCGATCGATTATCTTTGAATGATTTTTAACCTCTTATTGGAGCCAGGCACTCATTGCCAACGTTCGAGTAAAATACAGAGCGGTGAAATCATCATTCTGAGATGGTACATTAAACGTACACGTCGCACTTGTTCAATCGACTACCGAGTTGTACAAACTCTCGCGATTCTTCATTCATCTTTACTCTAAAACTATTTCGCACGAGACGTTTGCCTGATTCT
Source organism: Diprion similis (assembly GCF_021155765.1). Taxonomy (NCBI): domain Eukaryota; kingdom Metazoa; phylum Arthropoda; class Insecta; order Hymenoptera; family Diprionidae; genus Diprion; species Diprion similis. The sequence continues at coordinate 6,299,371 of NC_060110.1, read as the reverse complement.
AGGTTTACTAGGATTGTTATAAATTTTATTTTCATTTAAATCCTTCCAAAGTTTTGCCAGCGTGGTAGTGAAATGTTCAGTCACGTGTTTGCACTCTTCGATGACGTTCGCGTAACAAAATAAATAGCAGAAGAAGATTTCCACTCTTCATTCGCGTAACGAATACATGTATCAGCCGTCGATCCGATTTGATCGATAAATTTTCAGTACATAGGTATTACAGCTGCATGTTCAAAAAAATGGAAAAAAAAGTAGAAAAAACACGACGGAGTCATATCAGGCGTATTTAACTATGACTGGTATATTATATAGCCACACGGATATAATATTATCTCGAAATCGTTAAAATTACATCAGTCATGTGATAAATCACATGCATGATCATTACTGGGTCATTTCACCGTAGGTACCATTTCACCAGCCGCAATGCCTATTTCTGTCACTTTCCAACATATCATCATCTCTTTCTCCCCGCTTTACCCCCTCGTTGTGAGAATATGCATGCGCACAGGCACGGTGTGAATATTATGAATATACATGCGCCTGCACTTATCCGTAGAATTATATAGTCCAGCCTGTAAGCTCTGCACCTGAATTAATTGCTCGTAATTGTTCAATGCGCCTTTTACCCATACGCGTGTGCCGTTCGTATATTTGTTAATGCCGACGTGATCACGAGTCTCACATGCAACGTGATCGCAGACCGTATGTATATATATATATATGCTTAATAATTACACGTGTCAGCGCTAGTTCAAATACAAGTTTATATTCTTTTTTCTCTCTCCTTGAATCTCCGCAATCGCTTTGCCGTGCAGTTTAATTAACGCTGCAGGATAATTTTCTTCCTTTTCTTTCGTTTTTTTTTTTTTCGCCGCCGAGATTATTTTGTTCGAAGCCAGCGATTCGTACAACATAAGGATGGTGGCCACTCGGCTAAAAATAATCGATGACTTGATTAATCGAATTGAAAAAAAATACTCGAACATGACTCGATTAAATCGCCACAAATTAATGGATTAATCGATTGTTTCGTAATTTTTTGAGAGGGTGTACTTAAAAACGAATTTCGAAAATTTCGGTCTGTAATCTTAATAGTAGAAAACTTTTTTTGACAATCTATAGTATAATTAAAAATATTCTTCAACTTCAGGTTGAAATCTTCATTCATGTTTCACTTATTGTATCAAATAAACAATCGAAACGTTGATCACATAAAATAATATTACTTTTTTTTTTAACCAAAAACCGATTGTCAGGAGAAATAATCGAGCTGGTCGATTAATCGGGTTTGCAAAATAATTGATTATAGTCGATTAATCGGGGAAAATATAATCGATTTAATGGAAAATCGAGTATTTTCGGCCATCCTTAGTACAACAACAGCAAGAAAATAAAGGTTGTATGTATAGTGGCAAAGCAGTTCCTACAAGCCGGATGACACGGGCCAGTCAATAATTGATTAGTTCCGTATCGATCGGTCTGGGATATTTGTTACAATCGGTATAAATACGGAAAAAAGACAGGAGAGAGAGAGAAAAAACCACCAACACTGTGGAGTGAGAGAGAATGAAGAAAAAAAAATATATATATATATTCTATATTCTTCTGGAAATTACGGCCATTAGAACAGGTCTATACTACCCGCAGGGACCAGACGTCGAGTAATCGAAGAGAAAGGCCCAAGAGAGAGAGAGAGATCGAGGAGGGGGTAAGAAAAGTGAGAAATGAAATGAAATGATAAATTGGCGCGAACTAACCCGCGCGTAAGACGTAGAAACACGCATTAGTGTGCAAATGAAGGAGTTCCACGCGCTCCGGCGAGTTCAGCCACCCTTGGCTTCGAGGGGTTGTCTAGCCATCGTCAGGGAAAAAAGTAATCTGCGCCTATTTTTTCGCACCTTCGCTCTTTTCGCCGATATTTCGCATATCAGAAATTGAGATTATTCGGTCAGTCAGAGACTTGGAGTCTCGATTATTTAATTTCCTTGGAATTAGAAAAGCAAAAGCGAAAAGCGAACTACGCGGAAAAGTTTCAATAATCATTATATTGAAATTGTATAAAAAAAAATATATCATCGTGTAAATGAGTTTTGATTCACGTGTTGTACTGAACTATATTGCATAGTCTGAAAATATATTGATGAAGAAGAATGAAATTACTAGACTATGGATGAAAAGAATGATACTAGATCGAAGTGAGTGGACTCCAAGAAAATTTATTCCGTTGGTTCAAGAATTCCGTTCCCTTCGTGTAGCGATAAATTGAGGGCGTTTGATTATCTGTTAATAAGAGGGATTTCGGAATTTGGCGAATCTGCTGCGCAGCATCAGAATATAAGGTGAACGAAATGAGAAGGAAGAAAAAAAAGTCCGGAAACACGCACTGGCTAGCGGATAAGTAGAGGGTGTGAGTTGTGTGAGTGAGTATTGCGCAAGGGAAATACGTGCGTATAGGTATCTACATATATAGGTATAACACAATACCGGGAATAGCGTAGTAGCGCAGCTCGGTAAATTCTATTTTTCTGAATCAATATCATTAATGTAATACAGCGAGGGTGCCCTGATCGAGCCCCGATTACACCCCTACGAAGCCATCCCACCACCCACCCTAACCACCCCGGATCTCGAACACCCACGCGCTTATACTAATCAAGGAGAATATTAGGTATGAGCCGGTATACATATATGAGGAAGAAGCGGGAAAAAAGCAGCTCGTTTTTGCTTATCATTGTTATTATTATCGTCATTTTTTCGATTTTTTTTCTTGCGAAAGTATCTCATTAGCAGCGAAGAATACGAGGAATGGACAATCGGCGAATCGTCTTTAATCATTGCACAATTACATCAGTCAGTAATCGAAACTTTTATTGAATAGGCATCTTGATAAGGTTGATTGGCCGGAAATTAATATTCTTTAGTAATTTCGTTACGAGATTGTCGTAGATTGAGTATCTATCAAATTATTGTAAACGTAATAAGATGCGAAAGTCTGTGAAAAAAATAGCGACAGAAAATACTGGAATCATAAATAAAAGCTTAGATATTCCAATTCAGACCCAAAAAACCTCTCAGTACCAATTTTCGTTCAAATCCATTCAACCCTTCTTGAGATATCATGATTTTTGTTTGATTTTTTTCGAAATTTCTTATACAAATAATTGAAAACGTACCGAACCGATTGAAGCCAAATTCTAATCAGTTCTAAGTTTGTAAAAATCGCGTCGATTGAGACCAAAATCATCACACATATAAATCACACACGTGCACACATACACACATTCATCTGAAAACGATTGGAGGTGATTCTATAAACTTCAAAATATGGAGACTAGTGAAAACTCAACTTTTCGATTTCGGGGTAATTACACCAACTTCCTGTTTTCTCTCTGACAATGAAACCAGAGAAACGACAATTTAAAAAATCGGCCCGAGCCTTCGCACCTCCTAAATTCTAACCGCTGCACTGGCTGGCTTGTATTTCAACCTATCACGGGGGTGAAAGCTGAAATTATACCGCGTCAGATACGCCGCACGGACAGAAGGGATGGAGTCAGTCCTGCACGACCAGCCAGTGTGCTCGATGTTTTTAATAAGCGGCCTGACCTGTGGCACGTAGCAGATATTACGACGAGACCTTCCCCGACCCCTTCTAGGCGCCGTGCACTACGTATACTCGGTCTAATTAACTCACACCCCCATGTCGCGTATAAGACGGTGTCGTGTCCTCGATGGCACCGCGTAGTTCAACCCCCTCGTGCACCCCGGGGATACGGAGGACAGGAGAGATACGAGAGCCGGTCAAGCCGGAAAAGTCAACCCCTAATAATCTGACGAAAGAATTTCATTATCTTTACCAGGGATGATAATTTTTTTTTATTTAATTTTTCTTGTTTTTCATTTTTGTTTTTTTTTCACATGTTATGTTTCACTTCCGTTTTACCACATAATCATGTCGTATTCATTTATTCATTCATTCGTATCCGAGGCCCAATGGTTAATAAATTTATCACCGATAATTGGACACGAAGTACAATAATATGTACTTGCATGATTATACATTATTGGACAGGTGGTAAATCAATTTTATTTGGTGAATGTGTTTTTGAAATATCGTATAAATAAATAAATCTTGAATAAAAAGGTATCGAATAAAATTATCGAGTCTCCAGCTCTGTAATTCGAGGACAGTTCTAATCAAATTCAAAATCTCGTTTTAAATCGCTGGGTTACAAGAAGGATTTTTCTCCGATATCTAAACATTACTTTCGTTCGATTCCCGTCTTTGTTTTATCCAAAAAAACATGGTCCACGGAAATTGAAGAAGCAATCGCTGCCTAGAATTTTTCACGTGTTCGTCGAAGTGGTTTCCTCGCTTGGGTTTGTCCCGAGGACCGGCTGCGGGCGTCGAGAAAGCGAGCGACAGACACGAGGGCGAGGGTGAAGACGGAGGAGAGTCACCCTAAAGACGTAGTGTCATCAGCCGCAATTAGGTCGAGCCGCAGGGACGACGTTTGGTCATTAACACGTGTATATAGCCGAGCAAAACCGCGAGCACGTAACGATGCGTCTCCCCCCCGCGATATCTAGCTATACACCCCCGACGCACATACCTACCACCCTCTCCTTATTTATTGACTGACTCGTATTACGGTGCCGGGATATTTCCGACCTCGTAAACTCATCGGCGGATTCAGCGTCGCTTCGCTCTCTTCGTAAGGGTTGCGAAATATTGTTGAAAACGTTTGTTTTGCCTTATTTTTACTGGAACGAGGTGTAAACATTAGTTTTTACCAAACCAAAAATCCTTCCGAAGTATAGAATTATAAGTACAAGAATAGAAAATAAAAAAATTAAGCGCGAGGTTGAAATTTCGAATTTGAAAACTTTCGAAAGCCCCAAAACCCGAATTTTTTGCTGGTGAAACTTAAAGTAAAGAAATCAAACTTTGACGTAACATCAAAGTTTTGAATCGTCCAAAACCCGATGCTCAAAGTTGCAAAAGGAAAAAATGTCGAAAGCGCGTAACTCCGACGAGTCAAAGTTTCGAAAGTACGAAAATGAGAAACTTAAAAAATCTGAAACATCGAAATTGGAAATAATCGAAGATTTTCACTTCTGTGAACATTTCTAGAATTTATTCTTCGCCACTTTTCTCTATCGTTTTTCTTCAATTTTTTTACAGCTAAAAAAAAGTCTCACGTCGTGAGGTGCGCATCCCTCAAATTCTTCAAAATCCCATACATTTACGACAGGATTTTTCGCAGCACAAGAATTTACGTTCGTGCAAACCTTCTTCGAGCATAAAAAAAAATAAAACTAATACTGCCATAATTTGACAGAGTCTAATGTGTACTATATGTGTCAACGGTGGGGGGTGAACGCCTCGGGGGTGACGGACGGCGCCGGCGTTATGAATACATCAGAGAGGCACAGGTTCGGCGGTGTGGATGCTGGATCATGCGCGGGACATCCGGCTCCACCCTTGTCCCCATCCTCCCTCTCCCGGACTAATTATACATGCGCTATCGCCGGGAAACCAACCCTCTCCTCCTCTCTCTTACTCTCTCCCTTTCTCTCTTTCTCTCTCGGGGTTTCCCTCTCGCCACGGAGGAGGAGGAGGAGCTCTTTCCATCTCGCGATTTCCCCCACAGGCCTTCCCTCATTTTAATTACTCGTAGGCGTCAACTTACCCGAGTCGAAACCACCCTTCCTCTGCACTCTGAAGCTGGAACACCGGCCAATTGAAATCTACCAATCACGAGCCGCCGTTCTCTCATCCTCCCGTTTGTCTTTCGAGAAAAACATATTTCTATAGGACGATGAAATTCGCAGGGCAACTAACGCTGCTCTACGTACATACACGATTTAATCACATGTGTACAATGTAGTACACACGTATGTTTACGCACTCAATTTTGTTAATATTTCATCGTTTCGTATTACATTCGACCTCCAGATTTCGGTCAAATTGAAATCAAGATCCTAAAAATTGCATACAAGTTTGATTCCAGTAATAACGTTGCGAGCTTTTTTTACGTCAGGGGATTTTTTATCTTCTACCATTTGTTTATTATTCTTTTTTTCAATTTTTTCTCATCTTCGACTCGATAATTGTTAATCAATAATTGCTATTCTGTAGGAAGAAAGCTAATTGAAGATGAAAAATGCTTTACAGAGATATCCGGACCATGCATTTTGTAAATTGATTTTAAAAGACAAGATCGCACAATCTCTCTTCTCTGTATGGTTTATCCTCACCTTAGTCCTTACCCATAACGCGTTAATTAATCTTCAATATTTATTCCACCCCCCCCAAAGGAAGTATTTATATAAAAATACAACGAGAGCCAGTATTTGACCCTCGACAAATCGAAACGCGTCTTATACTCGATTTTACTGTCGCTGCAGGCGTCGGGAGGTGGCGATGGGGGGAGGAAGGACGCGGGCGTCGCGAGAAGCGGAGAAGAAGGAATATAAAAAAGCAAGAGAGAGAGAGAGAGAGAGGGAGAGGGAGAAGCGTCGCGGCGCAGGCCCTATGCAAAATAGGGAAATGGTGGGAGGTCGGCGCGGAAGAGCTTTCCGGGCTTTCGGTGAAACAGCCCTCGCTTTCTGGCTCTAGTTCTGTCGTAGCGACCGCCGACGCCCCCTCCACGTCGTCCCGACGCGTTACGTCGACGTGTAAGCCCCGTCGCGTCTCTCAAGTGCAGACGACGGCCAGTGTGTGTGCCCTCAAAACTACCCCCGTTCTCATCATCCTCCTCCTCCTCGTCCTCGTCCTCGTCCTCTTCCTTCTCCTCCTCCTCCTCCTTCGCCTTCCTTCCACCAAGCCTTGCATGCCTCGCCAAACGCATCCCCTGCATTTAAGTTACACGTCTCGATCGTTGCGTCATAGGTAGATATTTTGATAATTATCACCCCTCACAGCCACCCTCCACAATTGTAACGCGGGAACAATCCTGACTTTTTTTTATCTCTCTTTTTGATTCAAGTGAAATATTGGATATATTTTTATTGTAACAGTTAGAAATTTTAAGATTATGGAGTAACAATACTCGTTTTCTGGAGTTGAGGGGATTTTTAAAATTTTATCTAGAAACATTATTTGTGCATGCGTTCCTGTTGAATATATTCGCGTAGTAGAAATCCGTTATACTGGCTTCTCAAATTTTACTCGAGATTGTAAAAATTTATACGAATTTCACTCCAAAGAGGACAAATTTGTTTTGAATCGAAATGAATCATGGAAATCGCGGATCTTGTAGCAGAATATTAAGTGAAATTTTACACGAAAAATTACTTGAAATTTTTGACAGTGAAGAAATACTTGCAACTTCGCAAAATTGTAGGTATACGTATATATACCTATAACGGTCAATGATTGAATAGTAGAATCGAACATTCTTATAACAGTGGAATAAATTACAGATCGAGAAGATGAATATTATACATTTCTTTTACTTGAGTAATTCCAAGTATATATTCAATATTTTTACACCTCGTTTTTCTTTACACAGAGATTCATCATTATTTTTCTGATCGGGATACCAGCACTGCAGCCACTATTGCAAATGCGTAGTTTTGACTTTCAAAAACACAAGTTATTGACCTCGAGCGTTTTATCAACTTTTTGTTTCATTATTTTACTCTTGGATTTTTTAAAATTAATCTATACCAAAATATTTTAGAACAATGAACGCGTTTGTGATCCATCAGAAAATGAGAAACAATTGTTGAATTAATATATATATATCGTAATAACTTTTCAGGAGAAGAAATAAATATTGGTAAAATTTTAATCTGCGGAGGAAAGAAGATCGAATACAATCTGCTGTATTGTTTTTTCTCACTCTTCACTCCGTATAAAAATTTGTCTAATATTGGTTATAATGGAGGCGAAAGTGTATCGAGATTGCAAAATGTTACATGTATTTATAGCTAACTCGCACTCGACGCTTCGTACGAGGAAAAAGAAAAGTTAAAGACAAACTAAACACACGAATCAATATTGTAAAAGATTGACTATATTTCCTAAGCAAGTAGAAGAGGAACGTGATTGTTTTTTTTTTAAATAAATTTATTTTCAAATTCCTCTTCCTGTTGTCTTATACCTCGTTTATTTTTTCCTCGCAAGCAAGCGTGTGTGCAAACGTAGATGAAAAATTTGCATTCGTAATTATCCCTCTGGTAATGCGTTGAACGTGTGCCTCAGCCAGTATATACCTATATACCTAACCACAGTGAGTCAGTCTGTTTCTTATTAATGACTAATTAACGAATAGCGCGAGATTAACGCGCCCGTCTATGACGCAATGCAAAGACTCGCGTCCCACGATCACATATTGTGTATAATGCTTCTCCTCTAAGGCGTGTGTGTATTCGTGTGTACGTGTTATATAGGTACGTGTTAGACGTACATGTACCTGATGTGTAGAAAATTTCACAGCCGTATTTTTTCCGTCAATAATTAATTATCGTTAAAAATTTTGTTCGTTTTTTTTCGATAAAATTCTTCCTTTTTTGTTTTTACCTCACCGAGTCGACTCATATATATAAATACGGCGATGAGATGCTGCGGCGACGTAATTAGTCGATGAGAGACCGATGTATGTACGTTATACCTACCATTGTGAGTTTACCAATCAGCCAAGTTGCGCAGTTCGTGCCTTTATTCCCGCGCCGTACGTGGACGTTGATTACTTTACGCAACCGTTTAATTAATAATTATACAAATCATCCTGACTGCAGTTCTTTGAATTTGACGACACTGATTGAAACTAACGTGCTAATGTATAACCCACTATATATGTATACGCACACACAATATGATATATGTACGACGACAAAGTGTAATTAACACAAGGAACAATCAGCATGAGAAAATTATGATTTATAAATCACGCGAAGATACATTCATACGTTTATTCATAGTAACGTAAGCTCTCCTTCCTCATCCTCGCGATTAGATTTCCTCCTTCTTCTTATTCTTATTTTTCTCATTGTTGGTAAGATTAGAAAAATTAATTAAACGCACACAGCTGCGCAGGATCGTAATTCTATGATAGGTGATATCGCTGGTCTAAAATAATATAATATACTCATGTTTTAACTTAGAAACCACGTAAACAAATGCGACGTTAAACCCACTCGTCGTGTAACTCTGCCGAATCTTTATCTCTACGTATAGTTGATGTTTTTTACGTTCCTTCAACGATAGTGTGCGTCAAACGCGTCGTATGCTTGGTACATGTTTATTACAGATATACAGACGTATGCAATACCTATCCGCACGATTGCCTAATGACTTTGTCCCAAAGTTCCATTCGATTATATTATACGCCTACGTAAACGACACGAGGAGACGAATCTTCGTAGCTATAGGTTATACATTATATACCTCTTATACCATCCTCGGCTTCGAAGTGCTAATTAATTAATTGCTCGATGACTTCTTGCCAGCTCCCACTCTGGAGATACACATAATACACAGAAGGTTCGGAGCCACACGTGTAATTTTTTTCCGCCTCAAGTTTTCTTTTCTTTACTTTTGTCTTTTTATTATTTTCTTTTTTCCCTCGCTTTTTACACATATTATTTTATACAACGCGTGTTTTCCGTACACAAAGTACTCGTTTCTATAAAGGTCGAGTGAGTCTGCTGATACGCATGTGCGGAGTACCGAAAAGACTACTTTTATGTCCTGGGAGTTGAAAGTGGACTTTTCTGTACTGCGCGCATGCGCTGTCGCCAAGAAATCTAACACTACGAGATCTTAACCTGAATTTTATGCTTCGCGAAAAAACGCGTAACGTACTCTTGTTGTATATAAAGAATCGTGTATTATGAGGAAATATTGAATTTCCAAAGAAGAGGAAAAAATGAAAGAGAACAATAATTATAATAAAGAATGGAGAAAGATGATGAGAATTTTTTTGATCTTGATATACAATTCTCTCTCACTGCAGCGTATAACATGTTTTTTATTTCGAATTCTTCTTTTGCTTATTCTTATACGCTTTGATTACTCTTTTTCAAACCAAGGACGAAAAATACAGAGAGAAACAAGACTGCATTCGTCGAATTTCACACGACAAGAGTAATTAATGCATCTACCTGTCGCTGTGATCACATAGAATGAAAATTCCTCCATGACATATACACGCATGCATATTATTATATGCATGGACGTATAATTAATCAGTGAATAATTAATTCATTGTCAGCATAACAATGCGTGCGTGCATTCGTCGTGTTATATCCGTGTACGAGTACCAGTAAAGGAGGGAGCGCGATACGGAGGCCTCTCAGGCCTTCATAAATTTACATCTCTTAGCCCGTGCCAGAATCATTTTCTACAACGGTTATACGGAGCGAGATAGAAATAAGACCAAATGAAACGAAAGAGACTGCAGCGTGTAAAAATGAGAGAAAGAGAAAAAGTATGATATGTAGACCTGGAGACGCGGTCGGCGAACGAAAAGCTCCCTCGACTCGCAACTTCTTTCGTTTTATGCGGAAAGCGATGCTGCATTTTTGATCGTGCAATTTAATATCCCTGATTTTAATGATAGAGAAAACTAAGAAAAATGGTATTTGTTTCTTTGGAATACACAGAAAAATCGAGAAATTTCGACGGACTCTAGTCACTCGAATGATTCGGATATCCAAATTTTATACGGTGAAAAAACTGTGCAGATGATCGAAATATCGCTTCAGACGATATTTTAGATTCTCTTACCTCAAAACATAAAGACTTTTTATTACTCTGATCCAGTAATTCTGATTTTAGTTAATCATACGATTTTGAAGTTGACAACCTTAACGTAACGAAACATCGACAAAAGTGACACGAAAGAAGTTGATTTTATAAAATATTGATTCAAGTCGACCCTAAAGTTGCGGAGTAACGATATTTCCTAAAGATGCATCGTTACATTGACGTCACGATCTTAAAGCTCATTCAACTGTCTACACACGAGTATCCCCAACATCTGTGACTTTTTCGCACTTTTATTTCGCCTATAACATTCCTTTTCCCCGCGGTATGAGTCGCGAGATAATTTTTCATGTTTTCGAAATTGACGAGACAAAATTGGTCGAGGATCCGAACCGTCGGCTGAATTTCAGTAGAGGATGTTACACCTACGGAACACAATACCTGAGTATATAAACCGCGTGTGTGTTCCTGAATGCCCAAACTCGTGCCCAAACGTGTTACAGGTAGGCGGTGCAGTTCGAAGAGGAGAGAAATATCAGAAGCATTCTTGAGAGAAAGAGAGAGAGGGAAAGAGAGATTGACATTTTTTTTTCTTATGGACAAAAATAGAGGAAGAGAGAAAGTCCCTCGAATGGGGGAAGGAGGGGGGCGGCAGCGCGTGGGCGCGGAGTAGAACCGAAGGTTCGAAGACACGGTTGTCTCTCGCGCCTCGCCTTGCCAGGAATTAATAAACAGCAACAAATGACTGCCCCCCGTCGCTGTCGTACCTTCGAGGTCTGGAAAAGACCGAGAGACGAGGACCCCGCTTTCGTAATTTCCCTCCCTCCCTCCCTCTCTCCACCCCCCGCTCCTCCCCCCTTCATCTCTCTTGGTTTAACTGATTTCGTCGCGCTGCTATTCAATTTATAACATGGAATATTTTCAATCGACCACCAACGGACGATGCGATCATGATCCGGACTTCACGCCTTCCTCGGCATTATCCTCCTTACCTCTCTCTCTTTCTCTCTCTTTCTCTCTGTCCTTCTCGAATCGCTCTGCATCGTTGATCATATATTTTTTTCTCTGTTCTTTTCGCCCTTTTTGTCTCTCTGCTTTTCTTGATTCTGTACTTTACTGTTCACCGTATTTTGTTGTTCTACACGATGTACGATGAAACGGCTTTTTTTATTCCGGTTTTCTTTTTTTATTGTTGTTTTTATGGTATAACCGTAAATATAGTTAGCAATTTTTTGACTTGCCAATATACTGTTTACCGAGGGGCTATTCATTCACGGATATTTTAATAATTGATTCGGAACCGTTTCAAGCCGTTTGAAAATGATTTTAAGTTATTCCGAACAAAGTTCAAAACGTTTTCTATGATGTCAAGCGATTTTAACTGATTTTTAAATTATTAAAAATGGTTTTAAAGTGATTTTGAATGGTTTGAAACAATGCTTTTTATCATATCTTTAATACAAGATCGATAATAATTTTTCTCACAGCCATACAGAATAGCTTGAAATAAAAATTTCTTACCACTTTATAAAATATAATCGTATTTCCATACAATAGTCAAAAAATTAATGAAATACTCTCATAAATATGGGTTTAAAAATTTTTTTACGCACGATAGATAAAAGTTCAGTAACTTTAGCACTCGTGCGTTTTTTTTTTTTTATTTCGTATATATACATACATTAACGTATCGGAATGAATTATTTTTCCGCCTTTGGCAAAACAGCAATAAACAGACGCCGTTTCTGTGCAGGCAGCAGTATATCGAGGAATCTTTTTTCTTCCTTCCGCGTGAAGTTGCTTCTTTAATTATTCTTCGTCTTCTATTTTTACTCAATCAATGAATGAGCAACGGGAATATTTCCGAGTTATTGTACATGGTTACATGCGAATAAATTGGCGGATCTTAAAATCTGCAGATCGGTAGGTAGCCGGCTGAACTTGAATCGCGCTTTATCCATACGTGCCGATCATTCTCGCAGGTAATTAATAATTATACCTGCCTTCCTATCGAGCCACCCACTCACCCGTTGCAGTAACGGTACGAAGTAGGCAAGACGGGACCGTTCATTCGTTCATTCGTTCGTCGTTCATACTCTGCCGCAGCAGCAAGGACCTCGCGGTGTAATATAATAGGACAATTAATCACGGCTTGTCCATCGGTCCCAAGGAAAACGAGACGAGAGAGGAGAAGAGACGAGAAGAGACGAGAGACGAGAGGCGCGAGGCGAGAGAGGAGAGAGGAGAGAGGAGAGAGGAGGCGAGGCAAGGTCAAAGTCTGGGCACTTCGATTTGCATTTTTAACCGAGCGACGAACTCTCGAGTTGACGTTGGCTTACCGGATGAGATCTCTTCCACTGTACCTACATGCAAACATATATACTGTATTCATGTAACTCTCTACTACTTACTCGTGTGATTCGACTGTCAATTCCGAGCTGACACGAGCATCGAGTCCCTCCGCTGCACCATCGAACGGTTCTTACACACAGTACAGATCTTCACGTATTTTTACACTTCATTAAGGGATTACAACGCGGGTTTTGAGGATGAAAAAAAAAGCATATTTACTATAACTTTTTTTTTGTTTTTTTCGACGTAACAAAAGAATTATTTTTTTCAAACTATTGAACTTGTAAAAGAACAACATTTGAAGAATCTTTGGTAGGATTTTCATTGAAAAATTTTGAAAATTCTACCGTTTAGACCTGGTTTTCGGAAAAACCCCTTAGGAAAAAGTATCCTTGCTGTGGCCACGATAACTCGTGACACCTTTTTCCGATATCGAACAACTAAATATTTTCTGTTACTAGAAAACTAAATGTTTCTGTGAAATACGAGAAGCTACCTCACTTGACTGAGATGCGAACTTTTTTTTAACCGCCGTAAAGTTGAATATTCTAAGCAATATTTACGGTCCGGATGAGGACTATCTAGACCTGAAAAATGTGTGTTTTAATTCATGCATACATATTTATAATTTTAGTCGATTATTGGATATTTATTATTGTCGACTATTGGACGACAGCTGATTCAAATCGTTTTTTAAATCTACCAAAATACACTTTCTAGCCCACTCAGTATCAGGTTGTTATATTAAATGATCGATTGACCGGATAAAAAGCGTAATAAAGATTTGGTCAACTCACAATCAGCAAATTCAGGTCATTTACATAATCCTGATTAGTCGTTTAGTTTGTCGAACAAAATACTTAATTAAATTAAATCTCCGTAATGCTTTGATTGAAATAAATTTATTAGAATTCATAAAAAGAGACTGATTTTAATCAAACGAATCCTGTTTTTTACTTAATAAAATGTGGCTAATAGGTGAATCGAGTGAATGGAATTCCTCGGTTTCGTGAATGAATTTCTTACTTTACCATGCTTTTTTTTTCTTTCTTCTAATGGAAAAATAACTGAGGATATTTTTTAGTGAGATCTTTAAAAGATTCCTTTTTCGAAATTCTGCTTTTTTTTGCGTAGTTTTCAGAATCATGTTAACTCGTAATTAACGATAACCACATGCTTATTAAGATTCACTCTAGCCTGAGTGCAGTCTTTAAAAGTTTAATAATAAAAACATAAGACTTGTCACTTGTCACACCAATTCCCGTTTTCTAAATAGTTTCGTTTCTATTTTTCAGGTCGCAGGAAAGGAGTAGACCTAGTCGTCTGCCGTTTTCCCTATCGGTGAGTAACTAAATTACGAATACAGATTTGATATTAGATATATGAGACTATTCCATATTAGGGTAATTTTGAGATGAGGAATCCGATGCCAGATTTCATGTGACTTTCTCCCACTCAAATTACATTTAAGAAATCTTATTCACTCAAGTTTCTTCGTATCTTTTGTACCTACCTTTTGAAAAAAATTGCTGACTAAAACCGACCTTTCAACGTCCAAGAAATCAGATACGTTATCATTGAGATTGAATCAAAGCCAATCCAACCGTTAAACTCTACTACGTAATTATTTTGTAAAATATTGCCAAGGGAGTGGAAATAGTATACTTTTTAAAACTTTATTTGAATAGTAATGAGTGAAAGGGAGTACCTACTGAGGTACTTTTCTAAGTTCGACAAAAACTCAAATACTTCGTTCAGACTTTGACAAAAAGATCAAAAAAAAAAAAAAAAAAAATGCCCAAATCTGAAACAATTCAACGAATACCCAAATTTTCTACCCTCGTATCCCATAGTTTCTGAATTAAGGCGAAGCTGATTCTGGCGAGAATTTATTTCGTTTTCCCAGCGCAGCTGAGCTCGATCACGAGGGCTGAAAAATGAAGGCCTTAATTTTAAGTTTTTTTCCCTCAAGGACTGCTTTTTTGCTTTTCTCATTCGAGGGCCGCCGCGCCCGACCTTTAACGACGATGATCCTGATCGTTTACGACTTTAATAATTTAGGCGCGCGAGGTGGAGGCGACGCCCGGTCCGTTTCAGCTCGTAAACCGCGTGACTAAATCCGTATTTATGGGTAAAAGAAGTCAGTCCCTGTTGTCCACGTATCTTCTTCGTATGTGGTGAGTTCTCTCCTCATACGTGTATGTATGCACACCTGTAGGTCATCCTTCCGTGCCCTAAGAATCTTCTTTCCCCCCCTCTGCTGCACCCACGCGAGGAGAGTCACTCGCGCTTCTTAATTCTGTTTTGAATCTTGAAATTATAAGAACGAATAGAAAATCCGTGGAGAGAGAAATCGAACGGCGAAGTAATATCGAATAGGCGAATACGACGGACTCTGTCCAACTTCCTGTCTCCGGGATTTTTAAAGCGGAGAGAACTTTGTTAGGCATCGAAAAGCGTGAGAGAAGTTCATCGATTGATTGATTGATTGATTGATTGATTGATTGCTTGATTGATATAGGTATGCTTATAAAGAAAATACAAAAATGATATGAAATGTAGCACACGTGATAAATAGCCAAATTATGATAATAAAAGAAGGCTTGGAATGTAATTAAACCAATTCTGAACGGTAATATAATAAAAAAAAAATAAGGTATAAAATGATGAAGAATAAAATAGAAAATGTTAAAATCAAAAACCTTACGTCAGCCTTAAGTCAGAAAATAAAGATAATTATTTTACATCGTCATTAAGAGCAAAGGGATGAGGATCTAAGCAGTTTTCAAATATTAGTAAAGTTGGTGATGAAGCGACGTTGATAAGTAAAGAATGCCAGAAATGAATATCCGGGAGGGAAAACGAGTTACGACACGTCGAGGCACGATGAGAGGGAATAAAAAGAAGTGAGTGAGAGAAAGACAGAATTGCCGAGGATTAAAATGCATTTTTCAAGAACTTAACGATAAGGTGTAATTCAAACCGCTGCAAGATATAAGAAGCAGAAGAAGGAGAAATAAAACTTGAAAGTTGAAATTAAACAATCACGTTCTCGTGTAACAGGATGCGCGTGATTGCGGCGGAAATGAATAAATATTGCTACGACGAATTCAGCGGCGGGAGGAAAAGTCGGGGCGACTGAAGAGCGAAGTTATGATATACAGAATGAGGAATTAAGGACGAAGGGAAACGGGAAAAAAATAATGAACGAAATAGGGGCGGTGGGTGGAAGGGCGCGGTGACAGAAATCTTTTTCGTTCACCACCTTTGCCTCCTCCAGCTTCTTCTTCTTCCTCTTCTTCTTCTCCTTCTACTCTTCCTTCTTCGCGAACAAAGAGTTTCTTCAAGAAAAGCGGCGCAGAGGAGACGAGAGGACAGAGAGTCCAGAGCAACCGGCGTCGCCGTCGCCTCGACTAATGCCACCCCTTATGCATCCCCATACCCTATACATATATATATATATATATATACAACACATACATATACTATAGTATATATGTATATATATATACGGCATCCACCCCGCGCTTTCAGGCAGGCAGCGTCTTCTTCTCTAACTCACCCCTATGCCGATATTTCCCTATCGATTGATTCGAAACCCCTCGGGAATAGGCAAGCCCCAATCCTCTGCCCCCTTCATGCCCTTGCCTGCATCTCCGTCACGGCGTATACACGTATGTATCTACGTCCTCGTCTCTTCGTGCTTCGGTGTGTCGGTGCACCCGCTGAAAGTAAATTTTTTTCTTCCTATTATACGTGTGTATGTATGACATCGCTACCTGTAGACATGCCTGTATATATGTAACGGTTTTCGTGTACGAACTAGGAAAAAAAGAAATAATTGTAACAGTAAGGGGAAATGTTTGTTATGCACCTTATACAATGGGAAAAATTTGATTTCTTATTGTTGGGTAGTCGTGAATTATAGTACAATAAGTATTGTTTATAGAATAAGAGTCTAACTACATACAAGAAAATGTCGTAGAAATATAACTGTTTAGTGTGATTATGATTGTCGATATATATTGACATATTTTAAATCACTTCAAAAATTACCCCGTTCACCTTCAATAAATAGTTTTTTGGTTTGATTTCAAGCTGATCGATACAAGTTTGTCGCATATATAGTCGCAAGGATCAACGACTATTTGAAAATTAAATTATAAGTATTAAAAAGAAAAAAAAAAAACGGAAAAGAAAAATGAAAACTATCGAAACATCGTGACTGAAATGCGATTGAAGGCAATTTGAGAACTGCAGTGTACTGTTCAGGATAATAATAGTCAGCATGCAAGTTCCTGACGAATTAATGACCCTGCAGAGAATTTGGAAGGGAACGATTCAGGTCCTAAAGGGAAACCCGTGATTTTTTTAACTGATTTTCTATACGTGCAAATAGATTCAATCGAAGTACCTATACACTTATAGTTTTCTTTTTTTTTTTTCTCGCATACTTTCGTGTATACTTTTTTCTCTCTTCTTGGCTCCTTTTTCTTTCGATTTAATAATATCCCCTCGTCCTCGACGTTACGCGACGCGACGCGACTCGACGGTGAGAACCTAACACCGCCCTGCAAAGGAGGAACGAAAGGCTCCTTTAACGGCTTCTCTTTTCCTCCCTCTCTCCCTCCCTACCTTCTTCTCCTCTACATCCTAGATACATACATAATGGAGCCTCCCTTCCTTCCTTCCATCCATCCATCCATCCATCCATCCATCCATCCGTCCGTCCGTCCATCCATCCTTCCTTCTTTACTTCTTTCCATCGTTGAAACTTTCATACGCTTGTGTATCGCCTGTATACATTTATACATATATGGATACATCTTATTTTTTACATTTCACTTCGAACGTTGCACTTTTCACAATCGATTTTATTCACCCGCTTCAGTTCCGTGGGTGTACCTTCCACCCCTATAATACATACGCACACCTCCATTCCGTTCCATTCGATTTCCCCCCTTGCGCTCTTTCGCCTTCGACGACATCGAGGACAAAAAGTTTTCTTAAATTTTACAAGTGCCTTCGGCATCAGCGGCAGGCTTATTTTTACGCGTATATAAGATCAGGAATTTGAAAGAAAAATTTTGGGAAAATGAATAATCTTTTTAATTCTATTTACAAAATGTATCTATTTCTCCTTCCAATTGACCTCTTCGTGAAACGTTTTATTCATTGTTATTCTTGAATGAAAAAAAATATGTTACCAAACTGTCAATTTTTAGAATTTCGTCAATCGAGAGAATTCATTCCTCTCGTTCTTTGCTCAATTCAGCTCGCATGCAAGCTATAGCAAACGTTCTAAAAATAATCTCCTTTCAATTTTCACATTAAAGCAGCTACCCGACCAGTGATAAACTTTGAAAAATCGAACCCTGCGATCTACCGGCGCACGTCAAATACCGACGAAGCATTGCCGATGAGAAATCGCGAAAAATGCAAATCAGCCTCGCACACCTCGCGGCGAGGGTTCTTCCCGCAGGGCGTAAAGAATCACTATCGGGATCCCGAGTCTGCTGCGGGGGTGGTTTGTGCCGGCAAGAGTCGCTAGCTTCGTGTAATTATGCCGGGCTGTGATTGGCGTGGTTCGTGGAACAGAGGGTTGTAGCAAGCGGCTAAGCACGGGGGTCGGGGGTTGGGGGCCGGGGTTTTTAGCTCGAATTCATTAGAAGTAAAAATCAATAGGCGACGCTCTGTGCCACCGCACCGGCACCGCTGCCACGCCGCCACTCACCCCCTCACTCACCCCCTGGCAGCAGCCATGTATAAGATTACGAACGCGTGGCTGAGCGCACAAACACGCGCGCACACCTTCGGGAAAAGAGGTAGAAGACCCCACACCGCCTCTCCTCTCCACTCCACTC
This sequence comes from Diprion similis, assembly GCF_021155765.1. Lineage (NCBI taxonomy): Eukaryota > Metazoa > Arthropoda > Insecta > Hymenoptera > Diprionidae > Diprion > Diprion similis. The sequence continues at coordinate 6,280,435 of NC_060110.1, read as the reverse complement.
CACCTTTTTTCCTCCCTCTCTTTTAACCACCCCCACCCCCTCGTACCTACCTACTCAACGGCGTAGGTTTTACCGCCACCGCCGGTTGTCGGTTCCCGATATCGATACACGAGGTGCACAAGACAAACGCTGTGTATCCTGATACCTGTGCTCAATCCCCCCACCACCCCCCTGTTAGGGGTGGGGGCTAGCTATCGATCGTTCTAATCGGTGCCTCAATCGTTTTCAGTGAATCGAAACCCGCCAAGTATTACGCAAGGGGGTTGAAAAAAGATGCGAGGATCGAAAGAAGCTCTTGTCGACGATTAACCCTAGAACGGTAACGTTAGTTTTTTTACTTATTTCGGTAACGGGGGGTGAAAATACGCACCAATCTTCTGAATTCCATCTCTCGACTAGATCGTTTCGTTAAGGATCCTGTAGGTCTCATTTTCTTCGTTTTTTAATAAAGAAGTACGAGGGCGAAGAAACTTTCGCACAAGTTTCAAACGAGTTATCAAAAAATTAGTTAGTCTCGAGTTAAAAATACAATAAAAGTAAGAAAAATCATTCACTTTCAAGCCAGGATAAATAACTCAGGTTATACCAATAAAATCCTTGAAAAAACTGTCGAAAGATGGTACTTTTTACCTTGTGCATAAAGCATGATGCAATAGACACAGATTCTTCGCTGGCGTGTGTTGGTATGGTACTGAGAAATTTGCGCATCGTAGATTTATATGTATTCGGAAACGGATGGAAAGAAACGCAATTGCCGGTAGAAAACCCCGAAAGCAAGGGAGTCGAGGGCGAAGAGGGTCGAGGCAAATTAACGGTAATCACCCGCGCACGATCATTAGGCAAAACTTCTTCCCTTAGCGGCGAAAGGAAGCGAAGCGAAGAAAAAAAGGAACCATAAAAAATCGGCGGAAAAAAATCGGACAACAATTATCGCGAATCACCGTCGAAAACATAAATTATCGCTTCATAACTGCACTGCAGCAATAGTTTCATAAATTTGAATATATACAATGTATATATAAATATAATCACCCCTCAACTTGGTTTAAAATATTTCGAAAAAAAAATTTGAAAAGAAAATCTTTTCCTAACTTTTTTTTTTTTTTTTTTAAACTTTTTCATAACTTGAAGTTGAACAACGTGTTGAACAGAGTGAAATAACGATGGAGGGGGAAAATAAAGCTTATAAACGCGCCAAGGAGAGACACTTCATAAAAATCGGCGAGAATTCGCGAGTGCAAAAATACGCGTCATCTCGGTACGTTTCTGCCTCTTGCGGGTGGGCATTATACGTGTGCATATATAATACTGCAACTTTCGTTTTAATAGCCGATTATTAATAACGGCGAGCATGCCTCTCTGCGGAGAACGAACCGAGTGTTTACTGGTAATTACGTGTTTGCGTCGAGCGAACTCGCCTGCAGATCGACCCGACCGCATGCCTGGGATAATTAGAGAGAAAGAGAAAGAGAAAGAAAGGGACGAAGGGATGCGGGGGGAGAGTCTCTCCGGTTCGCAGGCGGCGCCAGATAAAACTTATAATATTTGATCGCCGGCGGAAAACCGCCCCCCACCTCCCCCCTTCCCCACCGTCCTTCACCACCCTTCGCCTTCGTGCCGACTTGGTACAACGCGATGAACGCGCGATTCCTTCCCATATCGATTTTCATTCCCCAAAACATCCCCCGAATTGGGTGGCTGAGGTGGTGGACTCGCAATCTTCGTATCGATGCCCGGAGACAACATGAGAGATAAATAAATGAAGACTGCAATGAGATTATACAGAATATATTTCTATTCTTTATGGATAAGAAGATTCTTTTGAAACGATCGAGAATTTCAGTTAAAAATTTGTATGCTGGACATTTTTGGTCTGTTCTCGGGACTGTACGAAATTTAAAAAAATTGTCTGATACGTATTTCGGGGATGAAAAAATGTTGAACAAAATTTTAAAGAGTTTGAATCGGTGAGAAATTGGTGCATGCCATTCAAATATTGTATTCATATATTTTAATATTTTAATATTCATATATATTGCATAAAAATTTATACTTGCCATTGATATTCGACTGAATTCGGAAATTGAAAAGGTTTTTGGACATGGGACAAATATAAAGAAATTATTTTTAAGATTGCGGATTTATCAGGTTAACATTGTACGAGAGTAATCCTTAAAGCGATCCCGCAGGACGACGGAAACTCGAATATGGTTTTTGGGGTCGTCAATTACGAATCTGAACTCGAGATTCGCAAATTCAAAATAGCAGATCCAATATGGCGAACAAAAAAAAAAAAATTTTTAAATTCTGTAAAATTTTTCGGTATGTATTAAGTTTGTGTAAAAATTGGCATTCGATTTCCATGGTAAGTCCCAGCGTCCCGGCGCGAATTGCAGGGTTAAGCCGCACCGTTCTGTGAAGCTGGAGCCATCAACCCCTCATCGGCCATGCAAAACTCCTCAGAGCTCAAGGAGAGCTCCTTGAATGTACGGGAATCGATTAAGCTCCGGTCAACTCGTGCAACTCGCGTTCCTCCCGCGAGTATGTAATTACAAGCAGTTGGCACGCGACGGGGAAAACGCTGCGGCCTGTGAATTCCCTCCCTCGCGGACGTTCTATTAGCTGCGGGAATATTATTTTTCCCAAGACGTGTTCAGGATGAATCCATGGCTGTACTCGCCGAATGAAGTTTGGAGAAAACAAGCGTCCGAGAAATCTCACCGGCAATTTCGTTTGCGCCAATGATTGCCAAGCCGTTGATGACATTTTCTTAAACCCATCTCTGGAGATTCATCCGGCGAATAAAATAAACTCACAAACACTGGAGTTTAGTCGTTTTCAACGTTTTGATTAAAAAATCTTTTCTCAAATTGTCGATATAGCTTTTTTATTTTTATTACATAGAAAGGATAGGTACACTGCTGGATACTTTTCAAACCGGTTTTTATCTTCTCATGACTCTTGATTAAATACTCATTCCGAACAGTTAAAGGTACGTTCCAGGTTTCGCAGTTGGTAAAAGTTATACACAAATTACAATCAACCCTAATTTTGGATTTTACTGTAGTTCGAATCGTTCAATGCAACAGTCGATCCGAATTCTGATCATTCTGTCTCTGAATTTTTATTTGCACATACGACTCTTGACGTTTATGACGCATGATCGACGAATCCAGGGGCGTGCATATGAACTTAGACCCCGTGGATGCAGGGGCCTCACAGCTTGCGACGGTCTTAAAAGAAAAAGAAAAGACAGAGAAGAGGAGCTAAGAGGAGAGGAGAGGACAGGAGAGGAGAGTATGTGCATCCAGACCGTGTTAGACCCGACCTGACCTGACCCCCGGGGTGCCCTGCATCCAGGTATAGCAATTCCCGTGCATGGCTATCGCACGGTTCTTACCGTGTAACAAAACCGAGCGAACTTGGCTGTGTGCACATGTGCGTACTGTAAACTCGCGCAGGTATCGCGGGCTTTGTCCGCAAGGAGCGTCGGCTTCTTAACTTTAATTCAAGAAAATTTATACATATAATTCGGGGATACGGTGTAATTATTTTATATCAATACTGGCAGTCCGTCGCTGCTCCGCTCGCATTCAAATCTAATGAAATAAGATGAAAATTATCGTAATATAGGAATAGGAAAAAAATTTGAATAAAGATTGATGATATCTGACTTAATCTGAAACCTAACCTAACCTAACCTAAACTCTATTGCATGAGAATTACAAATTTCGCTATATTTCCAAAAATGTTTATCCGGTTGTAACGAAATATAGCCTAAAATTGGCCAGACTTTGAAGCTGTCCATAAAAAATAGAGAATCGAAATCAGTTCGGTAGTTCGAGGAAAAGTAGAATAGTCGCCAATGATTATCGCGTTCATGAACACACACAAGTCGGGTATATACTGTAAATACGTAAGTATGATATGCGGATGCATATTCTAACACAAAACTGTGCGACGGAGAGAGAAGGAGAGAGAAAGAGAGACGGAGAACTCTTGTGTATAATTTAAACGTGGAAGGTATTAATAACGGTGTAAATCACGCAATGAAAAACGTTAATGTAGTACACTTTCACCGAGTGTGTCTATACGTGATTTACAACTCGTACGCACGCTTGTACATACCTATATAGGCACGCAATACTCGTGCGTATACAGCATGTACTTAGATATAGACGATCTGAGTCGCCGGGCGCACGCGATTTGTTACGCCGATGTTTCTTCATTTATGTTCTCATTGCTCTACTGAATATCGTCTCTATCGCAGTATCGGAGATATTTCTATTCTCTAATTCGCCTAATTTTTACTTCGCTAGTTTAGGTCGGAACTGTTTTTTTTTTTTTATTCATTTTCTCAAACTACACTTACGCTAAACTTACGTTTGGAATTTTTGAAGCTTTTGTAAGAAGTTGAGTGAAATAGGGAAGGGTGAGGCAAAGTGGGAACCTTAAGAAAATAATGCCTAAAATTGGCATAAAATGTCAGTTTTCTTATGAACAATTATGTTAAATTATTATCTAGCTTTCTTGAGAAAAAGTCATCATAAATTCAAGTTCAGAAAATTATTTGACTTTGACGAGTTGAGGTTAAAGCACAAATTCAAACGTTTCGCGTTATGGGATGTGCAATTACTCGAGTAAATGATTTCCGAATAATTCATATTTAACAAAAAGTTGAGGTCGTTAATTTTATCTCTTGTTGTTTGAAAAATTTTCGGGGGCCCACTTTGACCCAAAATTTTTTGGGATATCGACAATTTTAAGATGCCCACTTTGTCCCACCCTCCCCTACATTATTTTCAGTGATTTGTATAAATCCATCCTTGCATGGTTATGCCATTTCAAAGACAAAAATAGGCGGATCGATCTAAGGTCTGTAACGGGTGTGCGATTTCACAGTGATAATTTAAGTTTTTCTTTTTTTTTTTTCAATCAATCGTATATCAAAAAATCTCAAAGTCATGATTTCTGCGACTCGGTTACATTATACATGCCTGAATCTCGTCTGTATAGATTCGTTATGATCGAATTCTCCAGAGGATTAGGAAAGTGCGCGGTGAAGTTTGGTAAAATTGCATGCACCGCATATTCGACGAACACACCTATAAACCGACGTTGAGTGTAAGGGGTGGACCGAATCGAAGCCCTCGAAGAAACTGCTTAGAGTTGAATTTATACGCGCATCCTGACTCTCCGGGTCCTAAATTCTATTTGAAAAATCCAGACGCGTGCCGGTTGCCTTAATTTCCATCTGCCGGTGGGAATTTGAATATCTATTTTTTATTTGAAAGGGATGATCACCGCTTGCGTTTTAAATTTGCATCTCTGCACGCGGCACGCGCGTATGAATTTCACCTCGTTGATTATGATTCTAATTCCGATTCTAATTCTAATTTTACGAATCTGAATACATTCCGAAAGGTGAAATATAATGTGTATCGTACACTGCATTTACTCGCTAAGCGTGCTGCAGGCTTATATTCGCGTGCGTGTCGGGCGCGCGACTTTATTCTTCAGGTACCTCCGGAATTCCGATACCGGTGGACGCGTTCATCCCTTACCTCACGCGGATGTTTTTTACTTTAAGTATTTACTTGAAGATTCTTTAGTAAAATGGGTGTCGTTACAACAACGGTTTAAACACTAACCATTCTTTTGAATCGATTTAATTCTGCTTCTAATTTTAATTGCAATTGTCGATTCTAAAGTAGATTTAAATATTATTCAGATATGCACGGTATTCTCTGAATCTGAAGCAATTTTCACATACAACGAAAGGGAATAAATTTTTCTCTGTGTCGTTGGAAAGAAATTTTCTGATAGGTCAGCATCGAAATATCTATGTGCAAACCGTTTTTGAGGATACAGATTATCTACTTGATTAATCCTAGAACGCCAGGCGAACCTTTAAAAATAAGCTTTTCACTGATTTTCATAATTTTGTTTGTCTTCGAATGGATCTTCCACCAATTAAATTTCGATGAAACTGATTTGGCTATGCGCCATTCTCTTCGTGATCAAAGAACGGGAAGATTCATCTACTTACGAGTCTCATTATTTCTCTGGGAACGATATTACGAACAAGAAATGCGTGGGGTAAATATCTACCCCAGTTTGTAGTATGGAGGTCAAAAAAATAAGGTTTGAACTGTATTTATTGTAAAAATCTAGTTATTGGGAAAAAGTTTGGTTGACTTATGAGATTGAAAGGTGAATCCCGTAAGAACCCGAGCAGGAGGAACAGACACGCGTCAAGATTCATTGGACGTTTGGATCCCGCAGAAGTTATTTGTCCCCAAGCTAAAAACCCGGGGCCAGATAAAAAGATGCACACGCGACGCTCGCGAGCTCGTTGAATTTAAATTCAAATACAAATTTGGTTACGATTTGAATATTTATCGATGAAAAGGTGGTGACGTCGTTGGGTTGCCGGCAGACGAGCAGCAGGCAGACACGAGCCAAGATCATTCAGAGAGGAAGATTTTCACGGGCAGAATGTATGCAGCTTATAGATTTGCATACGTCGTCGGTAAAAATCGGGTGAGTGAATAGCTGTGCACTTGTCGTTGAAAGGAGGGACGTGACTTTAGCCTACGAAGAATTATCGGTATCCGCATAGGTAGGTAGACACGATTCACAATCTTACACGGGGGAAAAAAAACAATAATCGAGGCATAAGGGTTGACCGGAAAATTGGTCTCGAGACGAATTTTGAACCGATATAATTTAATTACGCGCAGCTCGGAAGAATGATTTGAAAATTAGAGACGACGGTTGGAGCTTATAATTTCGAGAATCGAGCGGTCTCGTAACTCGAACAACCCCTGAGGCTCGCCGCTGCGTGGCTGCAGCCGCATTATTCGAACTGGTGTTAGACGCCGATGAGGAGAAGATTCATCCTCCTTCTGTGGGAATCGTTTCGCAGCTCTATCGCATGCTGCATGCTCTAAATATACCGAAATATAGCCAGGTTGTGTGAGTATTTTTGTTGGATTCCTTTTCCAAAATTCCCACCACCTCATGCGCTCAGCCCTAATTCTCCTCATTGTCCTCGACCGCCGAACGGGCACTGTGCCTATGGCTCCGTTTATTTTTTATCCTTCTCTCTCTCTCTCTTTCTCTCTCATTCCGATCTCTCCCCGGGCGTATAAGTGTCATTTCGGCTTCTCCTTTCGCCCCCGGCGTGACACGTTGTACATTATACCTGCAGGCAGATACCTGCAGCGCTACGTCGGATGGCGTATGACGAGTTTATGGGTGCGTGTGTGTGGCGGTAGTAACAATGATTATGATGATAATAATAACAATAATGACGGCAACAAACGAGGAGAGCGAGACAGAGAAAGAGCGAGAGAGAGAGAGAGGAAGGAGGGGTGTGAGTCTAGATCAACCCTTCGTCGTCGGTGAATGAAAGAGAGCATAAAACGCGTGCATGTACGATTTCAAGTGTGCGTATGGGTGTGGGGTGTATATATTTATGAAAGGGAGCTGTTGCAAAGGGGCTAAAGGGGCCAATAATAGAAACAGTGGATACGAACCCCTTGTGCGCGACCCAAATACCCAAATGCCGAAACACCTAAGTACACGATAGAGCCCCGAGATGAGAGAGAGAGAGAGAGGGAAAAGTATACCGCTCTGATACAATTAAAATATACGTTGCGCTGGTTAGGGAAGCTTGACGATCTCTAATCTTTCGGGTTGTGTGGAGAGAAAGAGAAGAAGCTGGCGAAAGAATATATATATAATACAGGAGGGAGAAAGTTGATCTTGGCGCTCCTGGGACGGTGAAGGAAAAAAATAAGAATGGAGAATAAAAGGACGATCGATTTACGATGGGTACTAGAATCGCATCCTGCAGGGGGCTAGGAGGGAAAAACTATAGAAATCATTTTTCTAACCGTTTCTCTGCTATGCAGCTACTCGGAAACTCGACTTTGTAAGGCACCGGATAAGATCGCCGGGAGGAGTAGCCACGTTGTTGGGGGTTGCTGTGCGCAGCACGCACACCAGTGCATGCCTACGTGCCTTGTAAATGCATATTTCGTTAGGGGGGGATGGGGGCCGGGCGATGTAATGCCAGGTATTTCGCGCGCGCGGCCCGCGCGCTTATCCTATGCGCCAGAACGGTCACGTGACGACTACCTTTTCCGGTCTATGCTATAGCCGAGGCTCCCGTGCTCCCACGGAATTCACGTGCAAATGCGCACTCCGTGCATGTGTTCCCTGGAGCGGCGCGCTTTCAACGCCATGTATTTATCGATTCAGGAGACACAGTAGGTCAACCGCTGCCTTTCCGCCTTTTCATCGTTACGAGTCAGACGGAGTATCCGAACGAAAACAAAGCGGTATCCAATATCCGTTAAACGGCGACAAATTAAATTAATCATCGCGGCGGATATTCGCCGGTTTATAACACTCGTTTCGTAGCTGGTCACAAGACGAATCCGATGAGCCCTTGCACGTCAATTTTGCATAATCCGATCGCGAGATATCACGGTTTGAACCTCATCGCTCGCCGACTCGCGCAGCGTCACTCGCGCGTATCGCAGCGCTAGCGCCGCTGTAAATTGCAATATCTCGCGACTCGGTTATCCAAAATCGATGATCGAAAGTTTGATGGGTTCGTCTCAGAGTCGGCTATAAGATAAAATGCCCAATTTCATTCGTCAAATGATTTCTTTTTTCTTATTTATGACACGCGTGAGTCGATTCCTATTTCGTTAATGTGATTCAAATTTGCGTGGAAAACTGTAAAAAATCGTGGAACAATTCGGGTATGCGCAACTATCCAAAAGAGACAAAATCGGCTTTGTCAAATGTTCCGTGCGCAGCTAGACGGTCAGTGAATAAATTTCGGATTCAAATTCATCCGGCACGATCCCTCGTGGCTTGTGAAGAAGAGTAGCCGTTCGATATCGCGAGCTAACGATCGAGGAATATCTGACCAGCCTGCATAGAGGTTCATAACCGCAGTATGCCGCTCCATCGTTACTCGACAACTGCATCAGTGCTTTTGTCAGCCAAAATAAACACCGACTGAATCGGAAATAGCTGTTTTGACACAGTTTAACGTTACTTATACGGAGCGCTCGGTGCAACTTTATTCGTGTGCGCTTTATACACAGAGGAGACGATATCGCGGTGCGTTGAAGCTGCGCGGCATAACTCCAGTAGGTATAGCATACGCGCTGCGTATACATATATAAATTATCGCGTTCTGTGGCAGATGATGCGAAGGAGGAAGAGGAGGAGTGTATTTTTGCGCCGTCAGTGTCAGCGGCGATTTTTCTAGGTGTAGCATCCTGTGACGTCACAATTAGTATAATTACAATTACAACACAGAGCCAAGGCAGCAGCAGCAGCGGCTTGCAGCCGCGGCAAGAATTAGCAGCGGAGTGGACGGACGAACTGACAAGCGAGATAATTAGACGGGACGAGACAGGACGTGCGCATTAATTAATTAGCCCAATCTAAGCCCACTCCGCTCGTTCTAGGTACATATCATCAACGGCTACCCAACCTAGTCCGATCTCGCGACCTCGAAACCTCAAATCTGAATCGGCAATCCGTCGGATCAGCGCCTGCGAACGGCGATCATCGATTTTTCGATCTCAAGCTCCGTCTCTCGTCTATGAAAGAGGAGAAAACTCTTTCGGAATGATTGACTGCTGATTTATTTCATTCTTCTTGGTTTGCTTGTGTCCGCTTCCGACGGCTGGAAGCAAACTGCTCGGTGCAGGTCCGGATCTCAGTTCCATTTATTGTACTGAGTGTAAGTACGAGTGGAGGAAGGGACCCGTCTAGAAATAGGTTGTTCGAGGCGAGCGACGATGCACCTACTGTATCAGGTTCGCAACGGCTGGAAGAGTCCGTTGTGTTTGTACCTGATTCCGATCGAACGGCGGAGATTAGGAGACCTTCGGGGCTTCGAACGGGAGGAAAGATGAAAGTGTTGAAAAGGTAGGCAGGTACCTCGAGCAGCGAGTACCTACCCAGTCGATTAAATAGAACCGAAGGCGCTCATTAAAATGCTAGACAAGAAATAACCGATCGGCTCTACGTGCCCGCGCACCCGTCACATACACGCCTGATTAATTGTCCGATTTCCTGTTCCTTTTCCCCCTTTTCTCTACCTTCGGATTCAATAATCAATCAGTCGCAGCGAGGGCGACTAACGAACCCGAGTCCCGTGCAGCAACGGAAAGCGTCGCAGCTCGCCTGGATGCCCAGAGTTCGCACCATTGAGCCTCCAAGTGCCCGTAGTCACCTCGACTCCTGGTGAAGCAGGCTGGTCCTTCGCCGCCCCCCGATTCCCGCTCTTCGCCGTCGAGTCCCTTTGTCCACTACCGCGGGACCCCGATCTCACGTGGGGGGCCTCGATGCAGGAACGCGAGTCCCAACAATGGTCCTGCTCGCCCCGAGAGCTACAGTTTCGAATATTTTAAGAGCCTTCCAGAAGGATGGCCGCGTCTTTAATTTCTTTTCTCGAGAATGAAGAGAGAGTGCGAGAGCCTCGGGACGGGGGAGAGAGAGAAAAAAAATTAAGCCGAATTCAGAACCAGCCGTGCGAAGGTAACTCATCGACAATGCCATCCTTGGCCTCCCTCTCTCCCTCTCTCCCTCCCTCTTAGCTAGCTCAGCATCCTAGAGCTCTGCACTCTCAAAGAACATACAACCGGTACACACGACTACATTTTTCACCTATGCCTGTATCCGTGTGTCCATGATAGATGAACCGGTAATTCAATCCATATGCATGCCAACGTATAACATGCATTCGTATAATATCGATATGTATCGATTCGAGCAACGATTTTCGGATCATACCGAACGGTCGTTCATACACCACCAGATCCTTGTCTTGAACTCAGACTTGACCCGATTCTTCTCTTACCGTGGATCCGGAATTTACATCTTGTCGCGATTTCTTTCTCAACGCACTAACCGAGTGTCAGTGAATTTTGGTATCAGGCACGAATTGATCACAATACACTACGTGCAATGATTGTAACTAAAGTCTAATCCTTATTTATGAGGTGCAATGAAGGGAGCGCTGTAACAAAATAACCAAAATTCGATGCAGTCGAGCATTCATTTTTTAAATCGATTCGCAAGTTCAATAACAAATAGAATGAGATTCTTGTCATATTACAGTTTCATTATAATATCGTAAACCAAGTATAGTCGATTACAGAAGTCCACACCGCGTTTCTTTTTTTTTTTTTTTGTTCTTTACAGTGTATGGAAAACTGCGGAGACGAATATAAAAAGTAGTGATTTGAATTAGATTTCAGTAGTTGTCTGTAACAATTAGTCGAACCACTTTTGGCGTTCATCATTTGAGTTATAACTGAAGTTCTGGCCAGAAAATGGTCGCTGTCGACTTTGCCAGTTCAAGATACGATTCTGCGTTTACAATTATAACCACATAACGAACGTATTCAGAAAACGGTACTCACGCATTCATGCGGGAATCTTGTGGCCAGACAATTGTTCCGAGAGGAATGGAGATCGTCGTCGATGCGACAGAGCAATTAATTATCCAGATGAACGAAGGTGCGTTTTCGAGGCTGCCGGAACCCCCGCGGATCACGGCTGGGGTGCACAGATTTCGTGGAAGCCGATTGCCTATTCATTTCTTTACTTTATCTTGAAATTTTACCCGTCGCCGCTGTTTCCTCCTTTAATTTTCTCGCGTCGTTCGCTTACTCTGCGATTATCAAAATGGTCCTCGTCTTCGTCATATCTCCGACTACCTATTTCCTCCGCTCATTTTTACTCCCTAATGTATGGAGATGCATGCGGACCGGTGTCACTCGGGTCAGAGCCGGACTCCCGGACCAGTAAATCTACACTAAATCTCTGCTATATGCGTGCCATCCTCACAGAGAGACAGACAGACGGACAAACTCTAGGCCCTCATCCCCCTCACCGGCTATCCGCTCTACCTGAAGAAGACCGGAGTCCAACTGTGCCCAGGCGTTTAAACAGGGTGCCTCATCGTTCTTATGTACATACAAGACGGAACGCCCGTTACATCGCATAATTACAACGCGTTTCTACTACACTCGAATCGACGAACTGCGGAGTATCATACAAAAAAAAAGATAAGATGAGAGGGTATTATAAACGTGTCGAAAATCGAGCTAAAAAAGCGGATCGCACTGTGAATTATTCGATATATGGGAAGAGAAAAAAGCGCTCGATTTATGGCTTTCTATAAGCGACCCGACGCCTAGCGCACCCTGCGTGAACGGCCACCTGGGCAGTGCGGGCCAGTTGACTGGTGTTGGTAATTTCGGTAAAGGAGCCGGGGAACGGACGGGGACACAATTTCTGTATACCTGCAGGGGGGACGAGGCGATGATCCTGAAGCAGAAGCAGGCGTATATACCGAGGAATAAGAGGATGGGGCTGTTTGAGTTGACCAACGTTTTAGTGAAAATATAAAACCTCGGGATGAGTTTCTCAGCGAGAGGGACTGCCGGTGTCCTGGTAGCCGGGACAAGACAGCCGACAACGCCTTCTATTTATGTACTGTATCAATGCTGCTCTGCGCGCTTAGCCTGTAGATCTCGTGGTGAGCTGGTCAGTATTCCGCGGTGATTCTCCGGCCGTTGGTCAAATGCTCGTATTCTCCTAATTTTCATATTTCATTAATTTATTTATTCTTTATTCATCGCGCAGCGTCGATCCAGAAATTGGTGGAACGTCTTCTTATTCTCCCGTACCTACATATGCTTGAATCCACAGAGATAAAGCGGCTGTCCGTTATCAGCTATAAGCAAGGTCCAAACACCGTCGTACGAAGAGCAAACAGCCCGACTGCCGAGGGAGATATCTAGTCTGGAGCATCGAGGGCTAGTTCAAGGTGTCTCGACGTCTTCGGTGCAAAAGTACAGGGGAAAAGGTGAGAGAGGCGGGATGAGACGGGAATTATCTGGTGTTTAACCTCTTATCTACGGCTACACGTATCCAGCTCGTACGCGGACCGATATCGTCAACCGATAATTTAAGGCCCTGCCGAGATAAGGCCCCGGTTTCCGAGAGCCCCGGAACTAACAAAGTCCTCTCGCGGCCTGTTAAGAAGAGACCGCTTGTTGTTGGCTGCAGCTTATTCCGAATTGCCGTGTATCAGAGACATCATCGTTCAGGTAACCGTGAGCCACGGCTCTATACACGCCTTTGCCTCATCGACGTGCGTGTCTTTTGTTTGGCCAGTTGTATTTGACTAGGAAAACCTGATATCGATACTCTCCTTCTCACTCTTTCTCATCGTTGCCTCTCGTTCGTATCAACACGTCGATCCAGGATACAATTCGTGAAGGCACATGAACGAACGAATGACGCATTTTTCAACCTTTTTTTCCTTTACTCATCTCTCTCGCTATCTCACGTCTCGATTCCCAGAATAAGTTTGCCACTTTTTTTTAACAAATTTCTTTCGCACCTTTTTTTGTTTTCGTTTAAAAGAGGTTGAATTTGAATGAAATTGGTGTATACAATATTAAAGCGACCGATCAGTATGGCAGGAACGATGCGAAGAAAGCAGATTGAGATCGTAGATTAGAATTCATTCGTACGATTTGGAAATATAGAAATCTTGAGAATGAAAAATAATTATACATCAACCGACTGGAGATGAACACAAAAACAGCTGATCTGACGACAATGAATGAAATTTTGTTACTTTAACTTAAAAATTGGGATCCTTGCGTAAAAATTCTCTGCGTGAGTTGTAAGTAAAAATTATTATTTATCTGAGGAAACAGGTACTAAGTAAATTTTCTGAAGACCACCTGCCGGTATCTGGACATAAACACCGAATCAAGTATAAGTGAATATGAAACTGTGAACGACTTTCCACAACTCATATCACGAACTTCACGGTCGGAAACAAGATACATCAAAGATTAAAAAAAATCAACATACAGAAAGGTGAAAATAAATAACACGGAAATATGTAAAATTTTCGTAATTTCGTACATCATTGCTAGAGGAAGTAAAATATTTCTCATTCCTGAATTATTCAATTTCACTGTTCTACGTTTTCATGATTCTTTACGTATATTATAGGAAATTCTTCTTTTGTGTAGCAATTCTGCCTTCTTCCTCCCTCCGAGAAAAAAAACAAAAAAAAAACGAAAGACTTGATAAAACTGCATCCAATATTCGGCGAGCGGTTGGAAAGTTTGCCACGTGGGCGTGATCTGTTTCGTGTAGCTACAGACCGGGGTGTAGAACAAGGGGAGGGGGTGTGTGCAAGGTTTGAGGAAGTTCGAAAGGGAACGGAGGAAAGGGCGGCTCGCGCTGCGGCAACAAGTGACCAAGCAGGACGGCGACGACGTGCTGGTTTCTAGCGTGTGTCGCGCGTCCCGCAGGAGTTTCACCGCAAGAAAACTCTCAACCGCACCCTCCGGGTCGCCTCGAGTCTCGCCGCGTCGCGACGCTTCGTCCCCCCGAAAGTCTGGTCGACGACCGCCACCCCCGACGCCTCCCAGACCAGCCGACGACGAACAATCGATATATCGATCTCTGGTGAACCCGGAGAGCCCTCGGCGAGGCGAAAACAGCGAAGAGTCGAGTCCCGCTCGCTGCCTAACCGCCTTCGTTGGGGTAGGCCATGGACATCCGCGATTCCTAGCTCACCACCCCGCGATGGGGTGGACGGGGGTGAACCGCCGGCTGGGCGCTGTTCACGCGTCCGGAAAAATGTCTAGTTCAAGCTCTAGCGTCGAGGATGAATGGGCCTCACTGCCTGAATCGAGAGTTGGGAGGAGAGAAAGTAAGGCTTGAAAATATCTTCAACAACGTGGCTTTCGACAATGGCGGTAAACCCCGAGATCACCACCGTCCACTGTTAAACATGATTCTGAATTTACTAAATATTTATTGTCAAATTACGAAATCAGGTTGCAATTTGTTGAAATTGTGTAGTACATTTATTGTATTATACACTGTTCCGTATTAGAATAAAACTTCAAGGAAAAGGTTTTATGGTTGAAACGATAAAAATTATTTGATTCTGGTATTTTCTTTCCGATCATTTTCATCACCGCGAAAATCTCCAGTTATCACCTAAAAATAAATTTATAAGCTATGCTCATCTACGGAGAGGATACGAGTAGACTTGTGACAATTCAATTAGCGTGAAATATCTTAAATGTTTTTCAGACAATTTGAGGATGGCTGATGAGCGAGTAAAATTAACCCAAAGTCACGAGAGTTCGATCATATTAAACGTTCCAATTAGGAAACCTTTCTCAAACTGTTGGCTCGTGTTGTTTGAACTTATTCAGATTCAGTTCTATTGCACAACAGAAATTCTTCTTATTAAATATGCACGTAACTCCAACCATGTCTGTTTTTTCTATATACATATAACCCCCCTGTTAAACCGTGCACACAAAATGAAATCGCACAATTTCATTAAGGAACCGAGGACGTGTTTTAAAATCAGTTTTCCCAATTTTAAACCGTTTACGGAGTTCAACACGCCCCCCTAACAATGCCCACCATGTAAGCAAGCTGTGTTCTTGGCTGAGGGAAACTGTTTGAAAGTTATTGATCCGTGAGACGGGGGATGACGGGGGTTGGTAGTCGCGAGTCTTTACACAGTGGACTCGAACTACGGATATAAGTGCAGTGATAAAGGCGAGGAGAGAAATAATTAGAACTAAAAAACAAAGCCGAGAAAAAGAAATGGAAATAGAAAAGCCAGGAAAAAGTAAAAAGGCGAAGACGGAAAGTACGGAGCGGTTGAGGGAGGAGCTGGAAGGGGAGGGAAAAACTGGACTGTGGCACTTACTTGGTCGTAATCACCCCCTGGCCGATGGCGACGCGACGCGTCGCGACGTGCCACCCTTTCATATACCACTTCGTTTGTACTTGTACCTACGGGGATAATTGTGCACATGTATAGACACGTAAGGGTCACCGCACACCCGTCTCTTGGTATGACTGTGTTACCTCAATGGCTTGCACCTGTTTTCGAGAATATAAGGTGTGTTGTACTTGTACAGGGAATAAGTAATTCAAGTAACTGTGGAAATAGGGAGGAATACAAGTCGATCGTAAGATATGTCGAGTTTGATTGGTGGCGTTGAGTTAAAAGGACGATCTATTGTTTCTGAAAGTTGTGTTTAATCATGGAATTAATGATGTTGCAATTGAACATCAACATTTTTATAAGTTGATAGAATCAGTTTACAATGTTTACGAGAAGCTTGCGCGAATCGTGAAAAGTTTTGGTCACATTTTTTGTAAGTAGGTACTACAGATTGGTAATTATAGAATTTAATGAGAAATTAACCTAATTCTTCACACCTATAATGCCTGATTGTAATTATATTAAGAACTATCGAAGTCAGAAGTTTGATTCTTCTCTGACCAGATGTTGTGTATAAATATTTTTTGGATAGAGCCTTATATGTTTTAAGCAATGATGTAAACTCTGTTACAACGAAGTCCTGAAGTCTGTCTGTAAATTTTTTTTATCCTAAAATTGACGTTTTGAAGATAAATAATGAACAGAAACAATCTATTCAAATCATGAAGATTTAAAAAAAAACCGAAATCGATCTTCGGAATGCAAGAGTTTTACCGATCCAGAAGTGGAAAATAACTCACTTACGGGGTCAGCGAGCTCATAACTGGGTTCAAAAACTGTTCTTTTCTCCTATCAACCTCGTAATTAAGTAAAATTTTGTGAGTTACTCCAAGAAGTCAGACCGCAATCAGATGAGTAAGTACAGACGTCCTCCGTAAACTCGAGGAGGTGAAGAATTACGCGAGAATCGATTCGCGACGAAGCAGCGTGTTTTCTAAGCGACTGCACGATACACACGAAAGGGAGAATGACAAGGGTGTCTCCGGTACCGTACCGTTCCTACCCTGCATATGGTAGGACGGTTGGAGGTTTCGCGGCGAAGGCGGAAACGTGTTATTTGTGATTTTTCCCGGGGGTAATTTTTGCGGAGAAGCGAGTCCGGCATGTCAGTACACCTACCTGGGGACGATATTTGTACACCCGCAGCTTACGGCGGAGAGCTGGACGTGGTTGGGGAAAAAGCACAAGCCTTGGCCATCCCACTGAGCTCTTGCTATCGGCGACTCGACACGTATGCACAGCAATAAGCAGAATCGATACGGATGGCCCGCCAACGACACCCTTCACTCGGCACTCGCAAGTCCAACCCCCCACCCCCCTGAATAATTGTACCCCATTTACTGAAATTATCCGAAGAGCTTCCGTGGCCCGAGCCGGCCAAAGTAAAACATAATCATACACCAGGCTGTCCTCGGCCTCGTATAACCACCGCTGGTTTTACCCATTCACGCAGGGTTGGTTCGTACACTTCCTCTTCTTTTCCAAACAGACATAGACACGTGCAAACACCTCCGGGGCATGAATTTCACCCCATATGTAACCATTGTCGTTCTGTATTACAGTATCGCGTTCATGGAAAGTGGTTTGGTCAGTTTACTTTGCAGGCCTGAGAGAAGGTTTTAGGTGAACTGGAATCTGTAGAAGTGGACAGTTGCGTGCGACTTTTGACACGATTTTATCAACTAAGGTGTTTGACGTTGGGTGACGGGTTTTACTGGAGTTGAGGCGAAATTTTTTATGTTTTATGTTAATCATAGTCTTCTTTCGATTCTTTGTTGCAGAAAGACACCAAATCGTTAATTCCTCTATGCCGGCGCTGCTCCACGGTAAGTTTATACTCTGAGATCAGTATCTCTACCTACTTTAAGTTACTTAAAACGAGCTTAAACGAAGACTTGACACACCGTACCTGACTACCTATGCAAATACGTGCATCCCGTTATCACTTGTTCGCGATAAGAATGCGCGCCCTCCATCCAAAGTAAACATTTGTCGATCGGGACGTAGGAGAAATGGAACCATAAAATCAACCAGAGATTAACATAGGAAAGAAAGAAGCTGCGCCTCGGAAATCACTCGGGAATGGAAATTTTATTCCGTCGTTGATTTTAAACCGAATTTCATTGCGATGTGAATATTTGCACATGCGCGTAATTAGACGGATAGAGAAAATACGCTGATGAAGAAGACTCGACTTCATCGTGGAATTACGCCGGATTTATCATAGCTCCGGGCAATTCCGATGTATTGTTTCACTGGCGGAAGTCGCTCTCGCGTTATGAGGCATTTCCTGTTTCATCGTTAGTACGGTGCGCCGACTCACGCACTCACGCACGTTTCTGTATCCTTGTCGTCGGTACGATGTACCTACCTTGTACCTCAGCGATGCCATTACACGCGTAACGCGTGACCCACACATTAGACGAAGTCCAGCGCGACACGTATCAGGCTTTATTACACCAATACAGAGTCATTAGTCGAGCGGCGTTAATTCATCAACAAAAACTCATATGTACGTCGTGTAAAACTCGTGAAACACAATTCACCGTCCAGTGTTCACCTACCGCCAACCTCAATCGCCAGTAACAACAATAGCCTGGCAATTATCCGATAATTTCACTCACCGCAAAATACTCTTCCATTATTATAATAGTATAGTTATATAAAATAGAACTCAGGGTAGACAAATGACTCTCCGATCGTCATTATCGTCATCTGTGTCGCCATTGTCATCGTGACGTGTCATTATCACTTTCATCGTCTCTCGGTGATTGTTATTAAACATATGTATATACTGGCACTTGGTTGTTGTCGTATACGTTTATGCAACATCATTATTATTATGGTTGAAAAAATAGCAACCGATGGAATAGATAGCAGGTGATATTTTATGAGATACCGATAAAACAGTCCATATTATTATAGATAGGATATCCGTGTTTCAAGCGATTGGCAATGTAATAGCACGTAATTGACATACACATGTTATTAATTAACAAATTATTCACAAGATACTAATCGATATTATAAGTATCACCAGCTAGCTTCTGTAACATTATTACCCACCACGTCGTTGTTCTATGACATCGTTATCGCTGATTACACCTAGAAATGATAGTCAATCACACATAGATATCAGAACAAGCCGGGACTATAAAACACAGAGTATAGGTATCAAAAACAAGTAGAAGATTTGGAAAAATAAGAAGAATTAGTAACGATGACGGAGAAGGATAATAATAAACGAGTATAAAGAAACGGAAGTAACGGTCCTCTCCCCCCCCGTTTTACGTTATGGATTAATCACTCCGCGTAGACAACAAATGCACTCGGTTAAACTCCAGCGAAATAAAAATGGCTGAATGGGGGTTGAAGGGGTTGAAGCCAACGAAGAAGAAAAGGAGATCAGTGTGGTTGCACTATACATGTATATACCTGTTTACCTCTTACCGAAGTATTATTTCATCCTCGCGCGACCGGCTAACTAGACCCACATTATAAGTTTTTCCTGGAGGGTGCTGGGGTGTGTATACGGACAAAATTAACCCCCACCCTAAGTATATACACGACACTCTCGGCCGCGAGGTTATATCTCAGTATACCTTTCACTCTATACAAGAGTCGGGAGCGAGCTTCTCTATGGTTAATTAAACGCATATATCACTAGGCTGCAATTTAACCCTCCTCCCCCACCCCCCTTCCCTATCCTTTTACTACCCACCCACATTTCTCATTTCTTGATCTCGCTTAGCAGGGGAAAAGTTACTCAATGGTCTGCGTGTTCGTATACGATGCTTAGACGCTTCTTTTTATCTATTCAACTATCGGCTGGACTGCATGCAGGGGTGAAAAATGCTTATCCGAACGACGCGGACAGTAGCGTGTCAAGAATACCACGGATTGAACGTTTCAATTACGGTGTGTGTGATATTCTTGATTGAAAAGTTTTAACAAAAAGAATCAAATATTAAAAAAATACTTTGTATCCAGCAGTTACTTTGAGACTCGCTCTGCGTGTGAATATATTTACGTGAGGTGCACAGACTGGTTTTTAATAAATTTTAAACCATGTTGCGCTTATTAATGTTTATAATTGACAGATATTTCACTATTCATATAATCGTAATGAGTTCTTAATGGTTCGATGTTTAATGAGTATCTGAATTGAATGGAAATTTTTTTTCAAAATTTATAAAGTATATTAATAGTAATAAGTAAGTATAAAGGATAATTGATGTTGGCCTGATACGAGTTTGGTCTAACTCACTCTAGATATTTCAAATAAGTGTCATGCAGGTTCTGTTTAGGGACACAAAGAGGCAAAAGATAGCGTAATTTTGACTTCTATTGGTTCGCTTTTTTCTGGGGGACAGACACTCGTCTTCTTTACATAAAGGGTCTTCATTTTTCGTTTCTAGAATTTTCTAGCCAGCTGAGCGAGGGCTGCAGACTTCTCTTTTCCTTAACATCGTAAATTGACGATATATGGTTCTCTGCTCTTTCTCAAGACACTCACTGCTTTTGCCAGCCAGACTTCGAAATCTGAAGCCCTTGGGGCCTCCAAGGTACTAGTAGATTCGAACAAATGTAATATATTGCTACCTCATAGCATGCTTTAATATTGTTATTAATTTTTTGTTTTTTATTTATAAATTATCAAGAGTAAAAATATACATGAATACGAATTCCGTGTGCACTATTCTTGACAGAAAAAATAGAAATCAAGCTGAGAACGGAATTGTTAAACAGGAAGGAAATTTTATTGTAACAAAAGAATAGAATCAAAATTTGAATAACAAAAAAACTCAGCAAGAATGTTAATATATTAACTGTGAATGAATATTATAGTCTGACTTTACGTGGTCGGTACACACGAAAGGATTTTTACCAAGCAAATGAATTATATTAACAAAATAGACACGGAAGCAATAAACTTCATATCAATATTAATCTTTTAATTATCGCTCGACTCTATAGCACAGACGTTCACGCTCTTACTGCTCGCTAAACCTCTTTTCACATGATCGGTCTCTCAGGTCATTCAAATCATACACATAAGGTCACACACACATTGTACACAAGAGCAATCATACAAACATACACACTCGCCTTTACAACATCTAACAATAAACTGACCTTTGACGGAATAAACAAAATAAAGAAAAAACACCCAGATGAAAAAATTAAAATGCCGGGGGCGGGGGTGGAATCGTTGAATACGGGATCTCGAGACGTCAGGTGGATGCGGCACTGCGGGAGGGCCTCAACCCCTCGAGAGAATAGCCAGCGGAGCTAAGGATATTCTTATGAATCGATGAAAGAACAGCGGGCATGCGCGCAAGAATCTTAATAACTCATGCGAAGGAGAGAAAACCCGGAGCCTCTGACTCCCCCCCCCCCCCCTCCCCCCATCTTTCGCCTCCACCGGTAACCACCCAACTCCACCTCGTTATTGCGATCTTGCCGAGTGGACGTGTATAACGAATCGCTTAATGATGTGCGCGATTTCATCGTAAAGGGATGCGTTTGCACTACCCGTAAAGGAAGGACGAGGAAAAAGATCCACCGACCTTAGACGAGTCTATTAGGGTCTAGATTTTTTCACGTTTTTTAACTAATTGGAATTTGGATGCATTTATGTTGTAATTTATACCAAGATTTTTAATTCAATCTTTACACCTTGAAATTTTTCGCACTTCCAACCAGCCGAAAATAGATTACCTAATTTATTTTTTTGTGTGAAAAAGTATCAGCTTTCAGAATATCTAATCAATTTTTAATTATATCTTAAGGAATTGAAGAATAATATATATTCTTTCCGACGTTTTTAGTCCTGTATTAAGTAGATGCGAAGTGTTTAGTAAAAAAGTTTATATTTCGAAGCTTATCCTGAGATTTTCAGTATCGGTTGGAACTAGGATTATAATCAAATCCGTATAAGTATTTAAAAAATCTCAAATTTTTGGAATATATATTCTATATCACTGGAATACTTATACCGATTTAATCATCATCTCATTTTTGTACTTATATATATATATATATATTTTTATTATTAATTTTATTTTTATTTATATATTTTTCTACTTACTTTTTAACACGAAACAAATGAAGACAATTAATTCTTATCCCCTTCGGATCTGAAGAACCGAATGTGTAGAAAAATACACACTAAAGTATTTTTTTAGTTTTCTTCCGCAGTTACCAAAAATTTACCCTGAAACAGATTTCATGTTCGGCAAGAGCAGAGAGTGCTGAAAATCGTTATAAAACTAATCAAAGTGATTCTCGTAAACGGTAAAACATGAAGTCATAAAAATTGCAGGACTTTCATATCTTATCTTACACCACAACATATGCAATCGCAGCCAGATCGAAATTTTTACTCATAAGAGTCTGGCCGGAAGTTGAAATAATACGTGCCATCCGTTGCATGTTCACATTTTGAAAATTCTACGCCCTTCATTCGAACCTTTTCTGCTGATAGAAGATCCCTGTGATTAGCAAACTTCGACACGATGAGTGGTTTGGATTGGCGACGGGGGAAGAGGAGAAAGGGAGGGGGTGTAGTTAAGAGTCTGGTTCGACTGGTGTTAAACAGGATCGAGTATTTATACCGCGGGCAACTGACACCTTTTTCTTGTCGTCGTTGTCGCCGTGGTCCCGTCCCCTCCCTTCCCTTCCCTTCCCTTCCTCCGCTTTTCTCTTCCTCCTCTTCTTCCTTCGCCACTTTGGGACACGCTATCTCCTTGATTGCCCGGTCCTAATTAATTCCTCCGCGTTCGCGTCGTCCTTTTTTCTATTTTATTTTTGCCTCGTCGTTATATTATCATCGCATCTTTATTTAATTCCTCTTATTTTTCTTTTCATTTTACTTTTTACAGCTCGTTTCCCTTTTCATCCCGTAGCCGAAGATCGAAACGTAAGAAAGAAAACAGAGAGCTGGTTGTAGATTTATGGTCACAATTATTGTCAGCATCGCTGATTCTTTTTTGAAGAATCTTTCCGATTTTCATTGCGTATAAAGAGGACAAAAGATTGGACTGAGATTCTTTTGTAAAAATATTTTACGTAATGATACTGAGAAGTAAGACGGTTGTGTTTTCGACAATATTAAACATTTCTTTTTTTTTTTTCTTCTTCCTTCGCCCGAGGTTCGAACCACCTTTAGAGAACGAATTTCTCGTCAAAAGTTTTCACTGGCTTTGATGTTGTTTCTTTATGAAAAGCTGAGACCTCGGAATACTGCGATATAACCAACACGACGAACTTATAGATATAAAGAGCTTTTCCAAAAGGATCGATATTTTTAACTTCTCTCCAACCGTGTTATAATCGATTGATCGATGACGATCGACGGATCATCGAACGAGCTTCAGTTCCGTCTACAAAAAAAAAATATTCACACAACAATTTGATAGATGCCCTTGATTTTTATCGAACCTGCAACTTCTTCAAACTTGCAACACATCACCATTCACCACATTCCGAAAAACATCCTGATCTCGAGAACCTTCGCTTTTTTGCACACTATATTGTACAATTTTGATTTTAATTTTTTACGATTTTCTATAAAAAATTACTCAAATAATGGCTTTTTCAGTCAATATTTTCATTTCAAAGTGAACGGGTTAAATCGTACTTCTTCCTTATCTTACCGGAAACACGAATTGCGGATACGTCTATCCACATCCACCCATGTTCTTTCGTTTCACGGCGATCGTCCCTTGACGCGAGGCTCTCACTCTCGCATAGAGCACATAGCGATGACGTCAGGCAAGAGGTAGGTCACGGTCAGACCTGAACTCGTTCTTCTCGTCGGCCACGGACGGATAGGAAAGCCTCCCTCCTCCCCCCCGCGTACGTCCTCCGGCTCCCACACACGAGGCGATCGAGCCCCTTTCTCCTCGTGTGAACGATGCCAACGAACCCGAACGGCTGACACGACGACCCGAATCAAACGATTTTTGCGGCTGGGCGTCGATCATCCTTTGTTTTTGGGGGTGAGAAGCTTTTTTTCCCCTTTTTTTGGGGATTTTTTTTTTTAAAGAAAATAAGAAATACCGTGAAGGACGTCCGTAGGTTTTCGCCAAGGGGGTCGTGCGTCGGACGTCGGATTTGTTCTCCTCGTTTTCTCCCTTCGTCGATTAATTGTGTCTGTTGATTCGCCCGATCGTGCCTTGGATCTCAAGCACCCCACAGGACACGGGCCGACGCTTTTCACTTGTTTCTTCTATCCGTGGACAGTTGGGGATGGGGAAAACCAACTGGCGAGAAACGGGGAGCTGTTTTACCGCTGAGGGTTGTCGCGTGCGACGCGGAATTAAGCGGGGTGCTCACCCTTTCGCCATTTTCATTCAAGTTATTGGGTGGAACTGGTGATATTTGTACGATAATATTCGCGAATAAAAAACGATTATTTGAACGGATGATTGTAATTTTATATTCATTTTATAAACTATCATGGTTCAAAAATTTACGCAATTTTTTAAGTTTTCACAGTTTCAGCGGGTAACAGTATTCTCGACGAGCCTGAACTTTCACGTCATTATGAGCTTATACGTTTTGTTCCTGAACATGTGTTTTCACATTCTAAACACTCGGATTGTTAGTTTGCTTGGTGATTTTTATTCATTACGCCTTTCCGGATTTTATCGAACTTCAGCATATCTTCAATTATAGTTTTTTCCAAAACTATGATCGATTCCAACGCGTACGAGATTTCAGAAGAATTTTGAAAAAGCTTGGTTTCGAGTAAAATGAATGCAAATCTCAACAATGAGAGACCATGTTTCAAATCTCAATGCTTAACACAAGAGTTGAACTGTCCTGAAATAACGACTTGTTAAAAGTACCTGCTCGGAAAAGTTTTTGCACTGATTTCGGGTAGGTTCAAGGTTAGGTTACCAATTAATTTCGTAGCGGAGAACTTCAAGCCGAAGAATGTGCATCGAGGCTACGTTGCATTCTTTTTCTTTGCTTCACATCCCTCGCCTTATGGCTGGCACGTTTTACGTCTGCAATAATTCCACCCCTCACCGAGGGTGAATCTCGGCTCGCTCAATGTTAAACCCTTTCGTGTCAGCGCTCCCCTTCGATAATATTTAAGGGATGTTTTAACTGTAATTAAATAGCGAGGGTTCTGGGACGCCAAACGCCCCCGTCAACGCAAATTATCGCGCTTAAGACCCGCTCCTCGTTAATGTACTTTTCATTAGCTTTCACCCCTTTTGAAGGAAAGAGAAGGAGAGGGCTGATTTTAACCTCGCATATTTATCGCGCCTGCAACCCCTTCGCTGTCACCTTCCACAATCTACTCCTTTCGCAAACGACAATCAACAGGTCTCGACCTCTGGTCTTGATTTCTGAAACGATCCTCTCGATCCATAAACATGTTTGGCGCTGTTACGTTTCAGAACTGGAAATGGGCTTTTTATCACATTGTGAAATTTTCACAACGATTATTGGATTTTCAAAATTTTGTTGCGCAAGTATTTGCCAATCTATATTAAACACTCTTTAAAATATCGTTGATTTTTAAAATAACGTATCGCAGCTTGTGAAATTTATGGCTTGTAAACGATTTATTTATATCGATGCTGAATCTGTACTGCGGAGATTTTTCTTCTTCTTCTTCTTCAAGTAGACTATATCGCCAAAAAATGGAGGTTTTTGAGATTTTGAAATATAACATTTTAATATATTGTTCAGACAAAACTGAATACCAAAAATTTCAAAATTAATCAATGGACTCAAGTGAATTTTGAATAGAACTCATTTTTAATTCCAACCAGTGTGAGTAACGATCTGACAACGAAAAAAATCATCGAATTAAAAAACTGAGTATTTTGATTTTTGTAAACGTTGATAACTTTACAGACCGCAAATTTAAGAAATTACGTAACAGTTTTAGACAATTAAATTTTTTTCACAGCTTTGATTAAATGTTTTGAAAATATTGTACCAATTATCGAATAACATGAATATTAATTGAACAGTATTAAAAATTCGACGCGATCCGAAGAACTCAAGACACAAAACGAAAAAATCAGCCAACCATTTCGACTCTTCTTACGAAAACTAACACGTTTAAATTACTGCCGTGAAAACCAGCACGATTCTTTAACTTCGATACGTAATTTGTATATTTTACAGTACACAGTCGAAGAATGATAAAACGTTGTAAAATATAAACATTATTCGTTTCAGTTCGACGAACATACTAGCTTTCGCGGTGGAATCCGAAACCTGTTAGTTTTTGCGGTGAAAATGAAAACCTTATAAAAATCTTATAATGCAAAATATGGGTGAGGGTGAAAACTTGGAAAGGTCAATATTGCGAATGGCCGATACATCGAAATTTCAAACATGCGAAAATAAAATAACGAAACCTGAATTGTTCGGAATGTTGATTTTTGAAAGTGTCGCTGATTAGAATGACTACTAACCAATGGCTCAAGATTTCGAACAATTAATCTATCGTTATTTTATTTTCACATGTTTGAAATTCCGATACATCCGTCATTCCAAATATTGACCCTTCCAATTTTTCACCCCCACCCCAAAATACTAGGAAAATTCTTTGGCGTGAATCGCTGTCCTACCGATTCTTCCACAATATACACGTAATTACTCATCTAGCAAGTCGTCATTCCCGATGTACGTAATGTAATATGCATGCACGACGTGTCGAGTGGCAGGGACGGGCTGTACGTCCCGGGGATGGAAATAACCCTTGCTTTGCATCTCACCTGTTGCTTTCCGAGTCCCGCACCCTCGATCCCTCGCGCCGACAGCACTTCGTGGCTAATTAAAGACTGAGACAGTGGCTGGTTGGCGGTGTTTAATACCTCTTTGCCTCTTTGCCTCTTTGCCTCTTTGCCTCTTTGCCCTCGCCCACTGTTATCACCCTCCGGTAGTCAGAACCAGCCAACTCCCCTCCCTTTCTCGCCTTTCTTTCAGTTTCACAACCTCTGCTATGGAGGAATTAATTAACGCCTGTTAGCCGAGGGATCCAGCGACTCATTTAGGGGATGTTTATTTTAATTTTACTCCGGCTTCTCGGCTCTTCGACCCCACGAAATTCTGTACCTCACCTCTCTTTTCTCTCCGGCGACTTTTTATTGCTTAATTAACTTCTTCTACCTTCTACAGGAATTTGTGTAATTAGATTCTTGTTAATTTCATCCCCCGACCCCAACGCCTCGCGGTACGTGGCTTAATAAACCCTCCCGCGTTATTATTATTACAACTCTCGATATCGATACACAATTTGAATTCTCTTTCTCTTTGTTAATAATCAAGCCAAATTAGAGAGAGAATCTTCCCCCTCGGCATTTAATGGAAAAGCGAGGAGGAGGCAGGCAAGAATAAATATAATAATTGAGATTTTTTCTCATCCGGTGAACTGCGGGCCGAGGGGTATTTTCCTTTTTCCTCTTCTTCTCTCCTTTTTGTATTTAGGATAATATTAACGCGTTAATTACGGTGGCTGAAAGTTGGTACAGCGAGCGGAGGCAGCGGCGGTTCTTTGTTGCGGATAAAATATTATCATTATTATTACTCTCATTCGGCCTTCTGCAGAGAGACGTTGAAGAGGGGTATTTCTTTGCGGTGAAAAGAGGAGCCACGTCCGCGAGATTACCCGGGGTAAAGATAATTGTTAAGAAACGAAAAGAATGAGGGTCGCCGCTGGTCCACCCCTCGGCTCGAGCTCTCTCCAGCATCCGTGAAACGCCGGACAAAAGACAATGAGCGAAACGAGGGGCCTCAATGGTTCGTTTACAAACGCCCGGTTAATTGCTGGCAAATATTATCCCGCGGCATTGCAAACTCCCTCCAAACAGAGCGAGGGAGAGAGAGAAGAGCAGTTATTATACGAAAGGGGGAAAACAGAGGAAGGAACTGATCTTCAACCCTTCGTAAAGCGTACAACTGTTTAAAAAGATGATCATTTTTTAGCTTAATTATTATGCGCCAGCTGCTTCACCGCAATCTTTCTTTCCACGCTCGCAGAACCATTTCACGAGTACCTACCGAGGGGTTAATTGTGCGAGGCAATTAATGAGCGAAGCCTTTCAAAAATTATGGGGTGCGATTAATTGTGCAATTATAGATGAGGCGCTTTGCATCATCCGCGGTTTTTTAACACTCACCCTCTCGGCTTAAAACCTTACAAAATATTAAAGCCGCATCGAAAAAGACTTTCAATTTCTTAAAGGAGTTGATTTCTGAGAGGATGGAATTTTGCTTCTTGCTTTCGTGACAAGGATTTATCAAAATTCCAATAATATGTTGATATGAGATTTTCAAGATGACGCGTTCTTTATAGGCGAATATTTCCAAATCGGATAGAGTTGAGAAAATTCTATCTCAGTACGTTTTCACGGAGTGTAAAATTTTCTAGAAGAATCTGCATTTAGATAGTTTATAAATCAAGGCATTTACGAGGAAAAGAAATTCAAAAATTTTCCGCTTTGTTTTACGTGTTATTTAAATAGAAAATGGTAGAAAGAGAATATCAATTTTAAGAGCTCATATTTGGCTGAGATATTATATTTGAGATGTTCTAGCGAAATTTTGACGCGCGTTTGAAAAACAAAAAAATTTTATTATTTCTAGAATACTCTAATATAAGCACACATGACGTCACACAGTACCGTTTTGGAATCCATATTGAATTTAGTTAAGCTGGCCAAGTTCGAAAAGTAACCAAATTACTATTCTCTGAACTTCTAAAACATGATGAATAAAAAAATGGAGGAAACTTTTGAAACGAACGTTGGTTTGAAGAAATCACCATTATTTGACAAATCAGATGTCTAGGTATAACAGAAATTAGGAAAATTGTAAAAATTTATGTGAAATGGCAAAAAACTTGGTTAAATATTGATTGCGGAATCTTCCTCCACGTTCATTACAATAACCGAGGGTCTTATGAACGCAGATGCATAACGAAGCGAGGCGAGGTAGCCAAGCGGGCGTGACTGCGTTAAGTCAAGTTAACTTGAGGTTAACTCCTTTAATTACTCAGATTTAATCAGAGCCCGACTGCAGGCGCGCGAGTATCGCATCGCATCGCATCGCTTCGCCTCGCCTCGCATCGCCTCACCTTCTCGGTTATATTCTCACGTATGCGTGAATGTGTTATCCATACAAGCTCACGGTTAAGGTGAGACGGCTTTACCGCTTACTTACTTGCTTACTTACTTACTTAACGAAGATTAATTACGCTCACACAAACCGCTCAGGAACCCGGAGACCGCGGATCGCGCTGACTTTGGCGCGTAAACGCCGCGGTTATTTACGTACCTTGCGGTCTGCACGCGAGCAAATCTCTATTCCTTGGGGTCGCAAAACGTCCGCATGCGTTCGCGAATCTCCAGGCGTTCTCCTCTTCATTTCTGGATTTTCATTCAAACGAAATTCTACACGGAGAAAACTTATTCGGCGGACCAGCAAATTTTGCTATTCGTATTCGCAGCTCCGCCCGCGTCCAAATGTATTTTGGGGGGACTCCAGTGAAATTTTGATAATACCGAGTTTTTTATATTTCTGAAATTAATGAAAAAGATGTGATCAAAAATTTCTTCCAACAAAGCTGAGATTACGGTAACATCTGTCTTGAAAAATGTTTTTGGAAAATCGAATGAAATTTGTACGCGCAAGGAACTTTTGCTAGAAAATTTTCAGCGCACTACTGCAAAAAGTTGAAGGATTGAAAATGTATTAAGGCTTTGTGCGTAAAATCTTACGACAATATACTCATTATCTGTCTAAATAAATGAACTTTCTTTCAAACGAGCTTTTTCCGAACCACACAGGCCCAAACCGCAGGACATACTATTCGTTAATTTTGGGCCCGATTTGGGGCCGAAAAAAATTGCGGATATGGGACGAAAGTCGGAGAACCCTGCCTGGAAGAAGATTAAAGAGTGCAACACCCAGTTCGCGCGTTTCACGAAGCAGCACAGCAAGACCAGCAGCTCCTCAGCTATTGAAAAGTAGTCCCTCTCCCTCCCTCTCTCTCTCCCCTTCTTTCTCTCTCGGTCTCACCGTTGAGGTAGGTCCATGGTCGATGGTCCGTCGGTCGGTGACTGCCTATACAGACGAAACCCACAGCTGATCTGAGACACAGTGCCAAAAGACATGGTTGCGCGCAACACGTGCACGCACCACACACTCTTTTCCCCTTCTCGCTCTCACACTATCTCTCTCTCTTTCTCTCCTCCTTTCTCTCTCGAGCTATCATCGCCGCCGAGCTGTGCAACTATTCGGTGAACGCGCGACGCGGCTCATCGATCACTCGATATTTGAAAGAAAAAAAAGAAACGGAGAAAATTTCTCAACCAGCAATGTTGACAATTCGGTTCACTTTTTGTACGACTTGTTTTTTTCCATTTCTTTTTTCTCGGGTTTCTCCTTCCTCCATTTTTTCCTCGTGGTATTGGTGAGAATGTTTAAATTTTAGTTCAAGGCCAAAATATGATTTTTTTTAATTAGCTTTCCGATCTCCAAAAAGAATTTTCTGATGGTAACGTTGAAGGAAAACATCGATGAATCGTAAATTTCTTAGATTTACGTGAAATTTCAACTTTCTATACAGTATTTGAAATGCTCTAATTCAGGAAAAAATTAATTCATAACTAATTGCTAATTTTTATCGCATATAATCGAATCGTTGTTCTTTTCTACTTTCCACTCTTCTCAATCTTGTTGCGAAAATATCTGTGCGCCCCTTTGATCGTCCTGCAGGCAGTCGCGGTTGAGAGCGGATTGGTTCGGTTTGGGATGCTAATTGCAGGCGCGCGTGGGTGAGAATATATGGTTTATAGTTTGGTACAAAGCTGGCCTCTGGCCAGCTGAAACTGACGTCACGTTACAGAAATATCCCCAGCTAATTAGGTGCCCCGGTGTTTTCTATGTGTCTGTGTGTATTACCAGAGTTTCAGCGCAAGCCTCCGCTGCGTTACGTGGCAAATCGCGAAAATTCACCCACTCCAGTAACATATGATCAAACTTCGCGAAACTCGAATAAAAAATACTCGGTGAATTCCCCTCGTCCTCTTTCCTTCGGCAATTGAGAGAAATAATTAATGCGTCAAGATGAAGAAATTGTCTTTTATTTATTTTTGTTTTCTATCTTTTTAAACGTTGTTTGTCACTGCTTTATTTCAGAATCACTGATTTAAGTTATCCGCTTATGGTTGTATGTAAAAGATAATCATCTGCGATG
The DNA here is from genome assembly GCF_021155765.1 of Diprion similis. Taxonomy (NCBI): domain Eukaryota; kingdom Metazoa; phylum Arthropoda; class Insecta; order Hymenoptera; family Diprionidae; genus Diprion; species Diprion similis. Next base: position 6,249,308 of record NC_060110.1, on the reverse strand, counting down.
TGGAGGAACCAAGCGAAGCTAAAAAGAACAGACAGAGAACAGAGAAAAAATCGGCGAGGACTTAATCGCAATTTGTCACGAGTAGCTTGTCACTCGTGCTAATTTTGTGTTTAATGACCGGTGCTCTTTGTTTGTTTTTTTTTTTTTTTTTTTCTTTAGTTGACGAGTCTCGTATTGGCGAAACGACAAAAACCGTAAACACGTCAATAAATGTACAGTAATTGAATAATATAATTCTTACCTTGCAGTTATTAATCACCTGAGACGAGACTGGAAAAAGGAAAAACGTTTGTGATAATAAATTAAAATCGATTCAACCGCGATTCTAGTCTTTTTATTTAATTTTTATTATTTTATTCACGCTTCGCGTTGACTAATACAGCTAATTCAGGAGGAATTCGCGCGGAGCATATAACGTTGTTATACTCATTCCGCGAAATCCTGATACTTTTGGCTGCGTGGAATCCACAGCAACTGCATCAGTCGAAGCGGGAATAAAAATGCGACATGCTTTTTGTTATATATTTCATTAAATTTGAGTTATTAATTATTATTTACCTCCGCGGACTCTTACTTCCTGCACTTTCTCGAGGAGGGTGCAATAAATACACGCACACCGACGCATAATAATCTGCGGTGCAAGCAAATCTCCATCAAACATCCGGCGTTAGTGGCGGGGAAAAGAACGTCTGAAATAAGGAGCTGCGGCATGCTTTTTACTTAAAAGATAAGCCTTGTGTTTTAAAAGCGAACCGACCCTGCCGTAGGCCCATAAACTTCTCGAGGGGACTTTTAGAGCTCGAATGCTCGGGGGCGGGGGTGACGGACGGAAAAATTTCATTTATTATAATTATACTGAAAAAATGTTGTAAAATCAGTGGCAGTTTACATGTTTTTAGAATTTCAAGAACGTTTCATACAAGCAAATATTTTAATTGGAATCAAATGTATAGTTGCGAATACTGACATACTAGATTTTTGGGTTATACCTACAAAATTCATTCTCATTTTTTACATATAACTGCATTTTTTAGTTACCCCACAATATTAAGGACTGCTTACAAAATAAGCGTAGCTGAAAATTTGACTCTGTGATTATCACGTGAGAGAAAATGAAGACAAAAAACAAGTCGAAATTTGGCAAAATGATTTTCACAAAATGATACGGAGGAATCGTCGTCGGTATTTGCCGCAGACGTATCGCAATCTAGCGTTGGCTGTTGGCTGGCTATGGCTGGTTGGCTGGGACGGAAGTCGGTATTGATTCAGATTCAGCTAGTTAGCTATGCTCGAAGCTCAGCTCGAGCGGGGCTCTTTGTCCTCCTCGAAGAGGAGCCCGAGTTCCCGTCTTGCGAGAGAGGCGAACGAGGAGGCGGAGGAGCCGGAGGAAGAGGAGGAGATGACACCTTCTCTACCTTTGCTAACGTCCTGTGTATATATCTCCTCCTTTATATTCCCATGACAACGAAGTTTCACCATGGAGAGGAGTCGTGTCCTAAACTCAACCCCGAATACCCGCCAATAATACCGTGGAGAAAATCTTCGTGGTTTAAAATATCCGGGGAAAATTGTCAAGGAAAATTTTCTTGCCGCAGGGTCGGATTAGGTTGGGAACGTCTGTCTTCAATCTTGCGTGAATCGAATATTTTTCTCCGTCTTTTTACCATTCTTATACGTATATGTATATATGCACGGTTTTTCATACTACGGTTCATTGCAAAATTTTTGTAAAAATAATTGCCATGCATGTACTTTGATACGTGAGCTGGAAATGTAAAAGTGAATTCGTGTTTATTTACACCATGCATTATATAAGATTACAATTCGACTTCATCCCGGAATGGTTCGCAACATCGATTTTTTTAAATATGCGAAAATCTATTTCAGACAGAGTTTCAAAATGTAGATAGTCTGAGAATGGAAAAGTCATAACGTAGTGAGGTAAAATATAGAATCGCCAGGATTATGACTTGATATATTATCAATCATTCTAATTCCATTTTTTGATTAGAATTGTATAGAAAACATTTTGGCTTTCTACACTGGAATATTCTAAGAATTGGGTTTTCCGTTCTTCGATAATTCGATATTTGATCCTTCTCTCACGTCCCGATTCTAGTTTTTGATTCTCACCGAGTTGAAATTACTCTGGATCCTGATTGCCTAAGACACATTTTTTTGACAATTACAGAGAATCTTTTATCTTGCCATTTTTAGTTTCAAAGATAACGTATCCTGACGCGATTTCGCTCGAGATTCAAGTCCTCGCTATCAGGTTGAGTTTCAGTGATTTTCCATTAACCAATAAAAGGGCGAGTATAAAATCCAGGGAAGCGCAGGCGGGAGTTAAGTTCGAGGTTAGCAGAGGGTAAGGCTGGATCGCTGGGTCGAGAAGGAGTTGGTGCTGGTCTAGTTTGACAAATCGGCGAATAAAATCTGGGGTTTATCCTACCTACGAGTGAACCGGAGGAGCGCACGACTCGAAGCCTCGAAGCCTCGAAGCCTCGTCGCATTCTTTGGCTCGGGGTGGCCGAGGCGTCGGAGCGTCGCGACGCCGAGTACCGGCCGAGCTGAGGGCGGCAGCCTCCGTCGCCGGTTCGTTTCTTTCGCGCCTTCTTGCCGCTGGCACTCGGAACTCGTGGGTGTAACGGCCAAGTCCCCATCTCGCGGATTTTTCTCAAACTAAGAGCGTCGCGACGCCGGCTGGCCGTCCGTCCACCCCCGCCCCTCACCTCGCTAACAAACGCGAATTCCCGCCTTGAGCCCCCGACGCGACGCGACGTCGGATTAAATCGGGCCGGGCGCGATGACACGAAAAAACTTCTTCTTTTGAAACACTTGTGGAAACACCGAGACCCGGGAGACGGACCCTGAGTGCCATCGGGGGTGGCATTGAATATTGACAAAATCTTATCCGCGGAACGGGAAGAAGGCGGGCGTCGCGGTTTATTGAAACATGCCGGAGTCGCGAATTTTTATTGATCTGTTGTTGCCTCTCGAGGCCAAATACCGCGCTGCATGACTCTCCCCCTTTCCATCCACCCATATATAAACAATATTATCTCTCTTCTCGTAACGCGAGGCAAATTTCAAAACGTAAAAATCCACAGCACGCCACCGGCTGTCGCATCGAACCTACAAGCCACACCGTTCAAATCATTTTCCGAGGGGCCATTCACTTACGGATCGAGCCAGAAACAAGTCCAAACTGTTTTAAAGTTATGTCAAACGGTTTGAACAGGTTTAAAAATTGTTCCAAGCTGCTGGTTCAAACAATTTCAGCGTGATGTTAAGCGATACTAAATCGTTTCTAAATTACTACAAACGGCTTCAAACTGATTCCAACATACTTCAAACGATTTCTACATAATTTCAAGTGATTTCATATCGTTACAAAATTATGAAAAATTGTTTCAAACGATTTTGAAGTGGTTTCAACCGATTTCAAGCAGTTTCTACTTAATTTGAAGACGTTTTTAGACGATTTCATGCCATTTCTAAGCGATAATTGTAACAAAAAATTGTTTGCCATTCAACCACGTACATGTCTCCAGAATGAATTCCAGCTACCTCAATTTGATCCCATTCTCATTTTGCGCCACTTTTCTTGAAGCTGCAGGTTCGACGTCGCGACGTCTAATTTCGCACCTGGTCCCCGCACTATATATAGGCGATGCGGCGCCTCTGCGGGCGTTATTTTCTGGCGCCGCATCAATGGGAAGAACGGTACACAACCCGCCTCCTGTAATTTTTTAATTATCGCCTGATGCCTCGGGTCTCGCTGGCACCCGGGACCCTCTCTGATCGTGAGTCGACAGACCTACTCCTCAACCCCTCGAGTGTCCAAGCTCAGACTCCGTGACTTTGCACAACTTTCAGCCGACTACGGATCATTCGATATACGTATACTTGTCGTTAGGATAGGGAGCCATGCGTACTGGGAAAAAAACAATTTTGAAACCGAATAATGATTTACAAAAATTAAACCAAACCACTAAAACACGCTGACGCTGTTTACGATTGTAATTGTGCAACCGAAGAATTCATGCACCGTTCGGAAACAGTAATTTCTGAGTCTTGAATAATTGAATAATTGAATAATTGAAAATGATGGTTCATTAAATAAATTGGGGCAACCGTAGCTCTGTACTTCTGAAATCTGTATAAACTGAAATTTTCCCTTCCGCTCGAGCCACGACTTTATACATATGTACCTATAAACTGAAGTTTTAAATAGATCATCGAGTTTAAACGCATGATGACGGGGGGTGGGAGGGAAAATTAGAGTTGAATCATTGATACGGACCTGCTGCAACGTGACCCTGTAAGGTAAAGCCGGGTGAGGGTCGAGCACTGGTGTGTGATGTACACGCGTGTGGTTATTGCTGCGGATATACCGAGAGGTTCTCTTGAAGAGACCTGCTCGTAGCGCGCGCGATTCAACCTATTTAATTTTCATTGGCTCGCATTCATTCTCGCAGCATGAAGCAATCAACCTTCACCGATAAGAACAAGTTCCCTAGAATCGACCGGTTCACATGCGACGGTCAACCATAACCTCTCGCATATTAAGAATGACCAAAGTAACATTTTTCCGAAGTTGGCTGCGCATGTGAACTGAACGAACTGCAATTGTCGAGGAGGTCCTTTCAATAGAACCCCTCGGTATACATAGAACTCGACGTCTCTCTGTCTATTTAATCGTACGTTCGTTTATAACACTGGAACTACCGAACCGATTTCGATTCTTATTTTTTCCGCGGGTAGCTACAATAACCTCTTAATCATATTTAGTTACAACCAGATCAACAGTTCTGGAGATACAACGATATTTGTAAGCCAAGTCTGATCACACACTCATGTGAACGCTGACTAAACTCTTACAACAGATAGAGAAATTCATGTTAAAGAATTTTCAACGTCACTATAAGCTTCAGAAAAAAGTTCCCGAAAGCATATGGCCATGTCTGATACTTTTGCCACGAAAAGCATTTGGAAATATTCGCGGGTGGAACCGCAGCGGGCTGCTAGTACTCGTACGCTATATAACAACGTGGGTAATATAATCACACTTAATGACACACGTGATAGTGCACGGAACCTGTAACAACAATATTGCATGAGATACGAGAGAGATAGCGGCCATGTTTTAGCTCGTGTTATATTAAACGAACTCGTGCCGCCCGCAGACTGATGACGGCAGCGTTCATCACTGCACCTATACATACATATATGTTACACTTCAGTCCGGGGCCCGATCGGGGCCGGGGGTTCGTGATGCAGGGGTTCCGTCGATCCGCGGCTCGTTTTGCTCCTCGACGGCGCCTCCAGGGCCCCGCGAAGCGACGTCGACGACGCGAGTAACGAGACAATATACCGCGTGTCTGCGTGCCACCGATGCAATATGCAGCGTAGAAATCCCGCATAAGGTATGTAGGTATCGACCTTGCTGAAAACGTACAGGTGACGACGAGTCGTGCGCTGCCAACCGGTCGGCATGGCATCAACGGTAATTACCTTATCGATCTAATCACCACCCACCACGACACGTGTATAACTCGGCCTATCTACGCCGATCCCGCGCTGACACGCGACTCTTATTTATTCACGCACACCCGCCCAGTCTTAATTTATTCACTCGGTTATCCAGCCGCGGCGCGAGGAATCTCCACGCGTTTTTTTCAAACACCCCTCGCTCGCCATCGTCGTGAAAAACTCGGAGGGTGATTTCTGACGAGTTTGACGCGTTGTCTCCGCTAACGATCGCCGAAACAAGTTAAATTCAGTAGTTTTTGCTTAAAACTTCGTTTTCCCAAATCTTGGAATCCTCGATCGGACTTCAGCGGTGACCGGAATCCCGTGAAAAAACAAGCAAGTTATCTATTTGCCGCGTTCAACACACGCGTGTGGTTGTCACAGTCCTATTATATCTCCAAGAATTTCATTCTCGCTGCCTGAGCAGTGTGTTACTGACCTTTCACGTATCGTGCAATATATATGTGGTTCAAGCTCTCCTAACTCAGTGACGTCACTGGTCACGCAATTGACCTTCGTGGTTGTAAGAAGGGCACAACTACTGTGTTAGTATTACAACTGCATGTGCTCGGAGGCAAGGTGGGCAGACGATTATTCATAGTTTCGATCGCATTATCATACGATCTGAAGTATTCGAGAGGATTCAAATATTCATACTCCGCTAATCGGCGTACACTACGTCTTCTCTGTCTTATACACACGTCGTGCCGTGTGCCACCTATAATGAATATGCTAATCGGATGGAGTTTGTCATCATTTCGAAGTGACTGAAACTTGACTCTCCGAGTAATCATGGGCAGGCGTTGTAGTGGGTAAAAACGTCGTGGATGAGGATATTACAGACACTCGAGGAGTGTGTGAACTCTCGGTGTTCATTACCCACTCGAATCCTGCATCGGTAACCTTTTTCTCCTATTCCATAAATTTCATTTATCATCACCAATTTTCCCATTCTGATCTCCTAATTTCATTTACAAAGACTCGTCAGCTTTTCTCTCGATCCTCACGCGTGCTTCTCCTCATTTACGGAATGCACGACGTTACACTCGCCATGGCTGCGTAGATGGGATCACGTACGTAGAATGTTTCAAACGAGTCGGACCCGCTCAAAACCGACTTCCGTTAACGTATCGTTCGACTACGGAAGGACTAACGTGTCGCAGATTTGTGGGAGTGACCGATGTACCTACCTCGGCAACCTGGTTCGGCGAGTGCATTCCCCTCTCACTCGCTCCAGAGGTGACAATGTCCGACAGACGGGTCCAGCGGCTGCAGGGAGGCGAGGAATGCGATTTCGAGTTGCGGATTGCGCCCGGCTGGTTTAATTGGACGTTTGTCAGGCGCGGTGCGTTCTTACACGCGGATATAACAGCGAGCTGCAGCAAATTGTAAACAAAGAGTTGTAAATAACTCTCCTGGTCTTCGACGTCATCCCGGTTACACAGTGACATCAGCAGTTCCGAAAGGGCTCACCGTAAACGGATCGTATATAAGAACCAGCCTGCTGTGCAGGAATCGGAACGGATTACGCCGTAAGACTTGTCGGCGGAAGGCAGGCGGGAATCGGACCCCTGACACCTAGTCCACAATGGATCACAATGGCCGGCTGGTGGCGGGTGTTGCATTGTCGACCTCGACCCCCAGTCAACCCCCGCAGGTGCACTCGGACCCTCCGAAAAGCCGGACCTTGCCGCACTTGGTCAACCTCGGTGAAAGTTCATCCATCCCATCGCCAACGAGCTTCAAAATCCGGTCCACCCGTTTCTTCGACTAACGGACTTCCGATAATCTTCGAACCTCGATGAGGATTGGTACGAAGATCAGGGTCTCTGTGAACCGACCACTCCGCTACCTTAATCTGTGACGAATCAAGACACGGAATCGTTGAATGGACGGTGAACGAGGATTGGAATGATTCAAATTTTGCGGACAAGGATTCAGCTACCGTTCTAGGTCGACGCGGGACCGAAAAAATTTATGATAACGGAGAATCGGAGTAATTGAACGGTAGGGTTCACGAGAAAGCAGCGGTTATGGCAACCGACTTATCTACCATCGAGCTTCAGCTTCACGGAGGAATCAGGCAGCGTGGGTATATATGGGAATACTGCACGCGGTGCGGACCCGCAGGAGTATAAACCTTGTTTAAAGTCTAGACACAAAGTTTGAGACCTGGAATTATAGCGGTATAAGAATAAGAGAAGAGGACGCTGGGCCGGTAATTAACGAAATTAGCCGTAATTAGAGTGCTCTCGGTCGGCCGGTTCCAGCCGAGACGAGGCGAGACGAGGCGAGGCGAGGCGAGGCGCGGTGTCCCTTCTTCGGCGATGGTCCCGACGAGGACGGAGGTCGTCGACGGGCCTGGTTCAGGGTGCGAGGAGAGGACGACGCTAATGCGTGTGTTTACGTGTGGCGGCGGGGGCCGCCTAATCACCGACCCCGCGCGGGAACTCGCGCTACGGAATCCCGTCTATACTGCCAAATACAGGATATAATATTATGGGCAGCAGGAATACTTTCTTGCCGCCGCGCCGCGCGCCGCTTAGGATGTGTGAATGTGTACCCGGCGTCCATACCTGCATCTTATAGTCGAAACCAGAAACGACGCGATGTCGATATGCCGAAGGTATCTCATTTCCGAGAAGGTATTAGCAAAACAAAATTAAAAAGACGCACAAGATTTAAGGGAACCAGAAATATGCGAGAATATACTGACATTCCACCGCCGTATATCCTCGAACTCTTCTGAACCGGAATATCAATACATCCTGCTGCTCGGTATAATTTGTGTCTTTCGTAAAACGTAGTCGAAGGAAAACGTCTCCGTATTATCCTCGCAGCGTTGTACGAGGAGTTCATTCTCTTCATGGTCGGTGCGTTTATAATTGTGAAAGAGAGAATCTCCTCTCGCGCGAACTCCAAAAGGAAATGATCAACCGGACGAGTCAACTTCTTTACCAGTATTTTATCGAACTGAGAAAAAAACTAGGAATTCTTATTTTATGCGGTGTAAGTTACACACTTTTGTACAATGTTTCGTCTCATCGCAATCTCTTGAAACGATCTGAAAAAATGCGAAAGATCTCGCGAAACTCTTCGTAAGTTTATAAGAAAAATCTGAAAGAGGAATCTTGCATCCTAGTTTAATGGCTGTCGAAGAATTCCTGAAAGAGAAAACAAATGAGTTTTCTTAATTAACCATAGCAGGCAAAGCTAGACACAAATTCTCACATTATGGTATATTATTCACTGAATAATCCGTTAAATCTCTATCCTAATCGACTAGCGAGAGTCCTCGTTAATAAATATAAGCGATTCGGAATATAGTATTCGCAAAAGCGTTTGACTGGCATACCACATTCACTTTCTACATCCTTACCACGTACGGCTGTTGAAAAGTAAACCAGCGTGATGTAGCAGTCTTGATCCATGCAGCGAAATTAACGTGTGCAGTTTTTATCTCTGAAAAATCTTCCAATTGTTTCCATTCTTACGATGATCTTCAGCTGGAAAGGTGTCACAGATTCGCTCATTGCTGAAAGTGTGTCATCAATATTCACCTTGTTTTCGTATTGCGATCTTCGATTAAACTATCCGCACGCAGATCGCACAGATGCAGATTATTCGAGCATTCGTCAACCGGTCGAAACATCCGTTAGTTTATTTTCCCCGCAACGTGCTTGTGTGACAAGCTTCAAGTGGTACGGTTTGCCTAGCCTGGAAGCGTTTGCGAGGGTACACAAGTGGGTTCGGGGTTGTTGTATGGGTGTCGGTGTCCGTCGGGGGTAGTCGAAGGCGCCCAACTGTCTGGTCCCTCAGCCTGTTATAACTCGCGGTCAAGTTTGAAAGTTACGTCGTCGGCTGACCGTGCCTCCCCTCACAGCCCCCGAAAGCAACGCTTCGCATCCCCTCGGATTCCTTTATGTCTACCTGAACGTGGAGCTCTGCCATTCAAGTTTTTCTTTTTTTCTTTCTTTCTTTTTTTTCCCCCCTTACCTCCACCGACGCACAGCAGTCTCTCTGAATTTAACATCTGTACTCGCATTCCTCGACGTCCATTTTTCACTCTCTTCTGATCATTACACCGCAACATATCGACCAAGCTTCGTGGTTTTATCGCCGGCTGATCATCCGGGATTAGGTCTTGATACCGTAAACGTGTTTCCCGGACGTCTAGACATCCCGGTGAAGCCCAGGGGTGTCGGCTCACCCTCCCATCTCCCTCGCTTACCAGCACCTACCTGCATGCCCACCTCGGGCCGGACCGAAAACTCCATTCACCTGGCTGTCCGGTCAGATATTTTCACCCATTTTCCCCCCATCTTGTCTCGTCGTTTTTTCTCACCAAACAACTCGCGATCCTCGTAACTCGCAGGCATTCCGAGCGTTTAGTCCGCCGCGGGACCGTTCCGGGACCCCGTGGGGCCCCGGCACGTTTTTACGCGACTTCTTGCCCATCTTCTTCATCGCCATAGCCAGCTTCCTGCGTGGCTACCGTATCGTCACGGTTTAACTCTTCGTTGCGATATCTCTGCATGTCCAGCGTATAGTTTGACGCCGTGCATCTACCACGGGTTACCGTATTCCCAGATGGAGCAGAAGCGGGATGAGATGCTCGAGTGTTCGAGGACATACCAATCCCACCGCTTATGCATCCATTCGCAGAGGTATATGTAGGTATAGGTATACACCTTATACGCCTTGCGCATACCAAGGAATCACGGAGCGTTTTGATGCCCTCGTAAAAGTGAAGCCGAGCTTCTGACGTACTTCTGCAACAGCACAGTTGCCATCTGCACATCTCCTTCTTCTCTTTCACCTCCTCTTTCTACTCGTCGTCGAGCCCAGCTCGCGCGCGTTTCCACGCTGTACAGACCAGTTCAGGTATAACATGTATGCGGTGTGCATTCGTGGGTGTACGTGTGTGTGTGTGTGTTTATACACGGGAGTAGCAATTCGAACAAAGGTTTCAACTGCGGTACTTCGGCCGCCTGTGCCCTACCCTGGCCTCTAGGATTTCACAAAGTTGTTTATGCACCTACAGTCCGGTACAAGGTGCTGCATTCTGCTGTATCCCCGGTTTAATATAGGCATGCGAACAATAAGAAGAGAACCCGCCGAGAGCCCGCTTGCTGTACGATATTGCCCGGTAACTGCACCTGGCAATCTTTGTTAGTACGTGATGATTGCAGGAGGCTGGACTGTCGGACTGATCAGCCGCATCTTTCCTTCTCGAGGATCATATACTGTCCGGGAACAATGGTATTTCTTCGAGCGATTTTACTAGCTATATGTACATCCGATCGTTCCTTGCCGTTGGTTAGTTCATCCGAAATCTCAAATCTCACGCAGTTTCATTGTTTACGGTTTTTACGAATCTTCTAAAACTGCAACGCTGCTGTAGTAACCATGCAAGCCATATGTGATTACTCGACAGTACAATTGTACTGAACATAATTTATTTCACCCTATAAAGAACCTACTCAAGCAATAATCACAGTCGTGAGGATCGATATGCATGTAGAATCGGTGTTATAAAAAGAATGGAAATGGATGATCCAGCACCGCTCCAGGTGATTCGAAACCTTTGAACAGCAAAAATACTGGACTACCCAAGCCTACGAACTCGCATGGGATAGATCCAGCCGAGTTCGTATCTATCTATCTATCTCTATTTATCTCTCTCTCTCTCTCTCTCTCTCTAGCTCTCTCTCGGTAGGTCGGGTAGCCGCCGTGGTGGCTGGGTCAGCAACGTAAGGGTGGGCCAAGTCACGTGGTAGGTTGAGTTTGTGAATGGATAGGCCATGCAGGGAGAGGATCGTTCACTTTTCTTCCTGCTGGTGCTGCTGCTGCTGCTGCTCGCCCTCCGTCCTCTCCTTTCCTTCTTCGCGGGTCTTTTCTAGGCGGCAGAGAGGAAGCACTATAGCTCTATCTGTACACAAGTTGGTTGGTATACGGTCTCGACCTCCAGATAATACTCTCTTCTCGGCATCTTTTAAACCCTCGAAATATCATCGGTTATCGTTACCGCGTTGTGTTCATTCCCGACACTTTGTGAGTAGACGAGAATTATGCTGCATCGAGGAGAGTAGGAACTTTTTAACAGGATCGTTACGATCAACGTTTCGCACTTTCGTTATTCACGCGTTTCATTTCCGCACTTGCAGGCACAGTTGAATTCACCTTGCAACAGGCATCCTGAACAGTCACTGATCACAGTGTACTGTACGTCTACCTTTAAGTAAAGGGGCAATTTCTATCCTCGTTCCGAGTCCGTTAACTCAACGATCTTATTATGTTATTTTCGTACACGTAACCACCCGTATTACACTCGCTATGCACCGGTATTTTTGAACACGTTCGAAAAGGCATATTTAACCGTACTTACCTACCACATTACCGGATGTCAAAATTTCATACAATTTACTCTGGGACCTAACCTAACACACGTCACGGCCGTTCGGAAGTCATCGGTTCTCAACCCCGGTCCAAAAAATATTGGACAGCTTCCAGTATTCCGCGAAACAAGTATATTCGCCACAACCGTGGATCATTGACTCGCAGTAATTCCGTTCGAAGCCCCGCAAATTGTACGGACCGTCGATAATTATTGCAGAATGTAAAACTAGATTCATTCTCTGCTATCATCTTCGTGTCAATCTCTTATTGTTTTTTGTTCTCTCGTACACTTCCTTCGCATCCATTTTTCTACATCAAAGACATTATATAGTCGACGGTACAACGTTGCCGAAGTGTGAAACTAGTTGCAAGGTGTATAAAATTATACACGTTACAATGGGTATAGGACGAATGGCCGGTTTGAGAAGCGTACCTACATACATACCTTATGTATGTATACCTTATATACACCGTCGGCATTTATTTATTCCTATACGCAAGGGGGGTTGGTTTGAGTTTCCGATGCAGGCTCGTTGCCGTCGGGGGTTCAAGGCAGCGTCCGAGGTCCATGGACGATTCGTATATACGCGGGTAGGGGGAGCTTATTAAAAAAGGACTTAAGCCCCGGAGAACTCGCTCGCCTTTCCTCCGGAGACCGAGTGTGTCTCCTGGCCTCCCCCACACCCACACACATACGCATTATCCACATCACGGGTTGGAAGGGGGAAGGGAAGGGGGGGGGGGGCAAGGATCCCGCGCGCCTTCGAGATATTCCTCCCCCTACAGTGCTACTCAACGCTTGTTCTCTTTCTTTCGTTCATTTCTCTCTCTCTCTCTCTCTCTCTCTCTTGAAGCAGCGATGAGAAGAAGAAGAAGAAGAAGAAGAAAAAAAAGAAGAAGAAATGAAATACGTGAGGGAGGGTGCGCGCGTTCTGTCCTCCCCCTCCCCTCCCCCCCGTTTTCGCCCCTACACCCCTCGTCCGTGCTTCTTTAAGCGACAGAGGGAGAGTTACGCCGCGCCGCGCGGATTCGAGTTCTCGTAGGTGGTTTAGACGAGCGGGAGTGGAGGTGGCGGAGGAGGGGGAGGAGGTTTCGTTCTCGGAGGTACGGAGTGAGTCGCGGCGTCGTCGGCGACGCCCCGCGTCGGCGGAGCCCCGCCTTGCCCCCACTAACGGCCTCAGCGCCGCGTAGAGTCGCAGGTTTGTCGACGGGGTGGGGATCTCGGCGAGAACGGAGGGGAGGATGGTACCGGCGGAGGGGCGGGGAGCGAGGCAGTTCGGCAGCGCGACCCGACCTGGGCACATCGCTGTCCGGCCTTTTCTCTTCATTAAAATAATATCACATATATTTCTCTATCCACGTAACGCGACGACGACGACGAAAACAATAACAACAACAATTGTATAAAAAACACAATAAACAGAAATAAAAAAAAAAAAAAAAAAAAAAACGTAATCAAGTATCGCACGTACGTGTATACATTTAAAACGAGGAACAACAACAATAAACATAAAAAAAAACCATACAAACACACACGTATATATATATACATATATATATATATATATATATATGTATATGTATATATGCATACATATATGTATGTACGACGCAGTTATTAAAAACAAAGTTTGATCGTAACTAAAGGAGGGAGACCGCGTCGAGGGCGTATATATAATATATACAGAATAATATCATTGTTGATTAATAAACGAGAGGACTAAATCTAAATGTTCGTCGTCAACGTTTGTGCTGTAAATACTCTTGAGACGTTTCAACCTGCACGCTGACTGTATAGTTTAGCATTGTTGTTGTCATCGTAACGCGCGTATATGTTGCACGCGTTGTATACGGATCTGTTGTATTATGTGTGTGTGTGAAATCAAATAAATCTTTGGTGAACTTAATATTATATGTGCTGTATGCATAACGTAAACGAGAAAGGATAATAGCAATGTCACATCTGTTATACGATACGTTCGAGATGAGGGAGGAAAGCAGATAGATAGAAAGAAAGAAAAAAAAAAAGAAAAGGAAACGAAAAAGAAATCAAATATCCCGGCTATCCCGACGACAAATAACACAAGGTACACACGTATACACACGTATACCTATGTAAACAAGAGACGAACGTATACGTATATATATATATATATATATATATATATATATATATATATGAAAATATCTACGCAAAGTGGACACAGTCGTTTTTCTTCGTTTCGGTTTCTGTGCCTAGTTCATATACGTTTCGGTTGTTCCCAGTTCATTTCCATCCCTTTTTCACTCAAAGTTCACCTTGTACAAGAAACTGATCTTAACTCAATCGCGGGTGTATCTATGCCGTGTGTATGATGATGTGATGTGCGATACGTCTACGTGAACTTGTCCTGCTGATAAAACTTCACAACGATCACTCTAATAATACGTTGTACGATATTATGAAATACAGCGTGAGAGTGACTAATGAATCATTCGATAGGCAGTGGATACGATAGTATGAACGCGAGTGTATAAGCAGCTGTATGATACAGTGAAAGAAGAAGACGGAAGATAACTTCGTTATCAAGTGTGCTATAAAATACGAAAAGAGACATTATTTTATCCAATCTTTTTCATTTCTTCTACTTCTTTTAACTTCTTTTCGGTCAATTTTTTTATCCACTCATTCACTATACGACTCATGTTCCGTTTCCCTTGTAGTCGTTGACAATTTTGCGGATGTTCAATGTTCTTGGTTGGGAAATTGCTTCCACCGATACTGTATAACATGTGTGTACCGCGGTGCTGTTTGTGAAAATAACGAAAGAAAGAGAAACACATGAAAAAGAAGGAAATATATAAGGCGAGAATCGGTAAAGTTCCTATACATCTACCTACTTGATTAGTTACATTTAACTAGTGCAGCGTATGTGCAGTGCGCGTGTCCAATTCGAGCAGCCTACAGACTCCGGACGACCTTAGATATTCATTTTATTGAATAAAATCATGACGAAAGGATTACACGAAAACTACAACAGACGAGTGTTATATGATCTACCTTGTGTTCAAATATAAATCGGCAAAAGAAAAAGATCTGTAAAGTATAATAGAGAAGATTTAAAAAAACAAAAACGAAAAACGTATTATATGTATATATACATACATATCTACATATATATATATAAATATTAAAAAACAACGAGGAAAGATAAATTTGTGAATTTATAATTCATACCTTTATACATACATATGAAAAAAAAAGTGACAGTGCGTTACTACTTCTAATTGGACGTTCTCAGGATATGAACCCAGGTACGTGCACAAGTCCAAACCCCTTGAGAGTTGTAACAGAACCATTTAACCCCTCTGCGATTAACGATATAATATCATAAGACCGATTAGCGGTAGGATCGTTACAGCGTTACGTGTCTTTTCGCGGTGTTCGAGGGTCGAAATCGCGTGTTTCACGTCAAATGAAATAAAGAATGACGCGCGCCTCACGTGCTGAATTTATCGAACCGCCTCGGAAAATCCGCAACTGCCGTTACGCACCGAGCAGAATACGCGATTCGCGCACGAAGCGCTGCAGCATTCCGACGGACAGCGGCGACGTGCGTTAAAATCTCCGGAGTCGGACGGCGCTGATTGCCAGGCGATACTCGCTCGCTTCGTCCGATGATCCAGCTGCCGTTGAACGGCGATACTAGTTGCGAAAAAACGATCGGAAACTCAACGAGAAGCGAAATACGATCTTTTACTGACGATCACAGCTGAGTAGGCTAGTTGTAGCGATGTACAAATAGTGCAAATCGTTCATTCCTGGATTACTTCCACTATTATAGTCTTAAAGCTACATTCCAAGGTGCGAAGGGGAAACGGAAAAGGCAAGTGCGGCAGGAGTGCACGGCTCATTTACATCGGAGGATGCAACCGGATGTAGGAAGATGATGTTCCGGGGTTGACGTTTAGGGACTAGAAGCATGGACCACTTGCACTTGCTCCTTTTCTAGGGTGGCAGGGAATTCGGTAACGTAATCGCGGTTCTCGTTCAACGCTTCTGCGGTCTCTTCTTCCGCTGTATGGCGTTTCAAGATGTGTGCGCTGCGGCGTTCTTCAAGCTGCATTCCTAGACACTACACAAACATGCAGCGGGAAACGAGGACCTAACTCTAGACACAATGAGTCGGATTATCATAATCCACTATCCTAGCTACGCGCTACCTGTCACTCACTCCTGGAATCTTAATATCATTGCTTTCCTACAACAGGTGACGGACCCTCGTCTTCTCACATTTTTGAAATCATTTGTGAGTGTTTGTCCGCGGAGAGACCGAGGGATTCGTCAAATTTTTCGGTCTCTCGACTCGACATAATTCATCTTGCTAACTGAAACTGTCAGAAAATTATCACCGACATTCACTCAATTGATCTGTTTAACCGATTCAGACTCGTAACGAGAACCGATAACTACTGTACCGCGTGTCACTTGTTGCAAATGGACCGAAAAAGTCTTTAACTCACTGGAATGTGATTAGAGCTCGTTACCCGGCTCGATTCGCTCGACACTTCAACTTTGATTCGTAATTATTGGATGAGTTTGCTCGCCTCAAGTTGACTTCCGGCGACCAATGCGGGTGTCAATTTGAATCCGAGACCGGGCGATAGGTTCCGGGTTTCAATGCCAGAACTAGTTCCGTGGTTCTCGCTCATTAGCCGACTACGGTGTGGTACTGATATTCGACTTTGACACTGAGAAGGAAGGCACGCGCTATCTCCAAGCATTTGTACTTGTCCAGGGAGTGCAGATCGAGATATCATGGACGACTCGCCGCCGGGTTATAATAATATCTCGATTGAAATTAATAAACGAACGTCCCACACGTATACGTTATACTTTATTACACATATTAGACATCTGGAAGTAGCTCGTACTACGCTTCGCTAGGTATGTGTGCTTCTTCGCGGACGAAATCCGGTTCAGATTATCTCATCACCGCTCCGGATCTCTTCTCTTCTCTGCTCTGCTCTGCTCTTCTGTTCTCGCTCTCCCCTCTTATATTCTCCTTCTCTCTCTCTCGCTCTTCATATCTATCCGTATCTCTCTGATATACTGACGCGGGCATATTGGCCCGAGTTCGCGGCGCTTCGGGACGGATAACGCTGTCCGACACTGACTAATTATATTAAGCCCTGTAGTTCCCCGGCCGAGCAGTCTGTACCGTGTCACAACACCGGGACACGGGACACGAGACCTGAAACAGTTGTATAGACAGGAAAGTAGCCTAATATTCGACGTCTTTTTTCACCTTGTAACTTGTCCGCAGTCTTCGTCCTATGACGTGAAACTAATTTTTTTATCCACTCTCTCTGTTATGAGTGAGTTTCGTTTCCCTGCAGGCTAAGCTTACGGGAGGCAGAACAAACTCTCGAAAACAATTTCAAAGTATCGATAAATACTGGAAGAATGAAATAATTCGAGGAAAAGGTTAAATAAACTCTTTAACGGTGGAATTGAATGAAAAATCTTACAGCTAATTGTCACTCCGACTAGCGCTCTTCTGGCGCTTTTTAAGTATGAATTTCCCGGTTAATATACTTTCTTTTCGTAGACTTCATATTATGAATTCAAATTCCTTCTTTTGTGTTTGAAATAGGTATAGAATCAGAATCTGATTTGAAGTACAGCTTTTTTGAATCCAATATTTTAATACAGTAAAATAAGTACTCTAACAACAAGGAAAACTTCCTATGCAAATTTTTTAAGCTACGTTCTGACGCATTATTCGCCATACAGTCGGACAGGGGGTTGTTGTGAATGGTTCAGCATGAAATGCAAACGAAAAAGACTCGTGTGATTGTAAAGTTGTAATAAATGGCGGCCATTGAGGAGGTGGTGACACAGTCTATTAGAAGAACATTTTCTCTAATAATATTATGCTTTTTCTAATTCAAGATTAAATCACAGCTAGACGTACCAGCGAAATGATATATGAAGAGACGATATTTAACTTACATTAATCGAAGGACCGTTCCAAACAGATATCGTCCTTTAAACTTGACCGAACGAAATAAGAAAATTCTCTTCAACAAATTAACCCCATGTCCGAAATTAAGTACCCACCATCGCTAGTTCTATGCACTGATCATCTCACGCGTTCTTCCGTAACACTTGTGGTAATTCGTAGTCGAAATCCTTGGGAAATTTAACCGCCTGTGTCCAAGATTTCCTCCTCGTTGTCCTTTATCGCTGTACACAAATCGTCTCGAAGTTATCCTGCATTGAAAATCCCTAACGCATGCATGGTAATAGGAAAAACTAAAAAACATATAATAACCAGGAACTATTACTGATCGTCAGATGAATCAGTCCAAACCTCCGAATCCTGCCGCAGAAAGACTCCAGGATTCGGATGGGACGAGCGACCGGATTATGGCCGAGAGATTAAAATCACCGCTAGCTAGGGTACGTAGGTAATAATAGGAAAAATGGTGAATATCACCGAGTGGAAAGTGGCGATGCCTGTGTGCGGTTGGCCCGGTCGAGGCGAGGACCCTGCGCCCAGGATTTCTGGGGAGTCTGGAGCCTCCGAGACTCGCCTCGAGGGAATATTCAAATCAGTCGATTCGTTAGCTCGTCGGATTAATTTGCTCCGACACTATCGGACTGTGCCGGCGCATTCGTTAGCCGGCTTGTGTAGTCATAGCTGCGGATCCCCCGCCTCATAACACAGCTAGCTTTCCTGCTTCTGCTCCCGCTGCACCTCGGAGAACCGGCGATATTAGTAGGTATATACCCCGAGTCCACTCATCCGCTCGAACTGCCTCACGCTCAGACCTATAACTCCTCACGTGTCCGTGGACCAGACTTTCGTCGTGTCTGTGTGAGATTGTGACGTGCTTGATGCGTTGGGACGGCATAATTCGAGCCGCTTTGGCTACCGTTCGCAGTTTTCGTCTCATTTCTTTAGTCAGCTCAAAACTTTGAAACTTCTTATTACATGCACGGAGAGAATAAATGAGCAAATTTTACTTGAAAAAGAAAAAAAAAAAAAAGTAAAACTGTAGAAAAAAATAGTTTTGGTAATATGTATTTTGGAAAGTGCACAATTTACTCGAGAAGTAGTGAAGATCGCTGGGTGAAAAGTAAAATCTCCTACATTTATAGTCTAAGATATAGTTTGCATGGGTATTTTTTTTTTTTTTTTTTATTATTAAAAACCTTGATGCGTACCTCTTTTCTGCCAGTTTTTTTTTTTTTTTTACCAAGACCTGATCTTTTTCTTCTCTCGGTGTGACGTTCATTGAGAGAACAGATGGAAATATGTAGTTCTGGGAAGCGCTTCTTTATCGACATCTTTAAACATCCATGAAATCTTACAGGGTGTCGTTCAAGATGAGCGATAAACAAGTTGTGAAGTGATCACAGTACGTACTTCATGCAATCCAAATTCTGGTTATTTCATCGATATTTAGAAGTGGATGAAAGCTTATCGCTTGTCAAGTTCACGATATATGAAATTCCAATTCGAAAATATACTTTGCTTCACTGTCTCTTCGTCGCGGTGTAGGACTAAAGTAATCGTATTTAAAGAAATTTTTCCAACAAGAAAACAAGTGACCAAATTCCCACTTTTATCTTAACGCTTTATGTTAAAAATCCAGACATTACGCGTGCAAAATTTGCTGAGAAACAAGGACAAGCAATTTGTTTTTTCTTTTGACTGGCCTCCCATAAAAGGGTACATGTTACAAGTTAACTTGATTTCTTATTCTCTTCCCTTGAATTTTATTTAACTCTTTTTCCTTCGTCCTCTTATGTTACTTCCATTCCAACGAACAGCAGGGGTCGAGTTGCAGTGTTCCGGGGAATCTAAATCACAGGAGCTAATTGACCGCGATCAGTGCATAATCTAGGCAGTGTCTCTTGAGATTTGAACATTGCGCAGAACAGAGATTGAAGGCCCTGTAACATATAGCGTGAGACGTCGCCGAGCATGATTATCGTTGTATTATACGTACGTCAAATGGGCACACATATCGAGTGCGCGAAACTGTGTGCATGCAGAGGCGCATGTGATACCGGTATCTATTGTTACCGACGTAAAATATTGTCTGTATGCCGCTCACGCGTTACGCTTAAACGAGACACGATTAATATACTGTGACCGAAGCACACAGGCTTCGACGACGACGATGTCGGCAACTTATACCGAAGTCTATTAATAGTGGTGAATTCAAATTCTTTCACATACATTCATATGTGAACCTCGCCTCCGAACCTCTTCGGTGCCCTGCAGGACCCTCGAGAGGGATTCGCTCTCGCGTCTCATCTCATCTTCTCCTCGACGCCGACGTTCTCCGCAATTTATATATACCTATACACATCGTTTCCAGAATTATTCACAATTCGGAGTAAAACTCTGACCGTCGTCGTCCAGCGCGGCTCGTTTGAATTCCACTAATTTAGCGGAGAGAGAAAAGAACGAATGGATTCGCGGTTCGCAGGCTCGGGAAAAGGATGGATGACCGTATATCTATCCTTTTCTACCGCTCTCCGGAAGGTGTAAGGACGATCGCAGCAGCGGAGTGCGACTATCTGGCAGTCGGACACATCTTATCGGGGATCGTATCGCGCCCTTTTTCTACCCTTGGGAGAGGGGGGCATAAAAAGAACAGTATTATGCCCGCTGCGTATCGACGGGCAGGTTTAGTGTCGAGGAGAGAAAGAGAAAGAAAAACACAGGGAGAGAGAGAGAGAAAGGGGGGGGGGGGATGGTGCAGGAAGCGGATGAGAAACAGATTCGAAAGCGAGGGTTGCCAGATTTTTTTCTTATCATGATCTTACTTTAGCGGAGATTCAAACGCGTCGCGTCACCCGGTAGAATTTTTCTATTTGTACCAGGAACAAAAAGATCCCGAACGTATTAACGCGTAAATAATTATTGAAATTGGTACCTACTCTAATCTGGATCATTTTTACTCGTCATCGTCGCGCGGCGTCATTGTCACTGTACATTGTTTCAGTCCGAAGTTTTATAAGTGTTCAGTCATCAGACCACCCAAGCTTGGCGTTAATTTACTCACCCGGAAAAAAAGCACAAAACCGTGTAGGTTTTTCTGGGTTTTACCGATCCCGGCTGAAAAAGTTGATCTGTTATATGCATAGTGAGTTTTTGCTTCCACCATTTTTTCGATTCTTTTCGGCACCGCTGCTTGTGGCCTTCTCTTAAAATCTTCTCTCAGCTAAGCGCAATCCGGAATATAACTGACGCTGTACTTACTCGGCTTGAGCGTATTTATATAAAAAGCGATTACATTTTTCCGAAAAAAGTTATTACAAGCGTCGTCATTATGATACAAGAAATGTATTGTTTCAGTTTAATTAATGAATTTTGATGCTGAGCTTGTCGCGTCCTCTGATAGAAAATGTTTTTTTCGAAAGCACCAAACATCAGTCATATTATCATATATACGTCTCTCTGATGTCAAGGAGACTAACAATGAAAGAATCATGTGAGAAAAAAATTACTGAACGAGTGTTGCTGTCTCTAGATCAGAAGTATGCGGAGAAGTGCTTTATTGTTAGATTGCAAGAAAAAATAGCTGCAAATATAGTAGATTCGTTTCATTTCACTCTAAAGTGACTTGTTTTACTCAACTGCATTTTTTCTACAAACAAACTAAACCGCTTTTCTTTATTTCTTTATAATGTCTGTAATATCGTGTCGTTATCAATATCTCATTTCACAGAATTTGAATTAAATCCTAAAACGAATGAAAATTTAAGGTCACACACATCATCTCAACGATCTGTCATCTGAATTTGTGAATCTTGTTCGTCCTCACAAAACAACTGTTCATGCTCTCGATTTTTAGCGCATGTGCATTAAACCGTTTAGTTAAATCGAATAATCAATATAAAAACGTCTTTTTTCATAAGAATTCAGTATTTTGTATTTTTGAATAGACTTGGCTTCCAAATATAAAGATTTTATGAGCACTCGATGCACGGACTATCCCGTAATGATGAAATAAAAGAAGAAGAAAAAAAAAAAAAAAAAAGCAAGGATCGATCTCCGAGCAACCACCTTCCGCGACCAAAAGTTTCCTCATGCCTTTCAATAGGAGTACAAATGCCAATCAATCCGATCGACGATCCAGATACGGATCCCCTGCAATTCCTAAGACGATCCTTACTCTCGGCGATGTTCGCGATCGCGATAATCACAGCGTACGCGTCGGCTCGAGTCGGGTCCAAGGCCCAGATGCGAAAGGAGAGCCACTCCCTCGCATATCTTAGGCGTGATGTCGTTGTTGCATAGGTTCAATACTCCGAATGAATTAAAAACTCGAAACCGTGAATGGGCGCCCACGGCGTATATAACCTACGTTACCGGAGACAACCGCCAGAAGACTGGACTGTCGGACACGTTGTGTACACACACCGTGCGTGCTGTGTGTGTGTGTGTGTGCATGTGTGACGGGAGCGAGAAGCGGTTGTATTAACCGAGTCCCAGTGTTTTTCGGTGTTATTTATCGCCCGTTACCACCTCCGTCATATCGCATCCTTCGGCCGCCCGCCTCTTCGCGCCTCTTCCTTTATTTCCTCTCAAATCTCTACTTATTATCTCTCTTTACCTCGGTTCTTTCGTGGAAATATCCAATGGACGACCGAACATATGCATATACGTATAATATATGTGCACTGTAAATTGACCTGCATCTATGCAATTCGAACTGCATCTTAACGATCTTTATTTCTTTCGTATTCTTGCAGAAGGAATCGGCCAATCGTTAACGACGATCGGACCAATATCGATCGGTTTAATTTACTGCCGATCGCCGGAATGTAGAAGCAATTTTGTAAAATGTATCAAAAATTGCACAAATTTAAGCCGATTTACCCTGCATACTGTTAGAATCGTCAATATGAGACATTTCCGCGTATATATTACCTGATGAAATTTATGTACAAATTTGTAACTAGTACCACACATGCAAAGGATCCACGCGCGTGTGGCCGCTGCACCAAATCGTTGGGATAGATCAATGCCTCCGCAGCATCCCTGCACTCTTCCTCTCTCTCTCTCTCGTGTGTGCCTGTGTGTAGGTCAGGTAAATCTTTCCTCTTTCTTTCTTTTGCTTTTTTTTTGTGTTTTTTTTTTTTTTTTTTTACGACTCCTACCGTCGTTCCCTCGCCGCTTCACGGTGTCGAAACTTGCGTATAGCAGGCGTGCAGGTAGGTATATAGTCGGTATAACATGCGGCACACACGGCACGGGCATATAAACCGAACCATTCGATCGTCCTTCCACTGGGGCTATATATAGACCTGGCTAGACTAAATCGGGTTCAGTTTTTGCCGAAGCTATATACACATACACAAAGGCACTCGTGCTGCTCGTTTGTGGGTTTGATTTTATGCACATTTCCTCCGTCAGCCTTGAATTTGCTAGATCATTTTTTCCGTTCCTTTCAGTTTTCTTTCATTTCTTTTAAGTTTCATTTCTTTTCGGACCGTCATATCTACCGATAATATATATATATATATATATATATATATATAACTTGAACTTACGGCGTTGACACGGGAGATCATGACAACACCTCGAATTTCATTCAATGTTACATGGTATGTTATACAGAGAAACGATTGCAGGTATACATATAACCATATTATTCCTCGTCAATTCTCTGTCCGTTATGCGATATTGGACACCCGCTTGATCTGTCGACTGATATATTATTTATATATTACCTAGATATGAGACAGTTTATGACGAACTTTATTTTTCAATGAATAATTCTAGCTCGAATAATTCTTATTATTCTTTATTTTTCTACTTTCAAAATGCCTGAATTTTGTGAATTAACCGGATAAAATGTACCTTTGATTCTTCGATATGACAAAGAATAAATTCCACAATTACTTGAAAATTCGCAGTTCGTTTTGGTAGAAAAAAAAAAATAAAAGAAAAAAAGTTCACTGTGACTGTAATTCTTGTCTGATTACTTAACTATACGTATACGTGTATTCATAATGGCGTTGATTACCGTATACGTGATCATTATTTTAGATATCAGTAATTAACCGAGTTAATTGGATTTGCACAAGTGAAACGAATCAACGGAGTTATACCAACGTAACTGCGCAGTAACAATTGTCATCGATTTGCTTATATTTCAGTTCAATTGCAAAGCCTTTACGCACCTGATGTTGTTACACATTATATTCTTTCTTTTTTTCTTTAATACATCAAGTTGAAATCAAATGCTGTAATGTTCTTTCACATAGTCTTTGAGACTTTGTAAATAGAACACCTACTCGTGGCTTCCTACTCCGCGTTTGCAATATATTATTTAGGCACCGTAGAACGGCTACTCGTTGAAGAATAATTGCTCGGTATAGCCGATGCAGCTCGGACTTGTAGTCGGCACCTACCTGACGTGGATCAAACGAATGTTCAAGATCGTGTAACGCACACACAAATAATGGCTTTCAGTTATTAACGTGATACATACGCGGCACGCACTCCTCAGGCATTAGATTCACAATGTGTATAGATAGAAGAGGAAAAAACAGCTGTGCATACGCACATGCCTGGAACAAATAGGAGGGGGGGGGGGGGGGGGGGGGGGTAGGGGACAGGGAAAAAGGGGAAAAACTAGACACGTATCGGTTAACGTGGGAATATATACATACACATATACGTATATTATATACCTATAAGGAGAAGGAAAATGATACACGTGCGTTAAATGAAAGACGAGGAGAGGATAAGAGAAGAAGGGTAATTTCAGAGCGGACGAGGTGTAATTACCCGGAGAGCAAGAGAGAGAGAAAAACGGGGAAAGGGATAAAAAGTTAGAGGAAGGGATGGAAAAGAGGGAAAAAAGGGAAAAGGAAGTACATACAACGAAAGTACGGAGCCAGCGTGACACGGAGGGCCGCTTCTTCGTGGGCAACTATCAATAACGCGATTCTCTCTATACCGCGGTAAACGATCGAAGTGACTCAGATGTTGAATGATTAATTGAATAATACTCTGACATTAGTGAGCTGCACTGAACCGCAGCGCCTACATATGTATACCTGTATTATGTAGGATACCTACACGGTATAACTACGCACGTTACGCCTGTAACCCGCAACGAAGAGGCGGCGACGCCCGTCGTCGACAGGCTCCTTTGCTGGGGGCACTCTGTAAGACCTTTTTTCCAATCAAGCTTCGCGCCACATTCGAGTTGACTGAAATCCTACGGTATCATTGCCGATCACTTGGAGATCACAGGATAGCGCGGGAGAAATCGCGCGGCAAGTGTTCGTAATGATGGGAAATGTTGTTGCTTTTGCGGTAATTACCGCCACGTAGTTTCAGTTCATTAACATTCTTTCACAATTAGTCTCTGTCTTGTCATGGAATTCCGTTGGTTTCTAGTTTATCAAGGGATTTTTATTGATTTCTTATCATTTCACAGCCTTATAGCTGAGTTACAGTGATTTTTCACCGACCACTGGAGGTCAACGGAAATTACGCGATAAGGAGGGAATCGATAGAAATTAATGCTATTTACAGTAATTTTATACAAACCGGAAATCTATGAAAATAACTTTTAACTCTCAGTATTCACTGGAAATTAATGGAAATCATAAGCATGTTGAAGTTGGTAACGTTATCGTATTTTGAAACCCTAGTTCGTTCAAAACCAATGTAAGAATAAGAAAATAGTGATTTTTTCTCAACGTTTCATTACTATAACGTTACTATCTTCAACTTCGTAAATCATACGATGATGAAGAAATAGATAGAAATCACTGGAAATCTATCCAAACGAATTAAAATTATTGACTTTATTTCCAGTCTATCAAATAATTTTCAATGATTTCCCAGCGTTTTAGGCGATGTTCAGTGATTTGTTGCGATTTTCCGTGTTTTTATCCAATCCGGAAACTACCGAAGACAGCGTAAAACGCTCAGTAATCATTAGCGATGTAATGAAAATCACTTGATGCACTAAAAAATTAACAAAATTCACACGATGAGGAAGAAATGGACAAAAATCACTAAACATCAATCAAGTGAAGCATTTTCGTCGCGATTTCTTGTCATCCAGAGAAGGCAAAAATTGAGGACGACGAGTCGAAACGACGTGTACCTTCTACCTTTTGCAACAAAAGATGCATGCGCGCCGGTATTATAGCCACACGAAGGGCCCATAACGGACTATTTGACAAAGGCCCAAGTTCACTACCGAACCGCTTAATCCGAAGCCAAAGAAAAACCTCTGCGATGTATAGGGTGGCTATCTTATTCTTAATACTTATAAGTTTTAGGTAAACAGCTATTTCAAATTGCAAAAACGAGGTACCCATGTATTCGGTGAAATATTGGTACGGAATTCGTTTGCCGGTCTCGCTGTTCAAGGTAATTTACGGTTCGGTTCTAATTGATGGAAATCGACCGGGATTCCCCGTTGGGACAATGCTGCGTTTCCTATATTATAAACTCTTCCGAGAATTCAACACTAATGCTTGTCATAAATTTGTTTATGAATTGATTATGGTTGTACAGGTACCTGCCTGGTTTCCAAATAATTGTACTTGAACTGAGAAAAATGGCGAAAACAAATCTTTTGAAAATCTTTCGTACCCGTTACGTATCCCGATACATTGGAAATCATTCGTTTCGTTGCTCAGATCAGGCTGGAGATCACGCTAATTTATTGGACATTGGCAGAAAGTATTGAAGTCAAGATCATATGAAAACAGAAACTGAACTTAAATGCAATGAATAAGATTGCGAGGGAAAAGTTCATTTAACGAGTGATTGAAAATGTGAATGTGAAAGTGATGAAAAATTTCAAATTTGAACGGGTGAGAATGAAATGGTGAAAAATTAGAATATAGAAGCGTTACTATGTTGAGATTTGTGAAACGAGAAAATTTCTTTAGCATGATTTTGGAAGGTTAGCTTTTAAAAAGTTATTCTCATGCTGTAAGATAGTTATTTTTTGTTCAATGATTCGTTACCTCAACGTTAGTAACTCAACATCGTACGGTTCTACATTTATATTCTTATCCGTTCTAACGATTTGTATTCTCACTTTTGCTTTTCTATGCCGTTCCGACTCTCTACGTTTAGAAATTCTACGAAACACATAACTCACCTTCCATGAAAACTCGATATTTTGACCCTTCCATCTTCCGATTGCTCTACATTTTTACCCCTGGCCATTTTAACAAACTATTTTCACGAAGATCGTAGAGAAATTAGGGTTAAAGATATAACGAGATAACGGAAACAGGGAAAAAACAATGCCTGGAGTTAGTGGTAGCTGGGTGCATAGTGAGGGCTGCACGAACATAGCCGGGGATAAATAGAACGTTGGCATTTCCTGTAACAGAAGTCCCTCTCGCCTAGAGGCCGATGGGCAGCAGGGCGGCCAAGGTCTTGTTTAACTTTATCCGAGGGCGAATCAGCCCGCCGTTTAGTACCGTTCGGACCGTCTCTATTTGCCGTGCCTCCCTTACCGCTGCGAAAGGGCGCTAAATCGACGCTAAAATCGCCGGTGAACGACGCTTTGGGGGGTGCAAAACACTCGGGTTCGATCCGTTGGCCTCGAGGTACGTTGAAAGAAATTAAAAATTTGTTTGAAAAAAAATATATATATATACATATATACCTATGTATACGCGAAGAAGTCCCGGATCGGCACAAAGACCAGACTGCTGGGCACCCTCGGGATGGATGCTGCGCCGAAGGTGAAGAATAGAGGAATTCCTGATCCTCCCGAGATCTCCCGCTGCCGGTAGAGGAGAGCGAGGATCCCACGCGAGAGGACAATGAGAATTATGCAGCTCTCTTTCCGGGAATCCTCTTGCATCGGTATTGGTGCAGGTTACTAACCGACGCTCTCCGTCGTCGTCGTCGTCGTCGTCGTCGTCGTTTGCCTCCTTATTGTCCATCGAAAAGTTGAAAAATAGCCTTTTTTCCTCTCGGCAAAGAGACGCGCATAACGCTTATGAAAAACGGTGGTGGGGGTGGTTTTAGGAGAGGGGCTGCCGACCGGGTGGGTAGTTAGCAGAGGCGACAACAATGTGACCAGCTAAGGGTTTTATGGGGGTGCTCAAGGGGAGGAAAGGGACGGGCACGAAACGTGCACCTGGGCGAGGAAAAGCGGTCGAAGCATCATCGCCGGCCGGAACGCGACCTGCGGCCAGGTCACCTGCTTCCAGGAAAGCCCGAAAAGCCCGTTGAGCCGGGATCGAGCCTTTTCTTTATTCAGGATTCCTCTACGCCCGTTTGCAATTATCATTGTTGTCTTCTGATCCTCGTCGCACTGCGCCTGTGGATAGTTTCTCATTTCGACAAAAACGAAGGAACGAAGAAAAACCTGCAGCACCACCATTCTGCTTGCACTGCAGTCTGCTACGACACTCGACCCGAGTATTTAATGCTAATCGAATGGTGATTGCCGATTCGTATGCTGATTGCGACGACGAGCGGGATAAGAAACCAAAAGCTTGATGCTGGATGCTGGATGCTGGATACTGGATGCAGGGGGGCATGGAGACACTTGTGCGAAAACCCATGCCGAGTGCAATTGCCGCACGTCGACCGATGGTTATTACCGGCAATATGATCTCATGCATCGGACAATGCGCCCGCATACGTGATGCCAGTCGAGTGCATAGACCGATTCCGTTCTAGTCCCAATCGACCCGTGGCTAATGCTTCTTCAACGTTTTCTTATACCTAACGCTTACGCCTATTTCTATTCCCCGCAAGATCGTTAACCAGTTGCGTCTTGACGGTGCTGATCGTAACGCAGATCGCTGTTAAACAGTGTTAAAGAATCAACATTCTGTCGCACTTTTTTTCTTAACGCATCGATTAACTGGTTATCAGATTTATGCTAACTTGAACGCATACCAGACATTGATTAGCACTGATCATGTACCGACGAGATCGATTGGTCAGGCTGACTGTATTTCGACTGATGACTAGTCAACGTAATTAGAACGGTTATCTCACTCGTTATAAGCGAAAGACGACTCAAAATGTAACGTTATGTTCCATCGGCGTAAGTTACGACCCTGCCCGAATTTTCGTACTACCTATAACAAGATAATTTCCCTCTTCCATAATACTGTGGAAGAAAACATTAGTCGAATAAAAGGATCAAGCGTCTTCCGAACACTTCCAGCTTGACCGTTGACGCGACTCCTGAATGGCATCAACTGACCATTAACTCACCACTAGCAAAGAAATTAAGCCCCTCTACTCCGCTAACTGACTTATTCTGTCCAAAGTCGGTTTAACCCCGTCTTATTCGTCACTTCTGATTAATTGCCAAGCTATTAGGGTGGGTGGGATGAGTTACACGCGCGTTGAAACGAGGGTCGCTATGTGACGAGGCAGGCACTCTGCTTAGTCTTCGGAACGTTAGCTGCCATAAAACAAGAAATGTTTACCAAGTATCGAGCTAATAAGCCTGTCCAACTCCAATCGCACTGCAGAACTTGCACTTCGCGAAGCGCCTTCGGCACTTTCCTCGTGTCCACTTGGAGTTGTTTCCTTAGGTGGACGCGACCCCAGGTATCGATCCGATTAAGGAATGTTTTTACAATAATTCTCGGCCTGGTCACCCCGTGACTTCGCCGTCGCCGTATGCGCCACTCGTGGCCATCGGTGGGACGGACGTAGGGGTGGGGGCGGTTAGCCGCCATTTCTAATTATGTCGCATTGATTTTGTCATTAGCTACCCTCCAACCCACTCGCTGCTAACCCCCGCGAAGCTAGAACTATCTCGAATGGTTTAGCTAGCCGCTTGGGTGGAAAAAAGTATAGAGGAGGGAAAAAAACAGCCTGAAAAGGGACGTGAGAAAGGGGAAGAACGACGTAATGGACACAAATGAAGACCCGAGTGCCTGTTTTTTTTTTTTTTTTTTTTTTTTTATCAACCTCAAACGCAAAGCGTGTGTCAGGACAAAATCTGTTTTCATCAAACCGCGAATGGTTTTTCGAAAAATTTTAGCAAGCTGAAAAATTTGGCGTCCGTTAGCGATTCTTAGAAGAGTAATTGCGAAGTCTCCGTATCATACAAATGTGAACGACCTATTGGCGCGTTATTGGCAGCATAACGATCTTCGAACGAGAGCGCTCCTCTCCGATGGACCAAAGTAATTATTATTAATTAACGGACGGTTAACGCGCCGCGACGAACGGCGTAAGTACATGTGTAAATCGTCGAAGGCGGTGGAAGTGAATTGGTATGAAAAAAATATGTGGTA
This sequence comes from Diprion similis, assembly GCF_021155765.1. Lineage (NCBI taxonomy): Eukaryota > Metazoa > Arthropoda > Insecta > Hymenoptera > Diprionidae > Diprion > Diprion similis. Next base: position 6,219,097 of record NC_060110.1, on the reverse strand, counting down.
CAAACAGCGGTCGTTATACACCGAATGGCATGAGCGCTCCAAATTACCCGATCCCTGATTCACGGCAATGATTAAGCGCGCGACAAATCACCTCTACGATTTTTATTCATTACCTATGCCTACTACAGTCTTGACGAAAGAGAAGTGACGCGACCAGCTTCGAGTAGTAAGAAAGAGAAGAAAGTTCGAGGGAAGGGGGGAACCGTCGAATGCGTATCCTAGTCAGACCCAGAGCAAACCCGTTTTTTATGTACCTTACAACCTGCCTACGCTCTTCTTTTATACAGTTCAGAACCTCGCGGGCAAGTGTTATGTATACCGGTGAGTGAGCTTGAAGAAATGTTTAGACACAATTACTTTGTATTGATTTAACTGAAAAGTATATACTAGTTAAACCTAAGGAAATTTATACACACCACGGGAAAGAATCTGGGGGATTATGTCGTATTTGGTATAACATCTGGTCCAGGTACTGAGAAAATTTCATGGAATACAAACGCATTCAAGAAATGATTCAACAACTTAATTCTTAACTTAAGAAACTCTAAACTTGACTAATTCAACTTAATCCGATATGGCTACCGTCATCTATCGCTTCCATAGTTAGCGATTATGTATTATTCAGTAGATTTTACAGCACAAACTAAGTAAACTTGTAAAATGTAAAGTCTCACCTAGTACCCTAGATGTCTAGTGTAGTAAGTATTTAATTTCTTGCCTGTCCTCTAGAATATTGAATTGGTAGTTTTTACTATTTTCATCACCTGGATTAAGTACGCATACGATAGAGCCTTCCGATGAGAAAAATTCAGGTGCCAGATACGAAATGAAACCATTAAAATGACAGTGAATGATTATAGATACGTTATATTGCCACCTTGCGGAGGAAACGAAGGATAGTCGAGTGTTATACTCTGATATTAGTACGATTTTAATACTGTTGAAGTCCGGCGAACCAGAAGGACTGAAGCGCAGCTTTGCTTGTACTCCTCCCCCATAACTGCTTCGTGAAGAGAAATCCCAAAGTGCAGTTGACTATGGAACAACCTGCATGCACAGGCAGACACATGCGCACCACAGCTGAACGGCACTCTCAAGTTTATAACTAGTATCGCGTTCACCGTATCGCCGGAGGGCGGAGGGGCGGAGGGGAGTAAATACTTACAGCCGGTCTAGCATGTCCTCGTCATTACCGGTAAATTGCCATCCCGGGACCAATGACGAAGTACTCCGTGACTCCGTGACTCGCGGTCACACCGCGGCCGGCGGGACGCGGGTATTTCGACGTAGGTGGAAAGCTGAGTATCTCTTTTGCGGGTATTCGCCTTCCCCTTGCCCCTTATTCTTACGTACACGCACGCGGTGCTCCGCGCAAAGTCGCTAAGTAATTAACGTAACGTGTGCTGCTGACTCGACAAAGGTACAAGGCAGTCTGGCAGGTAGGCATATCCTCAAGGCGAGGCGTTTAACCCGAGAGAGCGAGTGATTACGACGTTATAGGTTCGGTGGACTGAAGCATGGCGCTGCAACGGCCTGCCAGAGGCTCTACGAGAGGAACTCGCCTGGCCCTCTTTGTGATATCAATTAAGTATGATTTCTTCCCCCCCCCCCCCCCCCCCCCTCCGAGCCGCCGCACCTCGGAGCCGCTCCTCGCGGCGAACATCCCCCCTTCGGCTCCTCTTGGCTCTTCGGACCAAGTTTAACTCATTCCCTTATAATTTCATCCCAATGCACCGTGAGAAAGGCTCATCTCGCACACGCATGCCTCTCATATTTATCCCCCCGCGCATCGTTTTCTTTCCCCTTCTTCTTCTTCTTCTTCTTCTTCTTGTATGTATGGATGTTCGTTATTCTTAACCATCCGCCCGCAGACCATTCGTAAACCTGCCTACAATGTATGCTCACAAATGATCCGAGGATATATCGCAATCTATCAAATTCACGCCGTTGATCAACAATCTTCGAACCTCTTCAAACAAAAATCTTTCGACTGTTAGTTGAGGAAATTCTGTTTCTCAAATATCAATATTTGATTGAACTATTTCTCTACCTTTATTGACGATCAGTGTAATCAATGCGACAGTTGTGTGTACTAGCTGACAAATTACCATCGTCATTGCCCATTGCGGGTCGCGAATTAAGAAATTCGTCTGATTTCGCATGCCTGTCAACGAAATCGTATCGTTGTCTTGACGTTATTTGAGAATCCTTAGAACCTTATCGATTGATCCGTCAAATTCAAATCACGCGTGTACAAAGCGTACGTAACGGAGTTCTAACGCAGTTGAGGACTAATTAGTTTGACCCGTGGTGGCGGGAAGTCTGCTGCAGACTGTGCATTAGCGCGTGTGCGCAAGTTGCCGCGGGGGGCGTGCATTGTAGGTATTATAGGTTGGTAGACTCGAAGGCTCAAAGCCGGCGTGGTTATAACGAAGGGAACGGGCGGCGGTCAAGGTGTGGATAGCCGTGGATAGCCGTGTATATTAAGTAGAAAGCCGTGGAGAGGTGTAACGGCAACAATGATAATAACAACGGCAGCTATAACAATAATAGCCGTGCCACGTTGCGCACGAAGAGTTACGAGGCGGCAAACAAGCGCCGTGTATTGCTGGACCAACTGCAGAGCATCGGTCTCTCACATAGGCTGACACGAGTGCAGAGATCATCGCGGCCCTTATTTTACGAATTTCGGGATTGCGTGCGCCGAAATTTTTAACGACGAGGCCAATGTAATGGAATGGAATTTGGCCGCGTGCGAGGTGGAACATCGAAGGCGAAGAAGATCGGCTTCCGGTCAAGCTGTGTGCCGCGGACAATGGGACCACGCGGAAAGAGAAGGGCCTTATTATACCTTTCGTTTGATTCTTTTTCGTTTTTCTTTACCCACTCGAGAGTCGATGTAATCACTCGTTGTGCCAATACGTGCCGGAACATCTCCCTTTATTTCCGAACTTCCGTGTAACGTCAAACACCTGCTTATTTTAAAGGCTCGCATTGCGCTTTCGATACTTTTCGTTACAACGCTGCGTTGCATTGTCGCCGTCGAATCGGGACTTTCTCCTGATCCGATCATCCTCTTGGGTGCAAGTAAAAGCCCGTATTCTGCTTTGTGCGCGTTAAAGGTATATGTATACGATATATTCTTTCCATGACGTTGGAAATCTATTTTTTGCGAATAATTTCACCTTCGCCAAGTCGGCGGGGTGACAGCTGTTACCTGCGGGTGATCGCGGCTGCGTTAGAAACGCAAACATCAAATTGGAACGCCACGGTCTAACAATTAAGATCTTATCACTTAATTGCCGGCGCTCACCTCCGCGGCCTTTTCAAGTTGGGGGTGTAGGTCTAGGCGTAATGAAATATCCAGATCCATTCAAATGCTCTTGCAAACATGCATCGCACGCGAATCCAGAGACGGAACGTTTTCAACACTCGTCAGTCCGGATCACAGAGCTGCAGGTATAATAAATTATTACCAGAAACGGGAAAGCCGAGACTTTTGGGTGCAGCTTCGTCGTCTCGTCGGCCAGGTGGGCCTCGCTCAGACCCGTAGGGCCCCGGGTGGTCGGGCCCAGGGAGACTCGGCAGATGTCCCGCTCGTAGCGTCGTTCGACGCCCAGACAAACATCGAAAATACGCCTGCAGCCTCGTGTATTATTATAACACGGTATTCCGACAAAACCTGGGATCATAATATACGAAGATTTTACAGGATTTTCTTCATGTCCATGAATTAGCAAAGTCCGTGCGGAGTTTTCATCTTGATCGTTTTTGTCGTTGTTGTGACGCCTACGGTGGTTACGAAGAATTAGCATGTGAAACGTCAGTTTCGCGGAGAATAAGGCGCCGAGGAGCTCGGCTGTGCTCGCTTGCGTCGTTGAAACGGGGCATTATAAAGTGGGTATAATCTGGCGTAGATGGAGGTAGGATAGCTTGGGGTCCGGATTACGGGGACCGGCCGCGTAGGGATAGGCAGAGATAGCGGAGCGCACGAGCTATAAACCGCGGAGAATCTCTCTCGAGGCAGTTCTAGGGTCTCCTCGGTTGGCGGGCGGTAATGCACTCGGTTGCACGACGGTGCAGAAGGGATACCCACATCGGGACGGGGTGGAGCGGGAAACGGGGCCCGGGCCCCGGGCCGTCACGGCGTCGTCCTCCCCCATGTAGTTATCCCCGCACGCCCGTTAGATTCCTCGCGTTCCTCGGGCCCCGGGTCCGCGGTTAATGCACGTCTCGGGAAACGTACCGGGCAGCGTGCATAATTGAGAGAAGGCGGGCAATTATGAAATCATCGCGGATCGACGCGGACTAGAATATCAGCCGGGACTCGGCGTCAAATTGAAAATCGAATCAGGATACGCGGTTTCCGATCGGACCGAGAACAGGACGCGCATTGTGGAGTTGCGACAACGCGCGTATCGTGTACACGTGGATTCGTAATGGTTAGCCTCCCCTCTCTTCTGCTTTCGCGGCGACGACACGAGGATAGAGCCAATCGATAGATAAGTTTGGTTGATGGGCCGCAAACAGAGCCGGGTGCTTACCTGGCTCGGGTATAACGGCTTTTCTGTAACCCGGGCGGCCAGGACAGTGGAAACCTTGTTCCTCGTCGACCGCGACGACGACGACGTCGGGTCACCGCGTGAGTATGCGCAGCTTGCGGTCTCTTCACGTTATCTGTATTTGTCCGGATTACAAACCCTTTTGATCCTTGTTCCCGCGTTCCTCGTTCTGTATCCCCGGCGTGTGGAGTATAGACGGGTGGCCGGCAGGACGATCTAGAAGTAGTAAGGAATCGGTGTTTTTCGACTGTTTCAGGTGAGACCTGGGGTTGTGTCGGGGTAGTAGCAGTCGCAGCAACAGAAGCAGCGTCGTCGAGCAAAGGCGGGGGCAGAACGAGAATCAGAAGCGACGAGGAGGCGAGGAGGACCGCCAGGGAAGAGGACGGGCGTCGGACGAGTGGAAGCGCAGGCGGCGGTCGCAGCGGCGCTAACGAATCGAGAGTGATACCTTGCGGAGGATCTACGCCGAGGAGGGCGCAGGCGCAGAGGCCGCGGGTGATGTGAGGCTGGCGCGCGCCGCTCGGGGTGATGCCCTCCAGTGAGCCCCATCCTCCCCAGTACCACCTTCAACACCACAACATTCCTCCCTCCCAGCTCCAGCAGCAGCAGCCGCAGCCGCACTCCTCCTCGCCCGGCGTAATCGGCCAGCATCAGCAGCTCTACCAGCAGCTGGTTGCAGCCCAGCATCAGCACCACTTGCAGGGGGTGACCGGCGCCGGTGGCGCCTTTCAAAATTCCTCCTACGCGCAGGAGAAGCCGGAGATGAGCCCTGAGGAGGAGGGCGGCCGTGGGGGCGGGTCCCCTCCGGCGGCGGGGGCCGCTCTCCACCAGCCCCACCACCCCAGGACGGCGAGTCCGCCGTCGGGGACGGAGCCCTGTAACCGCGACGCGATACCGACGCCGACGCCGATCGTCGTCGACACGAGTGCCACGAGCGCGATGACGACAACCTCGATCACCGGGCAGCAGCAGCAACAACAACAACAACAACAACAACAGCAATCGCAGTCGCAGCAGGGCCCCAGTCCCAGTCCGAGTCCGACGGGGGGTGACGTAGAAAAGTTCGACGGTAAAATCGTCTACAACCCCGACGGATCGGCCTACATTATCGAGGGTGAGAGCGAGCTCAGCGAGGATGACTCGCACTCTCTACCCGACGGTTGCATTGTCGACGGACGCGGTGTGTCGGTGCCGCATTCACTGGTGTTTCCGCAGATAGCGAGCGCCTACTACGTGTCCCGACTCTACGCGCACCAGGCCTACCAACAGCAGCAACATCAGCAGCAGCAACAGCAGCGATCATCGTCGCAGCAACAGCAGCAGAACCCCGATCTCCCGGTCATGCACAGCTACAGGGTAATCAGCTACCGGAGTGCCGAGGGTGGCAAGCAGCCTCCGCCTCCCATCGCGGTGCCTCCTTCTCCCGCCGCTTCGGTCCCCGTCAAGCCGATCCTCATGTGTTTCATCTGCAAGCTCAGCTTCGGATACGCGAAGAGCTTCGTGACGCACGCTCAGGTCGAGCATCAGCTCACTCTGATGGAGGACGAGCGGCAGGTGCTTTCGCACTCCACGGCCTCGGCCATAATCCAGGAGGTCGGTCGTGGCAAGCAGGCGCTTGTCAGCTTCCTCGAACCCGTAACAAACTCCACGTGCTCGTCTCAGTCCTCGCCCAATCAGTCTCAGGGCCAGCAGCAGCCGCGCATCGACTCGGCGAACGAGCACGAACCCCCGACGACGACCAGCACGCCCGCCACCACCCCCGGGGTACCCAGCAGTCCCCAGCAACCCCAGCAGCAGAGACCGTCGCCGAGTACGCCCACGACACCTACCTCCCACACGAGTCACCCCCTCGTCTATAACCATCAGCAAAGTCAGCAGCAGACCTCACAGGTCCAGGGCCAGCACCCTCAGTGGACCGGGGCCCAGGTAAGCGCGGCTGCGTGGGCGAAGAATGCCGATCCGACGAACGCCCTCCACTACACGTCACCCCCGCCGAGCACGAAGGGCTCGCCGTCGTCGTACGCGGCTCTGACCCAGCAGCCCCCGAACTTCCTTACCGGAACGACGATCGGCGTATGTCCGGAACACATGCAGGGACGACCGAGCGGCGTCGAGTGCCCAAAATGTGAGCTTATTTTAGCTAGTAGTCGCCTGGCCGGACCCGGCGGACCCCTCGCTGGAATTCACAGTCGTAATTCGTGCAAGACGTTGAAATGCCCGAAGTGCAATTGGCACTACAAGTACCAGGAGACGCTCGAGATTCACATGAAAGAGAAACACCCCGAGAGTGAGACGTCCTGCATATACTGCATCGCCGGCCAGCCTCATCCCCGGTTAGCCCGCGGTGAGACTTATACCTGCGGCTACAAGCCGTACAGATGCGAGGTGTGCAACTATTCGACAACGACGAAAGGCAATCTCAGCATTCACATGCAGAGCGATAAACACCTCAACAACATGCAGGAGCTTCAGCAGGGCGGCGGTGCATCTAGCACCAGCAACCCTTCGTCATCCCAGGATGCACCGATGCCCACGCGGAGTCCTCATCATCAGCAGAATCACAGTCCTCACCTAACAAGTCAGACCAGTCAGCAGGGAAAACCTAAGCCTACCTTTCGCTGCGACGTATGCAATTACGAGACAAACGTAGCAAGGAATCTCCGGATACACATGACGAGCGAAAAGCACACGCACAACATGCTGGTACTACAGCAAAATGTTAAGCACATGCAAACCTTGTCGGTGCTTCAGTCGCACCATCAGCAACAAGCACAGCAGCATCACCATCAGCAGCAACAACAGCAACACCAGCAGCAGCTCGAACAGCTTCTGCATCTCGGGGGACTCGACAAACCCCAACATGCCGAGGCGGCTCTGGCTGACATGGCCTACAACCAGGCTCTTCTTATACAGATGATGACCGGGGGCCAACTTCCGCCCCAGCTTCCGCCGGACCTCATGGGCGGTATGACCGGCATGGGGGCCATGGGCAACTTGGCCAGTGACGTCGGCCTCTCGCCAGACAGCATGGAGCCACCGCCAGAGCCCGCGGACCCCGATCCGGCCCACCTCTACCACTGTTGCGTCTGTAACAGCTTCGCAACGGACTCGCTTGAGGCCCTGGGCCATCACCTTGCCGCTGACAGAACGCGGACCAGAGAGGGCGAGATCCTGGCTCTGGTAGCCGGGCATTTCGTCTGCAAACTATGTTCCTACAAGACAAACCTTAAAGCGAACTTCCAGCTGCACTGCAAGACCGACAAGCATCTTCAGCGGCTGCAGCATGTGAACCACGTGAAAGAAGGCGGACCAAGAAACGAGTGGAAACTGAAGTACGGAATGGCCTCGCCGACCGGTGCTGCTCAGCTCCGGTGTCACGCTTGCGATTACTACACTAACAGTGCCCACAAACTCGCCCTGCACGCAGCATCTCCGAGGCACGAAGCAGCGGTTCTTCTTCTCCGACACCTCATTGACGCCAGCGCCAACACCCCGTCACCCGGCAAGCTTTATCACTGCGCTCTTTGCGGGTTCAGCGCCAGGCATCGACTCCCGCTTCTTCAGCACGTCAGGTCGCTCAGGCACCTTCAGATGGAACAGCTCCACCAGCTTCACAGGAGGAGCGGCGTTCAGGGATCCGAGGCGCCGCACACTGACATCGGCGACGTCTTCCAGGTTGTGCCTGATCCGGATGTACCCCCGGCACAACAGCCCAGTCCCACCGCACCGTCGACACCGACAGCTCCAAACGCTACTAACGGTGAGTCCTTGTCAATGATGAGAAAATACACTACCCTCAACCCTGAAGAGCTGCCGAACGAACGGGAAAAAAAAAGTTTTCCCTCCGAAGAATGAAATTCAACTCTTGAAACAATCTGTCTCTTTCGACGATTATAATTCCTATATTTCTTCATCTACGGAATAACCAGCTTTTGCATACGTGGCATATCCAGCGCTAATTTTTCCGTATGCGTATAATATGTGTTTATATATATATATACATACATACACACACTCGTGTAAAGTTAATTATTATTTGTACATAGAATTCAAACCTTTGCCGTTTATAAAATATCTTTTTTTTTCTTCTCTATCTATCCGTCTATCCGTTAACTGCCGTATCTCTCTCTCGGTGTTAGCCGGCTGGCCTTGTAAACGAAACGCACTTGTGAGAAAACTTTCAGCGTGTACCCAGTAATTAGCAAGAATCATTAGCGTAATTAGCGGTACCCGTTCGGTTTGGCTGAAATCAGCGCATATCGCTCGTTTATACGTTATAGGTAGGTCGCAGCAACGTCGCGGCGAGAATTCCCGTTCTCTCTCTGTAACTCCACGCGGCTTCTGAAAGATAAATGTCGAATACTCTGATCGATTATCTCGCAATTATCTCGGAATGATAGTAATTTCGTGACATATGGTGCCCACTCTCCTCGGGGTTCTACAATCTACGCCTGTCGAGTCTCTCTTCACTTCGTGAGCGCACACGCCACCTGTACGAGCCCATGGCTAAGGGTTGCATGTGTGTGACAGAGGCAGGGGGGAGCTGCGTGCTGAAAATATGCGCGTACATATGCATGTCTATATACGTATACTGTATGCATGTAAGTATACGCACGCCATCGAAACCGAACGATACGCACGCGCTCGAGGCTCTGAGCAACTGACGCTACCCGATGGGATGCGGTTTAGGACAATGCGTAAACGCCGCGCCGCGAGTCGAAATTTTTTCACGGAAATGGTCATTACTTACTTTTTGTATCATTGATCTATAATTTAACTTCTATTATTGGCACTTTGGACCCGTGGTTCGCCGTGCATCCATCTGCGCGCCTTGCCGGCCGACCGACCGACCGGCCGCCTCCGGCTCAATTTTCAATTCTCTTTAATTCCATACTTTCACCCCGAACTTTGTAATACCTGTGACCAGTTAACGTCCTGTGGAATAACTTATCGGTCGTGTTACTCCATAGAAATTTATTAATCGTATAGCCCGTGGCCCATCCGCTCGTCTCGGCTCCTTGGCGCAGCACCCGGCGCGGCGTACGTATCGTGCGCAAGTTTTAACGCACGCCTACAACACATGCGTCCGACGCGTTGTTTGTAGGCCTTTATGACCCAAGGTATCGTATATTCCGCACATACACACACACACACATACATGGGAATCGGGTATTCCCAAAAACAAAATAAGAAAACAATTGATAGAGAATGTATTATAAAAGCAGAACCGAAAAGTAATTACAATTTTCATCAATTAAGGCGATCAAAATTCAGGCGTAATAACGATCGTAAAAAAGAAACCGGATTTCCCCACTCGGAAGAGAGGCACGTACCTGCACACACACAGGCAGGCGCACGTCAGTTTTGCGTCACCGATTTGGTATATTATAACCGCGGTCCAGCACCTATTGATTTTCTTTTTAATTAAAACGGGAGCATAATTAAACGAAACGCTTCTTTAGAAATCCGTGGTAACGGGGCCGGTATCAATAACCGTAACCTGGACCGTCTCCAGCGAAATAACCGAGCTACCAACACCCGTGGGCGATCGAATATCCGTGTGCATTCACTCACAGAAATACACACACACGTACACAGTGTACACACATACAGACAGAATCAATCGCATCCGCCCCAGATATAATATAACGTCACGAGCAAAATGTGTATCTTATTGTTGCAGAGCGGCGAGAGGAGGGCAGTGACTGCGGGAGCGAAGTGAAGCAGGAACCGGACGTGGACCAGGACGGCGACCAGGAGGCTGACACCGAGCAGGAGGAAATCTGCTGCCCTTATTGCACCTACCAGCCGACCTCAAGGGACGAACTGAGGCAGCACCTCCAAGTGGCCCACGTTCAAGACTCCGAGGAGAAGCCGGAAGGTGTGAAGGAAGAGTCTGTTCCGGACCTGCTTTGTCCCCTTTGCCAAGACGGCTTCAAGGAGCGATCAGCGCTCGAGAGGCACGTCATGCAGATACATTCGGTTAACGCCGACGGCCTTCAGAGGCTTTTACTCTTAGTGGATCAGAGCCACTGGCTTAATAACAATCCCAGGAGCACGTCGACCCCCGCGGCGACGCCGACGTCACCGACCACCGTAAACAGGCAGCAGCAACCGCACCAGCAGCCGGAAGAGGAAGGTAACGAACGCGGCGGTGGCGACGAAGTCGAGGAAATCGCGAGGTGCAATGTGTGCGGAAGGATCTGCCGCTCCTTGGAGGAGCTGCAACAGCATCACCGAGAAGCTCACCCCGCCACAACGCCGACTCTAGCTGTGAGCGAGAAACACGTGTACAAGTACAGGTGCGGCCAGTGCAGTCTGGCGTTCAAAACGCTTGAAAAACTCCAGCAGCATTCGCAGTACCACGCGATACGAGACGCGACCAAGTGTGCCCTGTGCGGGCGTTCCTTTCGATCAGTTCAGGCGCTTCAGCGCCACCTCGAAGCCGCCCACGCTGACCTTCACGAGGACGAGCTTGCCCAGTACAAACAGAGCCTGCTGCACGCTCATCCTCTGCTTCAGGCACTGACTGAGGAGGCGCTGAAGAGGCAAGCCATCATGGGTGAACAAACTGGTGACGAAGACTGCGTGAGAGGTGACGAGGAGGAGAGTGATGCCAGCGACTCGTCGCCGCTTCACAAGGAACAGAGACTTCTCGAGGATTATTTGAACAGCCAGCCTGTTGCTGAAGACTCATATCACGATCCGGGACGCAAGTTCAAGTGCCATCGGTGCAAGGTCGCATTCACACGGCAAAGTTATCTCACAGGTCATAACAAGACTCTGCTTCACAGGAAAGGAGAGAAAATGTCATACCCGATGGAGAAGTATCTCGATCCTAACAGACCTTACAAGTGTGACGTGTGTAAGGAGAGCTTCACGCAAAAGAACATTCTCCTAGTTCACTACAACAGCGTAAGTCATCTTCACAAACTGAAACGCGCTATGCAGGAACAAGGCAATAACAATACCCTGATATCCGTCGTGCCGCCAGCCAGTCCCACTGAGTCCCCGGACTTGCAGCAGGACCAGGACAAGAAACCCTACAAGTGCAACATCTGCAAAGTCGCCTACTCCCAGGGAAGTACGCTGGATATTCACATGAGGAGCGTTCTTCATCAGACTAGAGCCAGCAAACTTCCCGATCTCGCGGCTAGCGGTCAGCTTGATCTGGGACGACCGTTGATCGAGCAACCATCTCCCGCGAGTCCCAATAGCCCACCGTGCAGCACCGGAAATCTGACAGTGAATGCCAACAGTAATAGCAATAACGGAAACATGCTGTCCTGCCCACGGTGTAGCGCATTGTTCGTTAGTCAAGAACAACTCGCCACCCATCAGCAGCTCTACTGTATATTCAGCAATCCTCTGGCGCTGTTTCAACAGCTGGCTGCCTCTCAGCAAATCGTTTCATCCGGTACCGCGAAATCACCACCACCGATAACGACGACCCCTGGCCCGCAGCACGTGCAACAACAACAACAACAACCCCAACAATCCGTGGCACCAATCGCTCAAGACATTTTGTCCCAACCGAGACACAAGACTTCACAAATGTACAAACACCTGTTGGAAAGCTTCGGCTTTGACCTCGTGATGCAGTTCAACGAAAATCACCAAAGACGCCAACGGAAGGAAGAGGAGGCGGCGGCTGCACTTCAGGCCCAGCAGGAGCAGCAGAAACAGGAACAGCAAAAGCAGGCCTTGGCCGCGCAAGCTGCTCAGGAGCGGGAAGAAGAAGGCGAGGAACCGGGTGACGAGGAACCGATACCCGAGTTGACTCGCAGCACATGTCAGCACTGCAATAAAGAGTTCAGTAGCGTCTGGGTCCTGAAGGCTCACTGCGAAGAAGTTCACAGGGACCTCGTGCCCCGCGAATTCCTCGAAAAATACGCGCAGCAGTTCAAATGCGAGTACGAGAAGAAGTCCGTTGTCGTCACCGCCGCCACTTCATCCTCGACCACCACGGCGCCCCGGAGCTCGACGCCTGCCTCGAGTCTTCCGCAAGATCTTAGTCCTGACAAAGATCACCGTGTTGACAAGGAGAAGGACGAAATTATTGAAAGTAAAGAGTCCACCAGCCGAACTCCCGAGGCGACGTCGACGACACCTGCGACGACGCCGGCACTCAGTAACACGCCAGTTTCCAGTACCGACTCGACGACCCCGACTGCTCCCTCCGCTAATCAAATCCACGTACAACAGCAGCAACAGCAGCAGCAACAACAACAACAACAGCAACATCAGCAACAACAACAACAACAACAGCAGCAGCAGCAGCAGCAACATGCTCAAATGACGCTCGCCCAACAAATGTCGGAAATGCAGGCGGCCCTCAATGCCATGGCCGCGTCGCAACTTCAGCAACAACTTCAGCAGTATCCCGGACTTATGATGGGTATGATGGGTCTTCCTCTAGGCCTGAACGTTCCGGCTCTCGCGGCCATGAATCTTCAGCCGCCGCTAGTTCCTATTATGCTTCCTCCGCCACCGTACGAGGGGGCTTCTAGCGGCTATCCGCCGATCAATGCTCAGGCCGACATTCTGGCCAAGCAACACTTGGCATTACAGCAACAGCAGGCTGCTGCGGTAAGTTTACCATTCAGTCAGTTCGAAACATTTTTTTTTTTCAATTCCCCTTTTTCCGACTTGACTTGACACATTTCTGTGTCTTTTTTTTTATTCTTTGTTACAGGCTAACGCCGCCGCGTCGCAGAAGCGGGCGAGGACCCGAATAACGGACGAACAGTTGAAGATCCTTCGAGCTCACTTCGATATAAACAACTCACCGGGGGAAGAGCAGATCCTTGACATGGCTGCGCAGAGCGGTTTGCCACCGAAAGTGATAAAACACTGGTTCAGAAACACTCTGTTCAAAGAACGACAGCGAAACAAGGACAGTCCGTACAACTTCAACAATCCACCAAGCACGACACTGAATCTTGAGGAATACGAGAAGACCGGCGAGGCTAAGGTCACGCCGTTGAACTCAAGCGTCTCCGGCAGCAGTTCAGCCGACGACAAGAGTCCGAACAAGCAGGCGTCGCCGTCACCCGCGCCCACCTCTGCCATTACGACATCCCAGCTACCCGAGGTCAAGCAGGAAGTACCCGAACCATCGCCTCACTGCCAACAACAACCGCAAACAATGCCTCCATCCCACGTGCAGCATCCGGACGAACCGCAGCACCATTCGCCCGGCAGCTCAGGGGGCCAACACTCTCGACCGCATTCGCCTGCGCTTAGCATGAGCTCCGTGTTCTCCGGGCTTCATCACGATCTCTCGAGCCTCGCGCCGACGACCACAACCAACATCCCCAGCACGCCGATGCTCCCGCCGAAATTGACTCCGCAGAATTTCGCCAGCCCGACGCCAGGTGCCGGTGGAGTTGTTCCTGCGGCGATGGCTGCGATGGCGTTGACGCCGCAGAGGTCATTGAGTCCGGGAAGAGGTCCGGCGGATTACTCGTTCGGCGGTAACAGCAACGGCAGCAATTCATCGGGTGGTAGTTCAGGGAAAAGGGCAAATCGCACGAGGTTCACGGACTACCAGATAAAGGTACTGCAAGAGTTCTTCGAAAACAACGCCTATCCGAAGGACGATGATCTCGAGTACCTCAGTAAGCTCCTCAGTCTCAGTCCACGTGTGATCGTCGTGTGGTTTCAAAATGCTAGGCAGAAGGCACGTAAGGTTTACGAAAATCAGCCAGCCGCTGAGCCTGTCACCCCCGGCGGCAGGGACGGCGACGACGGTGCTGGCCGATTCCAGAGAACGCCTGGGCTCAACTATCAGTGCAACAAATGCTTGCTCGTGTTCCAACGGTACTACGAGCTCATCAGACACCAGAAGACCCACTGCTTCAAAGAGGAGGATGCCAAACGCAGCGCTCAGGCTCAGGCTGCCGCGGCCCAGGTCGCGGCCGTTCTTAGCTCGGAGGACAGCAACAGCAGCTCGACCACAACCACCAACGCAACCCCCGCAAATCCACCCAACGCTCCGGCCCTCGCGGAGCAGCTTCAGCAACCTCTCGCCACTACCACAACGCCACCCCATCATCAGGTACAACAGATTCCGCAACAAGTTCAGCAGCAGACACAGCCACAGCCGATTCAACAGCCGCAGCAACAGCAGCAACAACCGCAGATCGCGCAGAGCGAGCCGAAGGAGGGGAGCTTCCAGTGTGACAAGTGCAATTTGATGTTTGGACGGTTCGAATTGTGGCGAGAACATCAGCTCGTTCACATAATGAACCCTTCGCTTTTTCCGCCTGCCTATCCACCCGATTCCCCATTCGGAATTTTACAACAGCAAGCCCTGAACGCAACGAGCGGCGTGACCACGGAAACACAGCATCCCCTGATAGCCATGATGCAAGATCGGAAAAGAAAATTTGATGATTTTGAGGAGGGTACCGGGTCCGAAGGTCGCGCGACTTCCGAGCACTCCGAACAGCCCAAAGACAAACGACTGAGAACTACGATTCTGCCGGAGCAGCTGGACTATCTCTACCAGAAGTATCAGGTGGAGTCGAACCCCTCGAGAAAAATGCTCGAGACGATAGCTCGGGAGGTCGGATTAAAGAAGCGTGTTGTTCAGGTCTGGTTCCAGAATACGCGAGCCCGCGAGAGAAAAGGCCAGTTCCGGGCGCACAGCCAGGTCATCAACAAGCGGTGTCCCTTCTGTCCGGCCCTCTTTAAAGTCAAATCTGCCCTCGAGTCCCACCTGAGCAGCAAGCACGCCGATCAGGTAGCGCGCGGTGAGGTCAACATCGACAACATACCGGACGAGGAACTATCTATGGAGTCGGCCCCCTCGAATCCAAGCACGCCGAACATGATGCCGCCGCTTTTTCCACCCTTCAACACCGAGATGGAAGCCTCCCTGAAGAAATACTACGAAGAGTCGATGAAACGGTACATTAGCGAGCTTCAGGCCCACACCAGCAACGGGAAACAGGATACCGGTACCCAACAGACTACCAGCACAGGCGAGTCTCCCCTCGACCTCAGCAAGCCGGTCGACCTTAGCAGGCCGGTCAAACTGAGCCTTGGGGGACTCAGCGGACTCCTTGACGAGCATCACGGGAGCCATCTAAGAAGTGGCAGCGACTGCGGACCCCTGACCGACCTCTCGGAGCGCAGCATGTGCGACGAGGACAGCATGAGCGAGACCACAGAGTTCCTGGACGACGAGAGTGGCCCCGCGAGTCCCGCCTCCAGCACCCAGAGCTCGAGGCACGGGGCAGCTGGGGGCGGCAGCGGAGGTCAACTGGGGGGCGGCAACGTCGGGGGCAGTCAGAGCGGTGGCGGTGGCGGTGGAAAACGGTACAGGACCCAGATGTCGGCGACCCAGGTGAAGGTGATGAAGTCCCTGTTTTCCGACTACAAGACGCCGACGATGGCCGAGTGCGAGATGCTCGGGCGCGAGATCGGCTTGCCGAAGCGCGTCGTCCAGGTGAGCAGCATCCCCATTCCCCATCTTGCAGCGGAGGAAAGGTCAGCGAGCTAATGAAGCCGAGTTGCAGGTATGGTTCCAGAACGCGAGGGCCAAGGAAAAGAAGGCTCGCTTGGCGGCAGGTCTGCCGGCCGAGGGTTCGGCCGTGCCGCCGCATCGGGGACCCACGGGGCCCGACGAGTGCCGGCTCTGTGGGGTCCGGTACTCGCCCAAGTCCCCTCTTCAGGAGCACGTCTTCTCCAGGCGGCACATCGAGTCGGTGAGGGTCGCCGTCGAAGACGGCACCCTTGTGCCGCCGACACCCGGTGCCCCCATCCTCCCGGCCAGCGTCGCGGCCGCGAACGCCAATTCAGCTGTTTCCGGCACGACGCCAGCCAGTCACCATCAGCAGCAGCAGCAACAACAACAGCAGTCCGACGAGAACATGATGTACGGATCCTTGTTTCTTCATCCAACTGCGATGTTTCCGCCCCAGCAACAGCAGCACGCTAGTGGCACCGTGCAGGCTACACCGGCCACCACTACCGCTGGTGAGTGTCTGGCCGACCTCTTAGACTCTTAAGTTACGCGGCTAAGCCGTTGGAACGTCAACGAGAACGCGCCGAACCGGTATTTTTCCTTTCGTTTTTCATCGACTTTTGAATCTCCCGCCTTTTCTTTCACACGTTAAATATACACGAAGTCGCGTCGTTTCGTTCTCGTCGATGTTCGCAACGGCAAGCTTTTGTATAAATTATTCGTATATGTATCATTGCGTCTACGTGTTGCTGTTGTCGTTGTCGTATGCGTGCGTTTATTTTACCTATACATGTTTATTTATGTACGATACACACGGCTCGGAAAATTAATTTTATTCTTTGTTTTTCATTTAAAAAATATTTTTTCGTCGATCAAAGAAAGGGGAAGATGTCACGCCGTACGTGTTCGTCTCCCACTTCTACCCCCTTCGCCTATATCGCTATTATATCTATATATACATATGTATATTATGGGCCCGTGTGATAATCTAGGGGGCCCGTTATTTATCATTTATCATTTATCGTTTAACCCCCCTTATCATTATTCCTATACATATACACCACCCACCCCTCTTGCCTTCAGAAAAAAAGACCCGCCGTTCCTACTCGTCTCCCCGAAATCGTCATACTTCGCGATATACATAATATTGAATCTATAACTTTCTAACTATCTATCTATGATCTTTATGTAATGTAGTAGTACATAGTAAATAATATATCCAGAGCTAGGCAATACTGAAAGTTCCTATCAGATGACTATTCTAGGCGTTAAGTGAGCACGGATAGAAAAAGAGAGGAAAGGAAAGAGACACGATGAAGGAGATGCGGTCTTCAAGAGAGAATAAATAACGTAGATTTGTCGAGATTTAAGTATGTAAACAGGTAAAATACGCGGAGAAAGAAAAAGTGCAGCTAGAGAAGAAACGTTTAGGTTTCTTTTTAAACATCCTGATTATCCTAGAAAGTAACCTGTTACATACCTAGGTACGTAGAACGATCGAGTTACGTAACACCGTGGACAAGACATCGCCGGTGATTCTTTTTAAACGCGTAGAAAAATAAAAATAATAAGAAATAATAACAATTAGAGGTAAAGTTAAGTTAATGAGATGAGGAACAAGTAGATATATTCGATGAAAACGGAAGAAGCGATAGTAGAAACAGAACGATGATAAATCATGTTATACCTATGTATAGTAAAGACTATGTTAGAATTTATATCCACATACGATCGATTTTATCATTATTATTATATTTTTCAATTTAGCATATACAGATATATCCTACGTCGTGTTAATACTGACTCGATTATAATAAACGATTAGTATTATCATCTAGAATATTATTATTATTATTACGGATATATATACATAGTAGGATGAAAGAAACGTAATGGTAAAAGAAATGGATGAAGACGAGAAAAAAAAGGAAAAAAAGTATACCGTTTAGTTCATTATAGTATAGCCAGGAACGGAGGACAGACTATATCGGCTTTAATTCCTACTTAGGATAATAGGAGAAAACTTTCCCTATCCCCTCGCCCTTGCCCTTGAATCGTTATCTATCATTCCCTTAATCGTATAAAGGAATATATTAAAAAGAAAACAGCAAATGAATTAGAACAAAATATCTAGTAGCGATTTTTTTATTTTTAGTACTTTGAGTTTGTTTCCGTGTTTTTTTTTTTTCTCCTCATTTCAATTCTCGCCTCGATCTTTGCCCTGAGAAGCCGCGCGAATTAAAATCTGGTGTATCAAACCCCTTGTAAATATTATACAATTCACATTATTGACAATGATATAATGTCATAACTGCGAATATGCTCTAGAGGTAAATGTTACACAGGTATACGTATATTGTGTGTCCGAATTCAAAGCTTTTCTACGGGGCCAGATTAGGGTCCTCTCGGTGGCGATAGGTCCCAATTCTGGACACCTGGAGAGCTCCTGTATAGTTTCGGGTTGCTGTATACGTAGAACGTCGATCGCCGGGGAGAGGAAGAGATATACCGTTGGTAGTTCCCTACTTAACTTCTGTGTACACACACCTACTTATTATAGTTTGAAACATGTGAATGAAATTTTCACCGAATAATTTCATTGATTGTAAAGTGAAATTGTTGAAAGAAGAATCGCGTGGAATAGATTTCTCTCGACAAATCTCTCTCGTAATTTTTCGTCACGGAAAAGGATGTACAGGCGCGTAGGTCGAAATCGCGTCAGGTCAGTGAAAATTATGCAAATAGTTCTCACTTTTATTTTAAATGCATTTTTTTTTTTTTTTTTTTTTTTTTTCGCATAAAACTTGAAAACGATTGCTTGAACCATACTGGAGTTATTTTATTTCTAATTTTTTATGATTTCAATCAATGTAAAATCACATAAAATTAAAAGTAAAATAACTCCTGTATGGATCAGACAATTGCTTTCAGACTCTACACAGGTGTTTAAAATAAAACTGAGAACAATCTGTATGATTTTCGTCCCACACACCTGTACATTCTTACATTATTTATCGTAAATTTATTTACGGGTGATTGGAATTCCCGTAAAACTAGTGCTTACTCTCTCTTTTTCTCTCTCTCTTCCCCTCCACTCGACGAAATTCCGCTTCCGACATCCAGTAACGGTCACCAGCTCACAATAGTTATACTACACACACACACACACACATACACACAGATGACTACGAATTGTCCTCGATCATCCATATTACGACTAGACTATATGCATATATATATGTATATGTATACATATATGTATATACCTATACGTACCTATACCTAGCTACGATTCGCTATCGTTGTCACTATTGTATCATTAGACGATTAGAATCATCATCATCATCATCATCATCATCATCACTATTATTATTATTATTATTATTATTATTATTATTATTATTGTCATTATTATTATTACTGTATCTATTATTATTGTCATTATGCCGATTTTTATTTTTATCGACAACATTATTATTATTATTCTTATTATTATTATTATTATTATTATTGTTTGAGGCGTTAGTTATTTATGCTTTTTCTCTCGATTTTTATTGTCACGATTTATTTCCAATTATTCTAACTGTAGTATTATCCCTCTTTCTCTCTCTCTCTCTCTCTCTCTCTCTCTCTCACTCTCGTCATCTTTCTCCTTTTTTGTGATTGACCTGTCCTCGCCATGACACGAGTGTCTCACACATGTGGTAAAATCAGTCGTGCTTTTGTAATAACGAGAATCGAACGAATCTCGGCTGCGTAGATATAAAATGAGAATTATGTCGCATGCATTTAAACAAAATCGTAACATTTGCGGAATAGTATATTTTTTAGGAAGAAGACAAACTCGGTCTTTTCTTGGTCGAGCGTAAGTTTGCAATATGAGTCGTAGACGAAGACGAATATATTGCAAATACACGAGGCGAGAGGATCGCTGCCTCCTCGATGCACACAACTCTTTATACAACAAGACTATATGTTACGCGTTTTTTCACTAAGCACGATATTAAGGCCAGGCTCGCGTTATGTCAGATTTTTGCCACGTTCCGGCGAGGGTATGGTCCCTGTTTTTCGCTTACCCTTGAAAAATCTCACACCCCCAACACCCCCTGTCACCCACCCATAAATGCAAAACAATGTTATGTATGTTCGACCCCATTCTTTTATGTACATAATTTATCATTATTATTATTACTATTATTATTATTATTATTATTATTATTATTATTATTATTATTTTATATTATTAATATTATTATATTATTTTCTTCCGTTCTAGTCTAAAATAAAGCTATACTATCACAAGATTACCTTATCGTTTCGTTTTTATTACTTGTTTCTTAGTATTTTTTTTCAGTCGTTCGTTTTTTTTTTTTTTATATATATATATATATATATCAACCATTCGCTTACCCAAAAATTTCACTCTTCCCATTTCCCACCGCTCAGGAAATGTCCTTATGTATTGGACGAGTATCTGTGAATATTGTGAAATGATTACTCACTACAGTAGGTATTTTCAATAGGTGATTATGCTTTACGTTATTATTATATTTTATTCTTTTTTATTGTATTCCGACGGGAGCGACAATTAGAGAGGCAGATTCTATCATTTGAAACTCGGTGCATTTTTCAAACTCCATCACTGGGTGTCAAAAGGTATAATTAGAAAGAGAAAAAAATCTAGAAGTAAAATATTAACGACAGTGAAAATATTTCATATATAGATCATTTGGAGTGTAGATTACGACTAACGAGCTTTATATACCTATATAAAACACACATAAGGTGACAATATATTGTAATATTCAAGGACGTATATATACGTATAATAATGAACGAACGAATCAATGGGTGAAACTGTACCTATTTGAAAAATAATTTTACATCAAATCCATCGTCGTAGCTTCTGAAATCTAAATAACTCTGGTATAGCAGGATTTAATAATGAAGTGCATACACATTCACTTAACTCGATTACGTCTCACAAATGAATCGTCAAAATAGTCTGATATACTCTTGAAGTTTATTGGGAAAAAATCAGGGATACAATTGGAACACTTGACTGTGGAGTGTGAAATATTTGGAGCTGTACAGATGGAATGAAAATGGGTAATTAGGCGTATGCGGGCGTCAACTCTGGACATCGACGCGTCGTCGAGTAAAAGTTAGCTCGAGAAGACCGCACCCTATCCTGGACACGTTATATTGAAACCGACAGCGAAGCACTGCCGGTGTAGTTTAGCAGCAGGGATTAATCCTTCGGTGGAAATTAATGGAATTAAGGGAATTACCGCGTGTATTCTAGACCGCAAGGTCGTATATCCGTGTATCCGTATATATGTATAAAAAATAAGAAGAAATGATAGTTATTTTCATGATTAAAATTTTTATGCATAATTGAGAATAATGAAATTCAATTTGAATTTAGTTTCAAATTTTCAGTTTATTTATTCTTGTGTCACAAGCCTCGAGCAAACAGCGAAATAATCATCTTCTGAACGATCCTTGACATGCTATGAAAAACGAAGAATTATTTCACGTAACTGATAAAACCAGTTTGTACCGTAAATGAAAAAAAAAAAAAAAACATTTCTTCGAAGATGGCAAAATTGTCTTGTTTTATCATAAATGCAAGTGAAAATCGGATCACCTTCGGCTTATTTTAAATTTAATTTCTTCAAAATTTCATTTTTCTTATATCTACTTTTACGCTTTACTCTTTTTTTCAATTTGTATTTCAATCGATGAGGAGTAAAGGAAGACCGGTCATTTTTATCCCAACAAAAGGGATCAGTTTGGGAAGAATTCTCAGGTCCCCCGATTGACGTGGTGACGGTCTTCGTGAGGTCTATTGTGCGGTCGCAGTCATAATCCGATACGCGGAGATCGAGCAAGCGATTGACTTGCTCCGGTGTGAAGATAGGTTATAAAATCTGGACTCTGTTTCTCCGGCCGCGAGCCATGGGTTTATACGCCGTCTAGTCTTCGCGTAAACAGCGCATCCCTCCGGACAATCGGTCATTTATAAAGAGTGATGGGTGAGAGAGAGAGAGAGAGAGCGAGAAAGAGAGGGAGGTAGAGGTAGAAAAAAATTCAAAAAAGTGTAAATAAAAAGAAAAAAAAACGAACAAGGGACTGCAGAGAGTGGCGTAAAAAGAATATACATAAAAAATGAGAGAGAAGGTGGAAAAAATAAGAATAAAAAAAAAGTAAAGAGAACGGACGATAAAAAAGCTTCAAAGGATAAGAATGGTGGGTGTAAAAAGTAAAGAAAGCCGGAATATTCGCTGGGAAAATTGATTTCCTATAGTCTATACCCTACACCTAGAAAGAGCGGCGCGTTTGAACCTCCGACACGCGTGGAACACCCTCAACGGCTGGGGAAGATCGGCGTGATGAGGGCGCAAAAGGGACTCAATACAACTATTATTTAATCCCGTGTGCAGCGATAAAGCGGAGACGAGGTAGGCAGAAAATAAAGTGAATGCAAGATGGGGGTAACAAAAGTTCAAAGAAAGGGGAGAAGTGGAAGATCTTGGGTTCAAAGAATAACTCGGAAACCTGGGCGCGTGCCGAAATCTAAATTTCATTTGAATTTGAATTCGAATTCGAATCCTTGGGGTCGAGGAATTATGCATGCATATAAGACGGCGCGTGACCATGTACGTGATTTTGTATGCGATTTTTATACCCATGTATGAAACCACTTTTCAGTCGGTGAACAGAGTTGCAGCATCGACGAGAGGACATGCATGCAAAGCTATTCAGTCCCGGCCCCTTTTTCCTTCGGGTGCAGGGCTGAAGTCGATGTCTGCACTTCAGCTTCTGCACTTCGCTGCAGCGAAATGCATATTATGTACATTCGCATGAAAGAACCACCGCGTATAATAAATCAGCGCTCAGGTATTATATGACTCGAGATGATTCTCGAAAGATGCCTGCAGATGATTTCTTTTAACTCGGATTTTTGAAGGGGTTGCTACACGCGTCGCGGATTTATTCTTCTGCATGAAAATATGGGCAGATCTTTATGCGCCACGCGTTTCCTGCACCGCATCGTGGTTTCGTCCCTCATTGAGGTAGTATGGAAATCGGAAAGCAGACGGTTACGGTTTCCTTTTATTACCTCTGATTGTGAGAGAAAGAAAAACAGTTTCTCATTTCGATTCTACATTATACCGTAGAAAGCAAGTTTTTCGAAACAAATTATGTATATTATGTTCTTTTTCAGGTTGAACGAATCACGATTGTTCAAAAACAATCCTTTGATCTAAAGTATTAATGTGCCATTTAAAAGAGTAAACAAAATTAGTTTCAATAATACGTCAGTTTTGAGATTAGGAGAAAAATTACTGTAAAAACGGAATCGAATCTAACTTCTTGATTCTTCGCAATATCCAACGAACTATTCCTCCAGAGTTTCAAAACCGGAAAACAACTGTGTAGAAAACTTGCCAAGTGCGTACAAGGAATTATCGAATATTTTCGCGTCATTGAATTGGGATCTGATCGGTTCGACGGAATCGAAAATTGGCGATAGTTCAAATCTGGTAATCTTATACATATCAATGTATAAATCGGCAGGCTGACTATAGTTTTCGTGGTGGTGGTGATGGTGGTGGTGGTGGTAGCCTCGCGTCGCTACAGTTTCTCCGGCCATATGTCACCCGATACTTTGACGCTATTAATTATATCGATCTACAATATCCAGGCTGCGGAACGCGTCCCGGCGACGTCGGAACAGAGGAATATAAAGGCGAGAGGAAGGCCGCCTCTTTCCCCGATCTGCAGTCGGTCCATTGGGGTGAGAGAGGAGAGGAGAGAAGGACCCTCCTTCCGTCTCTCTCCCTAAAAAAAGGCTAAAACAGCGATAAAGGGAAGAGAAGAGAACAAATAAAATGGAGAGAAAAATATTTTATACATATACGCTCGCGAACACGCGTCCATCTCTATACATGTGTCGTACATATACGTACATATGCGTGGACGAAAAAAGCCGCGTGCAGCAGGAACGAGGGGCGAACTATAAACCTAACTCGAGTCGAGTATAAATCATTATATACCTACGCGTTGCATTACTGCAGTTCTGCAGCTATTATAGGTGGGTATACTTCGTGCGTGAGTCACTGCTCGGTCGCAGTTACGCCACCCCGAATTATTGCCGATGTGTACGATTAGGGGGCAGCTATTTTTTCAGGGTAAAAAAAGGAAATAAAAGAAAGAGGATAGCCTTCTTTCACGGAAAATCACGCCTGCGGTGCAACTCCATGACACAAGTATAGCCTACGCCGAATATACGCTGTTAAAACAGCTTCTCAGTTTACCCTGAAACGATTGACTATTATGACGTGAGTATTCATCGCGATTGCGAATTTTTAAAGTGAATTTTCAAATTTTAGTGAAAATAAATTTGGGTAACTTTTCTGTCATTCGTTTCACCATCGAAGTTATCGCTACGTTATTGAACGAAATTTTAGAAACACAAAAAAATTTTGCTAACTTTGCAATTGTAGGTGTATAAATTTGAAGAAATATCAGTACGTGAAATCGTTAACAGAATAAAAATTTATTCATCTTTTTTGAAGATTTAATAACTTGCAAAAAATAAAACTCGGCTTACAAAGAAATCTGGTACGTTACCCAGATCTATCTAAACGACGAAGTCTGATTTGAATTTGAATTCTGAAAGACAGAATCTGCGGCTGCACGATTAATCGTAGACTTTAACGAGATGCTTTTCCAAATGATTGAATAATCGAAGAAAAAAAACAATTAATAGGAAGGGTCGATTAATCGATCAATCGAACAGACGATCATAGTCGAAGTCTCTGATCAATCGATTAAGTGTACAACTCTTATAAAAAGAGACAAAGAATCGCGTAAAATACGCCTGATTCGTGAATTTTATCGAATCGTGACTTATCTACGTGGGATCGAGAGATCGAAATTGCGCGATTTAATTGATCGGCCGCGATCGAAGGAACGAGTCTGAAACTAGGCTATCGAATCTGGGCGGTGGTCACGTAGAGGCTCGGCGTAGGTGGGAAGGGTTAAATCGGACAAAACGCACCCGGAGAGTAAAGAATAGTAACAATCGCCATTGTCCTCCGCGATCGTTCAGAGAGGGACGATACGGGCCGTGTCGTGTAAATACAGACTGACAAACCAGCCGCACGCGACCGCGACGCCCAATCCTCAGTCTCGGCTCCTCTTTGTTTCAATTTTTGTTTTTTCCCCTCTCCGCCATTCGACCCGTATTTTCCGTGCTTTTTCCTCGTTTGTTTGTTTTCTCACTTGTTGTTGTTGTTGTTGTTTGTTGCCTCAAAGCACACGCGCACAGATCCACGATTGTTGCCTGAAACTGGGGAAGAAACAACTTCAGAACGTGACACTCTCTTTAGTAGTGTCTCAGCTTTTTTGCTTCCTTCGCTTTCTTTAACTTCTGGCTTGATACCATGCCCAATAATTACTTTTCGGGAGAGGGAGATTCGGTGATGCGAAGTCTCCCGACGATGCTACAAAATCTTCCAGTCAATACTACAACGCGATTCGCATGATCTTGTGAAGGCTAAAATCATCGGTTTCTAATCCGCGTAACGCAAAATTTATTGCAAATAATTAATTTAATTTTTTTTTCTGGAATCCTCGTATCCCCTTCACCGAAATACTTACACTTTTTACTCTTACTCGATTGGCAAACTTGAAAACTCTACGGTTAGCATTTTAAATCGCGATTCCATGATTTGCCGAAAATTAAACAGCGTTACGATTCAATTGGTAAAAGGTCCTGAGGTTAAATTTTCAATATACTCCTTAAAAATGTACAGGATTGAAGTTAGTAGCGTTATTGTTACGAAACATGGAGAAAAAAAATCACTATTTCCTTATTTTTACAATGACTTTGAATGAACAAAGACTTCGAAATATGAGTTTGTTTCCTTTATTGCGGTCTACCGAATTTCAAACAGTTCCAAAATCACGAAGTAACGGATTTCCTCAGCACGAATCGTTATACTATAACGTTCCTAACTGCAACTTGGTAAAATAAACTGGCATAACTTTCCGCTACGAATCGTCGGAAAGAATTACCCATTTCTCTCCTAATTATTTAGAATATAAATAATAGATAAAAGCATTGATAACAAGTAGTACAGTAAACTGCTTCACTGGGTTGGGTTAATTCAAACGAGCCATAGAACGTTAAGGTTGAAATTTGCCGTCGAAGAAAGACGAAGCAGGGAGGTGAGTGATGGATCGATGCCCGTAGAAGACATCGAAGAGTATCGAGAAAGTATTCGGTGAAACGGTGTGTATGGGATGAGGTGTGGACGATGGGATGTTGCGGGGTCTTGGAGTACCCAGACACCCAGACACCCAGGCACACCTCGGCCTGTGTGTGCAGTGTGCGGCTCGAGGTTCTAAAATTACAAAACTCGTGAGTGAAGCGAGTGAACGACGACGTCGCTCCTCTTCTTCTTCATCTTCCTTCCCCGCGTGTTTGTTGAAGGCGCTACAGGAATCCGGCAAAAAACTGACCAGTCGGCTACCGGCCACTCTAATACCCTGCTATAATGTGCTACATTATTCTCTATACCGTGTCCGAACTAACTTGGTGCCTGGCTCGCAGGCCTGCTGTCCTCGGCGAAGACTCTAGGTGCATGCCTTCAAGGAATTCCGTATGTGAGGAGAGAAATGAGCCGGGGAAGACGGCGCGGCGTAAGGAGGCACACGTACCTGAAACCTCGAACCTCGTACCCGCCCCGAAGACGGAGGCTGCGGAGGAGCCGCGGTGACCGCAACCGTCCGTCGCGCTGATCTCCTCGCGGACGCGGCTCTCCAGTTGTTGTCTCAAATTATACTCTGATTATACTTCCCCGCGTACTTGCCGGCTATGATTAAACATTAAACAACGTCATTACTATCCGGTAGGCATTACGCTCCTCCTCGCTCCGCCGCTTCGCCACCGACCCAACAACCGCGCTCGCTCGTGTCCTCATCCTCATCCTCCTCCTCCGCGTCCGCGAGGAATCCTCATCAGCTACCAGATGCCTGTAGGATTAGAACGCCGGGACGTGCAATAGACGCGAACGCCACCGCGGATTCTAATTAACCCAACTCTGACTTTTTCTATACACTCCACTTGCTAACTTTCTGTACTCACAAAATTTCAATCAAACCTTTTGCCTGATCAATAAAATATTTTTATGACTCGTTCGGGATGTTTTTTGGCCGCCTTCTGATTCTAAAATAAATCATTGTTCGATATCCTGGTTCAAATGCTTTGGGGTAGCGTTTAGAGTCTCTATATAATAAATCCATTTTTTGCGGCATTTGCAAAATAAAAATTCACGATTTTATCAAATAAAAGGCGTGGGTGAATTTGTAGTTTTTGAAAAAACAATCAGTCTTTAATTGAACGGGAATAGAGATTGATATTTCAACAATTGGAGACTTTATCGCAGTAATTAACAATCCAGCATGAGTGACGTAATTTTGTTTTTATTTAATCAATTGAACTGGGGTAATTTTTTCATTAATTTTTAATACGTAATAATAACAAAGCATAATATTACTGATTCGTTATAATCGTCTTTTCTCCCTAATTTTTATCGCAAAATTGGATGAAAACACTCAGGTACCCTAAAATGCCACAAATAACAGCGTCAAAAAAAGTTTTCCAGAACCGGGGAACCGAGACTTCGGATCATGAAAGCTCGATTCTTGCCAAGAATGCAGCACGTATCTGTTTCAATCTCTTCTAAGCTCGTGGAAGGGGCTGGTTAACGGTTACCGATCCTAAATCAGCTGCTCTTCGTGATGATCTCGAGACTCGTCGACGCTCAGTTCCTGCAGCAGACATGCTTCGTGTGGCCCAAAAATATTGTTAGTCACACCAGCAGATTCACGCTGCGTGACTGAGTTACGAAAATTACCAAACAGCCATCGGTAGAAAATAAGGCAACCTGCACAAAGGGCAGCAGATCACCGGGCCGCGGTTATAATTGCGTAAGTTAATTACTCGGGTGAAAGTAAAGGTGAATTCTCTCCTTCACGTAGTAAGATCGTCCATATCGTCGTTACACTTCTTCGTCGTCAGCTCCGCGCCACAGCTTTGCCCCCTTAACTCGGTTATAATAACTGTTTGAGACAGTAGCAGGCAGGCATGGCAGGCAGGTATAATGACGCGATTCTTCGCGGACGATTATTGTTTCTGCGGCGAGAGAGGAGTAGGAATGAAAATAAGAGAGCGAGAACCTCAGGTAAGGAGGAGAGGAGAGTAGAGTAGAGGAGCCCGTCTCCCTCCCCCCGCTTTCCTCGCCTGTAATTATTCGGCTAATTTGCTTGTGCCCGATTATACCCGGCTCAAAGAGGATAGCTAGCGAGCTATAGCTAGCTTAGTTTAGCTGCAGGCAATGCGTATTACATAGCTATAAGGTACCTATATACATAATCCACGCGTTTCCCTCGCAGATGAAATTACTACGTCGCGTCGCGTTGCCGTATTTTCATCCCGCAAAAATACCATTAAAACAAGGTTCTGTCAGAGAGCGCGTTACTCCTCTGTGCCTGTATAATTGTCTCTGCGTCTCACATTATAGCGACCGACTATCTTTTTTACACAACGCTTATGTGTATAATAATACATCTTCAAGCCCTATATATACAGGTACACAATACTTTTCTGCCAGTCATGTGCCTAGTGAGAAAAGGAAAGAAAGAACGAAGAGAGAATAAATGAATGGGGTGAGGACATAGGAGGGGAAAATGCGATCGACATTTTTTTAACGCGCTACACTTTCATTATCCCTCCTCCCCTCCCCCTCCCCCTCCCTTCCCCCCCTCCTTCTCCTTGATCGCCGCTTTTTACACCGATTATACATTATCCGAGGACGCCTTTGTAATCGAGAATGTATTAGGTATAGCTACCCACGCCCTTCAATTCGTTCAATCGCTTCAACGCTCTATCGATCCTCCCGTACCAAGAAAACTAAAAGCTTATCATTCCGGATACGAGGCTTTCGTCTGTTTGACTCCTGTATTTTACTTCATGCCTTGGGGCTTACCCGTCGTCGATAAAAGAAAAAGTGAATTCAAACACCCAAATGGCGTCAATTATTCATCCACCGTGTGGATCGCTTTTCGTACAACAACGTCTTGAAATCCTGTAGCGACAAGCGGCGGCAGATATTCTTTACAGAATCTTATCTCCTCTCTGATGTAAAACACGAGAATCATATTATTAACCGCATCACACACTAAAACAAAACTATCTCATCGCGTCTTTTTTTTTCTATAGTTTTATATTGCAAACTTTCAATGCCGAGTGACGGCTTCTCAAGGGTTTTCCTGCCAACTGTAGACTAAGAAAGAGAAAACCATTATTAATTAGAATTGGAAATATTTTATTTGGAGAAAAGGATTTAGCCGTAAAATTTTATTGCATAAAATTATATGTATATATGTGTACATATTTGCGCGGATAAATATGAATCTCATAATTTGCACTGCTTGCTTTCGCTCAGATCGAAATGTGTCATCTCTTACAACTGCTGATTTGCAACAATCTTGGCACCCGTTAAAACGGCTTTTCTCTCATTTGTGCATTTCAAATTACCCGTGGATGATGAGTTGCATAGATCCGGGTCTACATAACACATTTGCCTCGCGTATGTACGCACTTCTGTAAAGTAAGGAAATTAAAGTAAAGATATCTCTCTGATTGCTGTTGGATAGCGGCCAAGATCTGGGTTCACGTCTGGTGGATGAAACGCGGACGATCAGGGGAAGAGGGTACAAGAGGAAAAGGGAAGGGGCCTATAACAGAAGCGCGTTACCGAGTTTTTCCACCGTTCGAGACGCGGCTGTGTATTAGGAATTCATATCTCGAGGGTTGCGGGGGAGGGCGGGAGGGATGAGGGACTCGAGAAGTGGTGGAGGCTTCTCAAGTGTGATCAATACAGACTCATTCTTACGTCGGTTAAGCCCAGCGATACTCAACCCGGCCCTCGAATCCATGTTTCCGACAAATCACGAATTATATATATATATTAATACAGATGGAGTCTATACATATAATGCTCGTTACGCTCAAGCCGCCCAAAAGCCCGGCAATCGGTCAATTTTGAACAAAGATCATCAGTCGATATGTGTGCGTACGTGAGATTTTCTCATCTAATTTAAGGCAATCGAATTATTTGATTGCATCTTCAAAGTTCTACATCGTTGGCGTGCTCTGAGGTGTCGCATTGATATGTCCAAAGTTCGAAAATTTTCTTGAACAGGTGAATGCGACAAGTTGTAAGAGTATGTAAAGTGCGGTACGTACAATCTTACCCAACCCCAATCGAACTCAATTTGCAAAGAAGAAAAAAACAGGCGACAAAACTCGAAAAATAACGCGATAAAATATTTTGTCTTAGATATGTTTCCAGAAGGAAGGTAAATATAAATCTATTACAGAAAGTTTCTTAGAGACTCCCACTAGTCACATTTTTATTATCCGGCACGTAATGCGTACACTCGTACTCATCAATAAGCACGATTTCGTTGTCATATCGTAGAAGAATTTAAAAAAATTAATAATTGATTCATAAAATAACCAATTTTGCTTTACTACTTCTTGATCATTAGCTAAATATACAAGAATAGAAAATCTAACAAATTTATTTGTGAAAATCAATGTCCCGTGCGTCAGAAATGAGACAAGACTCAAAAAGAGAAGAAAAAACTGGTTCGTAGGATCTTTTTTAAGACTCAGACTTTTTCCCATCCTCGAAGAAAGGAATGTCAGACTGGTTTGAGCACCGCGAACGAATATGCTGGATAGGTTTTCGCGTAATTTCAGATTTTCCGCGCTTCTTGGCAAGACATCGACTGCTTTTGGGGTTGGGGGGAGAGTTTTTGGGTAGGAAAACGGGTGCTGGTGAGGATCGGGGTTAAGGGATGAGGGGGGAGCAGACGTACATTAATAACCAGGAGATACGTATCTCTCGCATGGATGTGTTGTATACAAAGATACGCGGGTATCACCGACACAGATCGGGCACAGCATCCCCTGCGCGGTTATATCGTCTATATAAATGTATGACTAACCAGTGAAGAGAGCGCTTCTCGCCCCTCCACACGCGTATAACGCACTTGGCCCAACTTATTAAGAATAAATGAGAAATCCTGCCTCCTATACTGTTACGCTGCCATTCTTTATGCGCCATCGAGAATGCTTAACGCGATCCCGCGGCGCGGCATTATGCATATGTATTATTCATCGTCCTGGCGCGATCTTGGAATAACGCGGACTTCGTATCGACGGCATGAATTGTTGGCAATATGCGCTAGATTCGCAGGAACCCTAATTATTTAGTATACGTCGATGAATGTCTATGTACCTGTAAATGCGTTAAAACCCGTATACGCGATCGGGATCTGCCTGCATCGACTGAAATTCCTCGCCGATTCCCAATTCATCACCTGCCTTCGTCCTCCCTGCATAAATGTATCACTTACCGAGTTCGCGGCGTCCGTAGTCAATGATTAATCATTCGATCTTTAACGTTAGAATAATCACTACGCACAAGGTTGCCAGACAATTGGAAGCAGTCGAGATTTTATAATCCGCGACGAAATATCGTTATTCACTTTTCGCGTTATAACATGTTCATTAGATTATTGAGATCGTTGATTGGATATAAAAAAAAAATAGATTCTTACATGAGTCTACGTGAGTCGCATAATTGTATATATGAGAACTTGAACGAACTAGTATGCGGATAAAGTTGTCGACTGAATAGCCTTGCAGCTTACGTCTATCTACATCGTATACAGCACTAAGTCAGCATTGCAACAATTTACAAAGCTTACGTCATCGTCAATTTTCGACGCAAAAAATTTCGATCAAAATTGGTTGAAATCTACTTGAAGAAATCGGTCATTGGAGAAGATAGTTGTGGGCTCTTTACACCGAACCGTGGAATATCAGGGGGCAATGACAAGGCCCTGCAACGATACCCAGAGAGAACTGCGAGATATAATCGCAATGGTTACCTACAGAGAAAGAATAGAATAAACACGAGACCGTGAGGGTAAAAATCGGGGGCCCCTGGCGAATCCCTAATAACATTAACCGGCAAGACTGAGAATCCGCGGCAGGAGGTAGAGTATAATACTCGTAGGGGGGGAGAAAAGGGGGCGAAGACATTCGTCGGTGAGACCCGTCGGCACTAAATCTTGTTCGCGTCACCGCGGAATAGGCGTCCTCGAAGAGCGTCCCTGGCATTGTGCGGCCACGGGTCGGAGGCGGCAGCAGCCCCCCGTGTAACGTGTGGGGCACCCACACTACGAGATAACTCGCCGGCCCCCCTCGGCCCCCCCTGAGGACAGCGGAGGCGTCGTCCCGCGGCCCGGAGTTGGAGGAGGAGGCAGCCGCAGCCGTCTTCGAAGACGAGTCCCATCCGCCGATTGGCTGGCTCACGTTCTCCGGGGCCCGCGAGGCCTCGGTGTCGGGGCACGGGCCCCCCTTCCCCCCCTCCGCCCCGCCCTCGTGTCGCGGCTACCATCCTCCGCGTCGCGTCCTCTTCGACCCGCTCTCTCCTGATTCGACGCCAGACGCCAGAGACGCTCGGATCCGCAGAGGCAAATCTCGACTAGCCGCGGGTCCCCTGACCTACGACATCGGCCCTCGCAAATCCAACGATCGGCCGCCGGTACCGGATTCTGCATAACTTCTCGCATGCTCACTTCACGCTCGGAACTATGCCTCGTAACTCGCGTTGCTACTATTACGTGTCAATGGGGGTTTCACGCGGCTATGCCAAACGATTCGTGGAATAGGACGCTGACTGACTTACCGATTTACTACGTGAAAGCACAACCACCGTCTTCCTAGAACAAGAAGTTATGGAGAGTGGCTAATCTATTGGCGTACAAAATTCAAAAATCGTTAAGATAGCGGAGATCAAAGCTAGTTAATCGCTGGATCCCACTGATTCTTTTAAACTGTCAAGGGAAAATGGATAAAAAAACACCAGAGTTTCGAACTCAACTACCGCTTGCTGGCACTCACCCCTCGCCCCTGTGACCCTGTATCAACGAGAGATATGACTGAAGGCTGATATAGCAGCTCCGGAAGTCTACGGGGTACCTGTGCTCGACAATCTACTGCGAATATTGACGCTCGTGAAGGCTGAAGGGGAGAAGCAGAGGGAAAGAGAAGAGAGGAGTGATTACAAGGAATCGGAGAGGTATACAGTGGTCCTATTCTACGCGACCTGGTACGTCATCGGTGAAACCGTCTTCGCAATCCATTACAAGAATGAACAAAGTTCACCCACGGATTTAAAACGCCGCTGATCGACGATGCGGTATAACGTATGCTTGACGACGCTCCTTTCTCTGTTGTTCATTGATATGTCAGGCACACATGACGCGAAGTCTTCACTTTGATGAGACGCGGTAAGGCAGGTATTGGATTCAATTTGAACAAGAGAAGCCGAGAAGTGGTCACATGGCCATCAGCGGAACATTCTTCGTCACGAAATTTCTAGCTGACGAGTATCTGGGATGGAAGTTCCTGTAGTTTCTTGAAAAGAAACTCTTCATTGATGGTCAATCGATTTCAGCTCGTGGTTTTAGAGACTAGTGACTACTGAATTCACATTCATCTCGATGATTAGAATAAAATATCAGCAGAGAATCCGTTGAAACGGATAAAAACACTATCGAATGTCTGTCATAAGGATGATCTGTTCGGCTGTCTCTAAACCATAACGCGGAATCTGTACGGAGATGATAATTGCCGGTGGGCAGGAAGCGCGCGCGAAAGAAGAAGCAGACGCCTGTATGCCCTGTCGGAAAAGGCTCTTAGGAGAATCTTTGGAGAACGAAGAGGGTGGGCGTAGGAAGAAAGGGGGCTACTAGGTGTGGGTACAGGACGGGTGTGATTCGAGGCAATATAAAAGGTGATTCGTATATAGAGACGGGGAACGGAATAGAAACACGAAAGTTATCAGACACCGGGTCCTACTCTCTGTCTCTCTTCTCGAGCGCCGCCACCAGGTCTATGGAATAAAATTCTTTTCTCCCGTGTAATTTAACTCGTAAACTCGAGGCCTGACGGGGACCCCGGTCCCCGATCCCGGGCCCTCCAGCAGCCAGGTAATCTCAGAATCGAAATTCTTTGTCATTTCGGGAGAGAAACTGCTTTGTCATTTATGTTTCCGTTTGGTTATGGGCAGCCGGAGGGAGGGGACAGCCGGGGTGCCCCTTTCGAGCGTCCCAAGCACACAGAACGCTGCGTCCTTTCCTCCTCATATTCTCCCTCTTTCAAAAATATACACTCACAGATATACCAAACGAACTCTCCGCCCGCCCGTGCACACACCTTCCGAGGTCCACCGTCCTCCACGATCCGGCCTAATGCCGCCCCGGAGAACCAGGTGTGTGCTCATCGAGCTGGGGATTTTTCGTCCAGATCCTTAGAATACCGTTGAACAATGTTCACCTTGTTCCGAAAGATCTGGGGCGCGCCTTACGTCAGGGCCTTACGATACCTCTCCGGGAAACGAAACTTTCTGCAAAATTTATATCTATCTTCTTGTATGGTACATCAAGAGAAATCAAATCAACGATAGAGATTCATCTCCACGTAAGGTGTAATGATTGTCTCGGCTCTTTATCATTTGAGGGAATGTCGGATCTTCGTCAAATACAACAAACCGCGGTCTGTTATACAAATCTTACTTTTTTTGTGTGACGAAATGAATGGATCGAGCAGGCAAAGTATATCCAAGACATCGGACGTCCAAATTCATGATCATTCAAAGACCGACTCAGACACAGTTTATCGAATGTCTCAGCGAAGAAACGCTTCACAAAGTATTCCAATGCACATCATTCTCCTTAATGCTTTACGACCTAATACCTATGGGGTTTCGGTAGATGATTAGAAATTGGAAGGACTACCTTAAAATTGAGCATCACACCCAGACCACGTTGTAGAACGAAGCGAATTGTAATTGAGACGGGATTAAAAGTTTGTCCTCATTATCCCTGGGGCATGGTCTGGAAGAGCAAGGCGGCATGTATGTTAGGATCCAGTTTTTACGGGCCCCCCGTCGTGCGCGAGTTCGGCCGTCGCGCGGCCCCGCCGAGGAGTCAACCGTCAGCCCAATCTTGATGTATCTCGACTCCATGGGTGCCGTGGGCTTTTCATTACATTTCATTTCATTCCATTTAGTTTGGGTTTAGGTTTAGGTTTAGGTTTAGGATCGTTTCATTCTACGCTGCTATGCCTGCCTGTAACCCCCCTTCCGACTCCCCGCCCTTCATCACGGCCCCAATCGCGCCTCTGACCTGTCGATGGACCCCACCAACCTCGGTCCCTCCGGGTCATCTGAGATCACCTGGATTTTTTCTTTTTCCTTTTTTTTTTTATGTATGTGTGGTATTTTCCTCTGAATTTTTCATTTCACGCTCCTCGTCTGCTTCGTATTCACAAGCAGAGGAAAAATTTTCTAAAAACGTCGCGTAAAGTTCTGTTCATTACGAGTTTTTATTCCAGAAGGAAATAATTTTCTGTACATGTAAGCTCCTGAATCAAGTCAACGTAATTGGATTTTTCTCATGAGACACAGTATTGTAGTAATTGAGAGCTTCTCGGTAAAGAAAATGTATTGATTGATGATTTCTGAGGAATACATACAAGCGTTCATAAAGCTTCAAAACTCACTCTCATTCACTCTCTATCGTATTATACGCCTGATGCAGCTTGCATGATCGAATCCTTGTGAAACTTCGGTCCAAGAAAGTTTCTTAGAAAAAAAACAAACCCCCAGTTTCAGAGAGAAAAGAAAGAAGTAGGATGTAACAAAAAAATCTCTGATGCAGCATGGTCGGTGGAAATTCTTAAACGTAGACAATAGCTGAGCGCGTTGCTAATCTGAAAGGAGCCGAGAGGCTTAGACTGGCGAAGCCTCTGGCCCATCGTACGATTATCGTATATAGCATACCGTTCGGTTCGGTGGTTGAAGATTTTTTTTACCCTCTTCCTCTCGCTCCCCGCAGTTCGTTCCCGCAAGGTGCCCATAATAAGAGTTAGTATAATAATGAAGAACAACAACGACGTCGACGGTGGTGGCTGCTAAAAAGTAAATAATTATCGTCGACATCCGGCGCGGGTGCAGCAGGCATTATCAATTTAGTTCGCATTATTTCTCACTCCTATGTTTATACCTTGTACAATATACCTATATACACATGCTCTTCGGGTCATTTTGACATCCTGTCGGCGAGTCTCCCTATACCTGCGGGCCAGAAACGGCCTCACAGATGGCTCAACGAACGAATGGCTCGCTCTATTATCTTCTAGTTAGTCCCTTAAACTCATTTGTCACCGCGTCTCGAGGCCCAATCGCAGGGCCTTATTATAATCTTACCTGGTCAAAAAATAGGACCGATGAATGAGAATATTGCAGGCGCTGATTCGGGAGCAGGAAGAATTAAGAAGCAAATTATCGCAAAGCGGATGTCAGACTTTCACATTCTCATGTAGCGACTGTCGTGAAAGAAAAAACAAAAACAATAATGACAATAATGAGAGTAGCAACAACGAATGACTGTAATGACTAATTTTAAAAGGCTTGTTTCGGCGCTAATTCCATGTCCATGACTTAGAGTCTAAAACGGACTTGTGTTTTGAAGAAATTCGAACAACGAGCGTGAACGGCGCCCACTAGAATCGAATCGGTGAAGCGAAACGCAACGCCGTTGTCTATACCGCGATACGGTGGGTGATTGTTCTTCTTTTTACAATCTCTCTCGATATCAAGCTGCCATTCGTTATTTTCAACGAGGTCGCCCCTCGCGCGTGCAGGTGATCCGTGATTACAGAAGATGTTTTTTTTTAATATTCATTAATTTCAAATAAGAATGTGAAAAAAGAAGAAGAACAAAAAAATTATCGGAAGTAATTAATAACTCGTCGAAAGGCTTCAAAAGGACTGTGA
The DNA here is from genome assembly GCF_021155765.1 of Diprion similis. Classification (NCBI taxonomy): domain Eukaryota; kingdom Metazoa; phylum Arthropoda; class Insecta; order Hymenoptera; family Diprionidae; genus Diprion; species Diprion similis. Next base: position 6,182,063 of record NC_060110.1, on the reverse strand, counting down.
GAGGTGGAGAGGAAGAAAAAAAAAATGAGAAATATAAATTAGACAAAAAGACAATATGGCTGCATCGTGCAGTCGTACGTGTATGTAGATGTGTACACATTTTTTATGTATATACACCCCGAGCCTACTTCGGGACTAATTATTTTGATTTACGCGGTGTTTATCTTGAAACTTGTATTTCGAACGTTTAGTACACACTCCCCGTGATCTATGCCTCTTATTAACTCAACTGAGTCTTGTTAGTCCCTCGGACTCTCATCCCTTCCCGAGGGCCCGGGGGCCCGGGGGCCTCTTTCCGTCCTCCCTCTTCCTCGCTTCTTCTCCGTGCTCTCGGTCCGGACTAAGGCAGCACGACCTGACCCTTCATAAACTAGAGCCCAACTGTGCTATATTTTCAATGCATATAGACGTAGGCGTGTTTGCAGTTAAAATAAATACAATAAACAGCACATGGTCGAGCAGAGCTAAGAATCAGCAGCAACAGCAGCAGCAGCAGCGAAGAGGAAGGTAAGGAGAGAACCGCGAACCCCGCGCAAACGGCGCGAGTTAAAAAATAAAGGAACCGAAGCATCTCCAGCTCGTAACTTTTCATTGCCCTCGACCCCGCGTATGGAGCTGCGAACGAGGGGCGCCTGCGTCCCCTCGAGTTTTGAGCCTTAAGCTCGGAGGCTCCTTTCTTCTTCGTCATCTCCTTCTCCTTCTCCTTCTTCTTTTTCTTCTTCTTCCTCGGGGAGCCTCGGTGCCCCACCGAAGGGGGTCGACCCCAAGCTGTCTGCGGTGCCTCGAAGAATCCCGAAGAAGGACGCTCGCCGCCTGGAGCAACAAGAAAGCGAAAGATCGGAAAAAGCGAGCAAAGCGACGAGATTCTTTCGGCCAGTGCTGGGTTTTTTCACCCGATCAGGGATTCCGCTCTAGTTAGCGATGGTGGGAGTCTCCGTGGTCCAGTTTTTGCCAAATGATGATCTGGCCGAATCCGAATCGCCACTGCAGTGGAATCTGCATGTGCTGCTTCGTTCGGCGCTGAAAATGTGGGAGCCTGTAAGGTACGAAGATTTTTCACCCCTGCCTCAAGAAGCTAACGATTATTCGACTGGTTTAATTAGTTAACCTACTCAATGATGACAAAATTTAACACTGCGTCAGCATTTTTTAAATACCCAGTAGATCATGGAGTGCCAGAGGAAGCTGCACGCATTCCTTCAACCGGCGACCTAGCCGTCTAGCCGAAACTAGGTCAAAGTCTTGGGTAGAGGCGAGGGTGGCGTTGAGCTAAACCCAGACTTGGGGGCTGCATGAAGCTGGACGAGTCTCCCCCGTCGTTTGCAGGACGAAAGGTGTGACTCCCGGTCGCGGGTGCCTTGGTTCTTGGTCGGCAGAGGCCGTGAATTTCTTAACGCACACTGCAAGACGCGCAAGTCGACTACCCACACGTGGACAAGGAGTCGAGGTGCTGGCCTCGGCGGACGAGCAGCGGGACAGACGGACTGGACGGACAGACACTATTAAAGCCGTTCCTCGGCCGGGTTAACGCGTCGAGAAGTCGGCTCTCGAGAGGCGAGGGCTGTAAATTATATTCTTCCACCGCGTGGAGTCGAACCCTGGACTCGCGACGGCCGGGGTGCGGGGCGCGGGAGGAGCGTAACCTCAACTCGTAAAAATATACTTCCAGGGACCCTCTTGGTCCCGGCTACAGCTCGGCCCGATCATTCGCAATAAGTCGGGAGGAGTTATTGGCCCCCGGAATGATCTTGAACTACCTCCAGGGGGCTTCTCTCCCTCGCTAAGTCAAATTCGAACCTCTCAGGCTACGGCTGTTCGAGAAGCGACGAAATAGACGCTGAGCAAAACCGCGGGCCCATTCTCACAGTTCTCACATCGGGATACGTATAATCGAACAGTTGATGAATGCCAAACATCATGCAGTATTAAAAAGTGGAGAACATGATTTCCTGGATAACTTGGCATGATAGTTAGCTTGGCTTCGATTTCAAATTTCTGACAGCACTATTGCCGGAGTAAATCTATGTTTTCGCTGTTAGAGTAAACGTGACATTCTCTCCCACGAACAAGAATTAAACGACCGTTTGACCTGACAATGAGATATCGTAAGTATTACTTTTGGACAGTTCGGATGAGGTCAAGAAGAGCGAACAACGGGATTGTTCGATGATAATCGACTAAGAATAAGACCAACTTCAACCTCTTTCACAACAACTTCTCTTATACACCTATACCAGAATACTATTACGCTTTGTCGAGTAGCAACAAGCGGTGTTCAACACTGGATATCGGGGACCACCGAGGAATTGAAGTAGCGCTGGATTGACACGGAGAATTTTTTTACAGAGTAGAATAATTAACCGAATTTCACAGACCGGCGTAACCGAATCCGTGACACAATGGAACCCGGCTTGAATCTCGTCTGAATAGTGATCTCCGATTTAAATGGGAGATGATGAAGTAAGCCAAGCACTGGCTTTGGTCACCCATGTGAAACTTCCGAAACGAGGTCATCGTCTCCGTGACCTCTGGAAGCAAATGGTCGACACTAATTGCTCGGTGCAGTACACTTTTTTTCCATCTATTCGGAACGACTAAAGCTGGATACAACAAGTGTCATTCGGAATATTGCGAGTTCTCAGCCTCGCCTTGAAAGTGTTAAAAATAGTCGAGATTCCGCTATTTCCTACTACTAATAAGTGACGGCACTGCCAATTTAGTGTCTGCACACAGGTTATACGTAACATGTATACGCAGGGCAAATATAAATGAATCGAGCTGCTAGAAAAAATCCAGAATGAGCAATGAATTTGATGTGACTGTGTTCATAGAAATATCAATTCCGCCTCAGTAACCGTTCAAAATATGATGCAAAGTTACCGTCTCAACATTCAAGGATGAATTTATTATCAAACGTATAAGTACAGCATCAAAATGAAAGGCCAAACCAAGTGGACCAGCTGTTTATCATTGACGCAAATGAGTCACCAGAGCACCGACTGAATGCAAATTCTAATACACAGAACGAACGTGAAGGAATTACGTTGACACGATACAAGTTTTTGTCGTCGAAGGTGAAAATCCTGAGATCTTTCTTTGGCTCCTGAAACCCGGAATCCAAACCAGGCCCAACAAGATTAGCCCCAGTTGAGAATGTGCGCGACTATCAAGTACAAGTATCGCGACACGAGCGGCTGGATGATCCGGGTGCTCCGACTCGAATTAAGACCACGGGGTGAGCGGGTAATAAAGACGTTACCCCGTAGGAGCGGGATAAATTTAGTGGTCTCGCCGCGTTCTGTAGCCAAGAATCGGTATCGGTCGCACTGGTTAAATACGGCCGGGCCCCGGCTGAAGCTGGTGGAATGGGCGGCCAGTAGGTGTTGGACACACAGCAGGGCGTGGGTATACGGGGTGTCCGCGATGTTCGAGCGGCGGAAACGACCCGGGCTCAGATTCGGAGGCGTCTGATCGGGCACCCACACGCCGCGTACCCCGGCTCCACACCATCCCATAACAATAAATAACAGCTTCCACGTGTTACCGAGCGAGATATTCTTCGGCGTTACCGACCGCGCCCTCTTCCCCTTAATCGAGACTGTGTGCGCCAAGTTAAGACGTAGACGGATCGTGAGATGAAAGGGTCCTTGCGGCGATTTTGAGCAGGCGAAAATCGAGCACTTACATTTCTAGTGATTTAGCTAAGTTATATTCTTGGAATAGATACAGTGTGAGAAATGATCCTGGTGAAATTGACGAAAATTCGATGATCTGGACTACTAAAAAACTATTCGTTTCATCAATTAGATCAATTAAATAACGGATTGTATCGGGTTGATACCAAATGTATCATTCTATCTCTGTAGAAGTTCTCACCGTAATTTTTCTCACAGTGTAGCTCATGGGATTGGAATTTCGAATAACTGAAAAATGCTTCGAGGCACTACAAGATTCGATTTGTACACAGTCAAAATACCGAAAATTGTGACATCGCGATTGAAAATTCATTCTCTTGTTATTAACGATTCTATGCTTTAACTATTTTGTTTTTTGGCTAATTCTTTTCGTACTTTTTATTTTTGAGATTGTGACTTTATGTCGCGATTGTAATATATTAGATAAAGTGATATCTCAAATTTCCTGACTTTCCAAAAGTTCAATTACCTTCGAATTGTGAATTTTCGAGCATGCTGATTCTATTCTTCAATTTGCACCGTTCGGACCATTCTAATATCTAGTTTTTATAAAAAACAACTTCTGAATTCTTATTTACTAATTACCAGAACATCAATTCTATCGACCTTTACTGTACCTACGTACTAATTCTGCTACTTTGAGAGTTCTCGTCGCTCCCTAATTCCGATCATTGCTCCTCGTATTCAGCTATCTCTCTACATCTTATCACCCATCCTCTATAGTCGGTTCTTACGTAAACGGGTTCTCTATGGTCGGCGATCGCCACCTCCAGGTGGCTTACGCGAAAAGAGAAGAACCAAGGAGGACTCGATCGCCCCAAGCCCCGTCATTAACAGATTCGCGGACACGCTGAGGATTTAAAAACCATCCGGTACTCCGGAATCAGTTTTTCCTCAGTAGAGTGGTGGGCGTTCGGGATCACCCGCGGCTTAGCTTGACGAATCGAGGATCCGGGAACACGCATCATCCATGTTTTTAGACCGGAATTTGCATCTCGCAAACTTGGGGTCGGTTCGTCGCAGCAGCTTTGAAAATAGCGGTGAGGTAATCGTGTTGTCAATTTTGCCAAATTATTAGTATATGATGTAAGTGTACTTTCCTCCTCGTTTTTTAACTCCAACCTCCCTTGACTTTAGAAATATCAGGAACAACCGATTTGCACAGTGTCAGCCACTTCTTTAAGTTTTACATTGGGATTGTTTCGACTGCTCAAACCAACGTCCGACTTACTCCACTTCATGAACCCAGCATTTCCAGAGGTCGATGAACCCCTAAATCCAATCTTTCCGCCGAGTTTGGCAAACCGATATCGCTGCAATATATTGCATATTGACAAGGCATTCATCCGAGTGATGGATAAGTGCAACGCACTTTTGTAGCGCGTATCACGATTCTTTAGCCCCTGGTAGCCTCAATCAGTAGACTTCATTGTGCAACAGAAGTACACTGCACGTGTGAAAGTGCCGGAATACGTTAAACGGAACATGAAACTCTCTGAGGCTCACTGTTCGGATGCATCCTACACCAATCGTCTACCTGATTGCCACGGAGATGAACCACCTTGAGGTGTTGATGACTTTGGGTAATATCATATGAATGGGATGAGAAAGAGAGAGAATTGAGAGTCTTGCAACGACGGTATCGACGCTAGTTTGGCGCGGTGTATAACTCGTCACGAATAATTAATAAACAAGAAGCTACGGAATAAATTAACGGTTCGTTAAACGACAGGGTAAATATCCCCGTATCGTTCGGAAGAGGTTCTAATTGAGACGCGCCCTAGAAGAAGAAGACGAAGAAGGAGAAGAAGAAGAAGAGAACAGTCCTCGCCGCCTTCCCGCTAACGCTTGGTGTCAACAATCAGCGCTCTTAATTATGCACGCCTCTAATTACAGGGGAGCCGTACGGGGGTTGTGGCGGGGCGGGGAGTGGTGGAGAGGGGGGGCGCTTTCGGGACCACTTAACGTTTCTTACACACCCGTTCACCCGTTCGTTCCTTCCTTCCTTGCCTCGATCCTCGTCTCACAACCAGCGCCGTTCGCACCGCGAGGCCAGCTCGCGAGTTTGTCCTTAATTTATTTAACTAATCACGACTGGCGTTAATCGCTTAATTACACAACGCTATAGGGCTAATGGCTCCGCCACGTACCACGTACCACGCACCTTCCTTCTTACCCAGGCACCCGCGTATCCGTTTACCGCGTCGAGACGATAATTGTCGTTCGGTAAGTGTGAATCCGATCTTAGTAATTGCTTCTTGCGCTGAGGTTTAATTTTTTTTTTTTTTTTTATGTTATTTTTGTTTTTTTCCCTTCTCTTTCACTTCTTCGAACCTGTATAACTATGCTCTTGCCTTACACCTCTAACCCGCGAGAAAGTTACGGTATGGTGAAATAGTCTCTCGCAAGTTAACGTCTCTTCCATCGTTCTCGGTACGCCGAAGCACCTAGCTCATCAGTTCGAATGGTTATAGAATTTCGAAACGGTTTAGCCCAACGTAGGCTCGAAATTCCATGATCATTCTGACAGTTGACCAGCCTCGAATGCAGATCACTCTCCTTCCCTTGTACATTACACATGTAACGTACATGCACCCTGCGTCTGCAGGGTGATTTGGGGGTCACGTATAGGCCGGAATTTTTCTCATTAGATACACGTGCACGCGCGACCCACCGCTCGTCCCATGTGGCCAATCCGACCGCGTGTCGAGAAGGTCCGGGTACTCGAGGATTCCGCGATGGCAGGTCGTCCGAGTTTGCGTTCGCGTGCTGGGGTCGGAGACAATCAAGTAATGCCTGCTCGGTATGCCTCTCGTCCTCGGTGTCCCGTGCGCCCGGCGCCTCCTGGGTCCACTAGGCGTCCCGACGCCGCGGTACCCGCTTTTTTATTTCACCCGAGGCCTGAATTCTTCATTGGCACAGAAGCTGCACAGCGGTTGCGGCGGATGCCGCGTCGATACCTACCTGCTCGAGCTTTATCATCGGCGGTGAGACGTTTTTACTTCTCTATACCACCGTGCGTGCGCTGGCACAAGGGGTGTATTAGCAGGCGGTGGGCGGGGGGGTTAATGGTTATGGCTAAAAATAGGGGGTATCACCGCGAGGTATTGATTGCTAATCGGAACGCCCAGCCCCCGGCCGAATTATCATTACCAATGCGAAAGCAGGAAATTCTGAGTCATATCGGCCGGGTGCGGCACGCCGAACGATTTCCCCGAGCTTTTCTCGACCTAATTAGATACATCCTCGTTATCGAATGCGGCGTATAAGCGACGACGCTTGAAGGGAATCGAAAGTTTATGCGAAAATTAGCGAGGTGCCGATCCGCGTAACGACTATTGGTAGTCGGGTGTATAAGGGGGCTGCAGGGTGAACAGCGGAATCCGCTCTTGTTCGCTGCCGCGTGTAATACCCCTTTCAACAAACCCTTTCAGCATTCTCGGCTATATTTAGATGGCCGGCATACAGCGGTATGAAAAAGCGTTACCTACAAAGCAAACGTAAACCGGGAGAGAAGACTCGGCCACACTTTACGAGTCTGCCACGGTCGTAGAATGTATGCAGCTATGTGTTGCGAGCGAGAAAGAAGGGGGTGGGGGGGGGGAGAAGGAGGACCTTGTAAGCAGGAGTTAGTGACGAGCTCCGTTCCCTGAATACTGAACCGAGTCGGAGAGAGAATCTCCGGAGACGGACGTCTGGTGGATGGATGGACGTAGCATGGACAGTGGGACCGACGAGCCGTCCACCAAACTGACCGAATAGCATGCCGGCCGCCCACCCCCGAGAACCAACCGGAGGCCACATGCACAAGGATAAATAATTTCACACAGCCACCGTTCGCCGCGTTCACGGAGCGCCCGAGTCCGGTTTACATTTCAAATCAGTCCGCGCTTATACCGCCGCGCCGCGGCCTTATACGTATGCATGATCGGCCGCGAGCAGGCCGGAACGCAGTCAAAATAACCGCCGCGAAGATCAGTCGATGCCTCGGAGCTGTCGGGTGATCCAGATTTTTTGGCACACCGGGGGCGGGTAACTAGCTCTCCAAGGGTTGATCGAACGACGCGCGAGGACGAGGCTTCGGGGAGCCCTTCTCCTATGACAATTCGGGAACGGGGGTGAACGGGAGCAGTTCGATTCCGAGCCGATTGTTGACATAAATTAAACGCGCGGGGTCGAATACACTCCGAGACTCGGGTCGACTTGGGGCGGGGAACTCGGGGCTTCGAACCTACGGAAAGAAGGACGTACCCGGGATCCCCGGGTCGAGTCGGGTCGCTATGTGCCCAGGACACGGGTGTGCGCTACTATGCGAGAAAAAACGCTCGGGGATTTGAATACGTCGGTGGCGATCGATTCCCTATAAATAAGGATTCCGGTGATAATGGTGTTTCTTTGCTGGGGAGAGAAGAAGGCGCGGGTCGGAGGGAGACACCCCATCCTTCCTATTCTCCTCCGTCCCCGTCTACGTCTCCGTCTCCGCGCCAGGGGCGGAGGGAGAGGGATGGGGGATGGGAGCGCCTATCTCTCCAAGATAACGAGACGGCGCGAGGTTACGGGTTGGGTCATAAGGGCGCGGTCGACCCGACTGCAGTCGTACGCCAAGGTCGCGGGGTTGAGAACAATTACGAAACGGATCGGGAATCGACGAGCGTCTGAGATCACTCCGAGTCTCCGTCGGCTGAGATCCTCAGCGATATTGCGTCGCGCAACCCGCGGCGAACGGGGAAACCGGAGTCTCAGTAACGGCGACCACATGCCGTCCAAGCTGGACGTAATGCGGTAATAATTGAAGTTTTTGTAAGCCTAGCTGCCGAGCGACGACTCCGGCCACACCGAGGCCTCGACAATTATCTAGCAAATGTTCTGCCGGGTTGGTATGTTATACATGTATGTATGGACGTATACGTGTGCACCGCACCGTTGGGAAAACAATTATTATGTATACACGTAGGTATCATTTCAAACCGGTCCTTCTTTTTTCCTACCCGCGACGCGGCGTAACGATCGAGAGTTTTGACGGCACGCAGTTGACACTTTGCTTCGCCTCTCGTTCTATTTCGTCGAAGCGACAGCCCCCGAAACGTACGTCTTATAACGGCACCGACTGCGGAGCAGCCGTTCCTTCCACCTAGAACTGAAATAAGACGAGAGGCCGACGGGGTGAGTGGAATAAAAAATGAAGAACGCCACTCCCGCCCCGTCTTTGCCCGGAGTCTGCAGGGGTGGAAAGAAGAACACTCGACTGACTCACACACGGCCCGAGCACGCTGCGCGATATTATTTAAAGGGGACTGAGAGGGGCGGCTCTAAAGATACGGCAGGGAGAGAAAATTGACTAAGGCAACTCGACTCGCCCCGGAGAAAAAGAGCGAGAGAGAGAAGAAGCGAAAGCGAGCGCGGCAGTTCGTGTGTAAACTTTTCTGAATTTCCTTAGGCAAATATTGCGTAGTGCGCCTTCGTTGGGGGCGGCCCACGGGGCCCTCGGGGCAAAGAAAATGAGATTTTTTCTCCAGCGTGCGGGCGGGGTGCGAGAATGAATTTGAAATTAGCTCATACAGGCCGTCTGCCCGCAGAGCCTTGGCTCCGGTTACACGCAGCGTGTCGTTATACTTTCTGGGCGTTTGGGGTTTCCACCCTTGCGAAACGCTCGACCGCGACCGCTGCAGGATCCGCGGCCTAGATTCCGCGCCCGGATAGCCAACTTCCCGGCCTCTATTCTCACTCTATTTAGGTGGGTACTCTCTTTCGGCAACCCCTGCAACTCCGTACGAGCCGCGGCAATCATCCCTTATATTCGAAGCTCGCCGAGTTTTCCTTGATATTTTCCTTTTATTCCAGGCGTATTTTAAAAACTGCCGTTTGACATGCAAGAGTTTCTTTCACTTCCTTCCGTCCGTTTTCCCTCCGACAGATCTCTCTTGCCTCTTTCTTTCAACTCTGTTTCGATCCTCCCACCATTCTCCCCCGGCCGTTAGATTTATTTCGATTACTTTTTCACCCCCGGTTTCATCCCCGTCGCCCCGGACGCCGACCCCAATCAAACTCGTTGTCTCGAACTTTTTTCGGGAAAATACCTTATACAACCCCCCTCCCCCTCCCCCAATCTCATTATATTGGCTTTGTTCAATTATCCATGTATTTTCAATGTCGCCTCCGAGTCCCTCGGCACCCCTTCGATCAACCCCGAAGGGCGCTGAACGAAATTCGCAAAATGTCACCAACCTAATAGCCTAGATCAGCACCCTATACTAAAAAACAAATGGTTCAATTTATCGAATATGGCGGAGACAATATTTTTTCAACTCAAATAAATATGGTTTCATTCAATAGCATTAATTACTTTTCTGATCATTCTTTTGTTCATTCAAAACATATTTCTTTCGCTGTACATATTCGATCCCTATCACATATATTTGGTAGATTCAACACGAATCCCTTCTCCCTGTATTCATACAGCACCTAAAACTCGACGGTTTTTCCAAATATATAAGTTTCGTCAAAAATTCTGGCGGCAACGTCATTCTTTCAACCCCTGCAGAGCGGTGGCGAAGGGTCCGTGATCAATTTAATCGCATCGGTAGGTAAGAGAAGGCGTACATGTTCAAGATCTGCGAAACTCCAGCCTTGCGGGGTAGAAAATTATTTTTCGCCTTGATTGTGATCTCCGGGGAATATGCAGCCGGGGGTGGGGGGATGGGGGGAGGGGGAAGGAGAGTCTAGATGTACCTACGATGGTCTCTAGATCCAGAGGGAGCAGCCAGCGATTGTCCGCGTTTACGCGCCCGGTCTTCGAGCCATGAAATATCAATAGCTTATTACTAATATAATCTTTTCCCCTCAATGCTCGCTGATTGCCGGGTACACATGTGCGGACGGCATGCAGGCTGCCCCTCCCTCCGCATAAAATATATATAAGAAGAACTGCGCGGTGTTTCTGCACCCCTTCGCAGAGTTCGCGTTCTTCCCTTTACTCCTCTCATTTTTCTTTTGTTGTTAGCAGGCTCTTCCTTTTCCTTGTTCACGGGGTTCTTATTTAAGCGTTTAACATTTGAGATGACTCATCTTCATCCCGGCACATACTTCCCGAAGATCATCTCTCGGCGCTCATTCTTTCTTAATCCGGTCTTTCGGTCGTTTATATACAGAGTGAATTCCTAAAGACTGCATGCTTCGTCCTCTGCTAAAATTTAATGCGCACGCGCTGCAAACCGAGAGCAATTTCTAATCTCAAACCGAATACTGTCGACATTTTTGAGGTCAGGGACAGTCTGTCGTGTCTGTACTCTTGGATCGTAGCATCTGCGCATCAAATTTCAACAGACGACGGACCATACAGTCGGTAGGAATTCACTACGTTTAAACGAACCGGCGTATAATATTGACGATCGGAGGCTAAACTTCATTCGATGCAGAACAACGGGGCGATTGACGACCGCGTATCGGCCCCGGCCTCACGCCCATCCTTATCGAGAAGAACAACTCGCGCGTTTCAGCCACCGCTGCAAACGGTCGATCACCGCCTCCGAGTATCCCGCTATGGCGGGCGATAAAGAGACGCGGGTCAATGGGAGAGTATATATTCAAGAATCGCGGAACAACGGCCACAACTCGGCGGGCCTGATCTTTCTCTCTCTCTCTCTGTCTCTCTCTTCCTCCCGATTATAAACACGAGGAGGAACGGGGGCTACATACTGTTTCGAGAAAAGATGACCGGGGTCTATCGCGTCCTCCGAACTGCGCTGAAGGGGAGGGCGGAGCAAAAAGTTGAAACAATCGGTAGGCTGATCCGGCCGGAGGAATTAATTTCTCGACGACTGTTGCAACGGCGGCTAGCTGCAAGGCCCCTGCTGGCCCCGGCATTTCGTCACACCTCCGCACCTCGGGTTCCCGTTCCTTTGTTTTAGCCGCGGTTAGCCTCTGTTTCGTCGCGGTTTTTCGTCCCCTTTTTTGCCCGCACGTTTCGCCACTTAACCCGAAGAGAGTGTCACGTCATCGCACCGTGTGCCCTCCTCTCGGACCCTCAGGCCCCGCTTCTTCCCGCACGGTATACGCGCTCCGGATCCTGACGACTCGACTGCCACGAATTTGACGGATCATCGAGCAATATCCACAATCATCATTGGCGCGGCTGATCTCAGGATCACCTTATAATTGTTTTCGATGCCTGTTCGCTTTTTATTTACAGAGTTGATCGGAAAGGTGTGTAGGTGTGCGGTGATCGTTAGTTATTTATTTTCTTCTTTTCCGTTCCGGTTCGATTGCCACGTCGCTCGGAGACTCGAAGTTCGAATCGGAGAAACAGAAATCAGGGACAATTAAGTCGGGCGCGTTCTTCTTCCCCCCGCGTCAATTCCTGCATACAGAACATGTCGGACAACCCGGGTAGAGCATGGCCGGCTGAATGGGCTCTGGAATGCGTCACCCTTCACCCCGCGGTAACCCACCCCCTTCTATACACAAACGTTATACACGTGTGGTCCACCTCTGCCCGCTCCACCTACCCACCCACGCCGTGTGTACCTACACGTATAACCCACCCGTGAAACTTGACTAGGGAAGTATTGAAGTTGCTCGCAAACCTGGGGTATTACGTGGGTGAAAGCCAAGCGTCGAACTGTGTTCTTTTGGCCTCCGTTGTTTCATTGTCAGATTTATCGAGCACGAAGTTAGGCACGTGTAACCCATTTTTAATCAACCGGACTAGAGTACCGAACTCTGCTTACTTAGAACAATGATGAATTGTACTTAAATCGGTCAAGGCGTGTATGCACAAACGTGATCTTGTTCGATGTCGAATCGGTGTTTCATCCTCACCGTTATACGTTGTGGTAAAAAAACGCAGAACCATCGTGTTGTACCCCAAGATGCGTCAGTTTACTACGAGTATGTAAAGCGAGGAAACTACTTTTTAGTAACAGTTGTTACGCATTAGCAATACATAAAGTGTTCTTTAGTATAGGTCAACCATTTTCAGTAATAACACCGTGGACGTATTATCCTTGAATCGCCAAACTATAATTCGTTGTCATTTTGAGGCCCATACACTCTACAAACACTCTCTACATTATTATAAAGTACTTTTGCACCAGGAGTACGTGACGTAAATTCTTATCTGCACTTTAGACACACTGACCTAACCCATTGCTGACTTTCGAGCATCTGGCAATGTTCGGGAAAGTCAATTTCCAGCTTGTTCGGATTCTATGGTATCTTGAGGCCGTCAGTCGTCGGTTCTCGAAGCTAGAGCTCGTCGCTTGCTCACGGTCTACCTGCCTCTAATCTCCATTAACGACGACTTTGCGCCGCGTCATTCGCCAGCCTGGCGCGTATAGCGTCGTGGCTCGATTAACGATATTAATTAGCGCCTTGCGCGAAGCGGCGAGACGTCGAGATCAACACCTCGAGTCGCTCGGATCTCCGGGAGCCGCGAAGTTCTTCCTTCGAAGGGTTTCGCGAGTCACGCGAATCGCCGATCGACTTCCGGGATCGCTTCCGGTTATGTAAGGGATGCCAATTATTCAGAGAAGCTGTTATCGCTGCAGTTTTCGCGACGGGAAATTATTTCTTATTCATACGCGTCAGCTCACGAAAGCGACGAAAACTTATCAGACAAATTAAAAGTTCGGGATTCGAACGCAGCACGGGATACGGATAACAGTGGGTTTCGAGCCTTTACCGAAAAAGAAATACCCAAGTAGAATCCAATATTCATATACGCATGCAGAGCTCGTCACGCGAGAATATGATCCGGCACAAAGAGCCGCACGAGTCTCCGGCTACCGGAAGTTCACTGATGGTCTTACCGAATTGCAGGAGCTGAGCTGTCGAGGTAAAAGCCAGACTATTAAAAGCTTCGTTTACAAAATTGCACAAACTCTTGTGCTGTTAGATGTATCGAAGTTGAGCGTATTCCAGTTGCCACCATGGTTTCAGCTCTTGAGTTAAAGAAGCTGCGGGTATATTTCCTCAAAAATGAATCTGAAACAAGTCTGGAATTCCATAGGAAATTTTGGTCGAAAAATGCGGCTCGTTCTTTAACTCATCCGAAACTACGAGAACCGGTGAGATTCCAGGAGGGATGAAAGGTTTAGTCGCGGTGTTCGCGAGTGGTTTTGATCTCAGATGAGGATCCACCAGCCCGCTAGGACCGTGACAAAAAACTTGGTCGCGGATCCGAGGTGGAGGTTTCGATGCGCGGATGAAGTGGATCGCAAGAAAGTCTCTCGGACGAGCTAAGTGAGTTATTTACAGGGTCGTAAGGATTTAGCAATGCGCGCGCCTCGCCCGGACTATAAAAATCTTATCGGGAGATCTCACGGGCTGCTCGGCTCTCCGCGGCCATGCCGAGTGCATCGGGAAGAAACATTTAATATTAATGCTCCGCAGCCAGGCCGCATCGCCCTTCTTCGCCTCGCTCAGGACTCGCTGCAACTGCAACGCCATCCTCGAGCCGCGCAGCTCGCACCTCGCCAGGTGTTTAATTGCCCGTAATTCGATGCCTGGTAGGTAACGCTAACCGTCGTTATTCCTCACCGAATGCAGATCCCGATCTCACCGACGGCGCTGCCTCGGTAGCGATCACAGTCATCGACCACCCTGCGCCTTGATCGTACCAAATCCAAAAACTAACTTTCGTAGCGGAGCAGTCTCACTCGTGTATGTATAACATATGGTTAAAAAAATAGAAAAGGTTTGTGGTTCTCGATTCATGATTTGGAGACCAAGAAGTCGCAGGCGAATTTTTTGCTATAACGGAAAATTGCTATTCATAGATTAATTATTTTGTCCAAGCGATTGGAGTCTCGAAGTTCTTTTCATCCGCTTTTAGCTTTCTTCGTAGTCGAGTTAATTCTGAATTCGACAAATTCGGCAATCTCGATGGACGATGCGAGGCTGATTGAAGTATAAAACGGTCAATCGATTTTTTGAATAAATTACAACTGTCAGTTACCGAACGCTTAGACCATTTTACCCGTTCCTTCTGATACTGTAAACGCGAGGCTGCCGCCAGGCTTCAGGTTGAAATTCAGGCCGCGCTCTTGAGTCAATCGAAGATGGAAAGAGAGAGAAAGGGAAAGAGAGGAGTAGAGGGTGAAAATGGAAGAGAGGGTCTTGGCGCACGCATAGCGAGAGAGCGCGAAGGGTGAGGCTAAGCGCTAATGTATTCACAAATCTTAGTTCGCCGTTATCATTCCTGGAGCACTCGAGGCCCGATCCGAACGCCGGGCGTCTCCCTCGCCCTCTTCCTTCTCCTCCTCCTTCTCCTCCTGATCCTCCTCATCCTCATCCTCCACGTGGGCGTTCTTCGCTTTGGGAGGAATTCATTTCGCAGACCACCGCGCCCGTCTGCCACTATCCGATTGCTTCGATTATCCACCTTATTTCTTCTTCCCTCGATTTCCATTTCGGAACACTCTCCTCCTCTCTCTCTCTCTCTCACCCTCTCTCTCTCTTTCTCTCCGCTCTAGAGAGCCTCTGTATTTTTCTCCCCGCTGACGCCGGCTTAGGGCCCACTAACGCAGCCCAAACGGAGTGCTTATCGCTCGCAAAGAGCGCTCACTCTCTATCTCTCTATATTTTCTATGCGCCTGCAGGGGATGAAACCGACGGAGTCATTCCGGAATATGAGATTTCTCGAGGGATGCGAGAGCGCGATGCGCCGCGGAGCGCACGTAGAGACGCGTGTATGCGCACCGTATTCTACGAGTGGAATGAGTGAGCACCGAGTCGGACAGATGGATGGATGGATGGATGGATGGACGGACGGATGGATGGACGAACGGACGGACGGACGGGTGTGTAGGTGCGTGTATGGAGACGAGAGGACATTATTGGATTCTGAGCATTCCCGGAGTTATTAAAATTCGAAGCCAGACATGGGGAGAGCGAGCGAGAGTAACGGGGGAGGAGAGGAGAGAAGAGAAGAGAAGAGAAGAGACGCTCACGAGAATATTAAAGCGTCCCGCGACTTCTTCCTTCTTTTAAGATTAGTCCCCTGCACAGTCGGGGAGGCGGGGGAAAGAAGGCCTGTCGTTTGAATTTCGTCCGCGAAGAGATGAAGACGAAAGCGGTGGAAGCAGCGAGCCGGCTAGGGGAAAAGGAAAAAAGAAAATTGAGTTTGCGGATAACAAATGGCGCTTTTAAGGAGACGAGACTCCGGGAGACCCGCGACTCTCTCTCCCTCCCTCCCTCCCTTCCTCCTTCTCTCATCCGAGGGGCGAAAAGTGCCATCGGAAATCTCGAGATATTAAAACGGCGCGGTACAGCTTCCGGAATTACAAGCACCTTATAAAATAGCGGTGCAATTAAAACCTCAATATTACACGGAATTATACATCCACTCTCGCAGCGTACCAATCACGTACACTTACAATCGCCAGCTCACTCGATCGAACGCCGGTCTCACTTGGGCAAACACGGAAATCTGCCTTTAATCTTTTCGCCGAGGGGGGCGGCACAACGGCACCTCAATGCCCCTCGAAAACGCGACGCGTGACGATCCTACAGCACACATCCATCGATCAAATTTTCAACAATAAACTATGCGGCATTTATCGAAAAAGCACACAAAATCCACGCGATGTATCAGTGTGAGAGATTCCAGTCTCTGGGGACAAACAGCCCTCCCCCTCCCCCCCTTATCCCCGAACTTGTGTGTTATATAAACCATTATGAGGTGCATATATGGATTGCAAACCCATCCTGATTCTGAATCGACTGATCGATGAGGTATTCCTCGTTAGGAGGGTATAAGCGATGATTCTTACGGGGTTTGACATTTTCATACTTTTTTTTTTCTTCGTCTATTTTTTAACGCGCGACAGTGCTAAAACTGAAAGGATCGGGAGAAGAATTTGTTCATCAAGTGATTAGAATGCGTTCTTTTTTTTAAACCAACCGCATTTCGACGTTTGTCATCCTATTTTGAATCAATAAAAAATTTCAACTTACTTCCAACCCTGAAATTTGCTATTAAAATCGGAGGAGCGGTGTAACGGTTTTGATGTGGGTATAATGTATCGGGTATTGAAAAGAGTTCTTTCAATTGATGCTGCCTGTACGTATCGATCTGAAATCACCATTCGGCGAACTCTGAGTCATCCGAAGTCGCATAAATCTTCGTGGTTCCTCGAAGGGGGTCGGGGGAAAGGACAATAATTAGGGCAGGCACCCCTTGCCTCGTAAATTTAAAATTACCTTAGGTACCCGACGCTCTCTCTCTCTCTCTCTCTCTCTCTTTCTCTTTTTCTCTTTCTCTCGCACATGGATATACATTACAGGGTATCGTGTATTGGAAACGATCGAAGGGGTCTGATCCGGCGGGACTAATTCACGCCATTCTTTCCGATACCCTTTTTGCGATCGGCTTTCCCCCGCGCCGCCCGTTTCTACTTTTCTACATTTGCAACACCCCGCGCGGTCTCCCCGTCCTCCGGGAAGCCCGGCTTTTCACCCTCGCTAGCTCGCGCAGCGCGGGGGCTGCTCGGAAGGCTCTCTAGTTTGATTTTTGGTTTGCATTGCTGCCCGTCGGCTCGGAAAAGCCTTTAGAGAGTTTTTTCCACATCGAAAAATCCCCGAAATATTCCACCGTCGTTCGCCCTCTTGATGCACACCAACACACCCCTATATACAGTCGACCCTCGGTTGTCCTGATCCTCGCGAAAAACTCTTTCATTTCCCGATTGCTATTTTATATAATTGCCCCCTAACCTCATGTTGAAAAACTAATAACGATAACAGCAGACGGAAAATCAATCAAATATTAAATAATTCATTTTCTTTGCAAGAATAAAAATATATTTTTGCAAATATTCAATCTTGTCAAAAGATGTTCAATTTAGTATGTTTTTCTTTCCAACAAAATTCACCAATTCTTCCACAGAAACTGTACATATTCTCTGTGTCGAAGAGAGTTACGTGGGTCTGTATCTTTTTTTCTTATGCTTCTAAACTCTTACATTATTTCTCGTCCCTTTTACTTTTCAACAATCTCCTCACTAGCGGGTAGAGAAGTAATAAAACGGTTATATTTATCTGTTTGATATCCGGAAATGATTAGGCGCTACCTCGTACCATTCGCTAAAGCGACGTGTGATGTATTTTTAGATTTTTCTGGATTCATATATTTTTTCCTTCTTTCTTTCCTACACTCTCTATCTCGCTCTCAACCCTCTTCTATTTCAGCGAGACATGCAACTCCTCTACCGACTACACGTATCGCGCCCCTCTTATTCAGAAGAGCGAAGCATGGATGCCGGGTATCTTTTTTTCTTTCTTCCTTTTTTTACATCGTATTCCTGTTCCTCTCCCCATATCTTCACGTCGAGAAGCCCCGGTCTCGAGTGATATAATGTAAAATAACGTGACAAAGTGGGAATCGTTATAAAAATTCTGGCGATACCTACACTTGCGTCGATGTGAGCACACAAGTTGTATACATACGAAGACTGCACGTCTAACAATAGGCCAAGCTCTACACCTATTACACTACAATCGCATGATATCCGACACTCGGGGAGGCCGTCGCGTCGCTCAACTCGTCGCTGATTTATACCGTCTTCCCCTGCATTTTCGGGGATGTTTTATATGCCCTTTACGTCGCGGTGTAGCGATCGCTTTCTCGAGGGGTGGTAAGGAGAAGGGGGAGCGTAAAAACGTGGGGAGGTTAAACCTCGGGGAAATTATTCAGCAGGCAAAACGGAGCTTTCGAAATTGTCCAAGAAGAGAAAAACGACGCCCAAGCAGTTTTTCGGATGATTAGAGGAGGGGGGTGCGGGATTTTTCATCCGTCGCCTGGATCACCTCTTAGTCTTCCAGCCCACGGAAAGGGTGTTATTGGGCTTTGGAAGTGTCGAGCTTGCGGTATTGGATATTTTTTAACAAGGTACGAGGGAGAAATATCATATTTCTGTAAAGCCCTCCGCCCGGTTCCAGGCAATCCCCCGCATCCCGCCCCCTCTCCGACTCGAAGGGATCGATCGCCTTAAACCACCCCCCCTAGCCATTGTTTCCGACTTCCCGTGCCACGGGGAAAAAATGAAAAAGGAATTCGGGGGAGGGAGCGAGGAAAACACACTGGTGTCGGTTCGGGCGCAAGCATCTCTGGGGATTTTATTAAAATTTAAATTTTATTAAATCCAAAGGAAAACCCACGAAATTTTTTCGCGGCCACCCGTGCGGGAAGAAATTCGGAGGGTTCGACCGAGCTTTATAACTTCCAACAAGTGACTTCGTACTCCGATTGAAACATCGGCTTACAGCCGAGATGATGAATAATTTCCCTAGTTTGGGCTGATTCGATGCAACGTGAGCAGTCCCGATCGTTTAGTTCGAAAATTGTTTGAAAAAAAGTTCTCTCAGGGTTTTCCAACTCGAAATTCACATCTTTGAACACTTCTTGATTGTGAAAGTGCATTTTAACATGGACTGCCCTAATCTCATCCACTAAAAAAGTTGCAAAGGTGATGAACAAAGAAAGTATATGACGAAACTCCCTATTGAGACTGCGAAAGTAACCCAAGCATGACAATTAGGCAACCAAATGATCAAAAATTACGAACGATGACCACTCAGGGTATAAAAATCGCAGCCAAGTTTAATCCTGATATAAAACTCATCTCATTCATTGCAGTGAAACACGTGTTGTGTGCACCATCGAACGCTCTCGGACCGATGATTCTGTGAGAGAAACTTGCATTCAGTGTGATTAGGCTCGTTGCGACGTGGGTGGATTTCTGGCCATGGTCCAATCGACACAGAGATGAAACGCGACTCGGATTTTATGTGCTCATTACGCTGATGGAAAGAAGGTCTCTGATTTATCAATTCGATTTTTTTTTTTTTTTTTCTTTACACAGAATCGTCGACGAGTCAGTCTGATACTGTGGAAGTGCATTAGTCTACGAAATTAGATTTCCGGTCTCTCGTCTGCGAATGATTGCAGGGACACAACTGGTGCAATGAACATTTGGATCGAAAAATCCAAATAAGATTTATTGAACGAGAAGAATTTGGCGCCCAAAAAACTTTTGCCTTAACGAATAGCAATTTCGATAAAATACGCCCATTTATGATACGTTCAATCGAATTTTCTTTACATATTAACCCAGTTTAACGCCACCAGTCATCAGCTCAATAAATATCCTGTAACTATTCTCCAATTAATCAATGATTATCCGTACCTATAGTCAATGCATGGGCACGTCAGCTGTGGTTCAAATTCACACGTGCTTTTTGGCGCTTTTGGGAAAACGTCTGGTGCAGACACAAAGGTATACAAAGGTCTACCGAAACGACAGGGTGCGTTACAAAAACTACATGTTGGTACATTTCGGTACCTATACCTGCCTCCAGTCATTCGCCAAGAGCTTAACTCCCAACCATGTGAAGAATGGATATTCGGGAGAAACGTTTGTACACTGCGTCAGTCGGTGTATCTGATTCTCCTGACGATCGATGACACTAGCAAATACCTGAAAACTGACCAGTTCCTGGTTCAAAGGCGACTCTTGCACTCCACCTCCTCGGCTCTATGCAGGGTATTTTCCTGATAACGGGTCGCGTTTCACGCCAATTATCAATCGCGTCCTAGCATTGGAATCGGCGAGGAAGATCGTCGACGTTCGACGGTGAGGATCGGGGGTCAAGAGGGGCGCGGGAGGAAGGGAGGCAGGTAAGGCAGGGGCACCCGGGGGTGGGGCTGGAAGTTATCTCTGCCCGTTATTTATCGCTTTCCGTTGTAGCCCTGTCGGGTTGGCGGGCGAACCAATCAGAATTCAGTGTCCCCGTGCCAGTCTGCGCCATCCGCATACATTATCGTGGCGAAGCGCGCGTTCGGCCATTGTCTTTCCACCGTTGTAAATCACATTTTATTCCCTCGTTTTCGTTTCATTTTATTTTATTTATATATGTACACCGCGCGGAAACGCCGCCCAGGTATATACTTGGATACCAAAGCAGTGCCCGCAACCTTACTTATGACTCCGTCATCTCTTATGTGCGTGCATGTGCTCCTTACAGACCCCCGCGGAATCTCGTCAGGACCAGGAATCAGCTACTGATCAGTTTGCGATTTCTGGAATCATCGTTTTTATTACATTTCTAGACCCAGCTACTTTGCACCGTGTTTCTCATCTGTTTGCGCATCAGATGCGGCCAGGTGTTGACTGTCAAAATTCGCAGGAGTCTAGAGATTATAATGTGTTGAAAATTTAAGATAGCTAGAATGTGACGGTTCTGCTGTTTATTCACATTTTTTATCAGGGCTCGAGCAGATAGAATTAATTGGCCAACCTGTCCGAACAGTGTTTCTGTAACAATAAAAATAATACCTCGAGAGTCTCTAGATAACGCACCTGTAGTCCAATATCTATTGCAATTGATACAAGAAAAACTAATGCAGTGTAACTCTAATTTGTCGAACTGAATTTCATCGTTAATCACTTCACATCACGGGATCAGAATAATTCGAAAACGTAATTAAAAAAAAAAAAAGACACAGCTTGAAAATCTCATTGTAACTTTGGAAAGATTAGATTCTTATTCCGTATTTTCAATACCAAGAGTCGTAAAGTGTTAATCGAATTTTGATAGATCCGGGCTATAATTTCGTTTATGGATGAATTCTCCCTTAATTACCAGAAGTAAATGGCTAAAAATAATAACTCTTCTATTAGACAGCACAGGTCCGTTAATTATAACCTACCATGACATTCTTTATTGAGAATCAACGCTCGACGCATTCTCAACCGTCTAGATCAGCCGGAATAAATTATAGAGATTTTGTGACAGGGTTTGAACGGCCTTCTGACCTCGCGTGACGTCAGATGTCTCAATCCAACCGATGAGCATGACATAATGCACTGCGCGGTGGAGGCGCGAAATTCAATTGTCAATTCGTAGCGTGCCGAAAAGAATTCGGTGTAGCATGAAAAATCTCATCTTTCATAAAATAATTATTTTTATAAATGCCATTGCCAATTCTTCCGACGAACTCGGTGCGCTTGATCGTTGGTGAACGGCGGTCCACGGTCGAATCGAGAGAAGCGCCGGGTCACATTCCACGAATCAGTTGAGGCGACCGATCTTTATCTCCCTCTTCTTCTTCTTCTTCTTCTTCGTCTCATCCTCCTCTTCCTCCTTCTTCATCTTCCTCTTTTTCTTCTTCTGGTTTTTGAGAAGTGTAGAGTTTTTTGTTGGCCCAACACGCTCGACACCGTGCCGCGGTTATGTATCGAGCAGCTGCACTCGTGAGAATTATAGCATATTTCTATTGTTCGACGATCCGCTACGTCCTGCCGTCGCGTTACCCGCGATTCGATACGACGGCATTATGCCTGTATAAATGTACGCCTTTAATACCTATCACGTGCACCACAATGGGTACGTTAAGATCTGTCTGTGTCTACTCTTCGCCACTGTCTGCGTGTCCTCTGACGTAATACTGTTAATTTCTATTTTACTTTATTTTCTAGGCTTCACTTCTTTATCACTTTTTTTTTTTTTTACTAATTGTTTCGCTGGATTATAAAATTTTCTTTCAGGATATCACTCGCTTTATGTATAAATACATATCATACATGCGTGTGCGTGCGTGTCGTGTGCGTGCGCCCGTCTTACCCCGGTCTGTGTGTATAATGGATGTTTTTTTGTTTGGTCGAATAGTATTATATACAAATATAAGATTATATGGTATATGCTGCTCGAATCGTTGAGTAAAAGAAGTTCTCAACGCAATTTTGTTATTGAAGGCGCCAACTAGAGCGTGAGAGTCTGGCCTGTTTTGGTCTCAAAGACGTGTATTACTTGTGTCCCATTTCATACGCCTTTGCCTGTACTGCGAGATACGTACACGTAGAAATGATATTTTTATTTCCTTTTAATTTTTATATTTTTCTTGTCACTGAACGTGCAGTGTAAATACCCGAAAGTTTCGCGTTATTCTCGTTATCGGTATCCGCGAATTTAAATTCTATACCACATGCCTTATATACATAATAATTACAATTATCAATGATCAAATTTGCCACGAAATTTAAATACGATTAGAATCAAATTGCCCATGGAGTGTTTTTGGTGCGTAATACGTGTCGTAATTCGTTGTGCAGGGAATGGAAATGGACGTAGAGAATATTGCAAAACCAAACAATTAAACAAACAGTAAAAAAATATATTTTTAAAAAACACTGAAGAAACAAAAAAATTTTACTTCTGTATAGTAGTAGATGTTTCCACCTCGAATTAAACCTTTCTCGGACGGAATAAAAAGAAATGCTTGTCATAGTTTCAGCAGTCCAAGTAGACCAAGCAGGCCTCGCTCTCACCAAGACTCAGTCACGCGCTGGCCGACAGCAGGTCAGTAACATTCATCAATTATTGCTAACGCCTACGTGTCGTCTTACGTCTATTGTACCTGTACTTGAGTGTGTGTATGTGTGTGTGTGTGTGTATGCCTGTGCTTAGGTGAATGGGAGATTAAATATCTTTCTCGATGCGTGGACGACGACCCGGAAAAATTGACCCTTGAAAACCTGGCAAGTAGCAAATAAAAAAAAAAAAAAAAAAAAATCGTAAATCAATGCAGTTAAATCTAAGTAAAATGAAAATAAAGTAGAAAATACTGCAAGGATAGATTTTTCTTGGACGTCGCTTGCGTGGCTTGTAATCAATGTGTCAAAGGACATGATAATTCGGTAGTTCTTTAATTTTACCTACAATGAAACGCCTAATTGCGATTGAAGTGAGTATATTATTTCACGTAACTGTCTATTTAACCTACGTGCGTACTGTATATTACATATTTACGATGTACTTACCCTGCTGAATTTATGCGGAAAAGTAGTTTCAATGTAGCCTAGGAAAATAGTAGAGTTAATATTATATTGCGGATGAATGTAATTTATTGCAGGATATTTTGCTTTTACTATCGATTTTCATGCCTACTAATCTACGTATATATGTGCAAGCTTACTCACATCTTGCTTCAAATTTTTCAAGTATTTTCCCTAGTGAAAATTCTGTACAAAGTTCTCAGAAAATATCCGAGATTATTTCTGCTTAGTTTTTTCTTGGAGTGAAAAATTTTTAAGACAGATTAATTTCCGCTAGTTTTCGAGCATGTGCAACATTTTTGCGTTCTGATCGATTCCATAATGCAATTACACCTTCTGCCGCTACTCGGATCAGCGATTTTCCACCAAAGTCAGAACCCAAGCCTCAAGAAACAAAAGATGTTACTTAATTACTTAAATCTCGGCTAATTTGAAACGTCGCGAAGCTCAGGGTAATTCGAGGGATTAAGTCTAGTCAGTCTTGTCAGAGGGGTGAAAACGAGCTCGGAAGTATCAGCGACCATGAAGAGGGGAGGGAAGGAAAATTAAAGTCGCGAGAGAAAAATGCCTGCAAAAAAAGAAATAGAGAGAGAGTCGAAGAGCATTAAACATAGGGAACAAACATAAGCGCGAAACGTGATCGCTGGTTAGTTAGGATTGTAATTTGCTTCGCACCCCGATTTTATGACGAAAAGATTATTATATGCACCCCGCCACTTGTAATTATGTACACACGCTGTATCCTCTGACGGTGAAGTGCATAAACTGCATACTAAACTTGTAAACTCAACCCTCTTGTGAGACCTTTTTTTCTAACCAAATTTTTTTTCCCCACATACCGAATTATCCCCTGCCACAAATTAGATCGGATAAACCTGAACTCGTAATTCGACACCGGCGTTCTTTCGTTTATTCTTTTTGTATTCTACGTTGCGTCGCACTCAATTATCCCCGCATTATTTAAGACACCTCGTAAACGTGGTATAAATAAAAAAAAAAAAAAAAAAAAAAAACAGGTAAATCAGCAAATCTCGACGAATAATGGAGGGAGATGAGAAACGCGGTGTAAAAGTTGAGTTGACGGTATTGTTTCCACCGAAGAGACGTAATTCAGCCGGGTTAGAAGGGTATCGGTGAAAGGCGGGTGGCCGTGTTTACCCAAACAGTTGGACATGTAATATGCATTCTCGCATTATGCCGACTACACGACGCCCTGTATAGAGACGCGCTCCTAAGCTCGGCGTGCCGGTGGAGATACAAAGAACTCGTCACGCGCCGACTGCCTGTTCATATGTGCCTAAAAATCTACATGACAACTGGGCGGCGTTCGCTCTCTCCGACGGGGGCTAAACCGGGTGACAAGGTCGCGCCCCGGGTTCAAATGACGCACACGAGCCTCGCGAGGTGCTGCCGACTCCTCTTCTTCTTCGTCGTCGTCGTCGTCGTCGTCTGCTTATTGCAGAAGATGAGCGAGCGCACAGGTAGCAGGACGAAATTTGGTTTTTCCTTTACCTTTTTCTCTTCTCGGTCTGCGAATATATTAAAATTCGAGAGGGATGATTTTTCGGGGTAATGCGCGCGTGCGTGCGTCTACCGTTATGGAAAGCAAGATGGATGGGTCGGCCTAGCGCGCTTTGAGGGTAGGTGAATGTGAAAAAAAAAGGAAGAGCCGAGCGAAGAAGAAAGGAAAAAAACGCCGCTGCACCCTCTGTGGCAGCTTTTTTACACACGGACCTGTATACGGCTGCAGGGATGTGTTGTTGTTATTATATTTTATTTTTTTCGCCATCCCCTTGCCGCTGTACTGTAGCATCGCACCCCAAATTCGGGTGTTAGCATTTCTCACCCCTCGATGAGCGTCGCGTACGTCTCGTGCTATTATTAAAAAAACGGCATTAATGTCCCGTCATAAATATAACGCGGTACCCTCTCGCGTGCGGAATAGCTTTTCCGTATACCGTTGCCTGACTCGAACCAAGGGCAGATCCGCAAGGCCTCCCTTCTTCATCCCCCGGGTAGCCCGAACAACCGGCGTGGCTAACGAAGTTAATAATCCACGACGCGCATTACCGGCCGCTGATTGGATCTCGGAAAGCGAAAATTTTTACCCCGTTGTCGATTTTAGTCCGCTCTCTTTTTTTTCTCTTCTTTCTTCCGCGCTGGCCGGCAGCTCTTCTTCGTTTTACGCGCTCGGTTACGCGGCCGCC
Organism: Diprion similis; assembly: GCF_021155765.1. NCBI lineage: Eukaryota > Metazoa > Arthropoda > Insecta > Hymenoptera > Diprionidae > Diprion > Diprion similis. Next base: position 6,156,329 of record NC_060110.1, on the reverse strand, counting down.
GACGGGCGTAATAAAAAATAACCAAGATATACACCGCGGGCTACCCGTCTTTGCCCCACGGGAATATAACTCTGCTAATGTACCCCCGTGAAACCCCCCACCCCTAACCCAGCACCAGCTCTCTAACCATAAGGGAAACAAACCCCCGGTATTAAGATCTATACGCGTTCTGGGAAGAAATACGCTACGATTTTTGTTCCCTCTCTTACCGCCTTTTTTCTCTCTTCGCGAACTTCTATTTTATCCTGTATTTATTTTTTTTCTCAGGTTTTTTTTTTTTTTTTTTTTTTTTTCTTCTTTTGCTTCACGACTAAGGGTGAGATTTAACAAATATCACGCGATTTCATTCCGCTTAATACTTTGTTATAATTTCGTATGATTTTTAAACAAAGCTGCAGGCGTGAAAACAAATTTCAATGATACTGTACAGGTTTGCTAGAAGTGCTTCTTTGCAATTATAAAAGTATTAAGATCATCGTTTTTCTCACAGGGTTGTTTAAAAATTATAACGAACTTAAGAATTCACACCTGGTACGAAAATTTATGGCCATCAGCCGATCCGGTAAATAAAATTATAGTGAGCGTATCACAAACTTTTTTTTTATGACGTGAAATTCGTGTTCTCTAGCCTTAACCTGAAGGAGGAATTTCTTCTCAGAATTATGATGCATTAGCGATGTAGAAGTTGAAAATAAGCCCGAGACTCGAACAATCCAAAGTCGTACAAGCGGTTAATTAACGAGGGTTATAGATCAACGGCTCTGAATGAAAATGGAAAGGGGTTTCTCCCGGACTCCTTGATCGTATAAGGTAATATATATAAAAGCATACCATCGAGGAGCAGAGATGCATACGACGTGGGGCTCTTTTATCACATGAAAAAGAACCTGGAGAATGAAAAGAAGAGGTTAAGGAGGAGGAGGAGTAGAAGTAAAATAAATGAATAAATGAAAAAATACGATTTTGCAAGCAAAAGTTCGTTTAGCGAGTGGCGGTCGTATCGGGGCGGAAGGCTCGGAGAGATAGCCATATAGAAGAGAGATGGTCAGCGGATGAAAATGGCCGGGAGAGGCAGAGGTGCCGGCGGTGGGGGATGATTTAGTAATGAAGATATTAACGTGGCGAGAGAGCACGCCACGGAATACTGAGATTCAACTATCTAACTGCTAACATAACTCACGTTTATGCCTTCGTCCGAAGGCCGGCCGGCCAACAGCCAGCCAGCCAGCCAGCCAGCCAGCCAGCCACCCTCTCCCGACTGCCTTGGACTCGCGGCCGCTGGATTTTTCCGTCTCTCTCCAATCCGCCACCTCGCCATCTCCGAGAGAAAAAGGACTCGGACTCCTGTAAATTCTAATTACAATTTAATCCCGCAAAAGCCTGGACGATAACTATTGAGCGACTCCGTCCCAGCGATAAAAAGAACCGGTGACAGCGGTGGGATGTTGAAAAAATTTGTGATTCTCCGCAGAAGAGTGACCATTGTTCCTCGCTTTGGGTTCCTCTACTCTCTCAATATAACACTCACTGGCATTGATTCATATTTGCAGAGCGCATGATCCTCTCCGGCGTTTAATTCTGCGGCTGCAAAGCTTGGCGATAATTGTCCGCCGGAATCTGGTCTCTCCCCTTTAACTCGACATGCAAATACCCCGGGGTAGTTAGCTAATGGGGTTGAGAAGGTCGGTGGAGTGGGCCGCGAGGCTGGAGCGAGTTCATTCATTAAGGGTTGATGGGTTAATTGCCGGCTCACAGCATCAGCGCCGAGCCCCTCGAAACTCTTCCGCCCTCGGCCTCTCATCCTACGATGAAGCAACAGGTTGCGCAGTCCTCCCGTTGTCAACTTCCCGCGGTGCCGGTCCCCGGACCTGCAGCCGGCCTAATTAATTACACCCTCGTTTCCGTCTGTCTCTTCCTCCTAACGGGTTAATTACGGGATCCTTCTGCTCCGGGGCATTAGAGGCTCAAGGGGCGATCAATTCTCCGCCGTTACCACCTGAAACGCGTCCTGGTCCCCAGATAAAAAACCAGACCGACTAATTGAACGGGGTGACACGATACCAGACGACAATATGCGCAAGGTGGTAACCATTCTGAAGTCCAAGTGTAAACCATAGAAAAAAAAGTCACGTGAAGTCACGAATTAGTCTCAAGTCCTCAAGTCTTCAAGCCAGGCTTGCATCTAACCTCAGGAGTGATTACCCCCTCGAATGAGCCTTTGCTGCTCACGTCGCTTTTCGACACCTTGACCAAACGGCACGCGAGCGATCCCGGATCCTCAACGCGTTGTGGGATCGCGATAACGATAACTCGAGGCTCCAACTCCACCCGACTACCTAGCAGGCTGTAAATCCACCGACAACTATCTGCACCAGGTGCGAGCGCCACCCTGACAAGACCGCCTTGGTTGGGCCGATCATACGGCAGATAAACGGGCCTCGGCTAACCGGCCAAGACAGAAAAACCCCCTTTGACCACCGTGACGTTGACACTAAACGGACCCTCGGTGAACACCTCGCGATATGGGGCACCGCGATGCGCACCCGACTTTGAGAAATTCGCGAAATATAGTAACTGCATGCACAGATATGGCCCAATTCTGATTTCTGCGGTCTGTTTTATGACCAATCGATAGCTGGAATATTTAAGAAATCTAGTAATCGCAACTCTGGCTTCGTGATACTCGCTTTAGTCTGGCTAATGATTATTGCGTAGAAATGAGTTTATGACGATAATGGGAAGTAGTCTAAGTGATCTTTGATCAGGGTGAATCCATGAAAAAGACAACAGAAACTAAGATAGCATAGTTTTTATTGAACAATGAATGGGTTGTTACAAAGTTCACAGCAAAGCAGTTATACTAATTTAAATTTTTAGCACCTTTTAACTTTCCAGGAACGAGGCTACTTTGTAATGTAATAGATATTTTGTTTAGAATTGCCATGGTCATATTTAATGCTGAGAATCGAAATTGACTTCATTGACTCCTTCCTGGAAACTCACATGCCCTGTAATTACCAACAATCAGAAAACATTGCTCGTTTTGTATATGGACCATGAAATGAAAATGGTTTTATTATTCGCAGTATGAAATTTTGTAATCGCTAGTGTTTGCAATTGAGCTGATGTGGTAGTTGAAAGAAGTCGGGAAAATTGACGAAACCACTGAATGTAAAAAAAATATATTGTTACATCAAATGGCTGGAGAGTAAATTCAATTTATAATCACAGGTCATTGTCCCGTGGCTCCTGGACGACCTCCTCGAGTTCGATCATTAACTCATTAGCCAAGACGGTGTTTGCCTCGACAGCAGTATCCGGCCGTCCTTCCCGGGGGTGATTCGGGGCTGCCGACGCCTAGAGGAAAGTTCTCCGTGACACGGAGGTCGGGACTTCCGGCGGGCAGCTTCAATTCGGTCAATCCGAGGTGTCAATCTTTCATTGTGAGTCCGTAGGTGTCGGCCGTGAGAGAGAAGGAGGACGCGATTCGAGTCGAGGCGTTATAGCCGGTCGGCGGCCGTCGATGAATCTCAATTACGGGAGACGGCTGATAATTGTAGGGCTTCTTAATCCGTCTGCCGACACTAACGCCCTACTTTCCATCCCCCTCTTACTAATTACCGCGCCGTTTCCCCTGTAGCCAAAGGCCGGTTGGCCGGCACTCGGGAAATCGCGCCTGAAGGCAGCCCCCGAGTCAAGAAGACCCAGAGGTGCGACACCCCGAGCCTCCCTAGAACTGTCTGCGCTAATTTGCATCTGAAACCCAGCGGCGTTTCGAGAGAGGTAGAAATTTTGTTCTATATTCTTTGATTTTTTTTTTCCCTCGCTTATTTATCTCACTGCATCTTCACCGTATTTCGCGCTGGAATGAATTATATACCGAACGGGGCGGTCGGAACGCTGACAACGCTGTGAATATTAATGGCACACGCCTGTATATATATATATACCTACATAACTTTGGCAAAGAAAAATATTTGAATAATAATTACCGAGCCTGGCCCCTCTTCGCTTCTTGCGGAGTCGAAGCTGCGACGACGATGACGACCAAAACCAAAACCAACAACCCCCTTGTTACACGGTATAAAAAGGTTAGCTTTAAGCAGGAAGAAGGGTCGCCGAGAATTTTCTAATTAGACGACCTCACTGCACCACCCAAGGGGCGCAAACAATACTTGACAAATAAAAAGTAAGAAGTGAAAAAAGAAAGAAAGATGTCGAGGGGCGGAAAGGGAGGGGAAAAGGAACGAGAGGAGGCACTTCTACCGAGCACGCTTCACCGCAACCTGCAGTAGGATTTTAATAAATCTCAGACTCTCCTTCCCCGCAGGGGAAGCGGGGGCAGGGCAGTAAAAATAGGACTGAGGGATATTAAAAAGCACAAAACGTGATGGAAAAAAGAAAAAGAAGAAATGCAAACAATGGAAATAATAAGAGGGACGCCGAGACAATCTTAAGGAACAAAACCCCGAGTAACGCCACTAAGTAATCAGAGTATAAGAAACAAAATAAAAAAAAGAGCTTCTCGCTATAAAGAAAAAAATGAAAGAATTCTGCAAAAACTCCAAATCATTAAAATTTTTCATCGATATTGCACTTCGCACGATATCTTTCTGTCCATCCACTTTTCCAAGCAGAGTAACGATCATTCCCTGAAAAAGTATTTGCCGAGAGAAAACCAGGGGATGGGGGTTAGAATTTGATTCGTAGCGAGTTGGCTTGGCTTTCTCTCTCGCCGCGGATCTGCCTAACAAGCAGCTACGTACTCGAGAAGTTCTCTTGTTCGATCGCGCCGACCCGGGCTGACCCCTTATCCACCCCTGGGGGCCGCTCACCCCCGTCGCTGTTCAAACCAACCACCCCTGCAGCCGGTCTCCTAACGATGTGCCAACAAATACAAGCCGAAGATAAAGAAGGCCTCAGCGAGGAGCGTAAGCAGATTGAGAAGTAGGGGGTGTAAGGGGTGGCTACACCGGCTTTCACATAAACCGTATTTTTTCTTTATTCTCCTACTACTTCTTCTTTCTTCTTCTCCTTCTTCTTTTTCTTCTTCTCCTTCGTCTCCTTCGTCTCCTTCTCTTTTACCAAAGGGGTTCCTTACCCTCGACCGTCGCCACCCTTTAATTATATCCCGACTGACAATTATTTTTAACGACCAGCCGATACCTTAACGACTCTTAATTCACCATGACACGCGCGGTTCTGTACGACAGTCCACGTCTGTGTCTGCGTGTTATATTATACGCGATCGAGAGACAAGGATGAGAAAAGAACCAACTCGTTTATTACAACTCCTACAGTATAGGTAATACACTTCGGTTTCAAGCTGTTATTATTCGTTTCAACTATTTCTGCGTATTTCGTTCCCACTTCCTGCGTGGTGCAGCGCTGCGAAATCACAGCGTACAACAGCGTTTCCCAAGAGCATATAACCGGCCTCTCGAAGCTGAGGGAACGACCGGGTGTTGATCGTCGTCGTCGTCGTCGTCGTCGTAGTCCCCCAGCTCGCTGGCTTATGGCTGGCAGTCGGTGTAGAGCAGCATTTAAATAATTAAAGATCCGGACGGACAGCCTTCTATTAATTGGATAATCGCGAGACCGTAGACGGGGTACGGGGGGCGGGGGTGGGGGGCGATAATGATTTTATCGTTAACAACCGCCCGCTTCAAAAGGAGCACGGGGGGCGGCGAGGGGTGATGAGGGGGTCGGCGGGGGTGGGTGAGAGACAATTGCAGAGATAATACACGGCTTCCTGCCTGACACCCGGTGATACCAGCCGCCAATCAACCCGATGCGTTACGTGTGTACGTCAGGCATACATGCTTCTATAACAAATCGCCACACTGCTGCGTCTCTCTTCTTCTCTCGCTCTCCCTCTCTCAAACAACGCTGTGTACATTATACCGCGGTGTTATGACGATGTGTACACACATGTTTACGCTTTGCCCACCTACTTTGCCGCGGCATTCACCGTTTTTGATTTTAATTTTCTACACTACGGCTCTTTACATTTCATTATAATCTGAGGTGGTTTTTTTCGTTTTTGAATATTCGTTGTATTTAACCTTTTATTTTGGAAGATTTCAACATTTTTATCCCCACCTTTTTCCCTCCGTTCAATTACTGTATTTTTATCGTTTCAAGTTTCGTTTTTACCACGTATTTTCGATATAGATTTCTAGTGCATTAGGGTGCTCCTTGTTCGCGATAAGAATCTATAGTTTTGATTGATCTTCCAGAAAAAAATCGATGTGTATCCAACGTCTGATAAAGATTTCGCGATTAGAATTCAATCGAAAGAAGTTTTGTAATTAACGGAAGTGATTATAGACCGTAGTAGTAAATACATCTAAAACATCGGTTACGTACGATGATTGTGAGCTAATTTCAAGGGCCAGAAATTCATTCATGTTTATTTTGAAACTATCTCCTGTGATAAAGTACACCTATTCTAGTAATTGGTACTTATGTCATGTCAGATAGTGGTGAGTAAGAAGTAGGAAAGTATGTAGAAGCCACACCGAGAAAAATTTATAATCGACATACAACTGAGATATTACAATGTTCTACAGTTCTCACAGGAACCATAAATATTTAATGTACCTACTAGTTGGAATCATTATGAGAAACAAACACTGTCAGGCCAAGCTCTCTAGGTTTGATTTTTTGTTTTTTTTTTCTCTCTCTCTTACAGAACACATATCGATGCCGAATGCAAATTTCTTGTTATATCGAAAAGTGTATAAAGTAATTCTGAATGATAACGAAGAACAAAGAAAGCAAGTATAAAATAGTGAGAAAATAAAAGAAGAGGGTGGATAATAAAATACCTCCGGTTAACGACTTTATTCGAGTGATAAATTGAGAAGAAGATGTGTGCCGGGTCGGCTCTCCCCCTCCCTTCCTCCCTCCTTAACTGCGACGTGTTTGCCGCGTGTGAACACGCGTGTATATCACGTTATTCCCGGTGGTTGGATTAAGGCCCGAGGAGCCGATTGATAGGGCGACAATTAGCCGTACCGGAGTTTATTTTTAAACATCCCACGACATCCTGGTGGAGCAGAGAGAGGGAGAGGGAGGAAGAGCGAGAGGCGCACAAATACGATCTCGTCGACCGTGCGGTGCATGGGCATCCTCGAAAGGGGCACGTAGGCGGGTGCGTCGCGGGTATCTAGGCCCCCTCTTATTTACGAGTCTTGGAGCGATAAAGTCACTAAGGGACTGCAGCGTCGTCTCGGAGAGGCCGGGGGCCGAGGGCCGGTCCCTAACACGTTCACGACCCGTTTGCATAGAAATGCCGGCATTTGTTGCCCGGCTATCGAATTCGAGTGATTCTAATTTGTCCGACGGAGCTGCGATAGCGGGGCCCCTCAGCCCCCTGACCCTTTCCTCGAAGGTCGCCGACACCCCGGTTGCGCGGTTAATTAATACAGAGAGGTGATTCCTTGCCATGGCACGCATCGCATCGAGCCTGGAATTAACAAGGGATTTTTTACGAGCTATCAAAATCCAGCCACGGTCCGGAACCTCGCGATGGATGCAAATGCATCTTAATTCCGACGCCCTTCCTTCGGGATCCACCCGGTACGCTCGCCTCCGCTCCCCGTTCTTCCTCCTCGCGATGAAGATGTTCAAATCCATTAACAGGGATTCCTTGTACGCCTCTTTCGAGGATCGATCTTTCTCGCTATCACGGAAGACATCCCTGTCTTTCAGGTTTTTTTTTTTTGCTTCTTCTTCTTGTATGTAACCTTCGTGTGTGTAGATTCGGACTATTTTTTACTCTCTCTTTTCGTTTTTCTCACACTGACCGAATTCGCGATACTCGTAAGATTCTCTTTTTGATCTGGTCATCTCCAGCGTGATTCGAAAGTTTTTTTTCAGAATTTTTCTTACAAATACCAATCTTGGTATCAACTTCAAAGAATAATCAATCGCCATTTGGCGGAGAGTTTGCGTATTAAAAAAGTTTGCATTATTCATTGCATCAAAAGTTACGATGCATTAAACTTCACTAGAATGCAATAATTCAAAAACGTCATTTTTTTAGATGCGTCACTTTCGACGTCGAAAAGCGATAAATAAAAAATATACACAGATATAGAAAAATAAAAAATTCGCATAGTTATTCCAAAATAATTAAAGACCCCAGTTCAGCAAACTTCGATGTTTGTGGATACAACTCAGTACTTGCAGCATTTCACGGAAACTCGATATCATCAGGATGCAACTGTTAACGAGAGTGAATACTTGCATGATTCGAGAGGTTGAATATTTTTCACAGGGAACATTGACGGGCCCCGATCTCGTTGCGATTCCGGGACCGTATATAGCGAGCTCTCGCGGTGCGAGATGCGAGGATCACGGCAAGTAAACCGACCCCCCCCCCCCCCCCCCCCCCTCTCCTACCACCCGCCCTAATGGACGGCGAGAAGCCGAGTCAACGAGTCAACGTCTTCTCTGGATTGTGATTGCAGTATAAGTATATTGCAGTCCGCACATCCATGCGCAGCGCAGCTACTACTAGAGGCGAGCGGCGCACGCCGTCCGCGCAAAGTACTGCGACGGCGCATTCCTCGCGCGAACGGGCCCAGAGCGAAGGGGGGCGAAGGCCCCGGCGCATGCACACAAATGTAGAAAGACGGAGAGAGGCGTGGGCGAGAGAGCATTCCACTCGCCGCTGCGCTGTCTCTCGCTCTCGCTCCTCGGGCCCCGAGAGGCCCAATCGTCCTTTTCCACGCGGGGCCGGAGCGTCGGGTGTTTCACACCTCCACTCGGCCGGGAATTAGGAAATAAATTAGTGCGGGACTAATTCTGTTATCTGGTCGACGGGCGACGGGCGAGACTCGAAGAGACCTCGGAGAGCCGAGCTGATGGTGATGCTGCCGCTCTTGCTGCACGCCAGCCGGAGATCTCAGTCGTAAAAGCGATACCTTCAGGACTCGCTCTTCCAACCTCCGCTGACCAGGGCACGCGTGAATTTATTGATTGCTAATTAAAATTTACACCATCCATCCTGGGACTCGGCTGCGCATGCAGCTGAAAAACAATTTCAACCCTGTACCGAGATCTTCACTTTGTGCATATCTGGCCGCGCTACGCGAACCTCTCCTTCTTTCAGCAATTAACGACCCGGTCTCGATCTGACTAACCTCAAGGATTTCGGACTATTCCAAATATCCCTTTCCAATTAATTCACGAGTTAGCACCTCTCAACTTCCGCGGAACCGCCGAAAGATACGAGTCTCGGTTTTTGCACGGCTTTTGCAGATTGGAGAACTTTTTACACTTTCTCGCGGTAATTTATTTTAGTACTATTCGTCACGTTAGAATGGTCGTTATAAATTGACGATAAGTTAAGTTAAACTCTGATTAGAAAAGGTGACTTATTTCGACTCGCGAAGAACACACTTTACATCTGTAGTTGACTGAATTCGCAATTGAATAAATTCGTCTTTAAGACAGTAAGGTGAAAAAGAGTATGTGAAACCCCATAAAAAAGTCTTTAACCCTTTCGGAAAACTCTGGGAGCCAATCAAGGATATAGCAAATTTTTCACTTCAAATTCATTCGTGATTCAATCGAGAATCCTGTCTACGCTAAGAATGGATATTTCTTCAAATGCAAGAAAACCGTTTCGAAACGAGTACAAATTGACGCAAGTATCGCGTACCTATCACAGATTTACATTGGGTATAGACAGCTCATTTTCACGTTACACGGTGATGACTGTGCGGTACGTGCAACTCTTGCAAATCTCTTCGTCATCGTGAATCCAAAAATTTCACCATCGCACACGGAATTCCAAGCAAGTGTTTACCTGCAATTATACATGCACGGCAGTGAACCCCTCGATCTTTCTCGACACCGTGATACGACGAAAAAAGTTTATACATATCATAGACAGTTGGCCGATCACAAAAAATCGTAATCCCTACTTCCACCGTTGGTTAATAGTCGTCCAGCGAGGAGTTCAACACTCGTTCGAATCAGTTGGGTCTTAGATTATCGTAGAGTAAGGATCTATATTCGCTCTTGTAGTGTTTCGTATTGGGCTCATGGATGGGGGAACCAGATCGTAAATTCCCGGGGAACAAATTTCCAGCACATGTAGCCGGCACTCAATCTCTGGAAGAGGGACTCTCATTGTCAGCGGGACAAACAAAATCCGCGTTTCTTCCGCAGTCTGTTTATAGCCAGTCGAGACAAGAGAACTAAAGTCATGAGCAACAAAAATTTGAGAACCGCTGCGCGTGGGAGCAGCCTGCAAGACAATCATCAAAGTCCGTCTCGTATTCGGTGTCTCACACATATTTGGACACATTTTAACGGAAACGTTCCGCGGTTCGGCAAGTGGCGGTCCTTACTTCCTCCCTTCCCTCCTCTTCTTATTCCCCCCAAGATTGAGCATGGGATACGATGGAGTTGGCCTGGGGGAATCAGAGCCACTCAAAGAAATAACCAGCAGTCATTAACCGTAATAACCGACGCCTCAATCGGTACGTTTGTTTCAAGAGCATCAGCGGTCCGCAGCCTCTCCTTCCACCCTTCTCATCCCGAGCTCACGAGATCCCGCAACGATTAACCGAGCTATGGCTGTTCATACTGACTTGCCCCACGGACAAACAGACCGCGAACTCTCAGGAATGGTTCAGTGCACTTGGAAGTGACTGACTTCGAACATGATTGTCACTTGAGTCTGGGCTCAGAGATTTTCCAACGACTTTGCATTGACTTAAACTTGACAAAAAGTCATCAATAGCCAAGTTTAGATTTACATTCGAATTTGGTATCGTTGATGACCGGCGGGTGACCGTCAGGTAACTATCTTCAATTGCAAACGAACTGAAAACTTTAAGGAATGGGTACGGGTTAAGTGACTTTGAACCAGGAGTCGCTTTCCAATGGCTTGAACCCGTACTCGAAGAGCACTTGAAGTGACTTTTAATTGGCTAATTGAATGAATTAGAGAACAGGAAAGAGTTCAAATGGTGACAAGCGCCGAAGTTGATGAGAGTAACGTTACACGATCTTGTTGATATTTCCGTCTTAGGATCAGTGCAGGACTCCATATCGGGCTGCAACGAGTCGCTCGGCCTAACGTGTCTCAAATCGTTTCCCACTACTATTAAGCGCGCCCGTAACACTCTAAAGTGGCCCTCAGCCCAGCAAGACATGTGTTAGTGAGTTGTTATTCGGTTAGTATACACACCGGCAGTAACTGGGAAGTTTCAAGTGTAACGCTGTATATGGTGCCTACGCCTCTCTCCATTTGCATGCAATTTAAAGCGTCGTAGCCGTTTGATGAGTTGATTAACCCCCGAATTTTTACACCTTTCGCCTCATCGCGTCCCCGTGGATTAACACCCTGGTGTTTTTTATCCGCAGCTTCGCCTCCCTCGATTCACCCAACTGTCCTTCTTATCTTTGATACTACTCGCTCCCTGCGGTGTCTCCCTAACGTTCATAATTACAGTAGAGCGACCGAGACGGGCTGAGTGAATGAGCAGGGCTATCATTAACGCTTCCTGCCTCATAACTGCTCATCACTCACTCATCTGGACCAACCTCACCCACCGAGGACGACCGCCTCTCGATAATTCTTCCTCGATTCGATTTTGTCATTCCTGAAAAAATGGTTTTTCTTTGGTTTTATATTGAGAAAATTTATTTGTAAGTGTCGCGCTCTTCTCAACCAACGGAACCAATTTAAATATAGCTATACACGTACTTTTGTTTCTGCTAATTGATCAATTACGAAATTAACGCTTATTCTTGTTTCATCGGGAAATTATTAGTCGCCATGCTTTGAGGGAAGCATTGACAAGACTCGGGCTTCCACCGTTCCCTCGGGTGTATAAATAATTTAATCGAAAACGTTGAGTCTATCTATACATGCTTCAGTGCCGAGGAATTATCCTGTCAATGTGATTCTGCCCGCGGCTCGCTAATAACTGGCAATTTACTTGTCCCCTATCTAAACAGGTTTCTGAATACATTTTCACACCGAAGTTAGTTAGCCGTAAGTACGTAGGTTATGATGAAGGAACGTAGAAACAAGAAATTTGGAAAAGTCACGTCACGGTTATTAATTTCTCCAATCGTAAAATCAGTCTGCAATTATTTACTCTCTAGTCGCTGCGAGGCGAGACAAATTTTTTGACTTTCGAAGTTGTCGCAATTCACTACGATAGCTGAGTGTAAATGCAAGAACTTTAATTCGGCATTCGGAAAGAAGGGTCAAAAGAAATGGATAGAATTTACAAATGGGTAAATCGTTGTCGGATTTTCACTGAAACTACACAATCCATAAAATTTTATTCATGTTTATTTAATCATGTACATGTAAATATAATTTTTTCCACAATCGACCTGAGTCCAGTGAGTGTAAAATTGTATTATGGTAAATGTTAGCGAACGCTGGAATATACTGTAATCCCAAACACTTGTTAGTAGCAAGTTTATAGCTATTGTGACAATATTTTAGGATTGTCTTCGGAGATCTGTCCGGTCAAGAACCGGATTAAAAACCTAAAAGTTTAATGAATACGAACGTTCTAATTAGAAAACCATTTTTTTAAACTATTGGTATCACAGCTTATGATATTTGAATTTGCACAATATCATTTTTACTATAAAGTTATACCTTTGGTACAAATACCACAAGTGGAAATTTTTCGAACGGTTTCTTTTTTCTTTTTTTTTGTTTCTATAGTTTTGTGAATCAGGTAAACCGTTAATGCTTTTCGGAATCCAGAATTGCATTCGGAATATCGAACCATACATCCAAGCAGCCAGCCCCGAAACACCGCCAGACTCTTCCGCTCGAACCCCGAGCCTTATAACTAAGCCCAGACCTTCTTCTTCTCTGATTCCAGTAGCGACCCAAAGTCAATCTGTCAGTCAAGGCTCCGGAGGGCCGTTGATGTCGCTGCAGGTGGAGGGCGGAACGCAGGTCCAGGTGCCGCGGGCGTTGATGCAGGCATTCCTGCAGCAGGACCCGAACCACCCTGGTCTCGAGACAGTGCGTTTGCCGGGTGGTGACGCGGGGGCGGCGATGCCGCCGCACTGCAGGGAGGTGGAGGCGGAGCTGTGCCTGGTGTGCAGACGTTGCGGCCGAGCCTATCCGTCGGAGTCGTCGCTTCTGGCGCACCAGCGTTCGTGCTACCTGGGCCACCAGCAGCGTCGAGGAGCACTGCGGCTGGTGCAACAGCGGTTCGCGTGCACTCTGTGCGGTGACAAGATGAGCGGATCGTCATCCTCGCCCTCCGCGTCGACGTACCAAACACTGGTGGACTGGCGACGGCACGCGGAATCGCCTCAGCACCGTGGACACCTTGAAACGGGAGTGCGTTTCAGCCCGGGGATTCAAGTTCAGGGTATGAATCCGCTCCCGGGAGAGGAGGTGAACCCGTTGACGGACGAGATGGAGGACGTGGTGAACCAAATAACGCTGCTGGCGGCGCGGGCGGCCGCGGAAAGCACCACGACGACCGGAAGTGGCCAGGGCGCCAATCAGGACAACAACAACGGACCGGAAGCTAAGCGGCAGAAGCTGATGCAAGAGGTCGCTGCATTGGCCGGAGCGCGCTAAGACGCCACCTGGCGAACGGGGGTGTTTTCGTTGATCGCCTTCGACGCCGCGCCCCGTTGCAGCCCCATTGCGACCCTGTGAGGTAAAGACACACGTCTCATGTACCTATCACCCATCCAGCCATCGATATGGCGTTTGCCTAGTTTAATGCGACGCGTAGAGGTGCGGGGAGTGGTGGCTCATCGTCAGCCGTTTACCCTCCCCTCCAGCCCTCGCATACGGAAACTTGACTTGTCTGACGAGAAATATCCTTTCTCGTTTTCACGCTGTACACCATCAGCCGCAAGCTTATGTCTGCCACTGACTACATCGATGTTGCGATATACATAGACAGCCTATGTATGTGTAATACGTATGTACGGTGTGGAAGACAAAAAAGAGAAAAAGAACGGAAAAAAAACAACAAAAAAAAATATATAAACGACAGCCTCAACTTGTGTACTGTAACAAAACATTGCACCCTGTGTAACCTTATAAAATTCAATTACATTATACGGTAACGTGATAATTGTCTGTTATTTTTGTAATGGTTAATTCGTTCTTCGTACCGCACTCAAGAATTTTCGACGCCAGCGTATGTATACATATATGTATATATATATATATATATATATATATTCGTACATATATTATATATGTATAAACATATATAATTAATGTGAATCTCCTACACGTCACGGTTGGGGAATGATAATAATAATAATAATAATAATAACAACAACATTAATAATAACATTAATAATAATAATAATAACAACAACAATAACAATAATGATACTAATAATTATGATATCGATAATAATAACGTAGTAATAATGATATTTATAATAATGATGTAATGATGATGATGATGATGAGAAACGAAAACGAAAAAATGATTAGACCGAGCTTGAAAGCGAAGGGGGGATAAAATGTGGAATCGGATCCTGAAGCTAGATGCAAAGAACGAAAAATTAATGAAAGAAAAAAAAAGAAAAGCGAGGCTGGGCAGACAAACGTTCCTATGTAAAGTAATAAATGATGTTGTACTACTGTTACTACTTACTAATAACACTAATACTAATCCTAATACTGCTACGCTATACTACTACAACTATAAACTAACTATTAAATGCTAAATCGTAAAACAACAACTACTGCTACTACTCCTACTAATATAATAATTACTACCACTGTACTACTTGTAACGTTACGTGAATTACTATATTTATTTGCCTACGCCTATAAACGCGAATACGATTCGGCAAGATATTTGCGGTAGGTATATATGTCTATGTATGTATGTGATTGTATATGCATATATGTATGTACGTTGAGACGCGAGTATAGGAGCAACTATTACCAAGAAAAAAAAAAAAAAACAACCGAATCGATGGTTTGGAATCGTTGATCACGAAACCATGTTATAATAGTAGTTCAATTAATTCGAATCATTCGTTAGCAATCGAGCCCCCGAGCCCGGTTTATTAGTGATCGCAAATTCGGCGAATCAAATATGTATATGTATAGTGTGTGTGTTTAGAGATTATAAGTCGACGAAGAGAGCGAGTTAGAGAATCAAGATGAAGCGACTCGGAAACCTGATTAAGAGAGGGAAGGTTCTCTTTAGCTGGGAGAGAACCGAGCATCGTGTATAATCCTAAGTCAAAAATCAAGTCGAGATTTTCATATAAATTACCTAAACGGCTTTTAATCGCAAGCGTACCGTCTAATTTATGTTAAAAAAACGCGGAAGTCGGGAGTCGCGCATTCCGACGGTCATGATACGCGGGAAAATTCAAATGTCGGATTTCTTGGGAGAAAACGGCTCTCGATAGAAGGGTGCAAAAAACCGCCGCACTTATTTTGACAGGGAAAAAAAATTAAACTAAAGGAAAACGACACACACAAACAAAAATACAGACGCACGTAACCTGTGACACACAACACGGACACAAGCCTCCGCACACACAAAACCCAGCAACATGGTTCCTATATTTAATATTTAATAATATAAAAAATATATATTTAATAATAAGAATAATAATAATAATAATGATATTAATAATATTACTAATCACCGTAATAATAATGTTTAAATAATGATTAAAAATGAGTATTTAAATGGTAAAACTATCTCTATAACTGAAAGAATAATTATATATACCTATATACATATACATATATGTATACTTTTGTATATATATATATATATACATATATATATATATACACACACATATATGTATATGCACATGTATATATATATATATATATATACGTATACACACACAAAAATCACTGTTACGTGAGCGAGAAACGGTTATGAATTTTCACAGACACACAATATACATTATACTGTGCACACTACTCACAATTCACTCGCTATTTATTATGGTAAATAATACACACGCATATGTATGCACGCATATATATAGACATAAATATATGTATGTGTGTGTGCGCGTGATTATAAATTGTCGAAACAGGAGTTTACCTATTAACTACTGCTAATAGTAACAACAATGACACTTATAATACTACTACTACTAATAATAATAATATTATTAATAAAAATAATAATAAATAATTAATAACATACTAAATACAACTATTACAATTAATGCAACTATTACTACTACTGCTACTACTACTACTACTACTAACCGGTAAGTGACGTGCGTCTTAAATGTAGGTTAAAAGTAAATTAAAGTTAACGATTACTCCGATACTTTGATTGATAGAAACATAATACACGTAACTATGCCGGCGGGTATATAGGTAGGCATACATACGTATATATATATATGTATGTATAAAATACACACATGCATGCACATGCAACACACGCGCATACACGCAACAAACAAGAGATTTTAATTTAAAACAAAAAAAATATATATATATATATATACACATGTATATACATGGGTATATATAATATGAGATGTTGTAACGTTATACTAGAATCCTCGCGGTACTGACCGGAAGTATGCAACGAATCATATTTCTGGAAGTACATATACTTACCTGCTGCTGCATAAGTGACGGCACAGAACAATGAAGTCGGATCTGACGCCACGTGGTCACGAATGACTAGGATATTCTACAACAATAATAAAAATAATAATAATAATAATAACAACGATAACAATTATTATTATTGTTATAAATTAGTAATTTTAATTATCGTGTAAGTAATTCAAGGGTTAAGAAGAGGGCGAGATTTGAGAACGAAAGTAAATCATGAAAGCAACAACAATGGAAATTAAGTGAAGAAATTGATAACCTATTAATATTAATATTAAACTGCAAAGGCATAAAAAAAAAAGTTGACAAGTAATAATTTCTAATCGTAAGCTAAGCAACTCGAGGTTCCTGTCACAAATGCTTTCCTACGTCTACATATATATGTATGTATAAATATGTATATATGTATGTACACATACATTGGATTATACACATATATATGTACATATATTATATGTAATAACGTTGGTGACGACTATTATTATTAATATTACATTTAAATTATGAATATTATTAAAATTACGATTACGGAAGATGGAAACAAAAATATATTACTATTATAATATTATATATATTCACATGTATGTGCAGTCACGTAATGATTATATGTATATATATATATATGCGTACATATTCACTCAAATGCAAACACTTAACACACACAAACATACATAAACAGAAGCACAGAAAAAAAACACGACAGTATATAATATACAGGACGTTTTTTATCAAATAATATTAAACGTATATATACACGTATATATGTATACGTATGTATATTTATATATTCACCCGCGTGAATTGGATATTCTATCCACGGATCGTTCATAGTAGATTGGGGGGGTAAGATTTAAATAATTCCCAAGAGACGACGAGCTGAAATAAGATATATAAAAAACAAATTAATGAAAGAAATGATACTAATAATAATAATAATAATATTGGTAGTGATGCTTTTTTAAGATATGCAAGCGGGCCGTGTTTGACAAGAGTCAAAGAAATCAAACGCTTCTGAATTATATATTTATTAACTACAGAAGTCGGGGTCTTGGTTTTCTCCTCTTATTTTTTTTATTTTTATTTTTTTCAGTTTATACAAATATATACATGTATACTTATACGCGTATGTATATGTATATATATTTATATATACTTACATTACCATATATACATACATATATGCTATACGAGAGGGAGATTAAGCGATTAGTGATTAACAATGCAACGCCGGGCCGCGCGTCTCTGTAACCGATACCTCGCAGGAAGGGCAATTAACCTAAAATAATATAAAGAAAAATAAAAAAAACTCAATTAATTAAATAAGACAAAACGAAGAAGGCAAGGGGAAGAAAAATGATAATTGACGGTCTTAGGACTAAAAACTACCTAACTAATCTAATGTGTAATTAGCGTGTATACAAAAACAAATAAGAGAGCAAAGTGCGGAAGAAGTATGAAAAACTGAAAAGAAAAAACGAGAAGGAGTAATAGAAAAATAATAATTATCGAAAGCTTTATTCGGTCAAGATTTTCAATCACGATTATTGCCTCGCAATTTTTGTGCGATCCAAAATGACAAAAAAGAAACAACAACCCAACACTCTCCACGATCTAGTATATCGTACTTTTGTACACGAATACCGCACGTTGTTTGCGAAAAATATTACCCGCCGCTTCGGTGACTTCAATCTACGCGCTAAAATCAAGCCAATATTACGTTTCAGTAAATGAATGACGAGGGTCTAATTACTTCAAACGGGAACCGAGTCAGCGTCAACCAATAGCGACTGTCCGTTTCCAGCGCCACCTGGCGACGGCGTCCTGCGGTCACGTGACCGTAGCTCACGGTGAAACGTGATTGGTCGGAACGGTGACTCGCGATAATTCAACCGCTGCCATAGCCCACGATATTTTCGCTGACGCATAAATGTCACAGCTTTCCGCGGAGACACACTTAGCCGCCGAAGGCATAAGGCGTAAGCGGTGATTCGAATACATCCCGTATAGCGACGCGTCTAATTGGTCGATGGAAGTGATTTGATTAACGTCTCTTCGATTTCGCGATGACCGATCGTCGTTTTTGTATCTATAAAAAATACGAGACGACTCAAAAACGCGCGCAACCTTGTCGCTTTCATTATAATTATGACGGATCGACGAGAAGTCCCGATTTACACACACTCACACACATTCGAAGTATACGTAATATGCGAGTAAGTCAGCGGG